>NC_139009.1:69682237-70430907 GCF_964374135.1 Grampus griseus | reverse complement strand
TTGAATCTATTTTTCCTTCTCCTGGTATGCAACAATACCTTCATCCATTTCGGAATCTCATTTTCTTTATAAAACAGCGAACTCACACCAAATGATAAATGATTTTTTTTTTTCACTTCAGAATTGGAGTCCAGAGAAGGCAATACATATTACAAAGTTTAGGAATCACTGATAGTGTAATTCCACAGATTATGACAAACACGTGGCACTTTTTTGGTGGATAATTCTTTTCTGGTATTTCTTAAACTACCCAGTATGGACAACTGTTAACTCCAGATAAGATAAACTCCTTTTGCAAAAGAGTCACACTGGATCCAGTTATAGCTTAGGTCCATGGGGAGTGAGATTACTTTTCCTACAATGGAACTCTCAAGCAACCTATTTACTGGGGACATTGAAGTTTAAGTAGTCATACATAAGTGTCCGTAACATCAGAAATACACAAAAATGTCTTTAGCAATAAAGATTAAGGAAATAGATATCAATAAGGAAAAAGTCATCTCCACATTTTCAGACGTTCATTGCATTTAAGTAATTTCCTTTTATACAATCTACTGGGATTATAGAAATACTAGGCTTCACTATATGTTTTGTTTTGGTTTGTTTTACAATATTTTAGGTTTAAACTAACTGACAATTATATAGGGTAAGGGAATGTGCTATAAGAAAAATTATAGATTTTAAAGAGGGCAAGGGTTCAAAGAATGTAGTAAGATCTATTGGAAAAAGTGAGAAAAAGATAGCAGAGATGGCAAAATGTAAAGAGAGGAGGGAAGAGGACAGGCCTTTTTTTGGGGAGGGAGGACAGGTCTAAAATTTTAGACATTTTAGAGCATTTGTGTATATGAATCTTGAGTCTAATTCCCAACTCCAGCTGAAGTACGTTGTCAATACCAATCTGAGGCAAACATATTCAAGATTTCCAAGTATAAAATCTGAATTTTCACAGCTCTATGACATTTACTCCTACTGCAGTGATATCCTATCAGTTTTCTGAATGTTCTGAAGGGAGAGTCTGATCTTTCTCAGAAGGGGGTCCACTCTACAGTGAAGGTCTAGAATACTCCCTGTGAGACAGTGACCATCTATGTCTGCATGACTGTCATGGTGACCCGCACTGGGATTAAGGTATTGTGGCCTTCCTCCCCTAACTCAAATTAATAAGTTAGTTAGAGAAAGGTTATTTGAGATAGATAGATTTTATATCGGACAATATTTTGTTGTAGTGAATAAATCTGCAGTACATAAGTGATTTTAAAGATTACATCTGGTTGATCACCACATCATTACATCAAAGTGAATGGAGTAAATGTAACACAATTTACTATGGGTTTTAAACCACTGTAGCTTTGACATACAGGCACTAATATCTAAAAATAATTGAATCATGAGCTTGACTGCACATGTCTACCATCTCATAATAAGTCCAAGGCCAGAACAAGAAGAACGATATTCAAACTGAATTACTACCAGGGTGTGTGTGTGTGTGTGTGTGTGTGTGTGTGTGTGTGTGCATGTGCGTGTGTGTGGTGAAAAGAGAAATGTAGGGGTGATTTATTACACTGAGAGAAGCTAGAAAGGTCGTCCATTCTGTCTGCTGAAATTCCATCTCATTGCCTTTAGTCAAAAAACTGTCTCTCCCCCAAATGTGATAATGTTAACATACTTTAATTATCCTGAAGGTTTACCTGTACACAAATGAAGTTAAATAAATGATCCTTATAAGTTTTAACCTACTTATCAAGAGATTATGATCAGTGACACATGTTTTAAGGGGAAAAGTTAAAGTTGAGTTTTAGGGAAAAAATGTTACAAAGTTTTAATTCTTTAGGCTATATCACAAATTATATATTATATTTAATCCTCAACAAGTTTGAACCATGAGATGCCAACTGTGTCTATAATATTTCCTCTTATAGAGTGGTACACACACAGCGGCCCATAGTCACCCAGAATCATTAGTGATTATCTTAGTCAGTTTGGACTACTATAACAAAGTACCATAAACTGGGTGATGCAAAAAATATAAATTTATTTCTCACAGTTCTTTAAGAATAAGTCATTTACATGATATCTTAAATCCTTTACAAATCAGCTACTGTAAGATGGGAATCATGATTTACCTGAGTTGTGCCATTTTGCAATATTTAATTAAGATTCTCTAGAGTCAATTATAATACTAAATGCATTACACATTTTATGAGCCTAAGACAGGAAGAATAGCACAGTAATTATGTAAAATTGCCAGGATTTAAATCACATGTTCACTGCTTCCCAGCCTGTCAAATTTGGTGGGTTACTTAAGCACACACAATAAGCAGTTTCCTCATCTATAAATAGGATTATAGTGTATATTTTGTGGGATATCATAAATAATAGCAAATGTTAGCTATTATTATCTTTTTTTATATTCTGTACTCAGATCTTCTTAGAATTAAAAAGTTAACAAAGTGTATTATAGTGTGGGATTCATATAAAAAATGAAAGGATCTTGGCTTTACACATTTTCAATATGATTAGGAAGACTGACATTTGAGCTGATTTTCTAGACCAACCCTGCCCAATGTAAATCAATGTGAGATATATATGTAGTTTTAAATTTTTTAGTAGTCACATTCTTAAAAAAACATTTTAACCTATAATCAATATAAAATTTGTTAGCAAAATATTTCACAAGTTTTAGGTACTATTTTGAAATCCAGTAAGTATTTTACTCATATAGTTCATTTCAATTCAGACCAGACATATTTCAAGTACCCAATAGCCACATATAGTTAATGGCTACTTTTTTAAGATAGTGTAGTGTTAGAACAGGTCACAAATACCTGGGACATATGGTAAAATTCCCCATCTTGTGCCTATTTAAGACTTGTCATTCATTTCTTCTGTGCTTGTCCTTGATCTCAGTCTCCTCAATTCAACCCCCCAGGCAGCTACTACCCGTTATTGAGATTTGGCATATAAGATGAAACTTAATTGTGAACTTGAGTCTATATCAATATCTATGTAAACTTCTAGCTAATACACAAAATTTTCTTTGGTCACAAAGTTTTCCTCTAACTATGGCAGTAGTGAATCATTAATCCTATGAACTGATTCTCAGATATCATTAGTTTTGTCAAAAAGAGCAGAAAAAAACTAAATAATTGGTTTATAGCAAAGTTGTCTCTAAGAGATAATTTCCTACGATTGTGTGTTGAGAGAGTATACTTGTAAACATTTATTGTCACACTATTACTTAAGGCTAAAGATAAGATGAATGCTTTTTGAACAAATATATTAAAACCCTTAGGTTAGCAAATGCTTAAATTAGTAATTTGATAAAGGGGTTAGTATTTTTTCTAACTTTTTTTCCCTGTATCTTCTACTTTCTCTTTTTATTTCTATCTTCCCTTCTCTCTTCTGCTCTCTTTTTCTTCACATCTTTTTCTCCCTCTCCCTCTGTCTCTCTTTCTGTGTCTGTCTCTATCTCTCTCTCTCACCATTTCTCCCAGTGATATACCAATAATTATTTCAGGACCCTCACACACACACAAAATCTGAGGAATACACACCTCTGTCATACACTTGCTTCCTGTGGATCATAAATAAATTTATATCAGTAAGCAGCACCTGGTCACTTTTGAGGATGATTTTGAATTACATATTCTTCATGACTGTCAGAGAAGACAGCTTCTACAATAAACAGATCATCCTGTCTCAGGGCTATGTTAATTTCTTTCTAAAGAGTGGTAAACTTGAAAATGCCATGAAGAGGACACCCAGTTGCTGAACTGAACAAATCTACTTTTCTCACACTTGTTCTGACATTAAGTTTTTTACAGTATAGAAACTACATATTCTTGTGCTTCTCTCTGCTCTAGCAGTTTCTTGCAAGCTTTTTAATGGGATAAGGCATTGCCCTTGAGGAGGAAATCTTACTGAAACCACCAAGCAACTCATTAGCAGAGAAATTTGTAGGTGCCCGTGCTCCAGGGCACCAACAGATGGTTTAATTGGATACAAAATTCCAGAAGACTATGTGCAGATTGACAACATTTTTATCAAAAAACCAGGGTGATGCTAGCCTTACAGAGAGAAGAAAAGTGATATCTGAATAGAATATGTGATTTCAGGGAAAGTGGTCAGGACTTCTATAGCCCTGATTCCTCTTTGACTTACTCAACTGATGCCTCAACTTGTAACATAACAGATTCATTTCTGTGACGTAATTCTTATCCTTTGTTGAAATGGAACTTCCCCTGGAGGTTTTAACAAGTTAAGTATAAATGGCTATTGAGGTTCTTTCTACTTAACTAAAGTTGTAGCTGGTCCTGACCCTAGACTCAGATCTTTTACTATAAGCACATTAATAATAATGGGTATGGGAAAATAACTAGGAGTAAACACATATGCTAAAATGAAATATCAGCTTTTTCTCAACCAGTGGGTCAGGACAATTTCCTGTATTGCTTATGCATCTGTGGTAATGTTGGCTTAGGTCTTCTGACCCAATATTTTCTCACTTATGACTATAAACAGGAGGTGGGGTAGAAAGAGATCAAATTGGCTGGGAGGAGAGTGCTCCTGATGCAAGCTCAGGAGAATTTATAGGCGGGAATACTTATATGCAAACTGACCAAGACACTTTGTTCATATAGAGAAATTTTGATCCTTTAAAAATGATTTATATATTATACTTTGACATAAGTTATACAGGGTTTATCTAGGTGGATTCTAATTCTGACACCTTCAGTTCAAGGTCTTAGGGACAAAACTGAAGTATTATTTGTCTCTTTAAAATTTATTATTCTTAAGTACCTTTTAATGGATTTCATTGACTTGTTCCTTGTGTTTATCACAAGGCAGGTTGGCCATTTGTCTAAGTGTGTTGACATGCACATTGACTTTGAATAGCCTTCAATGTCTTTCTTCATGTGGGCAGTGTTGAAGAGCCCATTCTCAAATAAATAATTGAAAAGAGGATCTTCTCTATTTGTATATAGAGGTTTTTACACACACACATGCACGCACACACACACACACACACACACACACAGTGTATAGAGACAGATGGCTGCAACTGGGGAAGAGGACATCTTAGAAAGTATGCTAAGGAGGATCATAAAAATAATTACTTACACTTCTATAGTGCTTACCAGAATCTAGGCATAATTTTAAATGTTGTAAGTGTAAACTTACCTATTACTTAAAACAGCCCTAAGACATACATGTTATTATTATTCTCATTTTACATATGAGAAAACTGAGACATAGAGAGGTTAAGTAACTTTTTCAATGTCATACGATATTCCTACCCTTCAGTCATAAACTGAACAATTGAGGAAACAAAAAATCAGTAGGTAATTGAAGATCAAAGAATATTTCCCCTATCCCATCCCACTAATCTTTTGGAGAAAGAAGGTGAAAGAAACCTCGTTGAGTTGATCTGACTTAATAACTTTCATTCAGACAACTATAGTGAGTAGTCTGTGGAGCTTTTGACTGGCTGAAGATGGTGCAGTTGGCATAAGGAAAGACAGGGGCACATATTGATTGGAGGAGGTTGTCTATGTGCCTAAGAGACTGACTGAAGGGGGTTAGTGATCATAAATGGCAGCTAGGACATAACTACAGGGAGTGGAAGAATAAGGCACAAGCAGAGAATCTGAGGGAAGATTGAGGCACCTCTGAGGGAGCCCATCAAGAAGAAAGAGGGCAGAAATGATCAGGATACAGTTCTTGCTCTACTAATCCCTCCATAAATTCAATAACATGAATTTGTGAAAAATCAACAATGTGTATGTGGAGTAAATGTATAAAAATCACCTCAAGTCATAAATATCAGTATAAGTGCTCAGGTTTTGTCTGTGTCTTATGTCATTCCCCAAAGACTAAAATTTAGCAATAAATGCCATTTCAGACTCCCACTCCTACATTACTGCATTATTGGTTCATTTATTAAGCTATGTGAATTTGGTTGTCATTAACAGTTGAGATCTATTGTTTATAAATGCATTCAGACCTAGTAATGTGTTTTCATGTAGATTATATCATCTTTACCTTTACAACAGTAAAAAGAGCAATTACTTTCCTGATGTTGTATATGGAGATGGAGATCTGGAAGAGAACTGAATCCTATACTCACTCTGTGCCATTAAATAAGCAAGTCTTTTATATGCTCTTATCCTTCACAGCAAACCTGTTAAGAGTGAGGTGTTTTCTCTAGAAACACTGAGGCCCAGTGTTTGTCAACTATTGCCTTAACACACAATAGCTGATCACACAATAGCTGGTGAAATCAGAAAGTACAAAAAGGGGTTGATTCCAGCTTACACTTTTAATTGCCTTCATATTTGAAATTTTTAAACTACCAGGGAAAAACTAAAGTTAGAATTCTGATTACTTTACGGGGGTACTCCTGGCATATCAAACACATTGAAATAAAATTGTAAATTCCTAGGAAGTTCCAAATCACTGAGGCAGACATCAGCCAAAGTAAACCTTTACAATCATCAAATATGGTTCAGGAATTTTTCCATTTTACAATGCACCTTGAGTTTGCCATATAATGTGAAAATGTTAAGATTTAGATAATCTATTTTTTCATTTAATTTTTCCAGAGTCTTTGTATGCATGTATACATGTATTTAATTAAAATATGGTTGATTTACAACATCATATTAGTTTCAGGTTTACTACATAACAACTCAACATTTTTGTAAATTACACTCCATTTAAAATCACTACAAAATAATGGCTATATTTCCTTGTAGCATATCCATTTCAAAATGGTAGTTTTACCTCTCAAACCTCTACTCTCATCACATGTCTCCCTACTACCGCTATCTTCTGGTAACCACCAATCTGTTCTTTCTTCACCAGTCACACCTGTGAGTCTGATTCTATTGTGCTATATTCATTCATTTGTATTATTTTTTAGATTCCACATATAAGTGATAACATACAATATTTGTCTTTCCCTGTCTGACTTATTTCACTAAGGATAAGATAATACCATCCAGGTCCATCCATGCTGCTGCAAATGGAAGAAGTTTATTCTTTTTTATGGTTGAGTAATTTTCCATTATATATATATATACACACATATATATATATACACACATACATTATATGTATATATGTACCACATCTTTATTTATTCAAATGTTGATGGGCACTTAATGTTACTTCCATATCTTGGCTATTGTAAATAATACTGCTACAGACTTCAGGGTGCATGCATCTTTTCAAATTAGTGTTTTCATTTTCTTTGTATATATACCATGAGTGGAACTGGTGGATCATTGGTAGTTCTAGTTTTAGTTTTTTGAGGAATCTCCATACTGTTGTCTATCGTGGCTGCAGCAATATACATTCCCACGAGCAGTGTAGCAAGGTTTCCTTTTCTCCACATGCTTGTCAACGTTTTTTATTTGCAGACTTTTTGATGATGGCCATTCTGACAAGTGTGAGGTGATATCATCGTGGTTTTGATTTGCATATCTCTGATGATTAGCCATGTTTAACATCTTTTCCTGTGCCTGTTGGTCATCAGTGTATCTTCTTTGGAAAAACGTGTATTCAGGTCTTCCAACCATTTATTAATCAGGTTGTTGTTTTTTGATATTGAGTTGTATGAGCTGTTTATATATGTTGGATATTAACCCCTTATCAATCATACCACTTGCAATCTTTTCTCCCATTCAGTAGACTGTCTTTTCTTTGGTTGATGGTTTCCCTTTCTGTGCAAAATCTTTAATTAGGTCCCATTTGTTTATTTTTGCTTTTATTTCCTTGCTTTAGGAGAGAGATCCAAAAAATACTGCTACAATTTATTTCAAAGAGTGTCCTGCCTATGCTTTCCTCTAAGAGTCTTATGATTTCTGGTCTTACATTTCAGTCCTTAATCCATTTGAGTTTATGTTTGAATACCTTGTTAGAGAATGTTCTAATTTCATTCTTTTAAAGGTAGTTGTCCATTTTTTCCAGCACCAATTATCGAAGAGACAATTATAAATGCTAAAAATATAAACAGAAAACTTTAAAACTTTCATATCTAACATAGTCATAAGAGTATTCAACAGTTCAATATATTATGTTTGCTTGTGTGTATGTGTACAACTAAGTTAGGGTTCAACTGTTTATGGTAGCCTCACCTAATTTTATCACGTGAGCATAGGCTTCATGGTCACAGTTATGCTAATTGTGATTTAAAATGACTGTATAATTTTCTATCATATAGGTATGCCATAATTTATTTTTATATGATTATCTTTTTTTCTCTGATAAGCATAGTTTTCATAAATCTTTTAACATTGTCATGAGATATCTATACAATATATATATTTTTTAATTTAGTTGCATGGGGTCTTAGTTGCAGCATACAGGCTCCTTAGTTGCAGCTCCAGGGCTCCTTAGTTGTAGTATGCAAAGTCTTAGTTGTGGCATGCATGTGGGATTTAGTTCCCTGACCAGGGATTGAACCCTGGCCCCCTGCATTGGTAGCATGAAGTCTTATCCACTGCACCACCAGGGACGTCCCTTGCAGTTATGTGGTCAAAGAAGAAAATATCAAACATTTCTTCAGAATGTTTTTACCAATATTCCTGTTTCCCCAACGGTATGAATGTGCCTAAATGTTAATTTTTATATCAGTAGTAATTTGCATTTGTAAAGCACTTTGTAATTTGTAAATTATCACATATTGATCCTCTTAAATATGCTAAGATGTAAGCATAAAATGTCATTATCCTAATTTCACAATGAAGAAACTGAAAATCAAGTTATTACATAGTTTGCACCAATACAAGCTATAAATTAACAATTTAGTTTTCAAACACTTCCAAATTTTAGTTTAAATGTTTTCTGACATATTTCTGTTTCTATGGCACATGAGTTCTGGATGCCTAAAACATGGAAAAGATGCAAACGGAGAGCTGGCTAGGTAAGGATGACACATTTAGCAACTCCAATATCATTTAACTAAAATATGTGAAAGTGGTTGTCATATTTGACACAAGTTGTTCACTGAGTACAAAATACTGAGGTTTCCAAATATTATTTTTTAAAAGAATTATAGTAAATAGAAGTCTTTCCCTATAGTTACATTAATACTTATGAATTCAAAATATTTTTTGAATTGGTGATAAAAAGAAGTAACCACTTTTATGACTCACAGAACATATTATTTGTGTTCCACACGGATTTACTAAACTCAGTTGTGTCAACATAGTATGGCAGGGTGAAAGTGTATTTAATAAACACTACTTTAAGATCATGGCCAATAATAATGATTGTTAGTTGTTTGATCACTGTCTAGTATTCTTTTCTTCTAATTTACAAGAACACCATTTTTTACTGAGAAGTACAATGTACATGTAGTGAGATGAATATCACTACAAAGTTGTCCAAGTTCTAATCCTTAGGGCCCATGAATATGCTACCATACATGGTAAAAGGAACTTTGTGGATGGAATTAGATTAACCACATTGAGACGTGGAGATTATCCTGGATTACCTGAGTATGCCAATTTAATGAGTCCATATCAGAGTGAAGCAGGATGATCTGACTCAGAGAGAAAGGTGATGTAAAGAAGAAAGCAAAGGTCAGAGGGAGAGAAGATGCTACATTTTGGGCTTTGAAGATGGAAGAGGGAGCTGTAGTCAAGAAAAAAAAGCAGCTTTCAGAACCCAGAAATGCCAAGGAAACAGAGTCTTCAGAAGGAATGCAGGCCACTAGGTCCTTTATTTTAGTCCAGTGAAACTGAGTTTGGGCTTATGACATCTAGAACTATGTCAATGAATTCATGCTTTAAGGCAGTAAGATTGTGGTGATTTTCATATCAGCAATAGAAAACCAATACATGTTTTAATAAAAATAAACTTCATGATTTTCCAAATTCAATAAGATTGTTGAACAAGATTTACTTAAATTATTTTTATACAAAAAGAATCAGGAAATATAGAGAAAATGAGATATTATTCAAATAACCACACATAAATACAGTATTTAGGAAAGATTTCAAAGAAGCATATAAATCTTTTAAAGATTTCAAAGAAGCATATACCTCAGTGGGAAAAATATTTTTTAATACATTGAAAGACAGAAAAGGTGGTCTGAATATACTGAGATGTTATTGGACAGCATGAAAATATTTTTTTTTTTTTTTTTGCGGTATGCGGGCCTCTCACTGTTGTGGCCTCTCCCGTTGCGGAGCACAGGCTCCGGACATGCAGGCTCAGTGGCCATGGCTCACGGGTCCAGCTGCTCCACGGCATGTGGGATCTTCCCAGACCGGGGCATGAACCCGTGTCCCCTGCATTGGCAGGCACTGCGCCACCAGGGAAGCCCATGAAAATATTTTTAAACATCAAATTTCTACAAATTAATCTATAAATATTACATACTACTAATACATATTTTAATTTGATTGTTTTAGGATTTAAATAAAGTTTCTCTAAAATATATATGGAATAATTATGGTCCAGAAAGAGCTAACTTTGGAGAATAAAATAGTGGCTATTGGTTATATAAATATTAGTACATTTTAATACAAAATGAATGTGATATTAGTGTGAGTACAATTATATGTGTAATGAAAGAAACAAGAAGTCCATCAAGGGATCCATGCATATATAAGAATTTAATATACAGTAATGTTTAGAGAAAAATCCATGAGAAAATTGATGTATAATGGAAGATTTACAAAAATGGGTTTATTATACAGTATTCCTTTGGTATTCATGGGGGATTCGTTCCAGAATCTGCTGCAAATACCAAAATCTGCAGATGCTCAAGTCTCACACTCAGACCTCCTTATCCTTGGTTTACACTTCCAGAGAATTAGCCAGCCTTGAATGTGTACTATGTTTACGATCCATGGTTGGTTGAATTCATGAATGCTGAACCCATGGATAAGGAGCACTGATTGTACAGAGGAAAACAAAATTGAATCTGGCCTCAACAAAACACACATTTAAATAAAGCTTAAAATAAAATAAAGCTCAAATAGATTAAAAACTTGAATGGCAAGAAGAACACTATAAAGTTAATGGAAAATGGGTGTTGTCTTTTAAAAATTTGTCTTTGAGATAAAATTTAGAAAAAAATAAAATTCATTCATCTTAAATGGATGAGTGTTAGCAAATTATACACCTGTGTGCCTACTAACATGATAACAGTTGTGTTGAACATTTCTCTCAGCTCAAAAATATCTCCCTTGTGGTGATTACTCTACACTCATGGCCCAAGTCAACATTCCATATGTTTTTTGTCACTATATATTAGAATTGTCTTTTCTAGAGTTACATATATATAAATGTAAATATGCAGGGCTTACCCTTGATGTCTATCTTTGTTCCCTTAGAATAATGGCTTTGAAATTCATCCATGTGCTTTGAGGATTATCAAATGATAATTCTTTTTGTTGTTTTGTTGAATACTCTCCTGTTGTATAGACACACTAAAATTTGTTTATCCATTCACCTATTATGCATTTGATTTTTTTTAGTTTACATTAATTTAAAATAAATATTCTATGGTTTGACTATTAATGTCCAAATCTTTGTGTGACCAAATTGCTCTGTTATTTATCTTGTTTAAATACATAATGGAATTGCTGAATCATGATATTTAATAAAAGAGATGTTTAATTTTACAACAGAGTGTGAAAATATTTTCCAAAGTAATTATACCTTCCTTAACAGAATTTAAAATTGTCAATCTTTCATTTTACTCATTCTAGTGAAATTGCAGCAGTAATACATTGTGAATAAATTTCCATTCTTGGAATAAAGTACATTTGGTCATGGTGTATTATTATTTCTTGTATTTCTGGGTTATATTGTATTTCTTAATGTTTTAACATTTATTTTACATGTATGTTCATGGGAGGTATGGTTGTGAAGTTTTGTTGGTTTGTTGTATGGACCTACTTGATATTTTTTTCTTGTGTTTTCTTTGGTTTTGATTCAGGGAAATACTGACCTCATAAAATGTGTTTGGAATTTTTCTTCTTGCTCTATTTTCTGATTATTTTTTAATTAATTTTTAAACACTGGTAGAATTCACCACAGAAACCACCTCATTCTGAATTTTTCGTGTGTGTGTGTGTGTGTGTGTGTGTGTGTGTGTTTTAACTGCAAATACAATTGATTTAATACATATAAGGATAGTCATCTATTTTTCCCTAAGAAAGCTTTGAAGTTGTATTTTTCAAGGAAGTTGTCTATTTGATACATGCTTATTAAAGTTTGGAGCGTAAAGTTATTATTATTATTCCTTTATTATCATTGTAGTATTTATAAAAATGGTAGTGATAGCTCTTTTTTCTTTCCTAATTTTAGTGATTTGTGTCTTCTCTCTTTTTTCTTCCTCAATTTGGCTAAGCCTTATAAATTTTATTGATAAAAGAACCAGCTTCTGAACCAATGATTCTCTTTATAGTTTTTTTTTCTAATTTAATTGATTTCTGTTTTTATCTTCATAATCCTCTCAATTAGTTATACTTAATTTGGTTTTAATTTCACTTTCTTTTTCTAGCTTCTGAAGGTAGAAATATAAATCATTATATTCCTTATGTTTTTCATAATAAAGGCATTTAAATCTATAAATTATCCTCTAATCATTGCCTTAGTTTTATTGCATGCAAATATTATATTTTGCTGTATTTCAGTTATATATACTTTTAAATATTTGTAATGTTACCAAGTATAAAATTTCTTTACCTGAACTTTCCACCTGATCTTGATATTTTGGATTGGATATTCTATAAATATCAATCAGGCTGAGCTGATGAATATTGTTGTTCAAGTCTACTTTTCTTAATTAAGTTTAATTAATATGAAACTTTAAATTAATTTTAAATGTAAATTAAACATATGTTTAAATCATCTTATTAATTTTAGTATGTTTAATTGTAATATCAATTACTAAGAAGTAAATATTGAAATCTCCAAATACAACTGGTAATAAGCTTCTCTCTAATTTCTGTTTGGTCAGCACATGCTCCATGTATTTGGTAATGGTCTATGATTGGTTGCATATTCATTTGGACTATGTATTTTTCATGAATTGATTCTCATTGAAATATCTTTTTTCCTTGGTAATATTTCTTGTCCTGTAGTCTACTGTATAATATTAAAATATTAACTTATGTTTTCTTATGATTAGGCATTTTATGATTTATCTTTTTGCAATCTTCTACTATGTAATAAGCTGAATAATGGCTCCCAAATGATGTCCATGTCCTAATATCTGGATGTTATGAGTATGATAACTTACATTGTGATGGTAAAGATTTGATTAAGTAAGTATCTTGAAATTGGGAGATTATTTTAGATTATCCAAGTCAATCCACTGTAATCACAAGACTTCTTATAAAATGGCTACAAGGGAATCTAATTCAGAGAAAGAGATATGTAAATGGAAATAGACATTGCATCAATGAGCTTTGTAGAAGTAGGAATGGGCAGTGAACAAGCTACACAGGTAGACTCTAGAAGCTGAAAAAAGCAAAAGTAGACAAGGACTTCTTAAATAAAATGCAAAATAAAATTTGTAAAGCAAAATAAAAGGACATGTTTGATGTTATTACCATTTAGTACTTTCATTCAATGGTTTGGTGGTATTAAAATTAAATACCTTAATTCAATGAAGTTAACATGCTAAAAACTGTTCCAGGAGAATATACAGGCATCTTGTTTTATTGTCCTTTATTGCACTTTTCATATACTACATTTTTTTTTACAAATAGAAGGTTTGTGGTAACCTTGCTTCAAACAAGTCTATCAGCCCAATTTGTCCAACAGCATTTGCTTACTTCGTGCCTTTGTGTCACATTTTAGTAATTTTCACAATATTTCACAATCTTTTTCATTATTATTTTATTTGTTATGGTGATCTGTGATCAGTGATTTTTTGTACATCTTTATTAGAGTATAATTGCTTTACAATGGTGTGTCAGTTTCTGCTTTACAACAAAGTGAATCGGTTATACATATATATATGTCCCCATGTCTCTTCCCTCTTGCATCTCCCTCCCTCCCAACCTCCCTATCCCACCCCTCTAGTTGGTCACAAAGCACCAAGCTGATCTCCCTGTGCTATGCGGCTGCTTCCAGCTACCTATTTATTTTACGTTTGGTAGTGTATATATGTCCATGTCACTCTCTCACTTTGTACCAGCTTGCCCTTCCCCCTCCTCGTATCCTCAAGCCCATTCTCTAGTAGGTCTGGATATTTATTACCATCTTGCCCCTAGGTTCTTCTGACCATTTTCCATTTTTTTTTTCCTTTTAGATTCCATATATATGTGTGTTAGCATACAGTATTTGTTTTTCTCTTCCTGACTTACTTCACTTTGTATGACAGTCTCTAGATCCATTCACCTCACTACAAATAACTCAGTTTCGTTCCTTTTATGGCTGAGTAATATTCCACTGTATATACCACATCTTCTTTATCCATTCATCTGTCGATGGACACTTAGGTTGCTTCCATGTCCCGGCTATTGTAAATAGAGCTGCAATGAATATTTTGATACATGACTCTTTTTGAATTATGGGTTTCTCAGGGTACATGCCCAGTAGTGGGATTGCTGGGTCATATGTTACTTCTATTTTTAGTCTTTTAAGGAACTTTCATACTGTCCTCCATAGTAGCTCTATCAATTTACATTCCCACCAACAGTGTAACAGGGTTCCCTTTTCTCCAGACCCTCTCCAGGATTTATGGTTTGTAGATCATTTTGATGATGGCCATTGTGACCGGTGTGAGGTGATACCTCATTGTAGTTTTGATTTGCATTTCTCTAATAATTAGTGATGTTGAACATCCTCTCATGTGTTTGTTGGCAAACTGTATGTCTTCCTTGCAGAAATGTCTATTTAGGTCTTCTGCTCATTTTTGGATTGGGTTGTTTCTTTTTTTGATATTGAGCTGCATGAGCTGCTTGTATATTTTGGAGATTAATCCTTTGTCAGTTGCTTCATTTACAAATATTTTCTCCCATTCTGAGCATTGTCATTTCATCTTGTTTATGGTTTCCTTAGCTGTGCAAAAGCTATTACGTTTCATTAGGTCCCGTTTGTTTATTTTTCTTTTTATTTCTATTTCTCTAAGAGGTGCGTCAAAAAGGATTAGCTGTGGTTTATGTCATGGAGTGTTCTGCTTATGTTTTCTTCTAAGAATTTGATGGTGTCTGGCCTTACATTTAGGTCTTTAATCCATTTTGAGTTTATTTTTGTGTATGCTTTTAGGGAGTGTTCTAATTTTATTCTTTTACATGTAGCTGTCCAGTTTTCCCAGCACCACTTATTGAAGAGGCTGTCTTTTCTCCACTGTATATTCTTGCCTCCTTTATCAAAGATAAGTTGACCATAGGTGTGTGGGTTTATCTCTGGGCTTTCTATCCACTTTCATTGATCTACATTTCTGTTTTTGTGCCAGTACCATACTGTCTTTTTTTTTTTAACAACTTTATTGGAGTATAATTGCTTTACAATGGGGTGTTAGTTTCTGCTTTACAACAAAATGAATCAGTTATATATATACATATGTTCTTACATCTCTACCCTCTTGCATCTCCCTACCTCCCACCGTCCCTATCCCACCCCTCCAGGCGGTCACAAAGCACCGAGCTGATCCCCTGTGCTATGCATCTGCTTCCCACTAGCTATCTACCTTATGTTTGGTAATATATATATGTCCATGCCTCTCTCTCGCTTTGTCACAGCTTACCCTTCCTCATCCCCATATCCTCAAGTCCATTCTCTAGTAGGTCTGTGTCTTTATTCCTGTCTTACCCCTAGGTTCTTCATGACATTTTTTTTTCTTAAATTCCATATATATGTGTTAGTATATGGTATTTGTCTCTCTCTTTCTGACTTACTTCACTCTGTATGACAGACTCTGGGTCTATCCACCTCATTACAAATAGCTCAATTTCATTTCTTTTTATGGCTGAGTAATATTCCATTGTATATATGTGCCACATCTTCTTTATCCATTCATCCAATGATGGACACTTAGGTTGTTTCCATCTCTGGGCTATTGTAAATAGAGCGGCAATGAACATTTTGGTACATGATACTTTTTGAATTATGGTTTTCTCAGAGTATATGTCCAGTAGTGGGATTGCTCGTTTATATGGTAGTTCTATTTGTAGTTTTTTAAGGAACCTCTGTACTGTTCTCCACAGTGTCTGTATCAATTCACATTCCCACCAAAAGTGCAAGAGGGTTCCTTTTACTCCACACCCTTTCCAGCATTTATTGTTTCTAGATTTTTTGATAATGGACATTCTGACTGGTGTGAGATGATATCTCATTGTCGGTTTGATTTGCATTTCTCTAATGACTAGTGATGTTGAGTATTCTTTCATGTGTTTGTTGGCAGTCAGTATATCTTCTTTGGAGAAATGTCTATTTAGGACTTCTGGTCATTTTTGGATTGGATTGTTTGTTGTTTTGTTATTAAGCTACATGAGCTGCTTACAAATTTTGGATATAAATCCTTTGTCAGTTGCTTCATTTGCAAACATTTTCTCCAACTCTGAGGGTTGTCTTTTGGTTTATGGTTTCCTTTGCTGTGCAAAAGCTTTGAAGTTTCATTAGGTCCCATTTGTTTATTTTTGTTTTTATTTCCATTTCTCTAGGAGGTGGGTATAAAAGGATCGTGCTGTGCTTTATGTCATAGAGTGTCCTGCCTATATTTTCCTCTAAGATTTGATAGATTATGGCCTTATATTTAGGTCTTTAATCCATTTTGAGCTTATTTTTGTGTATGGTGTTAGAGAGTGATCTAATCTCATACTTTTACATGTACCTGTCCAGTTTTCACAGCACCACTTATTGAAGTGGCTGTCCTTTCTCCACTGTACATTCCTGCCTCCTTCATCAAAGACAAGGTGACCATATGTGCATGGGTTTACCTCTGGGCTTTCTCTCCTGTTCCATTGATCTATCTTTCTGTTTTTGTGCCAGTACCATACTGTCTTGATTACAGTAGCTTTGTAGTATAGTCTGAATTCAGGGAGCCAGATTCCTCCAGCTCCGTTTTTTGTTCTCAAGATTGCTTTGGCTATTCGGGGTCTTCTGTGTTTGCATACAAATTGTGAAATTTCTTGTTCTCGTTCTGTGAAAAATGCCAGTGGTAGTTTGATAGGGATTGCATTGAATCTGTAGATTGCTTTGGGTAGTAGAGTCATTTTCACAATGTTGATTCTTCTAATCCAAAAACATGGTATATCTCTCCATCTATTTGTATCATCTTTTATTTCTTTCATCAATGTCTTATAATTTTCTGCATACAGGTCTTTTGTCTCCTTAGGTAGGTTTATTCCTAGATATTTTATTGATTTTGTTGCAGTGGTAAATGGGAGTGTTTTCTTGATTTCACTTTCATATTTTTCATCATTAGTGTAGGGGAATGCAAGAGGTTTCTGTCCATTAATTTTGTATCCTGCTACTTTACCAAATTCATTGATTAGCCCTAGAAGTTTTCTGGTAGCATCTTTAGGATTATCTATGTATAGTATCATGTCATCTGCAAACAGTGACAGCTTTACTTCTTATTTTCCGATTTGGATTCATTTTATTTCCTTTTCTTCTCTGATTGCTGTGGCTAAAACTCCCAAAACTATGTTGAATAAGAGTGGTGAGAGTGGGCAACCTCGTCTTGTTCCTGATCTTAGTGGAAATGCTTTCAGTTTTTCACCATTGAGGACTATGTTGGCTGTGGGTTTGTCATATATGGCCTTTATTATGTTGAGGAAAGTTCCCTCTATGCCTACTTTCTGCAGGGTTTTTATCACAAATGGGTGTTGAATTTTGTCGAAAGCTTTCTCTGCATCTATTGAGATGATCATATGTTTTTTCTCCTTCAATTTGTTAATATGGTGTATCACGTTGTTTGATTTGCATATATTGAAGAAAACTTGCATTCCTGGAATAAACCCCACTTAATCATGTTGTATGATCCGTTTAATGTGCTGCTGGATTCTCTTTGCTAGTATTTTGTTGAGGATTTTTGCATCTATGTTTATCAGCGATATTGGTGTATAGCTTTCTTTCTTTGTGACATCTTTGTCTGGTTTTGGTATCAGGGTGATTGTGGCCTCGTAGAATGAGTTTGGGAGTGTTCCTCCCTCTTCTATATTTTGGAAGAGTTTGAGAAGGATAGGTGTTAGCTCTTCCCTAAATGTTTGATAGAATTCGCCTGGGAAGCCATTTGGCCCTGGGCTTTTGTTTGTTGGAAGATTTTTACTCACAGTTTCAATTTCAGTGCTTGTGATTGGTATGTTCATATTTTCTATTTCTTCCTGGTTCAGTCTTGGCAGTTGTGCATTTCTAAGAATTTGCCCACTTCTTTCAGGTTGTTCATTTTTTTGGCATAGAGGTGCTTGTAGTAATCTCTCATGATCTTTTGTATTTCTGCAGTGTCAGTTGTTACTTCTCCTTTTTCATTTCTAATTCTATTGATTTGAGTCTTCTCCCTTTTTTTCTTGATGAGTCTGGCTAATTGTTTATCAATTTTGTTTATCTTCTCAAAGAACCACCTTTTAGTTTTATTGATCTTTGCTATCATTTCCTTCATTTCTTTTTCTTTTATTTCTGATCTGATTTTTATGATTTCTTTCCTTCTGCTAACTTTGGGGTTTTCCTGTTTTTCTTTCTCTAATGCTTTAGGTGCAGGATTAGGTTGTTTACTTGAGATGTTTCCTGTTTCTTAAGGTAGGATTGTATTGCTATAAACTTCCCTCTTAGAACTGCTTTTGCTGCATCCCATAGATTTTGGGTCGTCATGTCTCCACTGTCATTTGTTTCTAGGTATTTTTTGATTTCCTCTTTGATTTCTTCAGTGATCACTTTGTTATTAAATATTGTATTGTTTAGACTCCATGTTTTTGTATTTTTTGCAGAACTTTTCCTGTAATTGGTACCGAGTCTCATAGTGTTGTGGTTGGAAAAGATACTTGATGCAATTTCAATTTTCTTAAATTTACCAACGCTTATTTTGTGACTCAAGATATGATCTATCCTGGACAATGTTCCATGAGCACTTGAGAAAAATGTGTATTCTGTTGTTTTTGGATGGAATGTCCTATAAATATCAATTAATTCCATCTTGTTTAATGTATCATTTAAAGCTTGTGTTTCCTTATTTATTTTCATTTTGTATGATCTGTCCATTGGTGAAAGGGGGGTGTTAAAGTCCCCTACTATGAATGTATTACTGTTGATTTCCCCTTCTATACCTGTTAGTATTTGCCTTATGTATTGAGGTGCTCCTATGTTGGGTGCATAAATACTTACAATTGTTATATCTTCTTCTTGGATAGATCCCTTGATCATTATGTAGTGTCCTTCTTTGTCTCTCTAATACTCTTTATTTTTAAGTCTATTTTGTCTGATATGAGAATTGTTACTCCAGCTTTCTTTTGGTTTACATTTACATGAAATATCTATTTTCATCCTCTTACTTTCAGACTGTATGTGTCTCTAGATCGGAAGTGGGTCTCTTGTAGACAGCAAATATATGGGTTTTGTTTTTGTATCCATTAAGCCAATCTGTATCTTTTGGTGTGAGTATTTAGTCAATTTACATTTAAGGTAATTATCGATATGTATGTTCTTATTCCCTTTTTCTTAATTGTTTTGGATTTGTTATTGTAGATCTTTTCCTTCTCTTGTGTTTCTTGTCTAGAGAAGTTCCTTTAGCATTTGTTGTAGAGCTGGTTTTGTGGTGCTGAACTCTCTCAGCTTTTGCTTGTCTGTAAAGGTTTTAATTTCTCCATCAAATCTGAATGAGATCCTTGCTGTGTAGAGTAATCTTGGTTGTAGGTTTTTTCTCCTTCATCACTTTAAATATGTCCTGCCAGTCCCTTCTGGCTTGCAGAGTTTCTGCTGAAACATCAGCTGTTCACCTTATGGGGATTCCCTTGTGTGATATTTGTTGTTTTTCCCTTGCTGCTTTCAATATATTTTCTTTGTAATTTATTTTTGGTAGTTTGATCAATATGTGTCTTGGTGTATTTCTCCTTGGATTTATCCTGTATGGGACTCTCCATGATTCCTGGACTTCATTAAATATTTCCTTTACCATATTAGGGAAGTTTTCAAATGTATCCTCTTCAAATATTTTCTCAGTCCCTTTCTTTTTTTCTTCTTCTTCTGGAACCCCTATAATTTAAATATTGGTGTGTTTAATGTTGTCCCCAAGGTCTCTGAGACTGTCCTCAGTTCTTTTCATTCTTTTTTCTTTTTTCTGTTCTGCAGTAGTTATTTCCAATATTTTATCTTCCAGGTCACTTATCCATTCTTCTGCCTCAGTTATTCTGCTATTGATCCCATCTAGAGTATATTTAATTTCATTTATTGTGTTATTCATCATTGTTTGTTTCATCGTCACTTCTTCTAGGTCCTTGTTAAATGTTTCTTGCATTTTCTCTCTTCTATTTCCAAGGTTTTGGATCATCTTTACTATCATTATTCTGAATTCTTTTTCAGGTAGACTGCTTATTTCCTCTTCATTTGTTAGGTCTGGTGGGTTATTATCTTGCTCCTTCATCTGCTGTGTGTTTTTCTGTCTTCTCATTTTGCTTATATTACTGTGTTTGGCGTCTCCTTTTTGCAGGCTGCACGTTCGTAGTTCCCATTGTTTTTCTGTCTCTCTACAGTGGCTAATGTTGGTTCAGTGGGTTATGTAGGCTTCCTGGTGGAGGGGACTAGTGCCTTTTTTGTGGTGGATGAGGCTGGATCCTGTGTTTCTGGTGGGCATGTCCATGTCTGGTGGTGTGTTTTGGGGTGTCTGTGGACTTATTATGATTTTAGGCAGCATCACTGCTAATGTGTGGGGTTGTGTTCCTGTCTTGCTAGTTTTTTGACACAGGATGTCCAGCACTGTAGCCTGCTGGTCGTTAAGTGAACCTGGGTGCTGCTGTTGAGATCAAGATCTCTGGGAGATTTTCGCCATTTTATATTATGTAGAGCTGGGAGGTCTCTTGTAGACCAGTGTCCTGAATTTGGCTCTCCCTCCTCAGAGGCACAGCACTGATTCCTGGCTGCAGCATGAAGAGTGTTTCATTCACACGGCTTAGAATAAAAGGGAGAAAAAGTAGAAAGAAAGATTTAGTAGAAGTAGAATGAAAGAAAGAAAGAAGGGAGGGATGGAGGGAGGGAGAGAGGGAGGAAGGAAGGAGGGAAGGAAGGGAAAAAAAGAAAGAAGATAAAGTAAAATAAAATAAAGTAAGATAAAATATAATAAAGTTATTCAAATAAAATTATTATTATTAAGAGGGGAAAAAAAAAAAAGGATGGATAGGACCCTAGGACAAATGGTGGAAGCAAAGCTATACATACAAAATCTCACACAGAAGCATACATATACACACTCACAAAAAGAGGAAAAGGGGAAAAAATGAAAAATCTTGCTCTCAAAATCCACCTCCTCAATTTGGGATGATTCGTTGTCTAAAGGAGGGAAGTAAGGAAAAAAATAATGAAGATAAAGTAAAATAAAATAAAGTTATTAAAATAAAAAGTAATTCTTAAGGGAAAAAAATGGACGGATAGAACCCACGGACAAATGGTGGAAGCAAAGCTATACAGACAAAGTCTCACACAGAAGCATACACATACACACTCACAAAAAGAGGAAAAGTGGAAAAAATCATAAATCTTGCTCTCAAAGTCCACCTCCTTAATTTGGGATGATTTGTTGTCTATTCATGTATTCCACAGATGCAGGGTACATCAAGTTGATTGTGGGGCTTTAATCCACTGATTCTGAGGCTGCTGGGAGAGATTTCCATTTCTCTTCTTTGTTCTCACAGCTCCCAGGGGCTCAGCTTTGGACTTGGCCCCGCCTCTGTATGTAGGTCACCGGAGGGCATCTATTCTTTGCTCGGACACAACGGGATTAAAGGAGCCACTGATTCGGGGTCTCTGGCTCACTCAGGCCAGGGGAAGGGAGTGACACGGAGTGCAGAGCGAGCCTGCAGCGGCGGAGGCCGGCGTGAATTGAACCAGACTGAGGCACTCCGTGTGTTCTCCCGGGGGAGTTGTCTCTGGATCCCGGGACCCTGGCAGGGGTGGGCTGCACAGGCTCCCCAGAAGGGGGGTGTGGATAGTGACCTGGGCTCGCACACAGGTTTCTTGTGGTGGCAAAAGCAGCCTTAGCATCTCATGCCTGTCTCTGGGGTCCTCGCTTTTAGCCACGGCTCGCGCCCGTCTCTGGAGCTCCTTTAAGCAGGGTACTTAATCCCCTCTCCTCACACACCAGGAAACAAAGAGGGAAGAAAAAGTCTCTTGCCTCTTCAGCAGGTCCAGACATTTCCCTGGACTCCCTCCTGGCTAGCCGTGGTGCACTAACCCCCTGCAGGCTGTGTTCATGCTGCCAACACCAGTCCTCTCCCTGCGCTCTGACTGAAGCCCAAGCCTCAGCTCCCAGCCCCGCCCGCCCTGGCGGGGGAGCAGACAATCCTCTAGGGCTGGTGAGTGCTGGTCGGCACCAATCCTCTGTGCGGGAATCTCTCCACTTTTCCCCCCACACCCCTGTTGCTGTGCTCTCCTCCGTGGCTCTGAAGATTTCCCTCTCTGCCTGCGAAGGGGCCTCCCAGTGTGTGGAAACCTTTCCTCCTTCACAGCTCCCTCCCACTGGTGTAGGTTCCATCCCTATCCTTTTGTCTCTGTTTATTCTTTTTTCTTTTACCCTACCTAAGTACGTGGGGTGTTTCTTGGCTTTTGGGAGGTCTGAGGTCTTCAGCCAGCGTTCAGTAGGTGTTCTGTAGGAGCTGTTCCACGTGTATATATATTTCTGCTGTATCTGTGGGGAGGAAGGCAATCTCCACATCCTACTCTTCCACCATATTCCTGGAAGCCCATACTGTCTTGATTCCTGTAGTTTTGTAGTATAGTCTGATGTCAGGGAGACTGCTTCCTCCAGCTCCCTTCTTCTTTCTCAAGATTGCTTTGGCTATTCGGGGTCTTTTATGTTTCCATACAAATTGTGAAATTTTTTGTTCTAGTTCTGTGAAAAATGCAAGTGGTAGTTTGATAGGGATTACATTGAATCTGTTGATTGCTTTGGGTAGTAGAGTCATTTTCACAATGTTGACTCTAGCAAGCCAAGAACATGGTATATCTTTCCATCTGTTTGTATTATCTTTAATTTCTTTCATCAGTGTCTTATAATTTTCTGCATACAGGTCTTTTGTTTCCTTGAGTAGGTTTATTCCTAGATATTTTATTCTTTCTGTTGCAGTGGTAAATAGGAGTCTTCTCTTGATTTCACTTTCAGATTTTTCATCATTAGTGTAGAGGAATGCAAGTGTAGAGGAATGTGCATTAATTTTGTATCCTGCTACTTTACAAAATTCATTGATTAGTGCTGGTAGTTTTCTGGCAGCATCTTTAGGATTCTCTGTGTATAATATCATGTCATCTGCAAACAGTGACAGCTTTACTTCTTCTTTTCCAATTTGGATTCCTTTTATTTCTTTTTCTTCTCTGATTGCTGTGGCTAAAATTTCCAAAACTTTGTTGAATAATAGTGGAGAGAGTGGGCAACTTTGTCTTGTTCCTGATCTTAGAGGAAATGTTTTCAGTTTTTCACCATTGAGGATGATGTTGGCTGTGGGTTTCTCATATATGGCCTTTATTATGTTGAGGAAAGTTCCCTCTATGCCTACTTTCTGCAGGGTTTTTATCATAAATGGGTGTCGAATTTTGTCGAAAGTTTTCTCTGCATCTATTGAGATGATCATATGTTTATTCTCCTTCAGTTTGTTATTATGGTGTATCATGTTGATTAATTTGTGTATATTGAAGAATCCTTGCATTTCTGGGATAAATCCCACTTGATTGTAATGTATGATCCTTTTAATGTGCTGTTGGATTCTGTTTGTTAGTATTTTGTTGAGGACTTTTGCATCAATGTTCTTCAGTGATATTGGCCTGTAATTTACTTTCTTTGTGACATCATTGTCTGGTTTTGGTATCAGAACAATGGTGGCCTCGTAGAATGAATTTGGGAGTGTTCCTCCCTCTGCTATATTTTGGAAGAGTTTGAGAAGGATAGGTGTTAGCTCTTCTCTAAATATTTGACAGAATTCTCCTGTGAAGCCATTTGGTCCTGGGCTTTTGTTTGTTCGAATTTTTTTTTTTCCTAGCACGTTTTATTTTATTTTTTACATCTTTATTGGTGTATAATTGCTTTACAATGCTGCGTTAGTTTCTGCTTTAAAACAAAGTGAATCAGTTTTACATATACATATGTTCCCATATCTCTTCTCTCTTGCATCTCCCTCCCTCCAACCCTCACAATCCAACCACTCTAAGTGGTCACAAAGCAGCAAGCTGATCTCCCTGTGCTATGCAGCTGCTTCCCACTAGCTATCTATTTTATGTTTGATAGTGTATATATGTCTATGCCACTCTCTTACTTTGTCACAGCTTACCCTTCCCCCTCCCCATATCCTCAAGTCCATTCTCTAGTAGGTCCGTGTTTTTATTCCTGTCTTACCCATAGGTTCTTCATGATATTTTTTTTCTTAAATTACATATATATGTGTTAGCATATGGTATTTCTCTCTTTCTGACTTCCTTCACTCTGTATGACAGACTCTAGGTCCATCCACTTCATTACAAATAGCTCAATTTCATTTCTTTTTATGGCTGAGTAATATTCCGTTGTATATATGTGCCACTTTTCCTTTATCCATTCGTCACATGAGAGACACTTAGGTTGTTTCCATTTCCAGGCTATTGTAAATAGAGCTGCAATGAACATTTTGCTACATTGCTCTTTTTGAAATATGGTTTTCTCAGGGTATATGCCCAGTAGTGGGTTTGCTAGGTATATGGTATTTCTATTTGTAGTTTTTAAAGGATCCTCCATACTGTTTTCCATAGTGGCTGTAGCAATTCACATTCCCACCAGCAGTGCAAGACTGTTCCCTTTTCTGCACACCCTCTGCAGCATTTACTATTTCTAGATTTTTTGTTGATGGCCATTATGACTGGTGTGAGATGATATCTCATACTAGTTTTGATTTGCATTTCTCTAATGATTAATGATGTTGTGCATTCTTTTATGTGTTTGTTGGCAGTCTGTATATCTTCTTTGGAGAAATGTATATTTAGGTCTTCTGCCCATTTTTGGATTTTTTTTTTTTAATTGAGCTGCATGAGCTGCTTATAAATTTTGGAGATTAATCCTTTGTCAGTTACTTCATTTGCACATATTATCTCCCATTCTGAGGGTTGTCTTTTGGTCTTATTTACGGTTTCCTTTGCTGTGTAAAAGCTTTGAAGTTTCCTTCGGTCAAATTTGTTTATTTTTGTTTTTATTTCCATTTCTGTAGGAGGTGGATCAAAAAGGATCTTGCTGTGATTTATATCATAGAGTGTTCTGCTTATGATTTCCTCTGAGACTTTGATTGTTTCTGGCCTTACATTTAGGTCTTTAATCCATTTTGAGCTTTTTGTGTGTGTGTGTGGTACACGAGCCTCTCACAGTTGTGGCCTCTCCTGCTGCGGAGTACAGGCTGCAGACACACAGGCTCAGCAGTCATGGCTCACGAGCTCAGCTTCTCCATGGCATGTGGGATCTCCCCAGACCGGGGCACAAAACTGTGTCCCCTGCATCAGCAGGCAGACTCTCAACCACTGTGCTACCAGGGATGCCTGAGCTTATTTTTGTGTATGGTGTTAGGCAGTGATCTAATCTCATACTTTTAAATGTACGTGTCCCGTTTTCCTAGCACCACTTATTGAAGAGGCTGTCCTTTCTCCACTGCACATTCCTGCCTCCTTTATCAAAGATAAGGTGACCATAGGTGCATGGGTTTATCTCTGCACTTTCTATCCTGTTCCATTGATCTATCTTTCTGTTTTTGTGCCAGTACTACACTGTCCCGATTACTATAGCTTTGTAGTATAGTCTGAAATCAGGGAGCTTGACTCCTCCAGCTCCGTTTGTTGTTCTCAAGATTGCTTTGGCATTTCGGGGTCTTTGTGTTTCCATACAAATTGTGACATTTTTTGTTCTAGTTCTGTGAAAAATGCCAGTGGTAGTTTCATAGGGATTGCATTGTATCAGTAGATTGCTTTGAGTAGTAGAGTCATTTTCACAATGTTGATTCTTCTAATCCAAGAACATGGTATATCTCTCCATCTATTTGTATCATCTTTAATTTCTTTCGTCAGTGTCTTATAATTTTCTGCATACAGGTCTTTTGTCTCCTTAGGTAGGTTTATTCCTCAATATTTTATTCTATTTGTTGCAATGGTAAATGGGAGTGTTTTCTTGATTTCACTTTCAGATTTTTCATCATTAGTGTAGAGGAATACCAGAAATTTCTGTGAATTAATTTTGTATCCTGCTACTTTACCAAATTCATTGATTAGCTCCACTACTCTTCTGGCAGCATCTTCAGTATTCTCTATGTATAGTATCATGTCATCTGCAAGCAGTGACAGTTTTACTTCTTCATTTCTGATTTGGATTCCTTTTATTTCCTTTTCTTCTCTGCTTGCTGTGGCTAAAACTCCCAAAACTATGTTGAATAATAGTGAAGAGAGTGGGCAACCTTGTCTTGTTCCTGATCTTGGTGGAAATGCTTTCAGTTTTTCACCATTGAGGATGATGTTGGCTGTGGGTTTGTCATATATGGCCTTTATTGTGTCAAGGAAAGTTCCCTCTATGCCTACTTTCTACAAGGTTTTTATCATAAATGGGGGTGAAATTTGTCGAATGATTTTTCTGCATCTATTGAGATGATCATATGCTTTTTCTCCTTCAATTTGTTAATATGGTGTATCACGTTGATTGATTTGTGTATATTAAAGAATCCTTGCATTCCAGGTATAAACCCCACTTATCATGCTGTATGATCCTTTTAATGTGCTGTTGGATTCTCTTCGCTAGTATTTTGTTGAGGATTTTTGCATCTATGTTCATCAGTGATATTGGCGTGTAGTTTTTTTTCTTTGTGACATTCTTGTCTGGTTTTGGTATCAGGATGACGTTGGCCTTGTAGAATGAACTGGGGAGTGTTCCTCCCTCTTCTATATTTTGGAAGACTTTGAGAAGGATGGGTGTTAGCTCTTCTCTTAATGTTTGACAGAATTCGCCTGTGAAACCATCTGGTCCTGCGCTTTTTTTTGTTGGGAGGTTTTTAATCACAGTTTCAATTTCAGTGCTTGTTATTGCTCTGTTCATATTTTCTATTTCTTCCTGGTTTAGTCTCGGAAGGTTGTGCCTTTCTAAGAATTTGTCCATTTCTTCCAGGCTGTCCATTTTATTGGCATAGAGGTGCTCGTAGTAATTTCTCATGATCCTTTGTATTTCTGCAGTGTCAGTTGTTACTTCCCCTTTTTTATTACTAATTCTACTGATTTGAGTCTTCTCCCTTTTTTGTTGGTAAGTCTGGCTAATGGTTTATCAATTTTGTTTACCTTCTCAAAGAACCAGCTTTTAGTTTTATTGATCTTTGCTGTCGTTTCCTTCATTTCTTTATCATTTATTTCTGATCTGATCTTTATGACTTCTTTCCATCTGCTAACTTTGGGGGGTTTTGTTCTTCTTTCTCTAATTGCTTTAGGTTTAAGGTTAGGTTGTTTATTCGAGATGTTTTCTGTTCCTTAATGTAGGATTGTATTCCTATAAACTTCCCTTTTATGACTGCTTTTTCTGCATCCCATAGGTTTTGGGTCAGTGTGTCTCCATTGTCATTTGTTTCTAGGTATTTTTTTGATTTTCTCTTTGATTTCTTCAGTGATCACTTCGTTATTAAGTATTTTATTGTTTAGCCCCCATGCATTCGTATTTTTTACAGATCTTTCCCGTAATTGATATCTAGTGTCATAGTGTTGTGGTCGAAAAAGATAGTTGATACAATTTCAATTTTCTTTAATTTACCAAGGTTTGATTTGTGACACAAGATATGATTTATCCTGGAGAATGTTCCATGAGCACTTGAGAAAAATGTGCATTCTGTTGTTTTTGGATGGAATGTCCTATAAATATCAATTAATTCCTTGTTGTTTAATGTATCATTTAAAGCTTGTGTTTCTTTATTTATTTTCATTTTGTATGATCTGTCCATTGGTGAAAGTGGGATGTTAAAGTTCCCTACTATGAGTGTCTTACTATTGATTTCCCCTTTTATGGTTGTTAGTATTTGCCTTATGTATTGAGGTGCTCCTATGTTGGGTGCGTAAATATTTACAATTGTTATATCTTCTTCTTGGATCAATCCCTTGATCATTATGTAGTGTCCTTCTTTGTCTCTTCTAATATTCTTATTTTAAAGTCTATTTTGTCTGATATGAGAATTGCTACTCCAGCTTTCTTTTGGTTTCCATTTGCATGGAATATGTTTTTCCATCCCCTTACTTTCAGTCTGTATGTGTCTCTAGGTCTGAAGTGGGTCTGTTTTAGACAGCATATATATGGGTCTTGTGTTTGTATCCATTCAGCCAGTCTGTGTCTTTTGGTGGGAGCATTTAATCCATTTACATTTAAGGTAATTATCAATATGTATGTTCCTATTCCCATTTTCTTAATTGTTTTGGGTTCGTTATTGTAGGTTTTTTCCTTCTCTTGTGTTTCTTTCCTAGAGAAGTTCCTTTAGCATTTGTTTTAAAGCTGGTTTTGTGGTGCTGAACTCTCTCCCCTTTTGCTTGTCTGTAAAGGTTTTAATTTCTCCATCAAATCTGAATGAGATCCTTGATGTGTAGAGTAATCTTGATTGTAGGTTTTTCTCCTTCATCACTTTAAATATGTCCTGCCAGTCCCTTCTGGCTTGCAGAGTTTCTGCTGAAAGGTCAGCTGTTAACCTTATGGGGATTCCCTTGTGTGTTATTTGTTGTTTTCCCCTTGCTGCTTTTAATATGTTTTGTTTGTATTTAATTTTTGACAGTTTGATTAACATTAGTCTTGGCCTTTTTCTCCTTGGATTTATCTTTTGTGGGACTCTCTGTGCTTCCTGGACTTGATTAACTATTTCCTTTCCCATATTAGGGAAATTTTCAACTATAATCTCTTCAAATAGTTTCTCAGTGCCTTTCTTTTTCTCTTCTTCTTCTGGAACCCCTACAATTCGAATGTTGGCATGTTTAATGTTGTCCCCAATGTCTCTGAAACTGTCCTCAGTTCTTTTCATTCTTTATTCTGCTCTTCAGTAGTTATTTCCACTATTTTATCTTCCAGGTCTCTTATCCATACTTCTACGTCAGTTATTCTGCTTTTGATCCTATTTAGAGTATTTTTAATTTCATTTATTGTGTTGTTCATCATTGCTTTTTCATTTTAATTCTTCTAGGTCCTTGTTAAGTGTTTCTTGCATTTTCTATTTCCAAGATGTTGGATCATTATTTTGAATTCTTTTTCAGATAGTCTGCCTATTTCCTCTTCATTTGTTAGGTCTGGTGCATTTTTATCTTGTTCCTTCATCTGCTGTGTGTTTTTCTCTCTTCTTTTTTTGCTTATCTTACTGTGTTTGGGGTCTCCTTTTTGCAGGCTGCAGATTCCTAGTTCCCGTTGATTTTGGTGTGTGTCCCCAGTGGCTAAAGTTGGTTATATAGGCTTCCTGGTGGATGAGACTAGTGCCTGTGTTCTGGTGGATAAGGCTGGATCTTCTCTTTCTGATGGGCAGATCCACATCTGGTGGTTTTTTTGGGATGTCTGTGGAATTATTATGATTTTAGGCAGCCTCTCTGCTAATGGGTGGGGTTGTGTTCCTGTCTTGCTAGTTGTTTGGCATAGGGTGTCCAGCACTGAAGCTTGCTTGTCATTGAGTGAAGCTGGGTGCTGGTATTGAGATGGAGATCTCTGGGAGATTTTCACCATTTTATATTGTGTGGAACTGAGAGGTCTCCTGTGGACCAATGTCCTGAAGTTGTCTCTCCCACCTCAGAGGCACAGCACTGACTCCTGGCTGCAGCTCCAATAGGCTTTCATCCACACGGCTCAGAATAAAAGGGAGAAAAAGTAGAAAGAAAGGAAGAAAGAAAGAGGATAAAATAAAATAAAATAAAGATAAAATAAAATAAAGTTATTAAAATAAAAAAATAATTATTTTTTTAAAAAAGAAAAAGAAAAACAGAAGAATAGAACCCTAGGACAAATGGTGAAAGCAAAGCTATACAGACAAAATCTCACACAGAAGCATAAACATACACACTCGCAAAAAGAGGAAAAGGGGAAAAAAATAATAAATCTTGGTCTCAAAGTCCACCTCCTCCATTTGGTATGATTTGTTGTCTATTCATGTATTCCACAGATGCAGGGTACATAAAGTTGATTGTGGACCTTTAATCCACTGCTTCTGAGGCTGCTGGGAGAGATTTCCATTTCTCTTCTTTCTTCGCGCAGCTCACAGGGCTCAGATTTGGATTTGGTCCCAACTCTGCATGTAGGTCAGTGGAGGGCATCTGTTCTTCACTCAGACAGGATGGGGTTAAAGGAGCAGCTGACTCGGGAGCTCTGGCTTGCTCATTCCGGGGGGAGGGAGTGGTGCGGGTGTGAAGCAAGCCTGCGATGGCAGAGGCCAGTGGGACGTTTCACCAGCCTAAGGTGCACTGTGCATTCACCTGGGGAAGTTGTCCCTCTGTCACGGGACCCTGGCGGTGGCGGGCTGCACAGGCTCCCCAGAAGGGAGGCGTGGATAGTGACCTGTGCTCGCACACAGGCTTCTTGGTGCCGGTAGTAGCAGCCTTAGTGTCTCATGCCCGTCTCTGGGGTCCGCGCTGTTAGCCGCATCTTGCGCCCGTTTCTGGAGCTCCTTTAAGCAGCACTCTTAATACCCTCTCCTCGCGCACCAGGAAACAAAGAGGGAAGAAAAAGTCTCTTGCTTCTTTGGCAGGTCCAGACTTTTCCCCAGACTCCCTTCAGGCTAGCCGTGGTGCACTAGCCCCCTGCAGGCTGTGTTCACACCACCAACCCGTTCTCTCCCTGCATTCTGACCGAAGCCTGAACCTCAGCTCTCAGCTCTGCCCACCCCAGTGGGTGTGCAGACAATCCTCTCAGGCTGATGAGTGCCAGTCTGCACCAATCCTCTGTGCAGGAATTTCTCCGATTTGCCCTCCGCACCCCTGTTGCTGTGCTCTCCTCCGCGGCTCCGAAGTTTACCCCGCCTGCCACCTACAGTCTGCGCCTACAAAAGGGCTTCCTATTGTGTGGAAACCTTTCCTCCTTCACAGCTCCCTCCCACTGGTGCTGGTCCCATCCCTATCCTTTTGTCTCTGTTTTTTCTTTTTTCTTTTGTCCTACCCAGGTACGTGGGGGGTTTCTTGCCTTTTGGGAGGTCTGAGGTCGTCTTCCAGCATTTAGTAGGTGTTCTGTAGGAGTTGGTCCATGTGTAGATGTATTTCTGGTGTTTCTGTGGGGAGGAAGGTGATCTCCACATCTTACTCTTCCGCCATCTTCCCCCTCTCTTGTTATAAGATTTTTAATCACAGTTTCAATTTCAGTGCTTGCTATTGCTCTGTTCATATTTTCTATTTATTCCTGATTCAGTCTCGGAAGGTTGTGCATTTCTAAGAATTTGTCCATTTCTTCCAGGCTGTCCATTTTATTGGCATAGAGTTGCTTGTAGTAATCTCTCATGATCCTTTGTATTTCTGCAGTGTCAGTTGTTACTTCCCCTTTTTCATTTCTAATTCTATTGATTTGAGTCTTCTCCCTTTTTTGTTGGTAAGTCTGGCTAATTGTTTATCAATTTTGTTTATCTTCTCAAAGAACCAGCTTTTAGTTTTATTGATCTTTGCTATCATTTCCTTCATTTCTTTTTCATTTATTTCTGATCTGATCTTTGTGACTTCTTTCCTCCTGCTATCTTTAGGGTTTTTTATTCTTCTTACTCTAATTGCTTTAGGTTTAAGGTTAGGTTGTTTATTTGAGATGTTTCTTGTTTCTTATGGTAGGATTGTATAGGTATAAACTTCCCTGTTAGAACTGTTTTTGCTGCATCCCATAGGTTGAGTCATTCTGTTTTCATTGTCATTTGTGTCTAGGTATTTTTTGATTTCCTCTTTGATTTCTTCAGAGGTGTCTTCGTTATTAAGAAATGCGTTATTTAGCATCCATGTGTTTGTATTTCTTACAGATTTTTTCTGTAATTGATATCTAGTCTCATAGCATTGTGGATGGAAAAGATACTTGATATGATTTCAATTTTCTTAAATTTACCAAAGCTTGATTTGTGACCCAAGATATGGTCTATCCTGGAGAATATTCCATGAGCACTTGGGAAGAATGTGTATTATGTTATTTTTGGATGGAATGTCCTATAAATATCAATTAAGTTCATGTTATTTAATGTATCATTTAAAGCTTGTGTTTCTTTATTTATTTTCATTTTGTATGATCTGTCCATTGGTGAAAGTGGGGTGTTAAAGTCCCCTACTATGATTGTGTTATAGCAATTTCCCCTTTTATGCCTGTTAGTATATGCCTTATGTATTGAGGTGTTCCTATGTTGCGTGCATAAATATTTACAATTGTTATATCTTCTTCTTGGATTGATCCCTTGATCATTATGTAGTGTCCATCTTTGTCTCTTGTTGTAGTCTTTGTTTTAAAGTTTATTTTGTCTGATATGAAAATTGCTACTCCAACTTTCTTTTGATTTCCATTTGCATGGAATATCTTTTTCCATCCACTCACCTTCAGTTTGTATGTGTCCCTTGGTCTGACGTGGGTCTCTTGTAGACAGCATATATACGTGTCTTGTTTTTGTATCCATTCAGCCAGTCTATGTCTTTTGGTTGAAGCATTTAATCCATTTACATTTAAGAACATTATCAATACGTATGTTCCTATTCCCATTTTCTTAATTGTTTTGGGTTTAATTACTGTCAGTCTTTACCTTCTCTTGGTTGTTTCCTGCCCAGAGAAGTTCTTTGTGCATATGTTGTAAAGCTGGTTTGGTGGTGCTGAACACTCTCAGCTTTTGCTTGTTTGTAAAGCTTTTAATTTCTCCATCAAATCTAAATGAGATCTTTGCTGGCTAGAGTAATCTTGGTTGTAAATTTTTCTCCTTCATCACTTTAAATATGTCCTGCTACTCCCTTCTGGCTTGCAGAGTTTCTGCTGAAAGATCAGCTGTTGACCTTATGGGGATTCCCTTATGTGTTGCTAGTTGTTTTTCCATCACTGCTTTTAATATCTGTTCTTTATATTTAATTTTTTATAGTTTGATTAATATGTTTCTTGGTGTGTTTCTCTTTGGATTTATCCTGTATGGGACTCTCTGTGCTTCCTGGACCTGACTAACTATTTCCTTTCCCATATTAGGGGAATTTTCAACTATAATCTCTTCAAATATTTTCTCAGTCCCTTTCTTTTCCTCTTCTTCTTCTGGTACCCCTATAATTCCAATGTTTTTGTGTTTAATGTTGTCCCAAAGGTCTCTGAGATTGTCCTCAATTCTTTTCATTCTTTTTTCTTTATTCTGCTCTGTGTTAGTTATTTCCACTATTTGTCTTCTAGGTCACTTATCCGGTCTTCTGCCTGAGTTATTCTTCTATTGATCCCTTCTAGAGAATTTTTAATTACATTTATTGTGTTGTTCATCTCTTTTTGTTTGCTCCTTTATTTCCTCTATGTCCTTGTTAAACGTTTCTTGTATTTTCTCAATTCTATTTCCAATATTTTGGATCATCTTTACTATCTATTATTCTGAATTCTTTTTCAGGTAGATTGCCTTTTCTTCTTCACTTGTTAGGTCTGGTGGGTTTTTGCCTTTCTCCTTTATGTGTGTTTCTTGCTCCTTGCTCCTTGTGTGTTTCTCTGTTTTCTCATTTTGCTTAGCTTACTGTGTTTGGGGTCTCCTTTTGCAGGCTACAGGTTCAAAGTTTCCATTGTTTTTAGTGTCTGTCCCCAGTGGCTAAGGTTGGCTCAGGGGATTGTGTAGGCTTCCTGGTGGAGGGAAGTAGTGTCTGTTTTCAGGTGGATGAGGCTTGATTGTCTTTTTGGTGGGCAGGTCCACGTCTGGTGATGTGTTTTGGGGTGTGTGGCCTTATTATGATTTTAGGCAACCTCTGTGCTAATGGATGGGGTTGTGTTCCTGTCTTGTTAGTTGTTTGGCATAAGGTGTCCTGCACTGTAGCTTTCTGGTCATTGAGTGGAGCTGGGGCTTGGCATTGAGATGGAGATCTCTGGGAGATGTTCACCATTTGATATTACATGGAGCTGGGAGGTCTCTTGTGGACCAGTGTCCTGAACTTGGCTTTCCCATCTCAGTGGCACAGCCTTGACACCTGGCTGGAGCACCAAGCACCATGGCTCCAAATAAAAGGGAGAAAAAAAGAAAGAAGAAGATAAAATAAAATAAAGTAAAATAAAATAAAGTTATTAAAATATAATATAATTAAGAAAAAAATTATGTAAGTAAAAAAAAAAAAAGACAGAGAGAACCCTAGGACAAATGGTAAAAACAGAGCTATACAGACAAAATCACACACAGAAGCATACACATACACACTCACAAAAAGAGAAAAAGGGAAAATAATATATATATATATATATATGTAGTTGCTCCCAAAGTCCACCGCCTCAATTTGGGATGATTTGTTGTCTATTCAGGTATTCCACAGATGCAGGGTACATCAAGTTAATTGTGCAGATTTAATTCACTACTCCTGAAGCTGCTGGGAGAAATTTCTTTTTCTCTTTGTTCGCACAGTTCCCAGTGTTCAACTTTGGATTTGGACCCACCTCTGAGTGTAGGTCACCTGAGGGCGTCTGTTCTTCACTCAGATAGGACGGGGTTAAAGGAGTAGCTGATTCAGGGGCTCTGGCTCACTCCAGCTGGAGGTAGGGAGGGGTATGGATGTGGGGCGATCCTGCGGCGGCAGAGGCCAGCATGACATTGCACCAGCCTGAGACATGCTGTGCATTCTCCTGGGGAAGTTGTCCCTGGATCACGGGATGCTGGCAGTGGCAGGCTGCACAGGTTCCTGAGAGGGGAGGTGTGGATGGTGACCTGTGCTTGCACACAGGCTTCTTGGTAGCTGCAGCAGCAGCCTTAGTGTCTCATGCCCGTCTCTTGGGTCTGCACTGATAGCCGTGGCTCACGCCCGTCTCTGGAGCTCCTTTAAGTGGTGTTCTTAATCCCCTCTCCTTGCGCACCAGGAAACAAGGAGGCAAGAAAAAGTCTCTTGTCTCTTAGGCAGCTCCAGACTTTTTCCCAGACTCCCTCCCGGCTAGCTGTGGTGCAGTAGCCCCCTTCAGGCTGTGTTCATGCAGCCAACTCCAGTTCTCTCCCTGGGATCTGACCTCCGAAGCTGGAGCCTCAGCTGCCAGCCACTGCCCACCCCAGTGGGTTAGCAGAGAAGCCTCTCGGGCTGGTGAGTGCTGGTTGGCATTGACCCTCTGTGCAGGAATCTCTCCGCTTTGCCCTCCACACTCCTGTTGCTGTGCTCCCCTCCGTGGCTCTGAAGCTAACCCCCTCCACCGCCAGCTGTCTACACCCATGATGGGGCTTCCTAGTGTGTGGAAATCTTTCCTCCTTCACAGCTCCCTCCCACTGGTGCAGGTCCCGTCCCTATTCTTTGTCTCTGTTTTTTCATTTTTCTTTTGCCCTACTCAGGTATGTGTGGAGTTTCTTGCATTTTGGGAGGTCTGAGGTCTTCTGCCAGCGTTCAGTAGGTGTTCTGTAGAAGTTGTTCCTCATGTAGATGTATTTCTGATATATTTGTGGGGAGGAAGATGATCTCTGCATCTTACTCTTCCACCATCTTGAAGCTCCTCCATCAGTGATTTTTGATGTTACTATTGTAATTTTTTTTGTGTGCCACAAACCACGCTCATATATGATGGCAATAAATGTTTTGTGTGTTCTGACTGCTCCACCAACTTGCTCTTCCCACATCTATCACCCTCTCCTCGGGTCTGCCTGTTCCCTGAAACACAACAGTAAAAAATTAGGTCAATTCATAACCCTTCAATATTCTCTAAGTGTTCAAGTGAAAGGAAGAGTCACGTATCTCTCATTTTAAATCAAAAGATTAAGCTTAGTGAGGAAGGCATGTCAAAAACTGAGATAGGGTGAAAACTAGGCTTCTTATGCTAAACAGTTGGCCAAATTTTGAATGCAAAGGAAAAGTTCTTGAAGGAAATTAAAAGTGCTACTCCAGTGGATACATGAATGATCAGGAGGAAAAATAACTTTATTGCTGACATGGAGAATGTTTTAGTGGCCCAAATAGATCAAACCAACCACAACAATCTCGTAAGCCAAAGCCTAATATAGAGCAAGATCCTAACTCTCTTCAAGTCTATGAAAGTTGAGAGAGTGAGGAAGCTGCAGAAAAAAGTTTGAAGTTAGCAGAAGTTGGTTCATAAAATTTAAAGAAAGAATCCAACTCCTTAGAATAAAAGTGCAAGGAGAAGCAGCATGTGCTGATATAGAAGCTGCAGCAAATTATCCAGAATATTTGGCTAAAATAATTAATGAAAGTGGCTACACTAGACAACATATGGTCAATGTAAATTAAACAGTTTCTGTTGGAATGAGATACCATCTAGGACTTTCATAGCTAGAGAGTAGAAGTCAATGCCTGGCTTCAAAGCTTCAAAGTACAGGCTGACTCTCCTGTTAGGGGCTAATGCAGCTGGTGACTCTAACTTGAAACTAATGCTTATTTACCATTCTGAAAATCCTAAGGCCCTTAAGAATTATGCTAAATATATTTTGCTTCTACGCTATAAATGGGACAACAAACAATAGATAACAGCACATCTGTTTACAACATGGTTTACTGAACATTTTAAGCCCACTGTTGGGCTCAGAAACAAAGATTGTTTTCAAAATATTACTGCTCATTGACAATGCATCCAAGAGCTCTACTGAAGATGTACCATGAGATTAAAGTTTTCATCCCTGCTAACATGACATCCATTTTACAGCCCATGGATCAAGAAGTGATTTTAATTTTCAAGCCTTATTTTTTAAGAGATATATATTTCATAAAGGTATAGTTGCCATAGATAGTGATTCTTCTGATGGATCTGGGAAAAGTCAATTGAAAACTTTCTGAAAATGATTCACTATTCTAGATGTCATTAATAACATTTGTGATCACGGGAAGGGTCAAAATAGCAACATTAAAAAGAGTTTGGTAAAATTTGATTCCAATTCTCGTGGATGACTTGCTATGATTCAAGACTTCAGTGGAGGACATAGCTACAGTTGTAGTGAAAATAGCAAGAAAACTAGAATTATAATTGGAGCATGAAGATCTGACTGAATTGCTACAATCTAATGAAACAAATTGAAGGATGAAAAGTTGCTTCTTTTGAACAAAGAAAGTGGTTTCTTGAGATGGAATCTATCATTGGTGAAGATGCTGGGAAGATTGTTGAAATGACAACAAAGCATTTAGAATATTATATAAACTTAGTTGATAAAGCAGTAGCAGGTTTTGAGAAAACTGACTCCAGTTATGAAAGAAGTTCTACTGTGAGTAAAATGTTATTGAACAGCAGTACATGCTATGGAAATCTCATTGATTAAAGGAAGAGTCAATTGATGTGAAAAACTTCACTGATGTCTTATTAAAAGAAAGTGTCACAGCCACCCCAGCTTTTAGCAACCAGTATCCTGATCAGTCAGCGGCCATAAACATTGAAGTAACACCTTCAATTAGCAGAAAGGTTAAGACTAACTGAAGGCTCAGATGATGGTGAGCATCCTTTAGCAATAAAGTATTTTTTAATTATGGTATGTACATTTTTTTTTTTTTTTGCGGTACATGGGCCTCTCACTGTTGTGGCCTCTCCCATTGCAGAGCACAGGCTCCAGACGCACAGGCTCAGTGGCCATGGCTCACGGGCCCAGCTGCTCTGTGGCATGTGGGATCTTCCCGGACCGGGGCACGAACCCGTGTCCCCTGCACCGGCAGGCGGACTTTCAACCACTGCTCCACCAGGGAAGCCCATGTATATTGTTTTTAAACATAATGTCATTGCACACTTGGTAAACTACAGTATAGTGTAAACATAACTTTTATATGCACTGGGAAACCCAAAAAAATTTGTGTTACTCTCTTTATGGCAAAAGTAGCTTTTCTGCAGTGGTCTAGAACTGAACACACAATGTCTTTAAGGTATGCCTGCATTTCCATGTCCAAATTTGACATGAGAATAGCATGTGAAAATTTAAAGATCTTCTACAAATCAAAAAGAAAAGGCAAGAATATTAGTGAAAAACAAAGGTCAACACAAGTTGAAAATTGAAAATATGAGGAAAATAATGAAAAGTTTAGAGATTTTGATAGTTAATTTTATGTGTCAGCTTGACTGGTCATGAAGTGCCCAGATTAAGAATTTTTTCTGGATGTGTCTAAGAGACTGTTTTTCAATGAGATTAACATTTGAACTGGTGGACTCAGTAAACTAGATTGCCTTACTTGATGTGAATGGTTATGATTCAATCTATTGAATGGCATAAAGGCAGAGGAAGAAGGATTTCATTACTTTTGATTTCTGCCTGCCTGGTTGAGTTGGGAATTATCTTTTCTGGCCCGTAGACCGGGATTTACACCACTGATACTCCTGGTTCTCAGGACTTCAGACTTGGACTGAGTTACACCACTGTTTTCCTGAATCTCCAGATTTTAAATAGATATACAGAACAAGCTTGTGTTTACCAGAGAGGAAGGGGTTGGGTGAATGGGCAAAAGAGATTAAGTAGTAAAAACTTCCAGTTATAAAATGAATAAGTCACAAGGATGTAATGTACAGCATGGGGAATATACTCAACAGCATTGTAATAATTTTGTGTAGTGACAGATGCTTATTAGACATACTTAATTGTGGCGATCATTTCATAATGTATAAAAATGTCAAATCACTATGCTGTATGTATGAAATTAATAATATGGTAAGTCAATTATATTTCAATTAAAAATTTAAAAAGGAAGCATAGTAAGCTGTGACATATGTTGTGTTGTTTGGCATTCTCCTTCTCACTGGTTGGAGTGCAGATGAAATGCCTGGTGTTTTAGATTGATTTATTTTGTTCATGAAAGAATGATAAAGAGAATTTCAAAGGCATTGACATCTTTGTGAAAATGAATTAAACAACAGTCAACCTTCAGAAATCTTGTTGGCTGTTAATTGTAGCAAACATAGTAATTTCTGAAACAACAAACTAAGGCAGAATGAGATACACTTTGCAAAGTCTAGCCTAGGATCAGTGGAAGAATTGGAATTCCTGAGCTCTGTTATTTTATCACACTAAAATGAAAGTGCAGCAGTGGAAACGTCATGCATTTTGGAGACATAAACTGTGTGGTCAAGTCTCATTCTTTACAATTGTTGTTTAGGTAACCCGAAGAAAATCACATAAACCACTTCTGCCTCAGTATCTCCATCCATATTATTAGAAAAATATTATATCCTTACAATTTTTAGATTTAATAAAGATAATGCGCTTTAGATGCTTGGCATTTATTTGTTATTTACTTTCCTTTTGAACAAAAACCTTTAGTTGTATCAAGGGAATTATTCAAAATGACCAAAAAATTTGCCTCTGCACCTGAAAAACGGCCTTAGGTTAGTTACCTAAGGTAGGATTCAGGCTGACAATGATGCAGTGACCCTTTTAAAATCATACTGTAGACGTTAAAACACCATCTGTCATTACAGATGGTGTGTTGGCAGGAGGCAGCTGTGATATTTCTGATGACAAAATAGAGTCAAAACACTTTAAAGGGGTAACAAGCGGGTCTAAAATTCTTGAAATGAAATGTAACATAATTATATATAAAATATTTTGATTTGGATAGTAAAAAGCAACCATACAGGGTTGAAAAAGGAGAAATTTATTTTAAAAGTTTTGATACAAAATGTTAACATTTTATTAACAGTGATACCAGTTTAAACAAATAAAATGATGCATGTGAATGTAATGAGTTCAAGATGGCTAATCAAAACTACAGATCTGTTTCTCTTTGCTCTGAGAATCGTATAAAATGACAATAAAAATAAACACATAAAAGCAAATGAGAGAGAAGACAAATTATCTGTGAATGAGAAATTTCTGCCTATTCACGGATAAAGTAGATCATCCAGACACCAGTACCTATAAGTACAATTGCAGTGGAGGGGAGAGATTCTCTGGATGACCAGCAGAATCACCAAAATTATAGCACAAAGGGAGAATGTGAGAATGGAAGCTGTAACAGGGATTTGGTTGAAATGCTGAATATTGAATTAATCCACCAATCCAAATCCCTATATTCTTCATATATAGCTTCACCTATATAGCTTCACCATTATAGCTTCATCTATATAGCTTCACCATTTCCTCACCCATTCCCAAGAGGAATAAAAGAGAACCACAGCATCATAACACCATACATTATCAAATACAGGCTAGTATTTAAAGAAAAATGTCTTAAAAAGAATTAGAACTGCTCAAGCGAGCTTTGGATTCTTAGAGAAAGGTACATCCATGTTAGAATTTGGTCATCTCCAATCTAAAGATGAGGTCTCTGATTTTGACTATGAAATAAGTATTTTTAACTTCAAACTTGACACAAGTTCCAAGAAAATTCAATAAAATTTCCCTGTCATGAGAGTGTCTTGAAGAATAAAACATGATTCCATGGACAGAATAGTATAGATACAAATAAACAGTTATCTTAAAAATGAAAAAAATAAAGTAAAATCAATGCCATTTCAGAAGTCTCTTTGTTTCCTCATAAATAAAAAATCTATGTTTTATTGTGAAATACAGAAATATTTATAGGTATTAGAATTATAATAGTAAAAGGAAAAAACTTATGAATCCAGTACCAATGTTTAAATAAAAATTACCAATAGCAGAGTTCTGCTTCAAGTAATGTTACCTCATATTAGATTAATCCTTCTACAAATACAAGTAATAAATCTGAACAAAACACTAAAATCAACCACATGAAGGCACTGGAAAGTTGAAAAAAAGCAGGCAGAAACTGGAAGGCAGTTGATGGCTGAATGAGGGATAATGTAATGACTAGGAATTGTGTTTTGTGACTTTTCTTCAGAAGATTCTCCCCAAGCTGTGTGGTTCAAGGTGACATGAGGTCATGCTGAACTGAACTGAAGAACAGAGTTGGAGCTTCCAGAACACATGGAAAGTAAAGAAGTAAATCTCAGAAAGAAGGAAAATGCAGAAAAATAAATCCCCGAATCTTTGTTGACACTTCACTGAAAAACCTTAGCTAAGTTCTGAACTATACAGGCATGGGTAAGTTGCCAGAAACTTCCTGAGGAATGCAAATCTGAAAGGCTTAGAAATACTGAACAACAGTTACACAGTGTAAGGGAGAAGTATTTCAAAGTTAAATCCAACCAAGTTCACTGTCTGGTAGAATAAAAATCAACACTTCACAGGAAGATAGCAGAATCCCAAATGTCTATGCTTTATTAGTCACAATATCATATACACAATAAAAATTTATTAGACATGAATAGAAACAAAAACAGGTGACCTATAATCAATAGACAAGGCAATCAATTGAAACTGACACAGAAATGACACAGATGTTAGAATTAGTAGACAAAGACTTTAATGTAGCTATCATAAACATGTTTGAACTTAAATAAAATTTGTATAATAATGAATAAACAAGTAGAATACGCATGCCAAAATGGAAAATATATCTTAAAATAAGAGGTATTCTAGAATTAATATTTATAAAATATGAAATTAAAATTTTACTGTAAGAATTTAAGTACAGATTGAAGTCAAAAGGAAGGGTCAGTTAAGCTGAACATAGACCAACAGAAATTATCCAATCCTAATAACTGAGAAATACATATTTTTTTAAATACAAAGTTTCTCAGTGAACTGTGTGAATGTATCAACTCATTTCATGTATGTTCAAATGAAGTCAAAGAAGGAGCAAGAGAAAAATGAGGTAGAAAAAAATATTTGAAGAAATAAAATTCCAAAACTTCTAAATTTGTTAACTGACATAGAAGTTTATATCCAAGAAGCTGAAGAAACTCCAGTTAGTATAAATACAAAGGGAATGACACCTAGGCACATTAGAGTCAAATTTTGAAAATCCAAAGATAAAGAAAATATCACTAAAACATGGAAGAGGAAGTACTACAGTACATATAGGGAGACAATATTAAGAAAGGCATCTGCATTGTTTTTCCAGAAAAAAATGTAAAAGAGAATAAAATAGAAAAAAAAACTTTATAGAGCAGAGAAAACAAGAAAAAAAATACAGCAAGAAACCCTGTTAACTCAAAATTCTGAATCCAGCAAAACTACCTTCCATATGAGGGCAAAATAAGATTTCTATAGATAAACAAAATAGGAGTAAATGTGCCATTAGTGGAGCTGCACTACAAATAACAGTAAATAGATTATTTACAATAAAGAGAAATGAGACCAGATCAATTATGGGGTTATAGGAAGAAATGAGGAGCACCCAAAATGTAAATATAATACAGTGTTCTATGGTTTGTAACATAAGTAGAGGTATTATACATGAAAACAATACCACAAAATATGGGAGTAGTTGGATCTATCTGTGGCAAGGTTTTTACATTTTATACAATAGTTAAGGATGCATTTTCTAACTTTTTATTTTATATTGGAGTATAGTTGATTAACAATGCTGTGATAGTTTCGGGTGTACAGCAAAATGATTCAGTTATACATATACATGTATCTATTCTTTATCAAATTCTTTTTCCATTTAGGTTGTTACATAATATTGAGCAGAGTTCCATGTGCTATATAGTAGGTCCTTGTCGGTTATCCATTTTAAGTATAGCAGTATGTATATGTCAATACCAAGCTCCCTAAGTATCCCTTCCCTCCCCTTCCTCCCTGGTAACCATAAATACATTCTCTAAGTCTGTGAGTCAGTTTCTGTTTTATAAGTAAGTTCATTTGTATTATTTCTACCATTGTATATATGTGCCACATCATCTTTATTCATTCCTCTGTCGATGGACATTTAGGTTGCTCCCATGTCTTGGCTATTGTAAACAGTGCTGCAATGAACACTGAAGTGCATAAGGATGCATTTTTCTTAATTCCTAGAGAAATAACTAAAAAAATGTTAGAAGGCATGGCTGTAAATTCAATAGAAAAAAAATACACTAGAATAGTAAAAACAAAACCAAACAAAACACTAGATTAACTCTAATAAAGACAAGAAAGAAGGATTAGTTAGTGGGAGATTGGACTAATAGAAAACAAATAGTAAAATTGTGGACCTCAATCCAACAATTTCTATTAACTTTTTAAAATGACCCAGCAATCCCACTACTGAGCATATACCCTGAGAAAACCATAATTCAAAAAGAGTCATGTACCAAAATGTTCATTGCAGCTCTATTTACAATAGCCAGAACATGGAAATAACCTAAGTGTCCATCAACAGATGAATGGATAAAGAAGATGTGGCACATATATACAATGGAATATTACTCAGCCATAAAAAGAAATGAAACTGAGTTATTTGTAGTGAGGTGGATGGACCTAGAGATTGTCATACAGAGTGAAGTAAGTCAGAAAGAGAAAAACAAATACCATATGCTAACACATATATATGGAATCTAAGGAAAAAAAAGGGGGGTTATGAAGAAACTAGGGGTAGGATGGGAATAAAGACACTGACTTACTAAAGAATAGACTTGAAGATATGGGGAGGGGTAAGGGTAAGCTGTGACAAAGTGAGAGAGTGGTGTGGACATATATAAACTACCAAACGTAAAATAGATAGCTAGTGGAAGCAGCCGCATAGCACAGAGAGATCAGCTCGGTGGTTTGTGACCACCTAGAGGGGTGGGATAGGGAGGGTGGGAGGGAGGGAGACACAAAAGGGAAGAGATATGGGAACATATGTATATGTATAACTTATTCACTTTGTTATAAAGCAGAAACTAACACACCATTGTAAAGAAATTATACTCCAATAAAGATTTTTTTTTAAAAAAAAACTATCAATGCTATAAAGACTGAAAATAAAAGGCAGAATAGAATGGATTAAAAAGCTAGAGATGTGTATTCTGCCTGCAGGGTTATATTTTGGATTTATAACACTGATAGGGTTAAAGCAAAATGATGGAAAATGAGATGTACTGTGCAATACTAGAAAACCCTATGATTATAAAAATAGCAAAAAAAATACATATCTAAACAACTAATGTTTTCAGAGATGACAAAATTTTCAAATATCAGAAAGTTATAATTACCTAGTGAATTCACCTAATACCATAATTCCCAAAAAGGAAAAAGAAAAGAATCAAACAAAATTCACAACAAAATGGAATTGAGGTAAATCCAAAAACATAGACAAAGGTTTTTAAAAAAACACTTTTCAGCAATCAATAAATAGACAAAAAAAGCAATAAGAACATATCAGTATTAAACAACACTATCAATCACCCTAACTCAATTGATTTTATAAAAATACTACACCCAATGGTCCCAGAATATACATTATTTTCAAATGCATATGGAGTATTAAACAAGAGACCACACGCATTGAAATAAAATAAATTTCAATAATATTAAAGATAGAAATATTACAAGGCATATTTTCTAAAAATAGTGGCTTTAAATTAATAATTATAACAAGGGATTTAAAAATCACCATATATTTGAAAAGTTTAAAACACAATAGAAAAAATCTGTGTCAAATATTATCACAAGTCATAATAAAATATTTTGCATCAAATGATAATAAAATCTCAACATATATACATTTGTGAAATCCAGCTAAAGCAGTGATTAAAGGAAACTTTATAAATACTCTATTAGAAAATGAAAATGTAAATATCTTCTACCATAAAGAATAAAAAGAAGCTGAGTAATTTAAATACAACATAATTGGAAATAAGTAAATAATAAAAATGAGGCAGAAAAACATGAGAAAGAAAATGTAACAGTAATTAAAAAGGAAAAAAAAAAAAAAAAACAAGTTTATTCTTTGAAAAGCCACACTAGCAGGGCATATTGAGAGAAACAGAAAGAGCAACAGAGTAAAGTTACCAATTCCATAAATAAAGAAATAAGTATCAATATTGAATATTCTACAGACAAGAAAAGGTATAGAAAAGAATATTATAAATGACTCTATACTAAACTGTGACAATTCCTTGAAAAAATACAACTTAACACACCTGATGTAAGAATAGTCATATCAATTACATAAATTACACTTTTTATCAGAAACATTACTTCAAAGAAAACTCAAGACCCACATGGCTTCACTGTTGAGTTTTCCAATTCATGGAAGATAAAATATCACATTTATCATACTGTTCAAAAACTAGAAAACAAACTTCTCGTTTCATTTTATGAAGCCAGCAAACCCTGATATGAAAGCCAGACTGACACATTATAAGTAAATAAACTATCATAACTAAAGATTTAAAATTCCTAAAAAAATAGTGAAAGAAACCTAGCAGTATATACAACATAAAATAACTTACCACTTAGTGATGTCTGTCCCATGTGTGCAAGATTGGTTTAACATTTAAAAATCACTTAGACTAATTTAAAAATTGAATACAAAGAAAAATTATAGGATCATTTCAATATATGCACAAAACTCCTTTGGCAAAGTTCAACATTCATCCTTGATTTAAAAATCTCAGTAGACTATGAATAGAAGGAAGCTTCTGAATATGATAAAAAAATCTATAAAACACCTATGGTTAATACCATACTTAAAGGTAAAATATTAAATCCTTCCCCTAAGTTCAGGAACAAGGCTAGGGTGCTCATTCTCACCATCTCTTTGTAGCCTTTCATTACATAGTCTAGCAGACAATAAAAATAAATAAAATGCATAAAGTTTGGAAAGAAAGAAGTAATACTATTTTCACTCATGGAAAATATGATTGCTTATAAAGAAATCCTTAACAAATTAACAATCAAACAATGAGAATTAAGAAATTAATTTATCAAGATTGCAGAATACATGGTCAAAAATAAAATTAAAAGTCCTTTCTATATAATAGCAACAAATACTGGCAAATAACATGACTAAAACTACCTTTTAAAGTAAAAAGCACTCAATGCATATGAAAAAAATATTAAAAAAGTAAAATATATAAAATATAAGATTTCTACACTAAATACTACAAAACTCACTGAGACAAATTTTAAATCAAAAAAATAAATGGAGAAAGATATCTCATATTGAAAATTGGAATGCCTCAATATTATTAAGAAGTCCATTCTCCACTACTTCATCTATAGATCCAGTGTTCTCCAAATTATCATATTCACAATAAGCTATTGTAGAATCTGACAAGCTGATTGTAAAATGTATATGGAAATGCAAAAGATCTAAAAGAAATAAAAAACTGTGTGTGTGTATCTGTGTGTGTGTGTGTGTGTGTGTGTGTGTGTACAAACAAAAAGAGAAAGAATATCAAAGCAAATTACATAAAGTGCTAGCAATTTTTGAATCCAGGTAAATGTTATACAGGAATTTTACATGTTATTCTTGCCACTTTTGTCTGAGCTTAAAATTGTACCAAAGTAAAAATTACTGAAAAAGAAAATAAATTCTGTGAGTCAAGCTCCATTTTCTCCTTCCTATACACACCCTCTTCAAAATTGTTTTTAACACTCCCTTGATTTTCTTTATACCAATTTTATAGCATATGTGTATACCTTAAACAATAAAACCAATAAATTATTTAGTTTTGATTATTTCTAAAGCTTAATAAACATAGTTTCATATTGTACTTTTGCCACATAACATTATATCTTATTAATGTTGACCTCCTGCCTTATTTTCCTCATATTTAAATGGGAAAAGAATAAATTCATATTTACTCTTCTCCTGTTAATTAACATTTGGAATTTCCATTCTTTGGTAATTATAAGCAACACTGTTAGGAACTATTTTTTTTTATTTCACACTACACTTCTACAGGAAATTCTATAGATAACATATGTGAGAAGAATGTTTGTGGATACTAGAGTATGTATGTTATCAGTATTACAAAATAATGCATGGTTAATTCCTAAAGTTGTGATTCCTATTTAGATTCCTATGAGTAGAGGTAACAAAGATGCAATTTCAAAGTAGTGTGAAATGATGAGATATTCAATAAGTATTTCTCAGTATCAATAACCCACTGGAAAGTAAATGTAGATGAATCATTCTCATTCCTGGTATATAAAAATAACTGTCAAGTGTATTAAACACAGTGTGAGTCAACCTTAAATTTTTGGAAGGTACTTTATATATATGTGTGTGTGTGTATGTGTGTGTGTGTGTGTATAACCTTGGGAGAGAAATGAGTTTATTAATAAGACACAAAAACACTAAATTGAAGACAATATGTGTCCTTTAGTTTCAAAGTACAAATTTCTGTTTATCAAAATAAAACATAAAACTACAAAGACAAGCTACAAACCAAGAGAAATTAATGTAATACATTACATCTGAGAAAATATTTAGCCAATATTAATAATATATAAAGATAACCTGCAAATCAGTGGCTTAAATGAGGCAGAGGTTTACTTTTTATTACCTAAGACTTAGAGATAAATAATAAGTCCAGGGCCAGTAGAGAATTTTTCTGCCTTAGTCATTTAAGCATCCATGTCTTTTTGTGGGTCCAATTGTTGCATTTTAATAACTTGTGTGTTTTCCTACATTGAATGATCAGTACTGGCTGGCTCACCAGCACACGTGGAAAATAGGAAAGAATAGAAGAGAAAAGTAAGCAATTCCTTTTTAAGGAAAAGATGTAGAAGTTGCACACATTATTTCCATTTAAAATTCCCTGACATGAACTTAATCATATAGCCATACTATTCTTTGACATGCCATCTATCTTCCTTTCTAAATTTATATAATTCATTATTTAAAATAGAAGGGGAAAATGGATACTGGTGGAAATTTATCAGTGTTTGTCATGGTGGTGGGCTTTCAGCTATCATTATGTTATTCCCTTTTAATGTAATACATAGTCTTGTCATTGGAGATGTGAGTATATAATAAAAATAATTTTAATTAAATGCTGTACTTGCTTTATAATAATGTACAAAACCAGTTATTATAAATCAACTCTACAAGCCTAGGAAGACTGCATTTTCCAATTGTTCAGTTCAGGATTTTCTATATGTCCATTATGTAAAACGTATTACTTTTATTTTTAATATACATATTTTTCTAATTTTTTATATTTTTAATTTATGAATAAGATACATGTTTCTTATGATGGTAACAACATTACCATTTTCTCAATTAATTTGTAACTATTTCTGATTTATTAATATGCAGGTTTTTGTTATGAAATTACAAGTTTAAAACTGTAATATCATACTGATTAGGGTTTGAATGACTTGATTTGTCATTACAGAATGACAATCTTCAATCCTAATAATCCTTCTCATATTAAGTCTAATTTGAAAAGTACTGTAGCTACATCAGTTTCATTCTGCTTTTGTCCTGGAAATATAGTTATATTTTCATGGAAAATCCTTTTTTCTATTATTAATTTTTATCATTTCCATTTATTAATTTTTTATGTTCCTTTTGTAACAACTTAGCTGAATTTTTATGTGAAATCTGAAAAACTCTTCTCTTAGCTGACAGATTAAATGCACTTTACTGTCTTGTAAATAATAATTATTTGATATCACACACTTTATTTTTCCCTGTTATTTATTTTTCTTTTTATTTAATGTCTTCTCTTTCTTATAACAATTTTATTTCTATTTCCATTATTTTAATGGCCACTATAAGTTTTTACTGCATATTTGCAACAAAGTCTAAGGTTAATCAGTGTTTAACTCTTCTCCCAGCTAATATATGGATATCAGAAGAAGTTGAAATTTTGTTTGTATCTTTGAAGGTATTATTTTACTTTTCTCTAGCTTCCATTCCTGCTGATGTGAAACCTGCTGTCAGCAAAAATATTAATCCTTCATTGGTGGTACATCTTTAAGCTTTTTAAAAATCTCTTTGTCTTTGGTGTTTTATAGTTTTATTGCATTGTGTCTTTTTGTGGTGTGCGGTTTTCAGTGTATTTACCTTATTTGTTTTATATTGCTTTTCCTGACTGTGAAGATTTATGTAATTCATTTATTCTGAAAAATATTTATTCATAAACTCTTAGAACTTTAATGCTGGGACTTCCTTTGTGGTCCAGCAGTAAAGAATCTGCCTTCCAATGCAGGGGACATGGGTTTGATCCCTGGCTGGGGAACTAAGATACCACATGCTGCAGGGCAACTAAGCCCATGTGCCACAACTACTGAGCTCATGCACCTCAAGTAGAGAGACTGCGTGCTGCAAACTACAGAGCCCATGTGCCCTGGAGCCTCAGTGCCACAACCAAAGAAGAGAAAACCCACATACCCCAACTAGAGAGAAGCCCGTGTGCTGCAACAATAGATCCCGCATGCCTCAACTAAAGTCCCACATGCTGCAACCAAGATATGATACACCAAAGAAAAAAAAAAGAAAAGAACATTAACTCTTTTCATTCTCATTCTCAACATCAACTCAAAAAGAGAATACTCTTTCTGAATCTTTATATGTGCATGCATGTGTGATAAGCAGACTTCTAGGATAACACCCATCTCCTGGTATTTAAGCCTGTGTAGTACTAATTAAGTATAGTCTGATTCTAAAAACTTGCTTCTAATTAAGTTGCTTAATTAGTGTAAGCAACACTTACACTACTCATACTGATCGCCCCTGTCTTAATTAGGGGGTGTTGCTTCTGTGACAAAAGATTGTGACTTTCATCTTGTTAGCAGACTGCCTCTCTTGTTTTCTCACTTACATATTTTGATGATGCAAGCCGCCTAACTGGAGAAGTTCAATAGCAAGGAACTAAAGTAAGCCTCTGGCCAATGTCCAGTGAGGAGCTAAGGCCCTCCGTCTAAAAACCTACAGCCCTGTCAACAAACAAGTGAGCTTGAAAGTGGATCTGTCCTGGTCAAATCTTGGGACAGCCTTGTTGACATACTGATGGTAGCCTGTAAAAGAAACTTATGACCGGGCTTCCCTGGTGGCGCAGTGGTTGAGAGTCCACCTGCTGATGCAGGGGACACAGGTTCGTGCCCCGGTCCGGGAAGATCCCACGTGCCGCGGAGTGGCTAGGCCCGTGAGCCATGGCCACTGAGCCTGCGCATCCAGAGCCTGTACTCAGCAACGCGAGAGGCCACAGCAGTGAGAGGCCCGTGTACCACAAAAAAAAAAAAAAAAAAAAAAAGAAACTTATGACCCAGTTAAGTCTTGCTCAGACTCCTTACCCACAGAAACTGTGAAATGATAAACGAGTGTTGAGGAAGTGTTTTTCAGTTATCTACACTATAAAGTTACTCTTTTCTTCCCCCTTGCAGACTATACTTTTGGGAAGGAAGTCACCATACACAGACAACATATAAGGAAACTGAAGTCACACTGCACTTATTTGAGGTCAGGGCAGAGTATAGAAATTGTTTTGAATTCTTCTTTGAAATGGGAGATTTTTCTAATTTCCCTCATTTGTTGATTAATTCAATCATTAATTTATATCAGTTTTGACTCATATATATTTATTTTAAAATTTAGGTTCTAATTCAATAACGTTTTATTTATTTTGTAGGTCAAAATGTTCCAGGTTTGGCTACTGGGATTTCCTTCAGTTTATCCCTGTGTCCTCTTGACATATCCCTGTTACTGTATTTGGTTAGTTTATTTCTTTGTTTCCTTCTTGAGATGTAACCATCTGCATGTGTAGTAAACTAAACATGAGTTCATACTGATGTTTTCAATGCTAATCTTTTACCATATGCTTCTCTCTAGCATCCTTCTCTTGATTATCTGTAACCTCCAATTCCCAAAGTGAGAAAACTATTTCCCACTATCCACAATTCTTTTACTTAATAGTTCAATTCCATTATAGCATTACCAGAAATGCTAAACCCATAACCTGGTGGGAAACAATTTTATAAACTAGTGTATACTTGCTTATATGCAGTTCCTGTTGTCTTTGGTTTTACAATGACTAGTCATTTTCGATGTTATTTATATTAATTAATTATTTTTCCTTTACTCTGTCAGTGAGGGTTTTTTATGAGTTTGTAATAGAGTTAGATTGTTTTGTCACATTTCATATTTTATCTTGGAATCCCCCAGTCTCTTAATGATGTTCATTTTTATTTGCATACTTTATAGTTCACTCTCTGTGCCTTAAAGTTCTATGGGTTTTGAGAAATGAATAGTATCCTACATTCACCCCCACAGTAGCATACAGAAGTTTTGTTATCTTAAAATATCCCCTATACTTCACTTATTCAACCTTTCTGTCCTTTCCCTGAACCTCTAACAGGGATTGACCATTTTTATTAACCCTATAGTTTTGACTTTTCTAGAATATCTTATAATTGGATTCATATAGTAAATAAACTTTTCAGAGAGGCTTCTTTTAATTAAAAAATGTTTTAGTTCCTTTGGGTTTTTTTTTTATGGCTAGATAAATTTATTTTACCACTAAATAATATTCTGTTATATGAATGTATCACATTTTTTTTATCCATTCACCCATTAAAGAGCATCTTGGTTGCCTCCAGTTTTGAGAGATTATTAATAAAGCTTTATAAATATTTTTTGCAAAGCTTTTTCTTTGACATAAGTTTTTAAGTGAGTTTAGTAAATATCTATGATTGAAATTGCTTAATTTTATGGAAAATTATGTTTAGCTTTTAAGAAACTGCCAAATTGTATTCCTGCCATTTATAATTCCCTCCAGCAATTAATGAGATTTCATGTAGTTCACATCTTCACCAGCAAGAGAGTGTTAGGTTTTGGGATTTTAGACATTCTAATAGATTTGTAGTTGCTTTACTAATTTCTAATGATAAATGATATTGAACAACTTTTCAGACACATTTTTTTCTGCTTCTCTTGTGCCCATCTTTTAGTGGGCTGTTTATTTTCTAATCATTGAGTTTAAAGATATATATATATATATATACATTTAGATATGAGATTTTTATCAGCTGTATGTCTTGCACGTACATTCTTCCAGTCTGTGGCCAGCCTTTTCATTCTGTAAACAGCATCTTTCAATAGAGTAGATTTTAAATTTAACAACAAATTTTAATTTATCAAATTGTTTCATATATTGTGTTTTTTTGTGTTTTTTCTAGACTTTTCCACAGATTGATCATGTTATGGAATTTCACCTATATTTTATTTTAGAAATTTTATATTTTGCATTTTACATTTACATGTATTACTCATTTTTAGTTAGTTTTTGTGAATGCTGTAAAGTTTATGCCCGCGGTTTTTGTTCTCTGTTTTGTTTTATTTGTGACTATAGATATCCAGTTGTTCCAGTATCAGTTATCAAGGAGACTATCCTTTAACTTGCATGGGTTATTTTGTCTAGGATAGTTTAACTGTATTAGTGTGCATCTATTTCTGGGCTCTATATTTTGTTTCATTGATTTGTCTATTCATTCACCAATACCACATTATTTACTGTAGCCTTATGGTAAGTCTTGAAGCTGGGTAGTGTCAGTCCTCCGAATTTGTTCTTTGCCTTCAATATCATGGTGGCTATACAGGATCTGTTGTCTTTCCATATAAACTTTATTTATAAAATTATTATTTATTGCAGTATAGTTGCTTTACAATGCTGTGTTAGTATCTGCTCTACAGAAAAATGAATCAGTTAAACATATATATATATATATATATATATATATATATATATATATATGCCCTCTTTTTCTGATTTCCTTCCCATTTAGGTTGCCACAGAGCACTGAGTAGAGTTCCTTTTGTTATACAACAAGTTCACATTACTTACCTATTTTATACATAGCAGTGTATATGTCAATCCTAATCTCCCAATTCATCTCACCCCTTCACCCCAACACCCAGTATCTATACAACCGTTCTCTATGTCTGTGTCTATATTTCTGCTTTGCAGATAAATTCATCTGTATCATTTTTCTACATTCCACATATAAGCAATATTATACAATATTTCTTTTTCTCTTTCTTACTTACTTCACTCTGTATAACAGTCTGTAGCTCCATCCATGTCTCTGCAAATGGCACAATTTTGTACCATTTTATGGCTGAGAAATATTCCACTGTATATATGTACCACAACTTCTTTAACCATTCTTGTGTTGATGGATATTTAGGTTGCTTCCATATCCTAGCTATTGTAAATGGTGCTCTAATGAACATTGGGGTGCATGTATCATTTTAAATTATGGTTTTCTCAAGGCATATGCCCAGGACGGGGATTGCTGGGTCATAAGTGGTCCTATTTTTAGTTTTTAAGGAACCTTTCTACTGTTCTCCATAGTGGTTGTATCAATTTACATTCCCACCAACAGTGCAAGAGGGTTCCCTTTTCTCCAACACTCTCTAGGATTTACTGTTTGTAGACTATTTGATGATGCCCATTCTGACCGGTTGAGGTGATACTTCATTGTAATTTTGATTTGCATTTCTCTAATAATTATTGACTTTGAGCATCTTTCATGTGTTCATTGGTCACCTGTATGTCTTCTTTGGAAAAATGTCTATTTAGGTCTTCTGCCCATTTTTTGACTGGGTTGTTTCTTTTTCTTATATTGAGCTGTTCATATATTTTGGAGATTAATCACTTGTCAGTTGCTTCATTGACAAATATTTTCTACCATTCTGAGGGTTATCTTTTGGTCTTATTGATGGTTTCCTTTGTTGTGCAAAAGCTTTTAAGTTTCTTTAGGCCAAAATTGTTTATTTTTGTTTTTCTTTTCATTACTCTAGGAGGTGGGTCAAAAATATCTTGCAGGACTTCCCTGGTGATGCAGTGGTTGAGAGTCTGCCTGCCGATGCAGGGGACACGAGTTTGTGCCCCGGTCCAGGAAGATCCCACATGCTGCGGAGCGGCTGGGCCCGTGAGCCATGGCTGCTGAACCTGTGCGTCTAGAGCCTGTGCTCCGCAATGGAGAGGTCACAACAGTGAAAGGCCTGAATACTGCAAAAAAAAAAAAAAAAAAAAAAATCTGGCTGCAATTTATGTCAAAGAGTGTTCTGCCTATGTTTTCCTCTAAGAGTTTTATACTGTCTGGACTTACATTTAGGTCTTTAATCCATTTTGAGTTTATTTTTGTGTACAGTGTTTGAGTTTATTTTTGTGTATGGACTTACATTTAGGTGTTTAATACATTTTGAGTTTATATATGTGTATGGTCTTTAATCCATTTTGAATTTATTTTCATGTACAGTGTTAGGAAATGTTCTAATTTAATTTCTTGTACATGAAGCTGTTCAGTTTTCCCAGCACCACTTATTGAAGAGATGGTCTTTCTCCATTGTATGTTCTTGCCTCCTTTGTCATAGATTAGGTGAACATAGGTGCATGGGTTCATTTCTGGGCTTTCTATCCTGTTCCATTGATCTATATTTCTGATTTTCTGCCAGTAACATACTGTCTTGATTACTGTAGCTTTGTAGTATAATTTGAAGTCAGGAAGCCTGACTCCTCCAGCTCCATTTCTCTTTCTCAAGATTTCTTTGGCTAGTCTGTGTCTTCTGTGTTTCCATACAAATTTTGAAATTTTTTATTCTAGTTCTGTGAAAAATGCCATTGGTAGTTTGATAGCAATTGCATTGATTGTAGATTGCTTTGGGTATTATAGAGATTTTCACAATGTTGATTCTTCCAATCCAAGAACATGGTATATCTCTCCATCTATATTTATAGTCTTTAATTTCTTTCAATGTCTTGCATACAGGTCCTTTGTCTCCTTAGGTAGGTTTATTCCTAGGTATCTTATTATTTTTGTTTCAATGGTAAATGAGAGTGTTTCTTAATTTCTCTTTCAGATATTTCATCATTAATGTATAGGAATGCAAGAGATTTCTGTGCATTAATTTTTTAACCTGTAAGTTTACAAAATTCATTGATTAGCTCTATTAGTTTTCTGTTAACATCTTTAGGATTCTCTATGTATAGTCTCAAATCATCTGCAAACAGTGACAGCTTTACTTCTTTTCTGATTTGGATTACTTTTATTTATTTTTCTTCTCTGATTGCTGTGGCTAAAACTTCCAAAATTATATTGAATAATAGTGGTGAGGGGGACAACCTTGTCTTGCTCCTGATCTTAGTGGAAATGGTTTCAGTTTTTCACCATTGACAACGATGTTGGCTGTGGGCTTGTCATATATGGCCTTTATTATGTTGAGGTAAGTTCCCTCTATGCCTATATTCTGGAGAGTTTCTGCCATAAATAGGTGTTGAATTTTGTCAAAAGCTTTTTCTGCATCTATTGAGATGTTCAGATGCTTTTTATCCTTCAATTTGTTAATATGATGTATCTCATTGATTGATTTGCATATATTGAAGACTCCTTGCATTCTGTAATACATACCACTTGATGATGGTGTATGAACCTTTTAATGTGCTGTTGGATTCTGTTTGCTAGTATTTTGTTGAAGATTTTTGCATCTATGTTCATCAATGATATTGACCTGTAGTTTTCCTCCTTTGTGACATCTTTGTCTGTTTTTGGTTTCAGGGTGATGGTGGTCTCATAGATTGAGTTTGGGAGTGTTCCTCCCTCTGCTATATTTTGGAAGAGTTTCAGAAAGATAGATGTTATCTCTTCTCTAAATATTTGGCAGAATTTGCCTGTGAAGCCATCTGACCCTGGGCTTTCATTTCTGGGAAGATTTTTAATAACAGTCTCAACTTCAGTGCTTGTGATTGGTCTGCTTATATTTTCTATTTCTTCTTGGTTCAGTCTCAGAAGGTTGTGCTTTTCTAAGAATTTGTCCTTTTCTTCCACGTTGTCCATTTTATTGGCATACAGTTGCTTCTAGTAATCTCTCATGATCCTTTGTATTTCTGAGGTGTCAGTTGTTACTTCTCCTTTTTCATATTAATTCTATTGATTAGAGTTTTCTTTCTTTTTTGCTTGATGAGTCTGGCTAATGGCTTATCATTTTCATTAATCTTCTCAAAGAACCAGCTTTTAGTTTTATTGATCTTTGCTATTGTTTCCTTCATTTCTTCTTCATTTATTTCTGATCTGATCTTTATAATTTATTTACTTCTGCTAACTGTGGGGTTTTTTGTTCTTATTTCTCTAATTGCTTTAGGTGTAAAGTTAGGTTGTTTATCTGAGATTTTTCTTGTTTCTTGAGGTAGGATTGTATTGCTATAAACTTCCTTCTTAGAACTGCATTTTCTGCATCCCATAAATTTTGGTCATCGTGTTTTCATTATCATTTGTTTCTAGGTATTTTTTGATTTCCTCTTTGATTTTTTCAGTGATCTCTTGGGTATTTAGTAGTGCATTGTTTAGCCTCCATTTGTTTGTATGTTTTACAGATTTTTTCCTGTGATTGATATCTCGTCTCATAGCATTGTGGTCGGAAAAGTACTTGATATGATTTCAATTTTCTTAAATTTACCAAGGCTTGATTTGTGAAGCAAAATATGATCTATCATGGAGAATGTTCTATGAGCACTTGAGAAAATAATGTAATCTTCTGTTTTTGTATGGAATGTCCTATAAATATCAGTTAAGTCCATCTTGTTTAATGTATCATTTAAAGCTTGTGTTTCCTTATTTATTTTCATTTTGGATGATCTGTCCATTGGTGAAAGTGGGATGTTAAAGTCCCCTACTTAATTGTGTTACTGTCGATTTCCCCCTTTAAGGCTGTTAGCATTTACCTTAGGTACTGAAGTGCTCCAATGTTGGGTGCATAGATATTCACAATTGTTTTATCTTCTTCTTAGATTGATCCCCTGATCATTACATAATGTCCCTCTTTGTCTTTTATAATAGTCTTAATTTTAAAATCTATTTTGCCTGATATAAGAATTGCTACTCCAGCTGTCTTTCGATTTTCATTTGCATGGAATATCTTTTTGCATTCCGTCACTTTCAGTCTGTATGTGTCCCTAGGTCTGAAATGGGTCTCTTATAGACAGCATATATACAGGTCTTGTTTTTGTATCCAATCAGCCAGTCTATGTCTTTTGGTTGGAGCATTTAATCCATTTACATTTAAGGTAATTAATGATATGTATGTTTTTATTAGCATTTCCTTAATTGTATTGGGTTTTTTATTGTAGGTCTTTTCCTTCTCTTGTGTTTCCTGCCTAGAGAAGTTCCTTTAGCATTTGTTGTAAAGCTAGTTTGGTGGTGCTGAATTCCCTTAGCTTTTGCTTGTCTGTAAAGATTTTAATTTCTCCATTGAAGCTGAATGAGACCCTTGCTGTGTAGAATAATCTTGGATGTAGGTTTTTCCCTTTCATCACTTTAAATCTGTTCTGCCACTCCCTTCTGGCTTGCAGAGTTTCTGCTGAAAGATCAGCTGTTAATCTTATGGGGATTCCCTTATATGTTAATTGTTGCTTTTCCCTTCCTGTTTTTAATATTTTTCCTTTGTATTTAATTTTTGATAGTTTGATTAATATGTGTCTTAGTGTGTTTCTCTTTGGATTTATCCTGTATGGAACTCTATGCTTCCTGGATTTGATTGAGTATTTCATTACCCATATTAAGGAAGGTTTTAAGTATACTCTATTCAAATATTTTCTCAGTCTCTTTTTTTTTTTCTCTTCTTCTCTGGGACCTCTATAATTCGACTCTTGGTGGTTTTTATAGTGTCCCAGAGGTCTCTGAGATTGTCCTCAGTGCTTTTCATTCTTTTTTCTTTATTCTTCTCTGCTGTAGTTATTTCAACATTTTATCTTCCAGGTCACTTATCTGTTCTGCTGCCTCAGTTATTCTGCTATTGAGTCCTTCTAGAGAATTTTTAATTCCATTTAGTTTCTTTTTCACCATTGTTTGCTCTTTAGTTCTTCTAGGTCCTTGTTAATAGTTTCTTGTATTTTCTCCATTCTATTTTCAAGGTTTTGTATCATCTTTACTATCATTACTCTGAATTCTTTTTCAGTTATCCTGCTTATTTCCTCTTCATTTGTTTGGTCTGATGGGTTTTTACTGTGCTCCATCATCTGCTGTATATTTCTCTGTCTTCTCATTTTGCTTAAATTACTGTGTTTGGTGTCTCCTTTTCACAGACTGCAGGCTTGTAGTTCCTGTTGTTTTTGGTGTCTGCTCCCAGTGGGTAAGCTTGTTTCAGTGGGTTGTGTAGGCTTCCTGGTGGAGGGGACTGGTGCCTGTGTTCAGGTGGATGCAGCTGGGTCTTGTTTTTCTTGTGGGCAGGACCACGTCCAATGGTGTGTTTTGGGGTGTCTGTGAACTTATTCTGATTTTAGGCAGCCTCTCTGTTAATGGGTGGGGTTCTGTTCCTGTCTTGCTAGTTGTTTGGCATTGGGTGTCCAGCATTGTAGCTTGCTGGTCTTTGATTGGATCTTGGTCTTAGCATTGAGATACAGATATCAGGGAGAGATTTTGCTGTTTTATATTATGTGTGGCTGGGAGGTCTTTGGTGATCCAGTTTCCTGAACTCGGCTCTCCCACCACAGACTCTCAGGCCTGATACCCGGTCAGAGAACCAAGACCCTGTCAGCCACACTGCTCAGAAGAAAAGGGATAAAAAAAAAAGAAAGAAAGAATAAATTAAAAAAAGAAAATAAAATTATTAAAATGGAAAAAATATTAAAAATAAAAAGCAATAAAAAAAATAAAGAAAGGAAGAGAGCAACCAAACCAAAAAGCAAATCCACCAATGACAGCAAGTGCTAAAAACTATACAAAAAAAAAAAAAAAAAAGGATAGTCAGAACCCTAGGACAAATGTCAAAAGCAAAACTATACAGAGAAAATCACACAAAGAAGCATACACATACACACTCACAAAATGAGAAAAAGTAAAACACACACACACACACACACACACACACACACACACACATATATATAGGGAAGAGAGCAACCAAATGAATAAACAAATCTACCAGTGATAATAAGATCTAAACACTAAACTAATATACATAAAAACAGAAACAAATTAGATGCAGAAAGCAAACCCCAAGTCTACATTTGCTCCCAAAGTACACTGCCTCAATTTTGGGATGATTCGTTGCCTATTCAGGTGTTCCACAGATGCAGGCTACCTCAATTTGATTGTGGAGATAAATCTGCTGCTCCTGAAGCTCCTGGGAGAAATTTCCCTTTCTCTTCTTTGTTTGCCCAGCTCCTGGGGTTCAGCTTTGAACTTGGCCCCATCTCTGCATGTAAGTCACCTGAGGGTGTCTGTTCCCCACCCAGAGAGGACGGAGTTAAAGGAGAGGCTGATTAGGGGCTCTGACTCACTCAGGCTGGTGGGAGGGAGGGGTACAGAATGCTCAATGGGCCTGTGGTGGCAGAGGCTGGCTTGATGTTCCAACAGCCAGCCTGAGGTGTGCCATGTGTTTTCCCAGGGAAGTTGTCCCTGGATCACGAGACCCTGACAGTGCCAAGCTGCACAGGCTCACTGGGATGCAAGGTGTGGATAGTGACTTGTGCTTGCACACAGGCTTCTTGGTGGCTGTAGCAGCAGCCTTAGCGTTTCATGCCTGTCTCTGATGTGTGTGTTGATAGCTGCGGTTCACGCCCATCTCTGGATCTCATTTAGGTGGTGCTCTGAATCCCCTCTCCTTGTGCACCCCAAAACAGTGGTCTCCTGCCTCTTAGGCAGATCCAGACTTTTTCCTGGACTCCCTCCCAGCTAGTTGTGGTGCACTAGCCCCCTTAAGACTGTCTTCATGCAGCCAACTGCAGTCCTCTCCCTGGGATCTGACCTCCGAAGAATCCGGAGCCTCAGCTCCCAGCCCCCAGCCTCCCCAGAGGGTGAGCACACAAACCTCTCAGGCTGGTAAGTGCTGGTCCACACGATACCCTGTGTAGGAATCTTTCATCTTTGCCCTCTGCACCCCTGTTGCTGCACTCTCTTCTGTGGCTTCAACGCTTATCCCCCACCTAACACCTGTCTCCACCAGTGAAGCAGCTTCCTAGTCCTTGGAAACTTTTCCTCCTTCACAGCTCCCTCCCTGAATTTCAGGTCCCATCCCTATTCTTTGTCTCTGTTTTTTCTTTTGCCCTACCCAGGTATGTGGGGAGATTCTTGCCGTTTGGGAAGTCTGAGGTGTTCTGCCAGTGTTCAGTAGGTGTTCTGTAGGAGTTGTCCCACATGCAGATGTAGTTTTGATGTATTTGTGGGGAGGAAGGTGATCTTCACGTCTTACTCCTCTGCCATCTTGAAGGTGTAAAAACATGTGTTTTAGGATTAAAGTAACCTGAGTTTGAATTTCAATTACTTGTGTTTAATCTCTCTATTGTTCAGTTTCCTCATCTAAGTGGGCTCCAGGCACCCTTTTGGAAGATTTTGAATCACAGTTTCAATTTCATTACTTGTGATTGGTCTAATATTTCTATTTTTATTTTTTTTTGTGGTACGCGAGCCTCTCACTGTTGTGGCCTCTCCCATTGTGGAGCACAGGCTCCAGACGCACAGGCTCAGCAGCCATGGCTCACGGGCCCAGCCGCTCCTCGGCATGTGGTATCTTCCCAGACCGGGGCATGAACCCATGTCCCCTGCATCGACAGGCGGACTCTCAACCACTGCACCACAAGGGAAGACCTGTGATTGTTCTATTCTTGTTTTTTATTTCAAGCTGGCTCAGTCTTTTGTGGTTGTCCCTTTCTAAAAATTTGTCCATTTCTTCCAGGTTGTCCATTTTTTTGGCATATAGTTACTTGTATTAGTCTCTTACTATAATTTACATTTCTGCAGTGTCATTTGTAACTTCTTTTTCATTTCTAAATTTTTTTGATTTGAGTCCTCTCCCTTTTATCTTGATGAGTCTGGCTAAAGTCTTATCAATTTTGTTTTTCTTCTCAAAGAACCAGCTTTTAGTTTCAGTGATTTTCGCTATTGTTTTCTTCATTTCTATTATTTCTGTTCTGATCTTTTTTATTTTATTTATTTATTTATTTTTTTGAGGTATGAGGGCCTCTCACTGTTGTGGAGCACAGGCTCTGGATGCACAGGCTCAGCGGCCATGGCTCACGGTCCTAACCACTCCACTGCACGTGGGATCTTCCCAGACTGGGACATGAACCTGTGTCCCCTGCATCGGCAGGCAGACTCTCAACAACTGAGCCACCAGGGAAGCCCCTTCCTTTGCTTTTAGAAACATTTTAGAAATCTTCATTTTTAGACCAAGTGTTGCAAACTCTTCTGCCTTTAGATGTAAGGCAAACAAATTACATGAGCAAAATAAGCCAAGTGTAGTTTAAACTAACACCAAATTTAAAGTTCATAAAACATGATAGATGATGATATTAGTATTTCTGTTCATATGAAGAGACTCACTTCTACAGGAAGCCAGCTAATTATTGCTACTTGCAAATGCTGGCCATGTATAGACACATTTTTTGTTATATTTTTGTTTATTTTTAAATTTATAACATTATATTTTGATATGATTTCAAACATAGAGAAAAAAGTACAAAAGTGGTTCAAGGAAGTCACATTACTTTTTAACAAAATTCATCAATTGTTTATATTTTTTCTTTATTTGTGAATCTGTCATATATGTATGTGTATTCATTTATTCTGTTCAATTTCACTTTATGATATTTGACTATATATGTATGTATCTGAATATTTATTAAATATTTTATTTTATCATATATTGATAGAATGATAGATTTTTTTTTCTGAATGATTTAAGAGTAAGTTGGAGATATCAATTTCCTTTATGTTTAAATTGTTCACTTTTTAATTTCCTAAGAACACATTATTATTACATTACACACAGAGTCAAGATGAAAAAAATAACATGATTCAGTACTATTATGAAATCCTAAATTCATATTTCAGTTTCATTAATTATCATTATATTCCATATAACTTTTGTTAATTTTTTTCTTTAGTCTAAAATCCAATTTAATATTAGTCATAAAATTTAATTAATTTAGACTATATTAATCCAGAAATATTCATTAAATTTCTTGTATTTTTCTGGACTTTGACAATCTTTAAGAATGCAGTCTTTTTGTTTTCTAAAATGAATGTAAACTTGGGTTTGTTTGATAGATTATGGCAGGAATATCACAGGGTGATTGTGTGTTCTTTATCAAGTTACTAGATTTGTTATTTTTTAATATTCTTCTTGCCTTATGTCATTGGCTAGGTCTTTCAATACAAGATATACATATATACATATATATATATATATATATATGGGATATATATATATATTTAGGGGAAAAGTATTTAATATTTTACTATTAGAAATGTTAGTAAATTTTTTTTTCCCTTTTGCTAAATCACATTTGTAGGTTGAAATTGGCCATGGTGGGAATATTTATATCATGGACATTGGAAAATACCACAATATAAGCTTTTTCCCTCAAAGACTGTTAGTTAAATGTTCACTAGTATGCCACTGATTCCAGCCATTTTTTTTTTTTTTTTTTTAGTTTTTACCTTAAAATGTGAGAATATTTTACCATTTTTATCAAGCAATTTTTTTTGCCCAATTCTTTCTCTTTTTCTTGTTGGGAGGAATAACATATATGACGGAAACTTTTATGAATGAAAATTTGTTGAATGAAATGAGATTCTGTTCATTTTCCCCAAACTTGTTATTTTTCTTATTTTTCTTCAGATTATTGTTTCTATACTTTCGTTAAACTCATCCAATACACTTTTAATTTTAAATATTTACTTTTTACTTCTGGAATTTCTATTTGAACTTCCCTTATAGTTTCCATTTCTCTAAATTTTTCATCTTATTATTTGCTAAAATCATATTTCTTTTAAGTCCTTGATAATGTCTATAATAGCTGTGTTAAAGTTATTCTACACAAATTCTGGCATCCTGTTATCTCAGGGTCAGTTGCTATAGACTGCTTATTTGCCTGCTAATGGATTATATTTTCTAGCTTCATTATTTGTCTATTAAATTTTAATTCATATAAGATATTGTCTTTTACAGTTTATTATAATTATTTATGGTGAGAGGACAAGTCTTGTACATTATATTTATATGTGTAGGTAAGGGGGTTCTAGAATCTAGATACTTGGATTTTTAAAGAAATTCTTTGTCTAATTAAATGCTGAAAACAGATTTTGAAATATTAAAATGCCATACCCAACTACCTTGTGCAGTTACATAAAATCTGCCTATGAGCCAGATCTGATGAGTTCTAATATGTGATCTCTATTCTGAATATAGTTTACTTCTCACTCTTTTGTCATTTGACACAAAGGACATATCTATTATGTAGTATACTGTACCTATTCTATAGATCATAGTTAAATTTAGGTATAGGTTATGTAAATATATGTATCTTGCATTTCATGTATGTATATCTGCTTCCCTACCTGCAATACTGATACCTCATCACAATGTTTTAATCCTTTTATATGACCCAAAGAATAAAATTCATCACTAGCTCCTTTCAGATTGTTCTTAAACTTCTTTATGATATAGTAACTTATCAAATACTATGCCAGTAAGGCTAAAGGTGTTTATAAATATTTGCTGGTAAAAATTATAGATATTTTTTGTTCAATTGTCTATTCTGATTTGGCATTTCTTGAAGTATATTGGGTTTAAAACATTCTTTAAATATTGGATTTTTTTTCTTACAGTATCTTTGCAGCTCATTCTAATCCTATAATATGGAACAGCCAACAGATATTGTTTTGGCACTCATTCATTTACAATCTTACAAACATACACACCCCACATGCCCAATAGGAAACACTCAAATGTTCTTATATTATTCTTATAATTTGGCTCTGAGGATGGGGATAGATTTCCACTTAAATTATCTGAGGGATTATCATAATTACTTGCTTGCATCAAGCTTCACAAGGGTCATGTTTGGGTCTTAGCTCTCCTCCCTAGTCTCTCTATCCAGGTAGCATATTGGCAATCATCAAGAAATATGCCGTTGTGGAAATATACACAGAATAAAGGTTCAGGAAGATTCTGGAACCTATTTTTAGACAGGGTTTGGTTTAGAAATGGCTGTATTATACATTTTTTAAAAAGAACTTAAGTTTTAATGATTTGTATGACATTTGTTGGCTGAACTAATGTAAGCACATCAACTATCTTCTCTAAGTATTATTTTCCTTTTTACAAAGTGTATGTAATGATCTATTCTCTGCCCCCACTCACAGGTTTAAATTGAGAATGACACATAAAGATATTTAAATGTTATGAAAACATGAATACAATGAATAACCTCCTTTACATAAACATCAAATCTATTAAACATTCTAGAAATTAGAGGTGGGTGTATGTGTGTGTGTGCGTGTACATGTGCATATGTGTGTGTGTGAAACTCACCTGGGAAATGAGGTTTAGTGACTGATGTTGATACTTAGGTATAAATGACAGCAGAAACTCTCCTGTGAGTTGTTTTTGTTAGTGGGGAGGTATAAATGGATCAGTTCAGTGGGCTGAATTTCATGTTTTACCTTTATATTTGGGTTTTTACTGACTCATGGGCAGTGACTGATGGTCTGGCCATATGGTGAGGCAGAAGGGAAATGAAAATACAGACCTATCAAAGGGATGCTCATATGGGGCACAGCCCTATGAAAATCATCATGAAAGTCTGAGGACTGGATTAAGGTAGAACATGCTGATGAAAAATCCCTTCCAGGACTGGAAGATGATTTGAACCGGTGAGTGCATATTGTTGTGTGCTCACTTGATGTGGCCACCAGGGTCCATGAAATAAGGGCACATTAAGAGGATGCAACACTGCAGAGATTGGCTGAAATTATACATATTCTTCTTCAACCATCTGAGGCATTAAATGCCAATAAGAACAGTTCTGTCAATCAACAAGAGAGACCAAGACTGCAGATAACTTTTGAGACAGATAACCCTGAGGAAATGGGAAGGTACCACACATGGCTGGTTAGTTGAAATCATACTGGTAGCCCTAGGAGGCTACAAATGAGTTCTGATAGGAATAGACACTTAGGATGGTGCTTTCCTTACCCCATGGTAGATGTTCTGAATGTTATCAAAGGACTGAAACAGAAGGTACCTTACCAACTTGGACAGCTGAGTCACATTTCCTCAGAGCCAGTAACACACTTTCATCTTTTGTGTATTGGTTGGAGAGAAGTGGAATGAGCAATTAAAGTATTTGTTGTCTAAAACAAAGGGAGATGAAGGCATGAAGGGCTGGTTTACACAATTTCACAAGTGCATACTCACACTCAACATGAGATGGAGGTCAAGGATGGTTCCTATTAGATAGATTCCTCCATTTCTCTGGGGAAACTGGGGATGAAGAGGTAAGTTAGGATGCTGGTATGACTATACTATTTTTCTATTTTCACAGGATTACCTCAACTTTCATTTTTCCTACTTGAGGCAGTAGTCCAAAATCCCAGGCTGTAACTGTAGGTGCCAGAAGCATGGATAATTCTCATGCAAGAAAGTGTAACTATACCTTACAATTTTTATGTCATAATTCCTAAGGGCCCAATAGAGTAAGATTTTCCCTCACCCCATCCGTCAACTTTGTAGTATATAGTGAATGTGGCCATGTTGTCCAGTGATTGATATAGCTCACTATGGAAATCTAAGTAACTCATATATGTAATCCTAACCTATGTGAATGAGAGTGAATGGAAGATGAGGTACTTGCTAGACTAATATTTCTCCTGGAACTCTGGACCAGCACAATGGCTGAACCTATTGTACCTACCAAAGGTACAAAATTTTGGATACAAATGGAGAGAAAGAGGAAGTGTAGCTGAGGTTAAAGGAACAAATAAATGGGTTATGCAGTAAGAGCAATCCAATTTTACAGTGATTCCCCAAAAGAGGTTCAGAGCAAGAGTTAATATTGTCTTTTAGCTCAAGTATACTAGATTCCTGAAAGGGTAAAATCATATGTTGCTGAGACCACTTCTGCTTTTGGGACCTAGTAAAATAAAATAGAAGCCAGCAATCGTGAGTAACACCACTCTGGGAGATACTTTAGTCATACAATATAATGAAGAACTAGACTAATTATTAATGACTGAGTGGGATTCTAACATGTGCATGTCTTTTGACTCTTGCCTTTCAGGTTATTTCTATTGCCATACTGGTATTGGTCTAATGCTAGCATTGTTGGTAGGATTATAATACTGACTTTAAAACATTTAACCTTGTATCAAAAAAGATCTAGCCTTTTTTCTCAGTTCCCACGGGGTAATTTTTGTTTGCTTTGGGTCCTTGGCCTAGCCAGATAGTAAGAATGTGACTTAGGGTAGGGGCTATCTATGACATAAAGACCAAGAATATGATTTAGGGTCAGGGCATTGGATCACGTAGTATCAGCCAACCTGGAGACTAAGGTCAACCATATGAACAATCAATCATATCTACATAATGGAGTCCCAGTAAAACTCTGAATACCAAGGTTCAGGTAAGCTTCCCTGGTTGGTGATATTCATGCATATGTCATACATGAATGATGGAAGAGGACAATAGAAACTCTGCATTTGGTAGATCTCCTGGACTCTACCTATGCTCTTCTTCCCTTGACTGATTTTAATCTGTGGGCTTACCCTGGGATAAATCATAACTATGAATGTAATTGTCTTCAGTGAGTTCTGTGTGTCATTCTAACAAATGATCAAACCTGAGAGTGGTTTGTTCCTCTTCTTTTCTCTTCCCCAAAACTTGCAGTTGTTGTCAAAAATGAGTGTGCTGGGACAAAGTGAGAGAGTGGCATGGACATATATACACTACCAAACGTAAAATAGATAGCTAGTGGGAAGCAGCCACATAGCACAGGGAGATCAGCTGGGTGCTTTGTGACCACCTAGAGGGGTGAGATAGGGAGGGTGGGAGGGAGGGAGATGCAAGAGGGAAGAGATATGGGGACATATGTATATGTATGACTGATTCACTTTGTTATAAAGCAGAAACTAACATACCATTGTAAAGCAATTATACTCCAATAAAGATGTTTAAAAAGAAAAAAAGTGTGCTTTGGAGCATGGTGCCCTTTAACTTTGTAGTTTGCCTAGCCTCATGTGAAAGTGCCATTGAAAAATACTTTAGAGTTAGTTGACAAATTTCTAAAAAAGGAATAAACAATCTATGACTCCAAGAAAGTGTAAATATAGCCCAGTTACCAAGCATGGTAAAGGAACACATAAAAAAATTGCTAAAGTGTGTCCATAAAAGCAGAGCCACTATTACTGAAAAGAACATTAGTGCAGATCAGTAGATCCAAGGAAATAATACCCAGACATGATTAAACAGTGAACACAGAAGATAATAGCTATCAAAAAATGAGGCTTGGTATTCTCTGAAATAATAGTCATAATATCAAATTCAGGAGAATAGTAGGTCATAGCCAGGAATCTTTTTAAAAAATCATATAGATTTAATAAAAATTAAAATGGATAAAAGTAATGTACTCAAATACAAAATAGTCAAAATCTTAAAAAAGAAACAAAAAAGTAAGGCATGTGTATTAAAAAGTGAAGATATGATCAGTTGTCCTCACTAGGCGTTGTTTGTATCAATGTACTATATTAAGACTTAAATTTATCTCTGCATGTCTTAAAGTTGTCATTATTTTGATTTATAAGTGAAATGTAGGTAAATGATAATAATGTAGGTAAATATAAGCAAATAGTATTGAATCAAGAGGAAAACAACACAAACATAATGACATGTACAAAGTTTATTTTTAATGTACATGAAAATTTCAGCCAATATGTGACCCAAGTAACTTTGCATATTTTTAAGTTAGAAAAATTATAAGAAAATTGAATATTAATGCTTTTACTAGAGATATATAAAAATATAATTTGAGATTTTAAAGTGAGAGAAACAAAGTAAACACACTAGAGATATAAAAAAGTTGAATCTTTCTTCATTGTCATAATTCAGATCCAGATCACCAGCTACCCTGATAAATAACTGGAACTCATGACTTCAAATTTCCTCACAGACTTAGAATATAATTAACCTGGTTTGATATAACAATTATGGTCATTATTAGGAGTGAAAGGCACATATTTTAATTTACTTTTATATTTGAAGGCCCATTTTTCTAATCTTTTCTTTCTAAAGTCTATTAAAGAGGGGATTATGTTGACTACCGAGTTAATTTTACATATAGGTTATCAGAGTTCTTGAAGTACCAGGGTACATTTGTGACCTTGACACTTAATTACTAGGTGAGTTATTTTATTGTATTTATTTATTTCTAATCCTGCCAAATCTGTAGCACCCTCTCCAAAACCTTTTTCACTCTTCTCAAGGAATAATAATGTTTTCTATAAGACCACTTTCTCCAAGAAGTTCTCTAACTTTTCCAATATAAGAGATTAGAACCAGAATTTTGAAATACAATCTGTCAGTTGAAATTACCCAATTAAAGTAATAAAGACACTTCTAGGTTTGATTCATTTTGACTTCAGGGAAATACAGTTGAAAGAGGGAAACAAAATAAAGCTTGAAAATGAATTTGGCTCTGGAAAGCACAATTTCCCAGCCAAATTGAGAGAATCTTGCTTGACATCAAGGTCAGATCAAACTCTAAACTTGATTTCTTTGAAATTGATTTGATTTGAACCTAAAAGTTCAGCTGAGTTCCACCTGATAGAGATTTTCACATTAATTTTGCCCAATATACTGCATGGAATTGAATGGGGAAGCTATCATGTATTTATTTAAGAAATACACTAAAATGAGAAATATTCCATTGTACAGAATAAAATGCAATGACCTGAGAGTCTTTCCATCAATATTATTGCTTGGTCTGAAAATAATTCACAAAATATAAAATCTGTTTTGTCTCCCTTAGCCCCAGGATCATAACACAGAAACACACACACACACACACACACACACACACACACACACACACACACACAGAGGGACAGAAGGGAGAAAGAGAGAGATGGAGGGAGAGAGAATATTTGAAGACCAATATTTATCAGATAGTTTTTAGAATTGTATGACACTTTTACAAACAGATCACCTCCAAATACGAAGTCTAAAAACTCAAGTGGATTAGAGCAGCATTCTTTGATCTTTTTTAGTAAGTCAGTAGTCCTCACCAGGGATCCAAGTGAAGAATAAGTTTGAGATGTTCTGATGTCCCCAAAGATGTTGAAATGGAAATGTTCCTTCCTGATGGTAAAGGTCAAGCTCCCAGAGTAGGATCTGGTTTAGATCTCAGGGAGACAACTGACTAATATTAAAAACTTTTATTTCCTCCCAGGATAAACAGCAACTGTCCAGTGTAACTTGCATATTGAGACTTTGCTTGTTGGTGAGGAACTTTAGACACTAAAAAGGAAATAGCCCAGAACAAGACCAAGGCAGGGTTTTCTTAACTTGCCTGAATATCTAAATCACCTGTAAACATATGATAAAGCACAGCAAACATAGCCCTTCTTCTGGATGTTCTGATTCATTAATCGTGAAAGGCAAGAGTTGGCATTGGTATTATTTATTCCAGGTGATGCTAATAAACAGAGAGTTTGGAAAACTAAGGAGTAAGGTATTTTATTATATAAGATTTTGAAAGAGGCTCACAAACTCCTGTTGTTTTATGGTTGTTAAAATAGTGGGCCTGGGAATCAGACCAGTTTTGAATCCTAACATTGTTCACTCATCAGTTATTAGAATTTGGGGCTAATTCAAAGAGACTTTATTTAAAGCTTTAAAATAATGCCTGGTATAAAGAAAGGCCTCAGTAAATGTTAACACCATATTTTGTGGAAGTTAAACCAGAAACACAATTATTTTAACTTACCACTAAAATATTGCCTATTAAATTATGACTCAATGATAAGACTGCATCAAATGTAAAGCCCATCTCAATTTAAGAAATGTTAAAACATGAAAAAAGAACAGTGTATCTTAGAATAAATGAAATACACAACTAGGGAAGTCTGTGTATATAATATAAATATTATGTATACTCATAATCTAAATGAGTAAAATAGCATGGGTAAGATACATTAGATGACAGAACTTCTGTTGAGGTCCACTCTCTCCTGAAAGAGGTACTGAAGTAAATTCTTCAGCAGAAAGAAGAGTAAATGAGGATGAATGAGTGGTGAGCACAGGGACTGGGAAACTGTGTGATTAGAATCAAATGTTTTCAATATAGTTTTTGAAATACATACATACATACATAACCACAAATAAGTAGTGTTTTATAAATAGTTGATTTAATATTCTAGAGAAAAATTACAAGGAAGAAGGACTGAGAGAACTGTGGAATTGATAATTAAAACTTACAAAGAATTTTATACTAGATTAGAAAGAATTATAGTTATATGTTTTTAAATCAATTCAATGTAACAAAAGTATATAAAATAATTTATAACTTTCAAACCAATAAAGAGGAGAAATTAAATATTTACACAGATGTCAAGATTTCCTTTTTTATGGTTGAATAATATTTCATCACATTGAATACCTGGAACTTATACAATTTTATATGTCAATTATATATGAATAAAGCTGTAAAACAGAAATGTTGAAAATTATTTGTCAACTTTACAATATATATGAAATAATAGGAAAGAAAAGCACTTGGTTAACAAAAAACACAAAATAAAATCACAGTTATAGCTTAAAAATGTATTAGTATAAAAATACATTAAACAATTAAATTTACTAAGCTCACAGCAAAAATGTAAATTGGATTTAAATTAAGTACACATTTTTGGTCTTAAAAGAGCTATACCAAAAACAAAATAACAGGAAATTTGAAATGAATGAAAAATGTTATAAAATATTAAGAAAGCAATATATAATTTAAGGCACAAAGGACACATCATGAAAATAAAAGGAATAAACTGTCATACAGACATAAATATTATAAAATTTTATGCATCTAACAATAAGGTTTCTAAATATATATATTTATATAATATGTATATAAAATAAATACAATAATAAAAATCAGTTGGCATCTAGTATCAGTTAGATATTTTATGTTTTCCATAAATTTATAGGTCAATCAGATTAAAAATAAATAATTGAGTATAAAATATTTCCATTAGAGAAAGATGAAAGGAATACTTTGTTCCAGAAATGGCAATGAAATGCTACTTTTCCTCTCTATTTGTAGAACTTTAGAATCATCTCCTGATTTAAACCTGTAGACTCAATCAGAGAACATTTTTGCTCAAACCTACATCTAGCAAACAAGCTATATACAATTGTGAAAGAGATTTATTCAAATTTAGAGTGTAAAGATGTGTCAGTATAGATTTTTTTGTCTTGAGGGCAAAAATTAATGTACAGAAAACTTAACAAAAACAAAGAGCCAGAAATTTATGTCTACATATTAGTCATATGCCTTGTAGAGAAGAGTCAGAGAAAGATCCTGAAAGCCCATGTAATATATAATGTGAACATCAAGTAACAAGACACACCAATTTTTTATGCAGGTAATATGCATGATATTCAGAGGGATCCATGAAAGCTGAGAGGAGGGCCCAATAATAGGTAAATAAAGGAAAAAGAGCTTGATGGTCATGACCTTATATAATATAGGGGTTGTAATTAATGCCACCTCTTAGAGACTAATGTGTACCAAAGACAAAGTATTTAAAGTATACACATTTAAATACTCAAAAGAAAAAAAAAAACAACTGGTAGTTGTTAGTTTCACAAAACTTGAAAATCTAAACCATGAATAGAGGTTCAGTCACTATTGTTACATTAAACAACATGAAATCAAAATCATAAATACATCAAGGGCATGATTTTCTCTTTTCCCAGTGTTTAAGAAGCTTTCTGTGGACAGAGTTAGTATTTTAGCCAGATAAATATATTCTGTGAAGACTCTCAGAGTGGTTTGGGAGCTTATTGATATTCTATTTGTTGACCCACAGTAGTGAATGCAAATTGTATAAAGTTGGGGGGAAATCTATTTCTTTTATATTCTTGAAAGCACTGCTAAACTATAAAGCACAACAGATTATAAAAGCCTGCATTAGGGAAATACAGAAACCTGGGTTCAAATTCTAACTACCATTCCTTAGTTTATTGACCCTGACAACTCATTGAACTTCTCTAAGCTTCAGCTTTCCCATATGGAAAACTCATTGTGTAGTAACAAAAATAAAATTAGATTAAATCTAAAATATTACTTAGTCTAAGTACTTTATTCCAGGTCTTTTTCTCCCAATTATTTAGAAATATCCATTTCCTGTTTAACATTTTACAAAACACTTACCTGTGAGTCTATTATTTTTCCCAACTTAGAGATAAACTCAAGAGATTAATTGTTAAATATCATTTGTTTAATTATAAACAAAGAATCAGTGGAGCCAAAATTTTCCCATAATTTATAAAGATGATAATTGGAGTTTTACGCTTTACCACACTATACCATGGCAACAATTGAGTGAAAAGTAAAAAAGGATTTAGTCCATCTGATTTTTCTGCATATTTTATTTTCTCCTTTCCTTTCTCCTTCTGCCAACAGATACTCCTTTTTTTTTATATAGCTGATTTCTGTATAACTTTCTCTTAAAGTGTCAAACAGTCATTTATGCTTTAGTATCTTTTAGTACTGACAATGAAGGGAGTGTTTTTTGGGTTTTTTTGCTGTCTTTTTTTTGTTGTTTTTTCTCACATTTTGGTAATTTTTAGACTTCTTTGATATGTTTAAAAACATTGAGTTTCTGGTTCCTAAAACCAGGCTGACTATATGAAAAGAAGAGTGTTTGTGTAATTTGTTTATTTAAAAAGCTCCCAAGAGAATATGATGATCAGTTGGTTCAAAAACCACTGATAATCTCAATCATTCTAATTAAAATACATGTCTTAAAATGGAGCTAGATGATCTCTAAGATTCTTTTCAAATCAAAAATTAGGAAATATAAAATGTTAGAACTAAAGAGGATCTTAGACTCATGTTTATCAGGGAACATGTATTCTGTGGCAGTGACTTAGGACTCACCACTATATGTGATCTTGAGGTTAAGTGGCCAAGGTTGTAAGTTTCTTGACTGGAACAATTCAAATTTTTTATTTTCATACATTAAAAATTCTCCAAATATATTGGTCAGGTTGTAATATAACCAAATTCTTCTGTGGCCTTTTTTCCCTGAACCCAACCTTTTTCTTTTCTAAAACACAATGCCAGGAATTATTGAGATGATGGTGGTCCACCTGAAATCTTTGAAAATATGCCATATAGAAGTTTATTTTGTTATTTCTGGTTTGTCTGATGTCTTTGAGACTCTGATTCTTTCTTCTTTTGAAGCCACATTATGATTCTGAGAAGTGAACATGTAAAGGCAGATTTCTTTTCCCTAGAGAATTGAACAAAATATCGTTGAAATATTGGCCAGAGGTCAAAAGCCAATCATCTTATAATGATTGGTTATGGGCCTGAATTTAATGAATCTGAGGTCCCTCATGGCATCTGAGGTCCCTCATGGCAAATGGTAACTGTGAGTCAGCCTCAAAGGCTTTGAGGTGTGAGTATAACCCTCAAACAAATGTTCTTCGTGAAGTCTGAGTTGCTATAGAGGGACTCATAAAGATGTCCCTGTCACTCTATGTCTCTTAGCATTTGCAACCAAATTTTTAGTTATCACTGCCTAGAAATAAAGTGAATAGTTTCCTCTCATACCATCACAAATCATTTCAGTTTTACACATACACATAAAGTTTGTAAGATGTGCATAGACATTTTCAAGTATCCACACATCCTAGTAAAGGAATTGTTAGAGTGTTTCATTCTGTGGGCTAATTCTTATCAGTTAACTAGTACAGCCTGCAACAATGCATACCTTATTAAATTACTAATACTTTCATAAGTCTGGTGAAGGGGATAAGTTTATCCTGTTCAGTTTGTCACTTTGATAAGCAGCTTGAAGTATTATTTAATCTTCATAACAAGCTTAATAACAGTTATTATAATTGTTATGTGCTTCATCATTACCACCATCATCCCCATTTTCCAGGGAAGGACAGTGAATCATACAAAAGTTGACTAGCCCACAGTCCTATAGCTGCTAATTTGTAAAGACAGGACTTAAACACAATGTTTGTACTCATAACCACTTCCCAATGTTTACTCATGATAGCCATCCATCCAAACTTTCACTACTGCATTCTCTTGTTTAATAAATAAAGGATAAATAATGATCAGAGACTTCTAGTTAACCTAATAATTTTATCTGCTACAAAAGCAATTTAAGGATTGGCCAAAAAGTTCGCTCGGATTTTTCCTTAAGATGTTATGGAAAAACCCGTGCGAATTTTTGGTCAACCCAATAGAAGTTTAGTTAGAGATGGACATCATGAAAAACATTTTCTAAGACAGAAATAAAAATTTAAAGTTAGATCCTTACCCATGTTGTATGTTGTATGGTAGGATGCACCCAGAAGATAATTAAATTCCGTGACCTCTCATGTTCCTAAGTCTGATATACACTGAATCTCCATCTGTGGATTCAGAAAACCCTAACTATACTTTTTAAAACCATCTCCTCAAATCCACTTACTTATCATTTTAACTTTTAATTAAAATAACTTTGCTTATACTGACACAAGGCTAAAAGGTAATGGGGTCCTACTAGCCTGAATGGTGAATAAGAACCAAGCCTCCATTAGGCTGACAAACCTGCTCTGCTGCAATTGTTTCCAGGTGCAAATAGCCTAGGTACAATTTTTTTGTGTGTGTGTGTCCTGGTGGCCTGAGTTACACATGTATATGTTTTGAATAGTCATTGACATAGAGATATTTTTCTCCATTAACCTACTTCCCAAATCGGTTGGAAGATCTCAGAATTAAGAGTAGCATATTCTAGTCATTCATCAGTAATTAAACTCTGGAAATTTATGAGAGCGCTACTTGAAATTTTTTTGTCCTGACACCTGGCTTTACTGGTCAGTTCCAAGAGAATACTTCCACTCCAAAGGAACAACATTGATTTTTCTGTATCTCCTTTGAAGACTTCATGTTTTGTTGTTTTATGCTGGATTTAAATTTTAACCTGGTTTATACAGTATAATCTATTTTAATGGTTCGGATACATTAAGACAATTTGCTTCCTTTTTGTTGAATATTTTTTCACTAATTTTAAATTTCTGAATCATGTAACTGAATATGTATCACTCAGAGTAAAATAGCTGTACATTTCAGTAATTTATTTTTGGAATTATTAGAAAGTTGTTTTCTTATTTCATACACTCACAAACACACACAGATACTGTATTATAGTATCTATAGGTTAATCTGTCAGTATGCAATCAAATTTTAAGGACATATTACTGAAGTAATGGTTATCATTATTTAGTTTTCAAGAAATGAACAAGAAAACATTTTTAATGAAAAATTTAGAATGTGGAATGATTTACATTATTTATCTCTATTAAAACACATCAGGATATGTGATTACTATGCAAAGTTGTGAAGTAGGTACCTTTAGTCACTGAACCTCTATATCTTTGCCAAATCCAACATGATAAGTAATTGTCAGTTCTCATTTTCATTTCACGTATAATCAGTAAGATTCCTATTTTTATTATCAGTATTTTATTTGACATTAATTCATTATTATAGCATAAATAATATATTGATAATTAATAATATAATTAATGTACATAGGAGACACTCACTTTACAGAAACTCTTCTTTGACTTTTAAAGTGAAATCAGCAGAGAATTTGGCCAAACATATATAGGCAGCTTAGTTCCTTAAAGAAGGCAAACCAGGAACAACCTTGTACCACATAGTGGAGGGCACACACAAGCAAGGGGACAGTTTTGTCAAAGGATTCCTGCATGTAAAAGGACAAGAAGCAAAATCAGGAGAGATGAATATCATGGTCAAGGAGAAATTGGGGATTACTCAAAAGGCATGTGGTCTGGATTTGATGGTCTGTTATTAGTTTCAAGATCTTAGACAAGTTATTTTACTTCTTCAGGCCTCAGTTTTCTTGTTAATAAAATATAGCATATAGTTACACAACTTCATATACATACACATGCTTTCATATATTTAATTGTCTGATAAGAGTTAATGATAGAAAAAATATTTTCCTGGTTTGTAGTTTTCAAGTAATTTTATTGATCATTAGATTTTTGTCAGTACCAAGAGTGCAATCTGGACACAGCATCAAACCAATTTTAGAGACACACACCTTTGCAGTGATTTTTTAAATAACAGCTTTCACAAGGTATAACTCACATATAAGGTTCATCTTTTTAAAGTGTAAAATCCAGTGGTTTTTACAATATTTATAAACTTGTGCATTGATCATTATTACCTAATCCCAGAATGTTTAAATACCCTACAAATAAACCCCATGCCAATTAGCAATGCCCCACATCAGCAGTCTGCATTCTCCCCATCCCCAAACCTTGGCAATTACTAATCTATTTTCTGTCTCCATGGATGTGCCTATACTTGACAATTCATATAAATGGAATCATATCATAAATGGCTTTTTGTGACTGACTTGTTCAATGTTTTTTCAAGGTTCATCTGGGTTGTAGCATGTATCAGTACTTCATTCCTTCTTTTGTTTTGTTTTTTCACTTTTTTTTCCTTTTAAGTAGATTTTTTTTTATTTTTTAGAAAAGTTTTAGATTTACTAAAAATTTGGGAGGAGAGTTCTTACATACCCCACACCAGTTTCCCCTATCATTAACATCTTAAGTTAGTATATTTGCTACAACTAACGAATAAATATTGATAACATTATTAAAGAATATCCATAGTTTATATAATTTTTCATTGTTTTCATCTAATGTCCTTTTTCTGTTACAGCATCCCATCTAGAATACATTTGTATCTAGAATACATTACAGTTGGTCCTCGTGTCATCTTTTTTTTTTTTTTTTTTTTTTGCGGTACGTGGGCCTCTCACCGCCGTGGCCTCTCCCGTTGCGGAGCACAGGCTCCGGACACACAGGCTCAGCAGCCATGGCCCACGGGCCCAACCGCTCCGCGGCATGTGGGATCCTCCCGGACCGGGGAACGAACCCGTGTCCTCTGCATCGGCAGGCGGACTCTCAACCACTGCACCACCAGGGAAGCCCCTCGTGTCATCTTTTGTTCCTCTTGGCTGTGGCAGTTTCTCAGGCTTTCATAATTTTGATGGCTTTGACGGTTTTGAGGACAACTGGTCAGGTGTTTTATAGGATGCCTCATTTTGGAATTTGTCTGACTTTTTTTCTCGTGGTAAGACTGGTGTTATGGATTATTGGGAAGAAGATCACAGGAGTGTAACTTCATCAAGTATATGTACTATCAATATGATTTATGACTATTGATGTTGGTCTTGATCACCTGGCTGAAATGTTTCCAAAGTAAAGTTAATCTCTCCCCACTCCCCATTCCATGTTGTACAATTTGTAAGGGAATCGTTATGTGCAGTCCATATCTAAGGTGTGAGGATGTATGTTCCCTCTCCTTGAGGACGGAGTATCTCTCTAGATTATTTGGAATTCCTCTGCACAGGAGATTTGTCTCTTCCCTATTTATTTATTTATTTATAAAATCATTTGCTTACATAAGTATAGACTCAAGAATATTTCATACTTTGGGTTGTAATTCAACACTTTTATTTTACTGGTCATATTTTTAAAGAGTTGGCCATTGGGAGCTCTTTCACTTGGCACTGATGTACCTCTGATATACCCTCATCGAATTGGGGTTTTGGTTTTTTGAACACCTCCTTATATGCTGGTGCTATCATGTGCTCCAGGCTCAGCTTATATATTTCCTACCCCAGTCCTGGAATTAGCCATTTCTCCAAGGAGCCCTTGTTTCTGTTGTTGAAGAAAGGTATTAGAAAGCAATAGCTGGACACTGGTCATGCTCATTGCTACAGAGTGGTCATTTATTAAAGGCTTTTTCAGGTAACCAAGTTACTCCCAGGTAACTTCCTGGGAGAGTCATGGGGTACAATGTGGTTTCATAAATAGTAAATATGGTGGGTGAAGTAAGTCAGTCAGAGAAAGACAAATATCATATGATATAGTTTATATGTGGAATCTGAAAAAAATGCTACAAATAAACTTATTTACAAAACAGAAATAGAGTCACAGATGTGAAAAACAAACTTATGGTTACCAGGGTTGGAAAGGAGGGGGCGATAAATTGGGAGATTGGAATTGACATATACACACTACTATATATAATATATATATACTACTATATATAAAATAAATAACTAATAAGGACCTGCTGTATAGCACAAGGAATAAAGACACAGACATAGAGAATGGACTTGAGGACACAGGGAGGGGGAAGGGTAAGCTGGGACGAAGTGAGAGAGTGACATGGACTTACATATACTACCAAATGTAAAATAGATAGCTAGTGGGAAGCAGCTGCATAGCGCATGGAGATCAGCTCAGTGCTTTGTGACCACCTAGAAGGGTGGGATAAGGAGGGTGGGAGGAAGATGCAACAGAGAGGAGATATGGGGATATATGTATATGTATAGCTAATTCACTTTGTTATAAGACAGAAACTAACACACCATTGTAAAGCAATTATACTCCAATAAAGATGTTAAAAAATAAATAAAAAGCAATATATATATATAAAGCAATAAAACATATATATGTGTATGTGTATGTGTATATATATATATATATATATATATATATATATATCAACTTTCTCCCCTTGTAACAAGTAATAAATAAGTGAGTAAAACACAGCAAATCTCAATTCTTAGGATAATTTCTCTGCCTGAATTTTTCATGGTTTGGGCCCTTGACACTGGGATATTGACATTACAGACCCATTCATCTTGAAATTGTGACTATCTTCAGAAAGATTGCTGATGAACTGATCTATATGACATATATTTCACTTCTAGCCTCTGTCCTTTCAGAGCTTCCCACCTGACATTCTAGTTTCCTGACTCCGAATTTCTTTGTATCTCCAGCAACCACAGCCTCTTCATCTCTCTACTTATGTACCTCATGTCTCAGTCATCTCTTTTTCCTATGTTCTACCTTATGACACAATGCCATTGCCACTCTTGAAGGCCCAGAGGATAATCAATATACCTAACAGAATTAAATGCACTTAGATATTTAAAAAATACTGTTAATGTGAAGTTCAATCATAAGGTAAAAATGTGCTTTGGTTCATTATGTATTTCCCTTTGCACCCAATGGGAAATGCATGAATGCATACAATGCTGAATCAATTAGAATAATATCAATATACCCAGTACTCTAGACTCTAGTTTATTCTAATCTACTCTTTTATTACTGCTCAGTAACTCAGTTCTGCATTATTCCATCTCAAGTCAAGAAGGTCTATGTAAATCCATTTATATTTGTTCTCCAGCTGGCTACAATCTGTGGCTACACAGGTAGGAAAAATATAAACATACATTATAGAATGTATTGGTTTTCTGCACTCTCAATTTCAATCCTAAAACACAGCCTTTCATATATTTTAAAATATACTGCAGTGTTAAGAGATAAGCTGTAGCAAAAAAGATTCTTATGGTACTATTTGCCTCAGTAGATTTTTTTTTCTCTCATTCTCTCTTATGCAGTTAGGTATCTGCTGAAGCCTATGACCATATAAACATTCACTTTCATACTTATGCAACATTCCACTGTAATAACACTTGTCAGCTTTTTCCTCTTTACACTTATTGATAGGAAGGAGGACTGAGTGCCATGACCTATGTAAAGTGTTGCTTTCTGTTTGCTTTGAGTAGTAGCATCTGGAGAGGAATTTTGACCACACAAAGCATTAAACTTTATGTGTGAAATGTCACATACAGAATTATTACTTAAAAAGAGAGGAAACTGACATATTATTTAGACATATAAAACGTTGAAAACACTAATGGCAGTAGAGAATATTTTCAGAATGGTACACTTTCTCAGAATTGAGACTGGATAATACACCAAAAAAACCATAGGTATGTAATTGTATTCACAAATTTGCCCACTTTCTGATTCTAACAAAAAGGACCAGAAACTCACTATAAGATTCATAATGCTGAAAAGAGTAAAATCTGCAAAGTTGCAGTGATGGTATCAATTAATTGTGATCTTTCTATATGTTGAGAAAACATAGAAACCCGTTGAAATGATAAGCATTGATTGTTGATGTTCAAAGCTTGGTTAGAGTAATATGTCAAATAGGACAAATTTACATTATATTATTTCCTTGGTACATTTTCAAAGTGTCTCTCCTTGGCACTGTTTTGATTCCATCTCCTTATGCCCAGAATCTGTTCACAATTCACAATTTGAGGGTCTCTTAATGGGAACCATTTGCGTGACAATCAAAGGAGAAAGGTATACAACTGATTTTGTATGTTTAAAAAAGAAATACCAGATTGAAAATTAGAGCAATGATTACTCTAAATTTAAAATGTACTGATGATGATGATGACAATGATGATGATGATGATGATAATTTATAGAGGAAAAAGTGTATGTTTTATTTGTTCTTTTGCTTGTTTGTAAGGAGACTCCAATTATTTGGATATCTGATAGAGTCTCATTGTACAAAAGTGAATATCTATTTGTTGACATATAATTTAATACATTTTATTAGAACACACTTTATTAGAACAAGTTGTGGAAAAGTACAATTAAACAAAATGACTTTAAGGCCTTTTATACAGACTAGATTCCAATTTACTTACTAAGAGAATGTACTAGCTTTCTTTCCACAAGGATATTTCCAAAGTGCTACCCTCCCCAACTGCTTTCTCTGTTAGTGAAGGAAAGGCCATGGTGGAATTTATCCTGAAGGAGACATTTCAAATTAGGTTAGACACCTTTTTAGAGCTTAATTCTTTTAATTTGTCTGCTTAGGTAATTGGCCTCATTTTTGAATAGGAGAAATATTTATTTTGGTATTATTGTTTTAATCAAGTGTTAGATTTAAGTTTCTACTGTTCTTATAGAATATATTAGAAGGCTTTTCATTTTTTTCAATGATACAAAATATTAAATCACTTTCCACTTCTTTCTCTCTTTAAAAGTTAAATAGAATTCAGGTGTGATTTCATGTGATTTTGATATTTTTTATTTGGTACATTTCAACCTCCTTTTCAATGTATTCTACAGTGAGAGAATACGAAGTAAACTAAAGACAACATATGCAATTGTTGAGAACATTCTATATGAGAACATAGAGAAAATTTATCTTCTGATGATAAGTTTTCAATTTTCATGGTTTCATTCTTTCAGGATATATACCCAGGAGTGGAGTTGGTAGATCATATGGTAGTTATCTTTTTAGCTTTTTGAGGAACCTCCATACTGATTTTCATAGTGGCTGCACCAATTTACATTCCCATTATTAGTGCTCTAGGATTCCCTTTTTTCCACATCCTCACCAACATTTGTTATTTGTAGACTTTTGATGATAGTCATAGTGGCAGGTTTGAGGTGACATCTTATTGTTGTTCTGATTTGCTTTTCTGTAATAATTAGTGATGTTGAGTATTTTTCATATGCCTGTTAGCCATCTGTATATCTTCTTTGGAAAAATGTTTATTTAGATTTTCTGCCCATTTGTGGCCTGGTTTCTTTCTTTCTTTTTTTTTTTTCTTGATATGGAATTGTATGAGATGTTTATACACTTTAGATATTAATCATTTGTCATTCATATGATTTGCAAATATTTTTCCAATTCCATAGGTTGTCTTTTTGTTTTGTCAATGGTTTCCTTTGCTGTGCAAATGTTTTTAAGCTTAATTAGGTCCCACTAGTTTATTTTTATTTCTTTTGCCTTAAGAGACAGATCCAGAAAAAAAAATATTGCTATGATTTATGTTAGAAAGTGTTCTGCTTATGTTCTCTTCCAGGAGTTTTAAAATTTCTGGTCTTACATTTAGTTCTATAATCTATTTTCAGTTTATTTTTGTATATGGTGTGAGGAAATGTTCTAATCTCATCCTTTTACATGTAGCTGTCCAGTTTTCCTAGCACCACTTATTGAATAAACTGTCTTTTCTCCATTGTATACTCTTTCCTCCTTTGTCATAGATTAATTTACCATAAGTATATGGGTTTATTTTGGGGTTTTCTATCTTGTTCCATTGATCTATTTCTCTGTTTTTGTGCCAGTAAGATACTGTTTTGATGACTGTAGCTTTGTAGTATAATCTGAAGTCAGGGAGGTTGTTCCTCCAGCTCTGTTTTTCTCTCTCAAGTTTGTTTTGGCTATTCGGAGTCTTTTATGTCTCCATGCAAATTTAATTTTTTTTTCTTCTTGTTCTGTGAAAAATGTCATTGGTAATTTAATAAGAATTGTTTACAAACAGCTCATGCAGCTCAACATCAAAAAAAAACCAAACAAGTCAATCAAAAAATGGTCAGAAGACCTAAATTGACATCTCTCCAAAGGAGATACATAGGTGGCCAAGAGGCACAGGAAAACATTCCCAATATTGCTAATTATTAGATAAATGCAAATCAAAACTACAATGAGATATCACCTCAGACCAGTCAGAGTGGCCACCATCAAAATGTCTACAAACAATAAATGCCAGAGAGGTTGTGGAGATAATGGAACCCTCTTGCACTGTTAGTCGGAATGTACATTGGTGCGGTCACTATGGAAAACAGTATGGAGGTTCCTCAGAATACTAAAAATAGAATTACTATATGATCCAGCGATCCCACTCCTTGGCAATATATGGAGAAGAACATGGTTCAAAAGGATGCATGCACCCCAATGCTCAGTGCAGTGCTGTTTACAATAACCAAGACATGGAAGCAACCTAAATGTCCATCTACAGATGAATGGATAAAGAAGATGTGGAAAATATATACAATAGAATATTACTCAGCCATTAAAGAAATGAAATAATGCATCCATTTGCAGCAAGTGCATCCAAATGCATCCACTTGCAGCAACATGAATGAACCTGGAGGTTATCATACTAAGTGAAGTAAGTCACACAGAGAAAGACAAGTATTTTGTGATATCACTTATATGCAGAATCTACAAAAAAATGATAGAAATGAACTTATTTACAAAACAAAAACAGCCTCACAAACTTAGAGAATGAATTTATGGTTACTGGGAGGAATGTTGGGGGTATGGATAGACTGGTAGTTTGAGACTGACATGTATACACTGATATATTTAAAGTAGATAACCTCCAAGGACCTACTATATAACACAGGGAACTCTGTTCAATATTCTGTAATAACCTAAATAAGAAAAGAATTTGAAAAAGAATGGATATATGTATATGTATAACTGAATCACTTTGCTCTACACCTGAAAGTAACACAACATTTTTAGTCAATGATACTACAGTATAAAATATTTTTTTAATCTGATAATAACTTAGAACAGTATCATATTAACTTGAAGTTAATAAAAGAAGAAGAAAGGATGATCTGATATACACATATTTGTAATATAGACTTAAGCCAGCTATAAAAATATAAGAATGATTACAAAGTAGAATAAATGTAATCTTCAATATATAAAAGTAGAGGGATGACATATTGGTTTAACTGGAAAATTTACTGACAGGTGCTTTCTATGCACTTACACACTCCAGTTTATTTGTTAGACTAATATTAGTTTGTAAATTATGAAATATATAAAAATGCTAGCCTCCCCAAGTCAACATACAGTATAAATTGCAGACTTTATTATATCCAAATTCAGATTTGTTAACTGCAATTCCAATTCTTATGCTTTTCTACTTCACCTTAGAGAAAATTAATTTTAAAAGTTATTGACCAGAGAAAAGAAATTGAGAACAAACCCACCATTCAGAGGAAATTTGTAAATGTGTAAAGGAGGCAAATAACAGTGACAGAGAGAAAAATCCCTCCGTTACCCCACAGAGATATTACAAGAAGAAGACTGTGGCATCAAACAGTGGTTTTGAATGGCCCCAAGTCTCTAAGCCAAAGAGATTTGAACACTAATTTTAGAATTTTGATCTCTGATCCATTATTGGAAACTAATGGGTAGAAGATGAACAAGACTGAAAGAAAATAGCAGATGTGCCAATGAAAGTCATGTTTGAAAAAGGGAAATCATTCACCTTTAAGCCTGACAATGACGTGTGAGGCTGAAAATAAATGATGAGGTCACAACATGAAAATCTCAAATATTATTGTAAAGAATATGAGCTCATCCTACATACAAAGAAGAAAATATATATCTTTGACCAGCAGAATTAATAGATTAAAAATGCAGTGTAGGACAAACATTTCAGTGCAGGTAAGGAAGTAGGATTATATAAAGTTTAAAGGTCTACTTTGTCCCAAAAATATTGAGAGATTTGGACAAGGAGTAAAAATAATATATATTCAGTGCTCATAATATATTAAACATACTATGTGCATTACCCTTTTTTTAAATTGAAGTATAATTGATTTACAATGTTGTGTTAGTTTCAGGTGAACAGCAAAGTGATTCAGATATATACATATTTTTCATATTATTTTCCATTATATGTTATTACAAGTAATTGAATATATTTATATGGTAAATCCTTGTTGCTTATGTATTTTATGTATAGCAGTTTGAATCTGTTAATCCCATACTCCTTATTTGTCTTTCCCCACATCCCTTTCCCCTGTGGTAACAATTAAGTTTGTTTTTGATGTGAGCCTGTTTCTATTTTTTTATATAGATTCTTTTGTATTATTTTTTAGATTTCACATATAAGTGATATCATGTAATATTTGTCTTTTCTGCCTATTTTCACTTAATATGATATTATCTAGGTCCATCCATGTTGCTGCAAATGGCAGTATTTCTTTCTTTTTTATGGCTGAGTAATATTCCATTATATTACCACATCTTCTTAAGCCAGTCATCTGTTGATGGGAACTTAAGTTGTTTCCATGTCTTGGCTATTGTAAATAGTGCTGCTATTAACATTGGGGTGCATGAATCTTTTTGAATTAGAATTTGTATCTTTCCTGAATATATGCCCAGAAATAGGATTGCTGGATCATATAGTAGCTGTATGTTTAGTTTTTTAACACAGCAAAGGAAACCATCAACAAAACAAAAAGGCAACCTACGGAATGGGAGAAAATGTTTGCAAGCAATAAGACCAACAAGAGGTTAATATCCAAAATATACAAATAGCTCATATGACTCAATATCAGAAAAACAAACAACTCAATCAAAAAATGGGCAGAAGACCTAAATAGACATTTCTCCAAAGAAGACATACAGATGGCCAACAGACACATGAAAAGATGCTCAACATTGCTAATTATTAGAGAAATGTAACTCAAAACCACAATGAGGTATTACCTCACATTGGTCAGAGTGTCCATCATCAAAAAATCTACAAACAATACATCCTGGAGAGGTTGTGAAGAAAAGGGAACCCTCCTATACTGTTGGTGGGAATGTAAATTGGTGCAGCCACTATGGAGAACAGTATGGAGGTTCCTTAAAAACTAAAAATAGAGCTACCATATGATCCAGCTATCCCACTCCTGGGCATATATATGGAAAAGATGAAAAATATATGCATTATCTTGAATTTCATTACAACCATGTCATATGGAAATTCTTTATTCCATTTCATATATAAGAAAACCAACCTTCCAAGAGTCTAAATAAACTGGACAATCTCTTAAAGCCACTAAGTGGCAGAATCAGGATTTGAAACTAATTTGACTCTTTACTATCCAACTTGCACCTCATTTCTATCAACAGGTTACTTGAGATTTCCAATAATTAGAATAATTAAATGGCAGTAGGATTTTTAGAGTAGTTAATTTAACTTGTTTTTATGTTGATCAAATGCATTTTGCCCAGTGTCATCGGAAAGATGCCTATAAGCTGAGGCATAAAATCAACTATTTATTGCTGACAAGGAAAGACTGATCTCCTGTACTCAATTTGAATTACAATGAAGGTGGAAAGCTTTCTGTACCTGGAACTTATCCATTTCTGGTTATTTATCAACACAGTAATGCGATTATTAGCAAATTGCTCTTCTTCCTTTCTGTCTTTTTTTTGTTTTCTTACCAACTTGATCCATTTGACTTCTTCCATTTGCTTGAATTGTAAGGAAAATAATGTAATACATGCTAATGAATTCTAAATTTACATAAATCATTTCCCTAAGTGATTTATAATCCTGAGTTAAGTATACCTGAAAATACCCACATGCAAAAATGTCTATTGTATGTGTTGGCATAATTCTAATAATCATGCAATTTATAAGCAAAAAAAAGGAAAAGATTAGATGACCTCAATCCACTCAGAAATGAGCATTTTCCCTCATTTTTCACCTTTTTATCAGTCTGTCAATTAGAGAAATTAAGTTTGTTCCCAGCTGGTATTACTTTTAGCAATGCATTAATGTTGGATGAGTAATTAAATTCTTGCAAAAAATTGGTTTGATATTTTACACTAAGAAAAACATGCATAAATATGAATTCACTATTATTTATTTATATTCTTCAGTATATTTTATGACAGCTTAATAAATTCCAAGCTCTATTTTAAGGGCTGGAGGTAAGACAGTGAATAAGAAAGAAAGTATATACACTTGTTCTTACAGAACTTAAATATATGAAGGGAGAAGAGATGGGATAAACAACCAAATAATTTAACAAACAAGGTAATTTTGGCTGTATTAAGGGAAAAAATATCACATGATAGAAGGACTTGGGGATGGGTGTTTTTGTTTTTGTTTTTAATAGTGTGATTAGAAAAGTGATCTTTGAAGCAGTGATCTTTGAAGCTGTAAAAGCAGGAGGATCCGGCCCTTCAAAGATGTAAGCAACAAGTTCCTGACACAGGAAAGTTAAGTATAAAGGAAAGGAGGAAGGCTCATCTCATCTCAGGAAGACCAAGGGCGGTGCCACTGATTTGGGTGAATAAACAGTAGATACAGGCAAGGGTCATATCACCTCAGACCTTACAGACCATGGTAAGGAGTTTGGACTTCACCTGGGTAGGATGGGAAACCAAGGCAGGCATTAACCAAATGGAAGACATAAACTTCTTAGTTTAAGCTCCATGAGAACAAGGATCTGCTTTGTTTACTGATACTTCCCAAGCCTCTCAAACGTTGTCTGATATGGAATACATTCTCAATTAATGTTTATGGACTGAAAAAACATAAAGTTCTGTCTGCCAGTTCTTGGGTAGGGCGAAAGTTGAGACAATATTTTCTAGGTGAATGAATAAATGAATCATCTGATTCTTCCTGCCAGTGATTCTTATTATTAATAGTAATGGTAATCATGATAAGCATCATATAATTTCATTTGCTATTGAAGTCTTATAGATTTTTGGTTTTGTTTGTAATCTCTAAGATCTCAATTCTAAAAATCTACCAAAGAAAACAAACTCTCATCATGGGAAGGTAGATATAATTCACTAGATTTATTTATATCCATCTAATGATAAAAATATTAATAATTATTTGATCACTGCAGTAAATACTTTGTCAATTCAGAAAAGAAATGCATTATGCAACAGTCAGTTCATTCAAGGTTATTGAATTGATGAAATATATAAGAGCATCCAATTGAGAAGCCTGAGGTAGGTACTTCTTTGTGTGAAGTAGGAATCACAGCATTTTCTATAAAATTGGGTCCAGTGAGGTCAACGATTCTTTGTCCATATCCTGTCTTGGAAAACAAATGGGCTACAGCTGATAGAGTCTATTTCTTGCCAGTTGTTACAACCCACTGCTCTATTCATTGTGAAGACGAATGAAATGAGTGAATTCAGTGAGGTACATCCACATAACCATATATTGACTGTAACAGAGAGTTATTGTTCATTGACTAGAGACATATTCATTCTTAGTCACTGTGTTATTAATAGTGTTTTCTAAGTGTTCAATATTCTATTTCTTGCTTTCTTCACATATCTGTTATGAAAAATGCATTCCTTAGGCAGCTTCTGATGATTGTATAAATGAGTAGTTAGTTTATTCAATATTGATTAGGAAGTGGACTCAATATCTTTACCAGTGATAGAATAAGAATGGAACAGCGACTTGTCTTTAACTGTTAAATAACAAAAGCAAAGAGTCAGTAGATAAAATATCTGGGGAACTAGGGGTCCTGGAACTCAGTTAAGGGTAAGTCATTATGTTACCCTGGAAGACTTCCTTTACGCTCTTCGGTCTCAGTTTCTCCATCTATAAAATAAGAGGCCTGAGCTTAATTAAATCAAGGTCTTATTACAATTGGGTTCATTTAGCTTCAGGGATTAGAAACCCATTCAAACTTGCTTTAATTAGTAAAGAGGAATTTGTTTGAAGGATGCAAGTTTCTCATGAGGGACTAAAAGTAGGAAGTGAAAACTCACCTATAGCTCCTCTCATCTTCTTTTTCCTCACATATGCTTTCTCTCCTTGTGTATTCCTCCACATTTCTGCTGTGCTTCTATCAAGTATCTCTGGTTCTAGTTCTGTATAATCTTCCAGTTGAAATATCTATAGAGACCACCTAGAATCTTTGCATTCTAAGTACAAATTCCCAGGAAAGAAATAAGCTTTGACTCAGTTCTGACCCAGATGTCTAACCTTGGTCCAATCAAGTGTGACCTGGTCAATCAATCTAAGGTCCAGGGGCTATGTGGGCTGATACACACAGAACAGCATAAACCAAGGGAATAACAGGTTCACCACAGTTCTCTTATAGCTCTATGACTATGAATAAACTGCTATTTTTCTTCTTGAATTGTACAAATTTGTACTTTGTGTCAAGGAAAAGTCCTGAAATAACCAAGGTTTCTTAGGCAACAAAGCAGCAAGGATTTGGACTGAAAACACACATGATGGCAGTCTGGTGAGTAGAAATTCTCAGCAGAAATTATTTTTTTCCTTCCACTGCCTGCAAGAGTCAAGAGAAGCATGGTTTCTTGGAAAAGGGAGGCATTCTTTAGGTTCCTAGGGTTTTTTCTGGAGTCTTCCTTTGTGTTTCCACTTTGACAAACTCTGGGAGGTATCTCTTGTTCCTCATGCCTCATACAGTTGAGAAAACATAAACTCAGGATATACAGAGAAACTCACAGGATTAGAGGTGACCGTTCTTTACTTACCTCTGAAAATTACTAGTTTCACTAAGTTTGGGAGCTTTGCAGTTTCCTTCCTTGTCTAGTTTTTTCCACCTAGAAGTTTGTTCAGGATCTTCAATCTGTCAAACTAGTAGAAAAAGAAATTTCAGGCCATGGATTTAACCCTAAACTAGAAAACATTTAATGTAATTTTTAAAAGAGCATCTCATATTCCCATAGTAGCTTCATAGGAAGTACATGGCATCATCATTTACTGTAGATACTATGAGCTTGACATTACTTTGGACGTGTCAGATAAAAAGAAGATTTAGTCTTGTAAAGGTTTTCAAAAAATTAAGTCAATTTCCTGATACATGGTGTACTTTCTTGGTTCTCTCCAAGGAGAAGCATAATTATACAGTAGTGTTGGTTGTTTATTTGCTTATCATGAGAAAATAAAAAAGGAAGCATTTAGATGTGGTAAACATACTGTTTCCATATAATTTATGTCATCAGGCTTGGCACCCCTGTTTGCTTTCATGGCTCCTTCTGCTTGTCTGTTTTAAGCATGACATTGGCTTCTGAAAACATGACTAATGATAGCTATACATGCAATTTTCAGGCTCTAAACTGGCTAGTGTGGACATACTTCATCAGACCTCTTTTTAATATCTGGATTAAAGTCATGAAAATGAAAGAGAAGGCAATGGTGAGAGAAATTTACAGGCTGTAAAATCAGAACTACCAAACGCTAATCAGCTGTATAAGTAATTGGATTTTGAAAAGAACCAAAATGAGAATGTCGAAAGTAGATTAAATTCAGACTTAATCAGGCTAATATTAATTCTGATCAATTTGCCTAATAATTTAGCCCCTCTCTTCCTCTAGAAATGGCATTCCTGCTTATATCTGGAAGATCTTCAGAATGGTAGCATGTGATACAGGCATTTGTAGGTTGCTGCTGTAAATTAGAGCTGCCACTTTGTGGTTTGGGCAAGACCACAGTTTAAATAACTATTTCTGAAGCCCTTACATAATGGTAAACAGTGCAGTAGCTAAACTTGAATGTAGAAAGCCCTAAGCACAGGACCAACTTTCCACATAACTGAAAACTCAGAATGTTTAAATATGATGTCTTCCTACAGCTTTTGTCATATTTCCCAACCCCTTATGCTCACAGTGACCTCTAGGAGCCCTTTGGCTCTACTGGCCCGTCTCTCCATCCCAGTCCATGCACATCCAACCTTAGACACGGTCGTTCTTTATAAATTCTTCTTCCACTCTGACATCAGATCTTTCTCTCCTATGTTCCATGATCTTGGAATTTCACCTCTTGAGCTAAACAGCTGGATGACTGAAAATCTTCAAAGTGTTTTTTTCTTAAATAATGAGGCTATCGTCCATTAAAACTCTTGCATTATCATTATTAATTTTTACTCTGAATATCAAACCAAAGAATATCATAAAGGGGTTTCACAACACAAAGAAGCCACTAGATTTGCTCACCATAAATTCTATTTTGAATAATCATCAATTCATATTCATCAAATGAAATCTGTACATAAAGTCATAGTATTTCCCTTGAAACTGAAAGGACCTGCTTAATTATGTGCATTTCATTTTATACACAAAATATGATATATTTCATAAAAATTATTAAAATGGTAGAATTTTTGGCACTTGAGAGAACACTCCAATAAAATAGGAAAATCACTGTGCAAGATTCAGACCTCAATAATGCTACATTCTCATGGTTGGGGGCAAGTCTTCATGCATGAGTCTGTCAATGGAATAATAAATTTGGGGTTAATATTCACTTTCATTCTTAATTAATTAATCCAGATTTTCTTCCTGTTAAAAGATTATTCAGTCTATCTGTTTAATTTTGAAAGATTAAAATTACAGTGAATGATTTCATCTGAAAAACTAAATTTAAAAGAAGGTTGAAAAATATTGAGATTTCTGGTGTCCTATAATTTCTGGGTATGGGATAATGTAAACTCGAGTTAGGAAAAGACCCAAAAAATAATCTCATACATGTTTCATGTGATTGCTTCCAGCCGTGGAATATTAAGCCCAAGCCTTCCACCACTACAATCCTTTCTGATTAAAATTATGAGAAGGCTTACCTTTGGACAAGTGGTAGGTAAAGGGGAATTTTGAATTAAGAAAATTCTCTAGTTATTTAACATTTTAAATACTCATTTTTCTCAACTTTAGCTTACTCCAGAGTTATTCAATCAATAGTCAATTTATTAAGCTCTGAATTAGTGCCAATGTGTGAAAGAAATAATCTAAAACTAGTAACATATTAGAACAGTCAGTAACATACAACTAAATGGTTTACTTCACATGGTAAGTATTAGAGGAGGTCAGAGAGGAAAAATACCAAAGCTAGAAAGGACAGAAAGGCTTTATTCATCGAGTGAGTATTGTAATTGGCCATAATTTAAGTTGTTTTAAGAGGGAGAAAAGATATTTCAGCTAAGAGAGCTGTTTCTTAACAGAAGTGAATTGGGTATGATTACAACCAGATAGCTTACCAAAATCGAAAGTTGCAAAGCTGGCATTACATTTTGGAGGTCTCCAGTCAAATGTCTTATTTCCTGGTGGCCAAGAGCACAGATTCAAATTTACATACAAATTATAGCTCTATCAATTTGTAGTTGTGTGAACTAGTGATTTTCTTAATTTCCCTATCACACAGCTTCCCAGTCTGGAAATTGAAGAAAATCAGTATTTTCCACATGGGAGGCTAAAAAAGAGACAATCTAAAAACAAATCTAAAAAACAACAAAAATAAAAACAAATCCAAAGCAACAAAAATAAAAACAAACAGAAAATATTTGCACTGTTCTTGGTATGTAGTAAAACTTTTCTTCCACTACTCTTGTTTCAGAAGTTTGCTGATGATCTTAATTATAGGCGGAGGATATATGCTCCTTTAGCATATCTATTCTGACATCGTAAATTCTACAGTTAAAAATGTATCACCATGGATTATGCCTAGACCACTCTTTAAAATGTGTATAATGGCAAATCACATAATGGAAAATACCATTCCCTTCCTTATATGTTTCAGCAATTCCTGTCTTGATCAAACATGTTCAACTCCTACCATTCTCCATGGCACCTTTTGCATGGTTAGTGAGTATAAAATGGTTGAACCATGAAATAGCTTTGCTGCTGTTGTTGGGGGACATGCTTGGTAACATTACCCGAGGGTGTGATTGCATCTGTATTTTAGCCACATATACCGCATTTGTGTGTTTTTTGAAAACCATACAGCCATTTCCCACTGTAGATGTCATTTAGCAATATGGTTTTCAATGAGCTCCTGAACTTACTTCTGCCTGGCACCCACAGTCTTCTCCAATTTTATTGGGAATTCCATTCATCCAGTTGCTCAGATGATTAAAACCTGGGATAATTTTTAACTATCCTCCTTTATATGCATCCAAATCTGAACTGTCAAAAAAATCTAGCTGATTGTGCCTCTAATACAGCTACAGTATCTGTTCATTTTTCCCCCATCTCCACTGTAGTCACCATGGTCTTGATCATCATTGTCTCTCATCTGGATTAGTACAATAGCCTCAAAACACATTGCCCTGTTCTTATCCTTGACTTCTGATGGTCTATTCCAATAGCTACAAAAGAGATCCATTTAAACATAAGGTTACATAGATATTCTTTTTAAACTCCACCAATGGCACCTCTTTTCACTCAGTAAAAGCAGAAGAACTTTAAGACCTTATTTGATCTTGTCCAGCATTACAACTTTGATTCCTATTGTAAATCAAAGTTATATATCCCATGTATGGTTTACTCCATTCCAGCCATGAAGGCTTCCTTACTGTCCTTTAAACATAGTAATCATGTCCACACCTTATAGCAAGTTTTCAAATTTTCTTCTTTACCTGATGGCTTTTTTTATAGATATGCATGTGATATTTTTACCTCCTTTAAGCTAAACTCTCACTCTTTAAGTGAGGCCTAATTTTAAAACCCCTTGCCACTTTATTTAACTCTACAACCTGTGATCCAAGTCACTTTATCCAACTCAGCATTACTGATATAAAACACGCTGTACTTTTTAAATCTCAATACATTTATTATATACATATTTTATATATATAATCTATATATATAATATGTATATATAATTTATAATTTTGCTGTCTTCTTCTAGAATAGTTCCCAGTACATAATAAACACTCAAAAATGTTTTGTAAGTGAATGAAAGAATGAATTGCAGTTATAATTATGTGAAGATTGTTGATGAGTGAAAGTGTAAAATGCTCTTTGAGAATCTAATAGGAAAATCTCACTAACTATATTAAATCAGGAAAGGCTTACTAAGAAAAACAGTATTTAATCAGAAGTCTGAAGGGAGAGTAAGAATTAGCTACATGTGAGGGCCAAGGGTACAAAACAATGAAAACAGAGAACTTGTTTCTTGGCCCTAAGGCAGGAAGAAGCATGACCTGTTTGAGGAATTTAAGGAAGGGCATAATGGCTGATGCTTATAGAGAGTAACTAGTGATGCCCCTGAAAATTTAGCTCAGTACTTCCCCAGGGATTCTCCTATTATGAGCAGATGCACCTTTTATTTAGCATTATCAGTTAAAAGGCACTAGGAATCAGCCAACTGTGATGTTCTGGAGGCTTCCAGTTAGTTTTATGTTACTGAACAATTAGGTGCATATATCAGGGTCTCTGAACCTGTATTGCCTACAGGGGTTGTGGAACATGAAAAACTTCTATGAGAGTATTCAGTGAATCATGTGAAACAAGAGAATGACCTGGACAAAGGTAGGGATTATAGGGATAGAGATAAAGGAGTAGATGACAGATATTTGGAAATAGAAACTACAGTATTTAGAAACTGATTGGATTGTGCCAGTTGGTCTCATTTATGGAATGTTGAGTGTTAGAGATTCTATTTCCACAATGTTTTTCTCAGCTTCACTCATGGATTAGTCTGTTGCTCTGTCCTTCTAAGAAAGATACAGCCTAAATTGTGGGAGATTGTATAACAGGGAGTTTAAAAGTACAGGTTTTGGTAAAGCTGGACCCTAGTACTGAATTTACCACTCACAGATGACTTTGATAAAGTTTTTTCTCCTCTATTAGTTTCTGTTTCATTATGAGTGAAATGAAGAAGATAACACCCTCGTGGGATTTTTATGACTATTAATTTAGATGATGTATATTAATTATACAACTTCATGTAAGCCACTTAATAAATGCAGAAGACATACACACTATTGCTGTTATTAAGAATTTACACAGTTTCCTTAAGGTTGTCATAAATTTCCAGGATACATGAAGGCCATCTTATTTATTTAAACCTAGCATGATATCAAAACACTGCTTTGCCTATAAGAGGATTAAATTTGTGTGGAGTAGAACTAAATATAAATGAATGAAAACTGGTGATCATGAGCAGAATTAAGCAGAAAATCTCAGCTCACTACCATCTACTCTTTTCTTAGTTCACTACTCTTTCTGACCTCAGGGGAGCTTTCCATCAGTGACCAGTAATTTTCTTTCTGGCTGTTTCCTACATATGAATCCTCAGGTATATTTAACACAGCTCTGTCTTCAGAATACCCATGCCAAATCTTTAATAGCTAACAGTGTTCATTTGAAATTTATTGGGCAGATAATTTAAGTAAATAGGCTTTAAGTAAGGTGCCTAACTTATGTTGGATATTTTGGAGAATGAGCTTTCTGTAATTGGTCTCAAATGAAATGTGGAGGTAGCAATCTCTCTCCTACTCCTAAGGATCCCCTATATTAGCTGACACCTCATTTAATATAAACTCAGATATGAGTATTGGAATGAATTTCAAAAGGTTGAGTTCCCTGCTTTCAGGAATATAGGATAAATTGTCCTCCTTTTTTAAAATTTTAAATAACTTGAGTCCCAACAATATTGAGTAACCTGCCCATAGTAAGACAGGTGGTAAGGGACTGGATGATTTGTACCATGTCTTCTGCCTTCTGTTTACTGTACAACATAGAGCTCTCTATCTGATGCTGAGGCCAAATAAACCCAAGAAGAATGGACCCCTCTGTAATATTAGGAAAATGTGTCAATGGTACTCAGAGCCAATCTAATAATGAAAGTTACTAAGCAGAGAGACTTGCCCATATCAATATGGATCTCTCTGAATAAGAAGCCTGACATGGATTTCTCACAGGTGCCAATGCAGTCTCAAAAGCCACTTGGCTTTTTTTTTTCTTTTTAATGTCTGACTGTAAAACTTTTAAATATAAAGCTTCAGCATGAAGACCCTGACATAACCTTAACTACTATAAAACTAGCAGGCAAACCTATAATAATTTCAGCTTTATAATATAATCTGAAATTGAATTACTCTTATTTCATGGCAAAGTCAATATTGCTAATGGATTAGAAACATGGATGATAAAAGTGTTTTGAGTTCATATTTGAAGAATCACGTGGAAAATAATGTCTCTTGTTGTATATGGCACTTGAAACTTGGCTCTGATCTGAAAAGAAGCTTCATGGTGTGGACCACTTTAGTGAGTAAATGCTTCAAGGTCAAGATGAAGGAGGCTCAAAGTGTGTCTGATAAAGCAGTTGCAAATCTTTTCCAGCATTCCCCATTCTGTCGCTAAACTACCATTGGAACACCGGGGACCAACTGTGAAAGGCCTAATCTACCAAAGTGACAGACATGGCAAGAGGTTATCCATGAAATAGAAATTCTGTGATTTCTGCAAGTATATTCTAGGAATCTGTCAGTTAGACAATGAATTGAGAATCCTGGATAAGAGATTAATATAAATCATTTACCAGCTCTGTAAACTAGGGCAAATCATCCTAACTTTGGGTTACTTTATCTACTAAATAAGGTGAAGGTCTACAAGAAAGTGACTACTTTATGTCTCACTGATTCTACACTATCCAATAGAGATACCTTGTTCATCTCATTTTAAATGTTTCAAATGGCAGACGTTAATTATTAGCTTATTGAGTATTAGCTATATTCAATATATTAAAGCTATATTAAAGCTTAAATACTGAATATAGCCTCTGTTCCAAAGATAAAAGTTCTACAGTTTCACCTGTCAAAACCATGAATACATTAAAGATTAAAACTGAATTTCTGAGACATTGCAGATTCCCTATATCTGCAATTAACTAGGGATTAGTGTTAAATATTCTGTATAGGAAACCAGTTCTAGCTATATCATCTATATCATCTAAATCTATCTTTTAAAAGTATAGCTCAAACCTTCTATCTGACACATCTAATTTTTAATAATTTCACATTGATCAAAATAATCTCAGACTATAAATAAGCTATCCATAGAATCTATAGTTAGTGGTACGAGCCTTGTATTAGGATTAAGAACAATCTTAATTTCAATTCTTAGTTCTAAGTATCTTCTGTGTCACACTTCATCTCTCGATATAAATGTGTTCCATCTTTCAAAACTTGTAAAAATGTCACCTGTCAGAATGTGTTAATCTTGCCCAAAATGTATAACTTGAATATAATCATGATGAAATAGTCCTAGTCACACACATGAACACACAGGGATGTGCACATACACACAATTCTGTACTCTTAAAAAATGACAATCTATTAAAGACCAAAAAATTTTTGAGAATTGTTCCAAATTAAAAGAGACTATAAAGACATATAAACTGAATGAAATGCATGGTCCTTGATTGGGTCCTTGATTTAATCCTGTTCTATTAAAGGCAGAATGGGAACAATTTGTGAAGGTTGAAAACTAACTATATATTAGATAATACTATTATATTAAAGCTAAATTTTATGCATTTAATATCTGTACTCTGTTCATGAAGGAGTATGTCCTGTTTTTAGTAGATATGGGCTCAAGTACTTAAGTTGAAGGGTTATGATGGCTACAACTTACTCTCAAAAGTTCAGCAAAATGAGGCTTCCCTGGTGGCACAGTGGTTGAGAGTCCGCCTGCCGATGCGGCGGACGCGGGTTCGTGCCCCGGTCCGGGAAGATCCCACATGCCGCGGAGTGGCTGGGCCTGTGAGCCATGGCTGCTGAGCCTGCACGTCCGGAGCCTGTGCTCCGCAACGGGAGAGGCCACAACAGTGAGAGGCCCGCGTAGTGCAAAAAAAAAAAAAAAAAGTCCAGCAAAATGAAAAGAACATTAAGAAGAAAAGGAATATATCAAAATATTAACAAATGGTGAACCTAGGTGAAATATATTCAAGAGATCATTATACTGTTTTGAAAAATGTTTGCAGATAGGAGATATTTTTCTAAATAAAATATTTTAAAACACCCAGTTTACAACTGTTTTTTTTGCTTAAATCTCTCGCATTAGAATAAGAATGTTTCTTTCTTTTAAAGCCATGGCCTTTTTAATGTATAGCAGCTTCACATTTGAACTTACATAAAATATATAAATATATATAAAATATATAATATATATATAAATATAATATATAATTATATATATAATAAATATAATATATAATATAATATATAATAATATATAATATATATATATAAAATATATATAAAATATATAATATATAAAATATATTTGTGTTTAGGTTATGTGCTCACTAATAGAATGTAGAGGCCTTAAGAGCAAAGCCAGTACTTTAATCATTGTTGTGAGCTTTTCAGATGGAGTATTTGCATATAACATGTACTCAACTCAATAATAAATTGGTCAAATACTTCATGCATTTCAAATATATTGGAGTGTACTATATATTAGACACAGGCATAAATTGGGGGATTACATCAACGCCCTGCATGCACTTTCCAAAGATTTCCATAGCACTCTAAAAGTGTTTCAAACATCTTCCACCCATATTTTTATTATCTCCAAGTTTGTTATACCTCTCTCCCCATCACTTACTATACCTCAACTACATGTGTCATGTATCTATTTATGAACAAGTACATTCTTGAACACATTATTTTCCCAGACCTTTAAGTAGTTTGAAGAAAAGCCCAGATAGCACATTCAGATATACCTGAGTGTCAGAAAGAGGGTGGGCATTGATCAGAGAATTCATTCTAGGGAAGCCAGTACCAAAAGTTGTCCTTCAAAAGCAGTGGGAGAGAGTATGCACAAAATCAAGGGCATGTTGTTTTCAGGGACTTAAACTAGTCAAATGTGGCATAAACATACACAGCAAGCATGGAAACAAGAGAGCGGACACGGTTGAGATAAACACATACCAGTTCAGGAAGAATGTTAAATATCATGCTAAAGGATTTTTATTTTGTCTTGAATGTTATGAGGATAGTTCAAAAGAATTTAAACAGGGGAATGATGCAATGAGAATTGTACTTTAAGACAAACATTCTGAATGACAGGGTAAAAATAAAATAAAGGAAGCAACAAAAATCAAGACAGGGTTATCATTTACAAGGTTGTATTTTTAATACAGTTGAGAAATTAAGGGTAGCCAGCCAGTGGCCATGAGGATAACAAGGGGTGGGGAGCAGGGGATGGAATTCAAAGATATCAAAGTAATGAATTTAAAAGAATTTATTGATTTATTGGAAAAATAAAGTGCAAGGCAAAGCAAATATAAACATAATTCCTAATTATTCTGGTTTGAGGAAATAAGGTCAGTGCTGTGCCATTTATTGAGAGAAATAATAAAGAGGAAGAAGGCTCTGCTTCTCTTGGTTTAAAATGACTAGTTATTTTGAACAAATCCACCTGCTGAGAACAAATGGAATATTTAATATTTAAAGGTATCACAAAGTGATCAAGAAAACTAGGATTTGCAGTGTTAAGACCAGAAACAGTAGAAAATTCCGAGGAATGAGACTAATTGCTTGGTGTTGATTTGCTCTAGATTTACTGGAAAGCAGTGGCTGAACTATGAAGATGAGGGAAGAAAAGCTAGAGCTGAGAATCACAGAAATGAAGCTGTACTCTCAGTGGACTTATGGATGTTGATGAATAAGAAATGAATTCAGTACCTACCAGAGAAGTTCTCTGATGAAAACCTCAGGCATTCATCAAATACTCCAAAGAGTTGCAGCCTAGGAATAAATATGAACTGAAAACAGACCACACAAGGCCTAAATCTCAATTTTGAATTATTTCAACCTTAATTATATAAAGGAGATTCATCTTTAATCAAGGAGAAAAAAATATATATACCATCCTCTCCATCATCCATAGCCTTCGCTAATCTCTACATTTTTCTGTAATATTCACCAATCGTTTAATAGTAACCAAGATTAAGAATGGATAAGAACAGACCGAATAAGAATGAAAGGGTAGAAGACACACAAGTAATTGATATCAACTTTTTAAAAAGCTGAGTGAAATATTAAAGGAAGGAAAGAATGCAAAATTATTGGAAAGAGCTGGATATGACACAAATCACTGAAAAATTCTAGTACTACAAGAAAACTAAGTGACAGAAATGAACTCAATAGATGTTTCACAGCAGATTAAAAATAAAGAGAATTAACAGATTGAATGACATGGAAAAAATGCTGACTGAAGTACAACAATAAAAAACAATGGAAAATACAGAAGAGAATAAAAATATAGATATATATGTACATTCCATATATATATATATATATGGAATCCCAGAAGAATAAGAGAGTGAGCACTAGTTACATAATACAATAAATAATGAAAGAGAATATCGCCAAAGAGAAAAATACATCACGTCACAGATCCAAGCAGTGTAACGTATTTAAACATAATAAATATAAAGAAAACCACAAAATCTTAAAGGTAGCTGAAATAAGGAAAAATATAAACTTCAAAAGAGCACAAAGATTCATTGCTAAATTTTCAACACAAATACGGAAACCAGAAAATTTGTTATTCTGAAAAAAAGCATTTTAATATGAGGATTACATAGAAAAGCTCTTCAGATAAACAATCCTATGAAATTTTAAAGATGAGGTGTACACATACACGCATACACACACACACATACACATGCACACACATACCTACCTAAAATGTATTTCAAGCAGGAGGAATATGACTCCTGAGAGTAAAATTAAAATCACAGGGTGGAAATAAGAGTGGAGAAATATATATGGATATGGGTATACCTAATATGATATTCATAGTATAAAACAAAATAATTAATTATTATAGGGTACTAAACATATAGAGAATCAAGATGCATGGTGATAATGGAGCATAGAGCAAAAGGGAAATAAACAATTTAAAATTTTCTCAGAATTTACATTCTTGAAAAGTGGATAAAAAACTGATTTATGTTAACCTTGAATAAAGAATATATTGTGTATAGCTAGGGCGAAAGCTTCAAGAAAATAAATGAGGGAGGACTTTCAAGATGGTGGAGGAGCAAGATGTAGAGATCACATTCCTCCCCACAAAAACATCAAAAATACATCTACATGTGGAACAACTCCTACAGAACGCCTACTGAATGCTGGCAGAAGACCTCAGACATCCCAAAATGAAAGAACATCCCCACATACCTGAGTAGGGCAAAAGAAAAAAAAAGGAAAGAGAGAGAGAGACAAAAGAATAGGGACAGGACCTGCACCTCTGGGAGGGAGCTGTGAAGGAGGAAAGGTTTCCACACACTAGGAAGCCCCTTCACTGCTGGAAATGGGGGTGTGGTGGGGGGAACTTAAGAGCCACGGAGGAGAGCTCAGCAACAAGGGTGCAAAGGGCAAAGTGGAGAGAATCTCGCACAGAGGATCAGTGCCCACCAGCACTCACCAGCATAAGAGGCTTGTCTGCTCACCTGCCAGGGTTGGTGGGGGCTGGGAGCTGAGACTTGGGTTTCAAAAGTCAGATTCCAGGGAAAGGAATGGGGTTGGCTACGTGAACACAGCCTGAAGAGGGCAAGTGTGCCACAGCTAACTTGGAGGGAATTTAGGAAAAGGTCTGGAGCTGCCTAAGAGTCAAGAGACCATTGTTTCATAATATTCGAGGAGAGGAGATTCAGAACACCCCCTAAACGAGCTTCAGAGATAGAGTCAAGCCATGGCTATCAGCATGGACACCAGAGATGGGCATGAAACACTAAGGCTGCTGCTGCAGCCAGCAAGAATCATGTGTGCAAGCACAGGTCACTATCCACACCTCCCTCCTGGGAGCGTTGCAGCGCCCCACTGCCAGGGTCCGGTGATACATGGACAACTTCCCAGGAGAACACACGGCATGCTTCAAGCTGTTGCAGTGTCATTCTGGCCTTTGCCGCCAAAGGCACACACCACATTCGGTACCACTCCCTCCCCCCTGCCAGAGTGAGCCAGAGCCACCTGATCAGCTGCTTCTTTAACCCCCTCTATTCTGGGTGAAGGAAAGATGCCAGAGGGCAACATACATTTAGAGGTGGAGCAAAATCCAAAGCTGAACCCCAGGAGCTGTGCAAACAAAGAAGAGAAAGAGAAATATCTCCGAGCAGCCTCAGAAGCAGCGGATTTAATCTCCACAGTCAACCTGATGGACCCTGCATCTGTGGAATACATGAATAGACAATGATTCATCCCAAAATTGAGGCAGTGAACTATGGGAGCAACTGTAGACTTGGGATTTGTGGTATGCGACAGACTAGTTACTGATTTTTATGTTTACCTTAGTAGAATTTTTGTGCTTGTTATCATTGGTGGATTTGTTTATTGGATGGTTGCTCTCTTCATTTTTGTATTATTTTTATTTTAATAATATTTGAAAATATATATACTAATTATTTTATTTTATGTTTCTTTCTTTTTTTTCTCCTTTCTCTTCTGAGCCATGTGGCTCACAGGATCTTGGTGTTGTGGTCAGGTGTCAGGTCTGAGCCTCTGAAGTGGGAGAGCTGAGTACAAGACATTGGACCACCAGAGACCTCCTGGCCCCACATAATATCAATCAGCAAGAGATCTCCCAGAGATCACTGTCTCAACACTAAGACTCAGCTCCAATCAACGACCAGCAGTTCCAGTGCTGGACTCCCCATGCTAAATAACTACCAAGACAGGAACACAACCCCACCCATTAGCAGAGAGACTGCCTAAAATCATACTAAGTTAACAGACACCCCAAAACACACCACTGGGTGTGGTCTTGCCCAATAGAAAGAGAGGATCCAGCCTCATCCACCAGAACACAGTCACAATTCCCCTCCACCAGGAAGCCTACACAACCCACTGAACCAACCTAACCCACTGTAAGCAGACACCAAAAACAACAGGAACTGTGAATGTGCAGGCTGAAAGAAGGAGACACCAAACACAGTAAGTTAAGCAAAATGAGAAGACAGAGAAATAAACAGCAGATGAAGGAGCAAAGTAAAAACCTACCATATCAAACAAATGAACAGGAAATAGGCAGTCTACCTGAAAAAAAATTCAGAGTAATGATAGTAAAGATGACACAAATCTTAGAAACAGAATGGAGAAAATACAAGAAACATTTAACAAGGACCTAGAAGAATTAAACAGCAAACAAACAATGATGTACAACACAATAAATGAAATTGAACACTCTCTAGAATGAATCAATAGCAGAATAGCTGATGCAGAAGAACAGATAAGTAACCTGGAAGATAAAATAGTGGAAATAGCTATCACAGAGCAGAATAAAGAAAAAAGAATGAAAAAAATTGAGGACAGTCTCAGAGACACTTGGGACAACATTAAACACACCATCATTCGAATTATATGGGTCCAAGAAGAGGAAGAGAAAAAGAAATGGCCTGAGAAAATATTTCAAGAGATTATAGTCAAAAACTTCCCTAATAAGGGAAAGGAAATAGTCAATCAAGTCCAGGAAGCACAGAGAGTCCCATACAGGATAAATCCAAGGAGAAAGACACATATTAATCAAACTGTCAAAAATTAAATACAAAGAAAAAATATGAAAAGCAGCAGTGGAAAAGCAACTAAAAACATATAAGGGAATCACCATAAGGTTAAGGACTGATATTTTAGCAGAAACCCTACATGCCAGAAGGGAGTGGCAGGACATATTCACAGTGATGAAAGAGAAACCCCTACAATCAAGATTACTCTACACAGTAAGGATCTCATTCAGATTCAAGGGAGAAATAAAAAACTTTAAAAAAAGCAAAAGCTAAGAGAATTCAGCACCACAAAACCAGCTCTACAACAAATGCTATATGAACTTCTCTAGGCAGGAAACACAAGAGAAATAAAGACCTACAATAACAAACCCAAAACTGTTAAGAAAATAGTAATAGGAAAACACATATTGAAAATTACCTTAAGTGTAAATGGATTAAATGCTTCAACCAAAAGGCATAGACTGGCTGAAGGGATACATAAACAAGACCCATATAAGTGCTGTCTACAAGAGACCCACTTCAGACCTAGGGACACATATAGACTGAATGTGATGGGATAGAAAAAGATATTCCATGCAAAAGGAAATTGAAAGAAAGCTGGAGTAGCAATTCTCATATCAGACAAAATAGACTTTAAAACAAAGACTATTATGAGAGACAAAGAAGGACACTACATAATGATTCAGGGATCAATCTAAGAAGAAGATATAACAGTTGTAAATATTTATGCACCCAACATAGAAGCACCTCAATACCTAGGGCAAATACTATCAGCCATAAAGGGGGAAATTGACAGTAACGCAATCATAGTAAGGGACGTTAACACCCCACTTTCACCAATGGACAGATCATCCAAAATGGAAATAAAAAAGGAAACACAAGCTTTAAATGATACATTAAATGGTATGGACTTAATTGATATTTATAGGACATTCCATCCAAAAACAACAAAATACACATTCTTCTCAAGTGCTCATGGAACACTCTCCAGGATAGATCATATCTTGGGTCACAAATCAAGCCTCAGTAAATTTAAGAAAATTGAAATTGTATCAAGTATCTTTTCTGAGCACAATGCTATGAGACTAGATATCAATTACAGGAGAAATCTGTAAAAACACATGGAAGCTAAACAATACACTACTTAATAACCAAGAGATCACTAAAGAACTCAAAGAAGAAATCAAAAATTACCTGGAAACAAATGACAATGAAAACAAGATGAACCAAAACCTATGGGATGCAGCAAAAGCAGTTCTAAGAGGGAAGTTTATAGCAATACTATCCTATCTCAAGAAACAAGAAACATCTCAAATAAACAACATAACCTTACACCTAAAACAATTAGAGAAAGAAGGAAAAAAAAAAAACCACCAAAGTTAGCAGAAGGAAAGAAATCATAAAGATCAGTTCAGAAGTAAATGAAAAAGAAATGAAGAAACCAATAGCAGATATCAATACAACTAAAAGCTGGTTCTTTGAGAAGATAAACAAAATTGATAAACAACTAGCCAGACTAATCAAGGAAAAAAAGGAGAAGACTCAAATCATTAGAATTAGAAATGAAAAAGGAGAAGGACACTGACACTGACACTGCAGAAATACAAAGGATCATGAGAGATTAGTACAAACAACTATATGCCAAAAAAAATGGACAACCTGGAAGACCTGAAAAAATACTTAGAAATGCACAACCATCTGAGACTGAACCAGGAAGAAATAGAAAATATACACAGACCAATCACAAGCACAGAAATTGAAATTGTGATTACAATTTTTCCAGAAAACAAAAGCCCAGAACCAGATTGATTCACAGGTGAATTCTATCAAACATTTAGAGAAGAGCTAACACCTATCATTCTCAAAATTTTCCAAAATATAGCAGAATGTGGAACACTGCCAAACTTATTCTATGAGGTCACCATCACCCTGATAACAAAACCACACAAAGATGTCACACACACACACACACAAAAACAGGTCAATATCACTTATGAACATAGATGCAAAAATCCTCAACAAAATGCTAGCAAACAGAATCCACAGCACATTAAAAGTATCATACACCATAATCAAGTGAGGATTATCTCAGGACTGCAAGGATTCTTCAATATACACAACTCAATCAACGTGACAAACCATATTCACCAACTGAAGGAGAAAAAATGTATGATCATCTCAATAGATGCAGAAAAAGATTTCGACTAAATTCAACAGACATTTCTGTTAAAAACTCTCCAGAGTGTAGGCATAGAGGGAACTTACCTCAACATAATAAAGGCCATATATGACAAACCCACGGCCAAAATCATTCTCAATGGTGAAAAACTGAAACCATTTCCACTAAGATCAGGAACAAGACCAGGTTGCCCACTCTAACCACTATTATTAAACATAGATTTGGAAGTTTTAGCTACAGCAATCAGAGAAGAAAAGTAATATAAGGAATCCAAAGCAGAAAAGAAGAAGTAAAGCTTCAACTGTTTGCATATGACATGATACTATACATAGAGAATCTTAAAGATGCTAACAGAAAACTACTAGAGCTAATCAATGAATTTGGTAAAGTAGCAGGATAAAAAATTAATGCACAGAAATCTCTTGCTTTCCTATACACTAATGATGAAAAATCTGAGAGACAAATTCAGGAAACACTCCCATTTACCACTGAAACAAAAATAATAAGATACCTAGGAATAAACCTTCCTAAGGAGACAAAAGACCTGTATACAGAAAACTACAAGACACTGATGAAGGAAATTAAATATGATACAAACAGATTTAGAGTTATACCATGTTCTTTGATTGGAAGAATAAACACTGTGAAAATGACTATACTATACAAAGCAATCTACAGATTCATTGCAATCCCTATCAAACTACCAATGACATTTTTCACAGAACTAGAACAAAAAATTTCAAAATTTGTATGGAAACACAAAAGGCCCTAAATAGCCAAAGCAATCTTGAGAAAGATAAATGGAACTGGAGGAATCAGGCACCTGACTTCGGACTATATTACAAAGCTACAGTAATCAAGAGAGTATGTTACTGGCACAAAAACAGAAATATAGATCAATGGAACAGGATAGAAAGCCCAGAGATAAAACCATGCACGTATGGTCTCCTTATCTTTGATAAAGATAGGCAAGAATATACAATGCAGAAAGGACAGCCTCTTCAATAAGTGGTGCTGGGAAAACTGGGCAGCTACATGTAAAAGAATGATATTAGAACACTCCCTAACACCATACACAAAAATAAACTCAAAATGGGTTAAAGACCTAAATGTAAGGCCTGATGATATAAATCTCTTAGAGGAACACATAGGCAGAACATAGGCAGAACACTCTATGACATAAATCACAGCACCTAGAGCACCTGACCCACCTCCTAGAGAAATGGAAATAAAAACTAAATAAACAAATGGGACCCAATGAAACTTAAAAGCTTTTGCACAACAAAGGAAACCATAAACAAGATGAAAAGACAACCCTCAGAATGAGAGAAAATATTTGCAAACAAAGCAACTGACAAGGGATTAATCTTCAAAATATACAAGCAGCTCATGCAGCTCAATATGTAAAAACAAACAATCAAAAATGGGCAGAAGACCTAAATAGACGTTTCTCCACAGAAGACATACAGATTGCCTACAAACACATGAAAGGATGCTGAACATCACTAATCATCAGAGAAATGCAAATCAAAACCACAATGAAGTATCACCTCCCACCTTTCGGAATGGCCATCATCAAAAATCTACAAACAATAAATGCTGGAGAGGGTGTGGAGAAAAGGGAACCCTCTTGCACTGTTGGTGGGAATGTAAATTGATACAGCCAGTATGGAGAACAGTATGGAGGTTCCTTAAAAAACTAAAAATAGAACTACCATATGAACCAGCAATCCCACCCCTGGGCATATACCCTGAGAAAACCATAATTCAAACAGAGTCATGTAGGGCTTCCCTGGTGGCTCAGTGCTTGAGAATCTGCATGCCAATGTAGGGGATGCGGGTTCGAGCCCTGGTCTGGGAGGATCCCATATGCCGCGGAGCAGCTAGGCCCATAAGCCACAACTACGGAGCCTGCGTGTCTGGAGTCTGTGCTCCGCAACAGGAGAGACCATGATAGTGAGCGGCCCGTGCAGCGTGATGAAGAGTGGTTCCTGCTCACCACAACTAGAGAAAGCCCTCACACAGAAATGAAGACCCAACACAGCCAAAAATAAATAAATAAATGAATTAATTTAAAAAAAAAGAAAAGAAGAGGGGCAGCACTTTTGACAGGTGTGACATCTTAAAAAAAAAGAAAAAAATAGAGTCATGTACCACAATGTTCATTGCAGCTCTATTTACAATAGCTAGTACATGGAAACAACCTAAGTGTCCATCATCAGATGAATGGATAAGGAAGTTGTGGCACGTATATATAATGGAATATCACTCTGCCATAAAAAGAAATAAAATTGAGTTATTTGTAGAAAAGTAGATGGACACAGAGTCTGTCATAGAGAGTGAAGTAAGTCAGAAAGAGAAAAACAAATACCGTATGCTTACACATATATATGGAATCTGAAAAAAAAAACAAAGAAAATGTTCTGAAGAACCTAGGACAGTACAGGAATAAAGACACAGATGAAGAGAATGGACTTGAGGACACAGGGAGGGTGAAGGGTAAGCTGGTACGAAGTGAGAGAGTGGCACTGACATATATACACTACCAAATGTAAAATAGATAATTATTTAATGGAAAGCAGCCTCATAGCACAGGGAAATCAACTCAATGCTTTGTGACCACTTAGAAGGGTGGAATAGGGAGGGTGAGAGGGAGATACAAGAGGGGGGGGATATGGGGATATATGTGTACATCTAGCTGATTCACTTTGTTATATAGCAGAAACTAACACAGCATTGTAAAGCAATTATATTCCAATAATGATATTTAAAAAAAGAAAAGAAATGAGGATGTATAAATAATAAAATAATTGAGAGAGAAAATGGAACAACACATTAATAATTAATATATCAAAGACAAGTTAAGAAAAGAGAAATTTGTGAATTAGAACATGAGACAAATACAAAAACAATATTAGTAATAGATTTAATAGATTATCAAGTAAGAGATTAGTAGTAAGATATTAGATTTAAACCTGAATATATTGGGATTTAGATTAAAGACAAATTAACTGATTTCAACTATAAACGTGGTCTTCTTAAAGCAGCACAACCTTAAGTAGATAACCAGCTAAATACATAGATAAATCATAGAGGAATCTATCAATACAACTACAGTGATTGATACATGTTATCCCTTTTTATCCTATTGCCATGCCCTGTGATGATTAAATTAACATGTTTAGCATTTTAAAACACTTTTAATTTAACTAATAGTTAGATATTTAGTGGCTATTAGTGTCACCATAACTCTGATACTACAAGGACCTCAACTTACGCCAACTATTATGCCAATATCATACCAGCATTCTATTCAGAGTTTGTGAAGCCAGTTAACTGTATTGTGTATCACATTCTGTCATCCTTGTTTTTGCTCAAATTCAAGTTTTAGAGTTATGTCTTCTCTGGACACTCAATCCTAGACTTCTCTGAATTTCCTTTCCCCATGTCACAAGTGTCTGCTGCTCCACTTGCTGTCTGGACCTCTATTGTACAACATGTAAATTTCCATAGATCTTCAAACTGTTTATAAATTCTTCCTTTATCTTTCAACAGAAATCATTTTAATAAAATACTGTCCATTCCTATGGTATCACTGGATGAGAACACTAGTCAGCATGTTTATTACTTTCAAAATGCTAGAAATATGTATATACTGGAAGTTAATTTTTCGATTCAACTATAAGACTGACTATGACTACTCATCATTTCATCATTACCATCTATCAGCCTTCTGTTCTCCCCCATATATTTGTTGAATATATTGACAACAAACTCACAATTTTGTAAAATATCTAGTTCCATCCTGATCCTGAAATGGTTTCAATACTTTTAGATGTGAACTATCAAAAATTCTAGTCTCTCAGTTCTTTAACATGTGGGATTTTTTTTGACTATTCTATAAAATACCTTCGATTTGTTATCATCTGGAATCACTGTGCTTCTGTAATATCTAATTACGATATCACATTCTGACTGTAATCTTTCAAGCACATGGTCTCTTATTCTTTGCTTCCCATAATAACACATTTTCTGACTGTATCCTTCTATTTTCTTATTTCCTTTATCCTATCTCACTAATTGCTTTACTTACAGTGTCTAACTCCCTTCCTTTCTTTGCTTTCAGTCCAGCAACTCCTCTTTTCTTAATATCTTTCATTATTCCACATAGAACTCTTAGTCCATAATTTTAAATTCACATTTACAAGCAACTTCAATCTCCTTGCACCCTTAAAATTCCATCGCCCTCCTCCCCTTGGACCAATATAAATATTTGCCTTATTCTATTTTTTATTTGGGTAACTAAAAAAAAAATCATCCAATCATACCCTCTACCCCAACTCCCAAATATCTTCAGGGAGCTTTTGCCTGTTTTTTTTTTTTTTTTTTTTTTTTTAACCACAGGGAAAGTAATGCAATTCAATAAGGACTTTCTAAATTACTTACCCTTTGTATAAACTTAACTGTAGCTATATCTATCTCCATTTCTTCTTTATGTAGTATAACAGTTTTTCCATTCTGTCTAAATTTATCCCCTTTCATGATTCTCTGGATTCCATAATATTGTGCCTCTTTAGAGACAATATTCCATCATCATCCTCTATCCCGTTATTCAAATTTTCCACTTTTCTCTGCCTCTTTGGTACAGTATAATGAGGCCTCTTTACATACCATTACACCACTGAAACCGTGCTCAAAAACTTCACTAAAGACTACTTTGTGGCTAAATTTTAAAATGTAATTTTATTCCATGTATCTGCATCATTGGACAATTGTCACACTTTAGGTTCCTTGGGAAATAGACTCTGAGATGTAGATTAACTTGCAGAGGTTCTTGGGGATCTGTTGGGAGAAGGAAGCAGGGTTGGGCAGAAGGAAAAGTTGAGCTGGTCTAAGCCAGCCGTATGGGGAGTTCTGAAGCTGAGATGACTCTTCAGTCTTGTCCTGAGTTAGGGCATGAGGACTGGAGCTTTACACTGATCAGTCAATGTATGCAGATGTTTGGAAGGAGATGTGAACTTGGTTGAGACAGTTCTCTTTAACTAGGGAAATCCTTGTAGAGGATTAAATCTCAAGGTTGTCTGCCTATAGCACTGCCAGCTACTAGTGAAGAAAGTCCTTCACTTTTGAAGGGGATCTAAGTAGTACCTCACAGCATCCAACAGAGCAATGTTTACCTATCCCAGCTTCTTCAGAAATTTCTCTTTCCATATGTTCTACAAGTACGTTACAAGACTTGTCAACAAGAGTTAATCATTGAGGTGCATGTATCTTTTCAAACTATGGTTTTCTCAGGATATATGCCCAGGAGTGGACATGGAAGCAATCTAAGTGTCCATCAACAGATGAACAGAGAAAGATCTGGTATATATATATACAATGGAATACCTAGCCAATAAAAAAGAATGAAATACTGCCATTTGCAGCAACATGGATGGACCTAGAGATTATCATAGTAAGTGAAGTAAGGCAGACAGAGAAAACAAATATCATATGTTATCACTTATATGTGGAATCTAAAAAAATGATACAAATGAACTTACTTACAAAACAGAAACAGACTCACAGACATAGAAAACAAACTTATGGTTACCAAAGGGGAAATGTGTGGGGGAGGGATAAATTAGGAATTTGGGCATAACATAAACACAATGCTATATATAAAGTAGATAAACAACAAGGACCTACTGTATAACACAGGGAAGTATATTCAATATTCTGTAATAACCTAAATTGGAAAAGGATTTGAAAAAGAATGGATACATGTATATGTCTAACTGAATCACTTTACTGTGCATCTGAACCTAAAACAGCGTTGTAAATCAACTATACTTCAATTTAAAAAAAAAGTTAATCATTGAAAATTGATGTTAAGACATTACTCTCAACTGGCTGAATTTTGTGCTTGACTACTCATCTTGCCTTCTCATGATTTTAGGAGATGCACAGCAGATACTTCCAAAAAAAATACTCTTTTTTACTAATTGCATGTCTGATTGCATTCCAAGATTTTGTTCTGGCCATGCTTCCTAATCATAAATTGTTTACCATTTTATCAGTTCTAATGGAACTTCATCTTGATAACTCTAAAAATCTTAATCTCGATACCAGTATATTTCCCTGAGCCACAAGGATATATATCTAATTATTTACTGGGCTTCTTTAGGAATGGCATTTCAACTTCAGCATTTTTAAAACTGAACTCATCATCTTTCACCTGAAAAATGCATATTTCTCTATATTCTCTTTGAAAATAAAATTTAGATACTAAATTCATTGAGAGAAAAGTACACAAATAATGACTGTGGAGATAAATTATCTTTAAGTAAACAATCCATTAAGTGCCACCTATGTCAAGAAATAAAGTATTATCTGGACAATAAAGATCTTTTTCATGCCCCCTTCTTTTTCTCCAAAGATTAACATTATCATGATTTCTGGCTTTTTTTTTTTTTTCCGTTCCTTGTGATGCCTTGTTTTTCTTTTTCCATCTTTATTAAGAGTTAATTGGCACATAAGATTGTGTAAGTTTAAGGTGTACAATGTGTTAATTTGTTATACATATGTATCATGAAATGATCACTACAATAAATTTAGTTAACACATACATCACCTCATATACTTACTGCTTGGGTTTTTTGTTGCGAGGAATATTGAAAATCTACTCTTAACAACTTTCAGTTATATAATACAGTTTTGCTAACTATAGGCATCACACTGTATATGCCCAGAACTTATTCTTTTTATAACTGGAATTTGTACCCTTAGACAAACATCTCCTTTAATTTCTGCCACCTCTCAGCCCCTGGCAGCCATCATTCTTCTCTCTGTTTCTATGAGTTCAGTTTTTTTGTTTTTGTTTTTTTCTTAGATTCTACATACAAGTGAGATCACAGAGGATTTTTCTTTCTCTGTCTGACATTTCACTTAGCATAATGCCTTCAAGGTCTACCCATGTTGTTGCAATGACAGGGTTTCCTTCTTCTTTATGGCTGAATAATATTTGATTATATGTATATCACATTTTCTTTATCCATTCATCTATTGATGGACTTAGGTTTTTTTCTTTAATTTTATTTATGCCACCAAAAATTAACTCTAATAAACAAAATTAACATATGATCCCTTTGTCTGATGACGCTTTCTTCTCTATTTAGTGAAAATGAATGAATGTTAACTCATGTTTTAAAGTTTGTTGTTTGCATGGAGGAATATTAAAAAATTCCTGGCTAGAGAGTTTGCTCAACACAATCGGTAATGGTAGGTATTAATGCCAAACCCATAGCATTCTTAAAGAATCATGTTAAAAATATTTCCTTACTTGTATCTTTTGATATTTACTCCCTCAGTGTAAAGAAGTATCCCATGCAGGTGGGATCATTAGTCACTTCCCACGTTCCTCTTTTAAATTTCCTCCTCATCATTTTGATATTAACATGAAAAGACATCAATTCATTATTCTTTCAACAAATACTTTTGAGACTCCTACTGCATAAAGGGAACTTGATAAGGCATCATGTCTATAAAGAAAACATTACTGTTCTTGTAAAGTTCAGACTAGCAGTAGTGAAGAAGTAGAATATATTCTCATAAAAGTGATTTAATTGATTTAATTAAATTGAAAAGTTCAATGGACCTGAATATGTGATAACAATATCAAGATTACCTGGGGAGCACTAAAAATGCCAGTACCAGTCACTAATTTGTTTTCAATTTATATCTGTTGAATTGAACATCATGTTTTGCATTTTGTATAGTGATTTTTACTATAAAAGATGATAGGAGAAAGATAAATGTACACTCTTGCATCTCAATAATGAAGACATTTTGAAGTATTGCACTGATGCACACATGATTGATTAGAATAGTTCAAGGTACTTCTTCTCTGTAGAAGTGAAAATAAAATAATAGGAAAATTTCCCTATTGCAATGGAAACTTTTGTCATTAGAATTAATGTTAAATGATTATTCATGCCTGTCCTCTCCATTTTAGACTTTGGTAGAATTTTAATAATGTAGATGCTAACATGCATTATCTTGATAAGATTCTATCAGTAGGTTGTATAGGTGGTGAATTTATGCCCTTTAATTTGAAATGTGAATTTAGGAAAAGAAAATCTAACTAATTGGATAGATTGTCCAACTTGTAAGATTTATTATTTCATTTTGAATTTATTACTTCTATCAAAATGCATGAATTTACTTGATATAATTAAACAACCAGGTTATTTCCTGTTATTTGATAATCCTGGCATATTTTCAGGGTGCAGTGGATGAATTGATTTACCAAACAAAATTACACCTCTTCATTGGGCTTATCAAAGAGTGCTAAGAAATTCCAATACGTAATTTCAAACGGTTCTAACAAATGGAAACTAAATCTGAAAAGCTGTTGGATCTGAGACAGGCAAAGAATGGAACAGTTTATTTTGTTTTGCAACTTTGTTCTTTGATAGTTGTTACATTTATCTAGTGAAAATAACAAAGCACACATCAGTCCGGCATAAAAGAGAATAGAATATGGATAATTTTTTCCACATCACAGAATAGTATTATTCAAATAGGTGCAGAGTTTTCAGATGTTCTGCAATTTTACTCTCCATGCTTTAAACATAGTGAAAAAAGTAAAGCAAGTCAATTTTAAAACAAGAAAGACTACACTGTGAAGTAAGGAGGGACTTCTTGAATTTCAGTGACCTGGTCAGGGTCATCTAGTCCAAAGTATCCTGTAATGGCAATTTAGACTCAAGTTACTTGTCTGGGTCATCATTGGTGTGAAGCCAGCTGTCAGGAGTCCAGGAGCAAGTAAATAGTGAGATAAATATTTATATGTTTATTGTCTTATTTACTAACACATATTATATGTATAAAATTAGTTTGAGATGCTTTCAGTTACAAAATAAAAAACAAAACAAATTGAAACAAAAACAACTAAGTCATTTAATTGTTTTTTTTGTTTGTTTGTTTGTTATTTTTTTTTTTTTTTGCATTCAGTAAGACGTCTGGAAGAAGGTAGTCCATATCAAGGGCTGCTACTGAAGTTCAATGCTTTTGGAATCAGAGCTATTTTAATAGTTTTACTATACTGTCTTTAGTGTATAAACTTCCATCCTTATGCTCACCACTTTTACTACTTAGACTAAAGTAGAAGGTGGTGTGATATTGACAAATGCCTGTGCCACAGGGGTTCAACACAATCAAAGTGTATTTTGCTCATGCAAAGCTCACTGTGTATCCAAGTGAATCTTCCTTGGCAGGTTTCCTCCAAGTAATGACAAAACAATCCAAGTCACTTGACCTGTTGGTTCAGCCATATCAACACAGTGCTTCCATGGTCCCCAACCATGAGGGACCAAATGAAGAAAGAGACAAGAAAGTAGCACAGAGGTTTTTCTCTTCCTCAGCCTGGAAGTGACACCTGTCATTCCCATCCATATTCAATCACATGGGACAAAGAGTATAGTTTTGCATGTACCCATGACAAGAGGGAATTGAACACTGAGAGTAATAGTAATGTGTATATCATCACCGTATTGTTATAACATGGCAGTTGTACCTTGAGGTGTCATTCATGTTTTCCAAAGATAAAAAATGGAAGGAGAGATAAATATGAAATGAGAAAGGAAGAAACCAAAAATACTTTTACCTAGTTATACTCACTTTTTTTTGGAGAAACACATTACTACTAAGACAGGCTTTACATAACAGAAAAGCTGAGTTGTGCTATTTTGCACAAATATTTTGTAAGAATATTTTGCCTCGGAGAATATTATAGAGTGTTGTCCAGATGGTAGTGAATGGGCTATTTGAACTGCAAACACTAAGGATGAATTTTTGTTTATTTTTGAGCTTTGGGAAAAAGTGGTCCCTACCACACCATCACACTGAGGTACTATATATTAATGTTGGAAACATGAGGCTCTTATATAATATAATTTACAAAGCTTGGAAGTGAGTCTTCTTCCCATGTATCACCACAGGCCAAAGTTACAGAATCCATATAGATCTCAGTAATGAGATATTAGAGGTGAAGGAATCATGTAAATCATACAGATTTACAGTTTAGAATACAGCCAGAGAAATTGCCAACAATGAAGCTTGAAAGGTAAATGCTTCAGAACAATGAAGAGACCAGCCTAAACAGCAGCCTAAAGAAGATCATGGGAATAATTGATCTGAAGGGTGCATAAGAGCCTCTACTGACTTTTAAGCTGGAACACTTTGGCTTTACTTCTAGAACCTACAGAATAGCCAGGCTCTGATGGTACAGTGTGTTTCTGGCTAACACATGAGTGCACCAGCTAATGCCTCCACAATATCAGATGGTGTATTTTGGGGGAGAGAAAGCAGTGGTTGGAAAGATAAAAACTTTGTGAGACTTACTGGGATAAGAAATTCCCATTCCTCCCCATCAATTTTTTAAAATGTCAAAGCTGAGAAAAGAGCAATAGCCACAAGTTACTATCGTGACTCTTCATAACTTTTCTAAATCCAAGGCCTCAGAATGATAATAATGTCAAATAGTTTTCAGTTTACATCATGGAGATCAACCAACCTTGTTGTGGAGGTATTAAAAATTCGGAATTTTTTATCATAACTGGAGGTTTACATCTTTTGATCACCTTCATCTAATGGCCCCTCCCCCACCCCACTTCTGGTAACCACAAATCTGATCTCTTTTTCTATGAGTCTGTTTGTTTGTTTGTGGGTTTTGAAGTATAATTGACCTACAACACTATGATAGATCCTGGTGCACAGCATAGTGATTTTGATATTTCTATACATTACAAACTAATCACCACAATAACTCTAGTTACTATTTGTAACCAAACAAAGGTATTATATTATTATTGACTATATTCTCCACTCTGTGCATTACATCTCTATGACAATTAGTTTGTAACTAGAAGTTTGTACCTCTTAATCTCTCTCACCTATTTCACTTATCCCCCAACCCTACACTCTGGCAACCACCTGTTCTCTGTATCTATGATTATCTTTCTGTTTTGTACTGGAGATATAATGTAAAACATGATTAATATAATTAACACTGCTCTATGTTATATATAAAAGTTGTTAAGAGGGTAAATCATAAGAGTTCTCATCACAGGGAAAATATTTTTTCTTTTTCTTTTATTTTATATCTGTATCACATGATACATGTTCACTAAACTTATTGTGGTAATCATTTCATGATACATGTAAGTCAAATCATTATGCTGTACACCTTAAACTTACACAGTGCTATGCTGAATATATCTCAATAAAACCAAAATTAAATTAAATTAAATTAATAAAAAGTAAAAATTAGGGATTCTCAAACAGAGATATATCCCTACCATACCATACCATACCATGTTTAATATGAATGTCTCCTCAGTTCTGCTTTGATTCCTTTTTTTCTCTACTTAACATTTACTCAAATGATACAGTCCTTTGCTAATATCCATTAGCTAGCAGGATGGTTGTACATAAATGTTCTGTAAGCACACTTCCTGGGTCTGATTACTTGTTCTGCTACTTTGTGATTTTGATTAACTTAATTAAATTCTTGATTTGGAGGTTTCTTCTCATGGAATATGATAAAAATAGTACCTATGTAATTGAGTTATTGTGAGGTTAAAATAAAAATGCATTTAAAACTATTTATTATATTGTTATTACTATTACTATTATGTGGAGCTCAGAAATACTTTATCTGTAAAGGGGATTTCCAGTACCAATAACAATTCTTGCCCACAAATTATTGCTTATGACACTAGAAAAATTTAAAATAAACAAAAGTGTATACGAGATAGATCTTCTGCTGTTTTTAACAATAGTAGGTCTGATACATACACTAGTTCAAGAAAGATGGATTATTACAATCGATATATAAATTACTTCTAATCAAACTTTTAAAAATGTAGAAATTCTTTGAAATTGAATGCATTCCTCAGCTTTGAATTTTTCCAAAGTGTCTTAGGGTTCTAAGGGAACTGAGGAAACCCTCTTTTCCCATGCCTTAAATGCTACTTTGAGAATGGAATTATTAAAATAATTTACCTTTATTTACTTTGCAATATTGAGGTTCCTATGATCTTCTACTCAGTTCATCAAACTCAGATATCAATCTATGTTTTGTTTCAATGGGCTGGGTCCATATTATCCATGTTATATGTGTGGACAGCTGCTGACTACATGGGCAAATTAAAGATCCTATCATTAAAGATATTGTGTATAGCCAGGAAAATAATGTTCACTTTAAACATTTTATTTACTATGATGTTCTGAGTCATTTTATACCTTGTACTGTGCTTCTTACAGAGACTTTGCTAAGGTAGCAAATATTTTTGAAATCTATTAAAAATTATACAAAACTTTGTTATTATCATTAATTGAAATAAATATAAATCCCCCTGGTTGAGCCCTATGTCAGACTCTTCACTAACCTCTGCATTTGCTATCTTGTTTAAATCTCATATCTACTCTGTTAGGTCAGTGTCGTCTTGAATTTCTAGAGAAGTTGAGTGATTCTCAAATCATATCTCTCAATGCCACTGCCTGTACTCCTAGCACTTGTGCTCTTTGAAACAATCTTTCTCTCTCTAATCCGATGTCTACTAGGTATATAATGATGTTTTGTTTTGAATTAGTGAAAGGAGCTAACAAACAGAATGATTAGAGTCTTATGAAGGTTTATCAAACCAAAATAAATGTAAGATTTATACAATTAACAGTACATTAGATGTGCACAATTTTAGAAAAGTCAATTAAAAAACAGATCATCTAGGCTACAGACTGGAAAAGAATGAGTATTTAACATAATGCAAATAAACAAAACAGTGACCACTTTTTCATTTAGCTGTGAATGTTAGTAAGTAGTGACATGTCACTAAAAATTTCTTCCATAAACTAAAATAGTGTATTTCAACACTTTCTACACCATCCTCAAAAAGAATATCTATGGCCCCCTGTAACGTTACTTAAAATTTCAAATTAAATTATTATCAACAAATGGAGCTGGGAAAATTGTATATCTGTATACAAGAAAGAACATTGACTCTTCCTTTTCCCCATGTACAAAAATAAAATTAAGATAGATGATAGACCTAAATGTTGCACTTAAAACTATACATTTATAGAGGAAAATATAAAGAAAAACTTCATAAACATAGGTTAGACAAAGGTTTCTTAGGTAGACACAAAATACATGAATTCTAAAAGAACACACTGATAAGTTGGACTTAAACTTTAAAACATCTACTCTTAGAAAGATACTGCTAAGAGAATGAAAATAAAAGCAATAGACTTGGAGAAATCATTTGAAAATCACATAGAAGTTAAAGAATTTGAATCCAGAATATATAAAGAAATCCCAAATGTAATAATAAGAAATAATTAACCCAATAAAAAACTGCACAAAATATTTAAACAGACACTTCACCAAAGAAGATATTTGGATGGTAAATGCACACATGAAAATTGATTATTATTATTGATTATTAGGGAAATTAAACTTTTAAAACTAAAACCACAATGAGGTATAACTACATGACTATTAGAATGACTAAAATTTTAAAAACTGACCATAATAATTGTTAGTGAGGAGGTAGAACTCTTACATACTCCTGTTGGGGAATGTAAAATGATACAATTATTTGGCAAACATTTTGTCAGCGTCTTAAAAAATTAAACATATACCTACTGTATGATCTGGTCTTTCCAACCCTAGATAGTTATCTAAGATAAAAGAAAGTATATGTCCCTAGAAAATTTGTATATAGAGAGCAGCTTTATTTGTAATATCTAAACTGTAGAACAACTCAAATACTCCATCAACAGATAAATGGATAAACAAATTGTGGGAGAGGCAGGATCAAGATATCAGAGTAGGAGGATGCTGAGCTCACCTCCCCTCACAAACACATCAGAACTACAATGAAATATAGACTGTCTATTACTGAAATTGACCTGAAGACTAGCAGGACACTCTTCTACAACCAAGGCTGTAAAGAAAGATCCACACAGGGTCTGGTAAGAAGGGAGAAGTGATCCAGTCAGGACCCACACCCCTAGTGGGGGACACAGAAGAGGAGGGGGATGTCACAGGATCAGGGATCCCCCTGGAGAGCAAGAGGTTTGAGCCACATATTAGCCATTCCAGCCCTGGGTTAATACTAATAATAGGTCTGTTCAGATTATTTCTTCTTGATTCTGTCTTGAAAGATTGTATGTTTCTAAGAGGGAGTTTATAGCCATACTGGCCTATTTCAAGAATCAAGAAAAATCTCAAATAAACAATCTAACTTACCATCTAAAGGAATTAGAAAAAGAAGAAAAACTAAAGCCCAAAGTTAGCAGAAGAAAGGAAATAATAAAAATTAGAGAGGAAATAAATAAAATAGAAAACAAAATGTCAAAAGAAAAGATCAGTGAAACCAAGAGTTAGTTTTTTTAAAAGATAAACAAAATTGATAAGCCTTTAGCAAGACTCATTTGGAAAAAAATGAGAGGGTGCCCAAATAAGCAAAATGAGAAATGTAAGAGGAGAAATTACAGCTGATATCATAGACACACACACACACACACAAACACACACACACACACACACAAAATTACAAAAGACTAGAAACCATAAAACTCCTAGAAGAATAGGCAGTATACTCTTTGACATAAGCTTAGTAATATTTTTTTTCAATATTTCTACTCAGGTAAAGGAAACTGAAACAAAAATGAACAAATGGGACCTAACCAAACTTAAAAGCTTTTACACATCAAAGGAAAACATCAACAAAACAAAAAGACAACTTATTGAATGAGATAAGATATTCGCAAATGGTATGTTTGATAAGGGGTTAATATCCAAAATATATAGAGAGATTATAAAATCAATATTAAAATAAAAAACTACAATCCAATTTACAAAATGGACAGAAGGCATGAATGTTTCAAAGAAGACATACAGATAATCCATAGGCACATGAAAAGATGCTCAGCACCACTAATTATCAGTGAAATGCAAATCAAAACAAAATAAGGTATCATCACACACTGATCAGAATGGCTCTTGTCAAAAAGACAACAAATAAAATAAATGTTGTGAGGATATGGATAAAAGGGCGCTCTAGTACACTGTTGGTGGGAATGTAAGTTGGTACAGCCATACTGGAAAACAGTATGGATGTTCCCTAAAAATATTAAAAATAGAATAATGATATTGTCCAGAAATATAGTCCAACATATCATATAGTCCAGTCCAGTATATACCATATAGTCCAGTGTATCCAAAGAAAATGAAAACACTAATTAGAAAAGATATGTGCACCCCAACGTTCATAGTAGCACTATTTACAATAGGCAAGATATGGAAGGAATCTAAGTGTCCATCAACAAATGAATTGTGATCTATATACCACATCTTCTTTATCAATTTAATTACTTTTATGGCTGAGTGATACATGGCATATTACTCAGGCATAAAAATAATTAAAATTTGCCTTTTGCAACAACATGGATGGGCCCAGAGGGTATTATGCATAATGAAGTAAGTCAGACAGAGAAAGACAAATATTATATATTTTCACTTATATATGGAATCAGAAAATAAAACAAATGAATGATTGTAACAAAACTGAAACAGATGCACAGGTACAAAGAACAAACTAGTGGTTTTCAGTAAAGAGAGGACTGGGAGGATGGGCAACATAGGGGAAAGGGATTAAGAGGTACAGACTACTAGATATAAAATCAATAAGATACAAAGATGTAATGCACAGCACAGGGAATATAGCCCATATTTTATAATAATGTCAAATGGAGTATAATCTCTAAAAATATTGAATCAGTATGTTGTACACCTGAAACTAATATAATATTGTAAATCAATTATACTTAAATTAATAAAAGGAAAGAAGATAATGTATTTCCCTTCCTTGGGGGTGGGGGATTGTGATATAGTCATACAATGGAATACTACTCAGCAATATAAAATAAATAACTGTTAATACATAAAACAACACAGATAAATCTCAAAATGATTATGCTGAGAGAAATACATGAGACAAGATAAGCAGTCATACTGTATGACTTCATCTATATAAAATCTGAAAAATGCAAACTAATATCTATTGAAAGAAAACACATCAGTGGCTGTCTGGGGGTGAAGGGAGACAAAGAGAGGAAGAGATTATAGGGGGCACCAGGAAACATTTAGAAGTAGTAAATATGCTCTGTATCTTATTGTAGTGATGATTTTATGGGTATATATATATATATATATATATATACACATATACATAAAAACATAAAACTGTACACTTTAAATATATGTGGTTATTGTATGTCAAATTTACCTCAGTGATGTTGTTTGTAAGAGCTCATCAAACCCTAAAAAATATTATAATTATATTTACTGACATTGGAATCATTCTAAAATAATAATAAAATGACCTTTATAAATAATATAAATAAATAAATAATAACATAGAATAGACTCTCTCAAACTGCTCCTTCTACTTAGCTGGAGATTCTGATACATGTCTGGCCCTTGAGAATTTCAGTCTAGAGGACAAAGCCTACTTATAGTTACTTAGGTTGCTGACTTCAAAGCACCATCACAGACTATTTTTGTTCTCTTTAAATATCATTCCTCAGATTTATAAATGTCTTTACAGTCACAAAGCTCCAAGAAGCTCATGTATGTATGGGCACTACAAGAGGGTCAGCTTCCTGAATAATGGCATACTTATACAGGCCACTATATTGTCAAAGGACTTCTATGTACATGATCTCGTTTGATCCTCATAAATATCCTCATTCAGTCCCCAAGCATTCTCTTCACAGACAAATGACTCCTCAGCATTCTGGTATGCGCTCCAGTGCAACCACCATCATAGATCTGCATGGCTTCTGAGCAGGGCCAGAGTGTCTACCCAGCTCAGGTTGAGATGTGTGGCAAGATGCTCATCGGTAACCTGGCAACTACTAGAGAAGACCTCTCTCTATCCTGACTCAGAGCCAGTGGACATGTACCCTTCATGAGTGGAGTCCAGGCTTCCCACAGCCATTCCATTTGTCCCAGCAGTCCTCCAACCAACAGAGGGGGCTTGTCCTCTCCACATAGGACCCAGTATGTAATTATTCTTCCTTTCTGCCACTAAAGGTATTTTCATCTTTTTGTTCAGTAGATGTTTACATTTTTAATGTAAATATAATAAAAAGTGTTGACACAAAAGCTGATCAAACTCGGTAGGGGTCTCTGACCATGTCCTTCTTACATCATACTCACAGTAGATACAGTCACATCTAATAAATATAATGGTTTAAGTTCAGTATTAAAGTGGCCCTGTACCAAAATTTGCACCATCCAAGATAACTGCGTCCGAGGCTTTAGTGAATAGGTGAAACATCATAGGCTCTGAACATTGGGATATATTTTATTAATAGACAGAAAAAAACCTACAAGTGACATCAGCTGATAAGGTGACCTCACCTCTCCCCCCTCATTATTGTCTTGTGCAGTGTAGAGTACCTGCCAACCTTTCTTTGGGGATCCTGCCCATTTTATTTAATGAAGGGAACCACTGTAGCAGGAAAGTCTTCTCTCCCACAATGTACATTTCTTTTTCTCTCTCTCTCCAACATGGATTATTAATATTTCCAAGGCTCCCTTTCACTTCTTTCTCTCCAGGTGGTAAGCATGCTTTCTAGAGACAAATCTAGAATCTCAGGGGCTCTGGGATCTCCAGATGATGAAATAAGTTATATTCCTTACATGACTGATGTGGCAAATCTGCAAAACAAATTCTCTTCAGAGAAAGATGTCAGTATCTAGACTTGTGGAGGTAGAAGGAGGTTCCATATTGGCTTCATCACATTATTAAAATCTCTATAAATCTATCATCTATCCATCACATCTCTACGATATTTAATTTGTCTCAATTGACTTTTTTTCAATTTATCATAATCATACATAGAATTAAGATGGAAAAAGGGATGGAATTTCACACTCCACCAAAAAATACGCCTGTAATTGTAACAGCAGTAACCTTGAAAATTATTGAATATAAACTGAGTTAATTAATTAAAATATTTTTCTTTAGATATCTTCATATGCTTACTCAGATTTTTAAGAAATTCTTTTAAAACTCTGCTTATTTTTTAACCAGATCATCTCTTGTCCCCAGAGCAGAAATATCATGACTCCCACCTGTATATCCAGCCTCAATGCATGTAAATCTATCCATGGTCAAGAGAAATTAAGTTAATTTTATCCATCAGATGAATATGTATTTCACTAATACCTTAATGATAGGATTTGCATTTCTGTATAGTTTCAATGAATTTAATCCCTTATTCTGTACTAGACGCTGTGCCATCTCATTGAAACCATAATGCATGAGTGTTTGGGATTATCTTTTTCCAAGAAATCAGGACAATGTGATAGTGATTGTCTTCTAGTATAACATCTGAATCCTAAAGTTATTAAATGGAATCGGATTTCAGTGGAGGAGGATTGTGATTTGCAAAACAAAGTCAGTCTTGACAATATGAAATCTGGGGTATTGCTCTGAGAGTTGAAGGCTCAGAGACTAATGGGAAGGAGTTCCATACATTAGTTATTGGAAAATATTCATCCCAATATTTTTTAAAGTATGGACTGAAGAGAGAAATTTGGTCATATTCCCTGTGGTACAAGATTACTTAAATCTCAGGGCTCAGAAAACACACACACATAGTTAAACATATAACACAATAAAATGTATGCAAATTAAATTTTTTTAGAAAGATTATACTATAATCTTCTATTGCTGAACCCAAGCTACATAGTGTTTTAGTTATGATATCTGAAGTTACACTGAAGATGGTATGATATTCCCTATTAATACAATTTCTTGGTTCAGGATAAATAAATGTCTAGGGGAAACAGAATCAGTTATCTTTGTCTGATAGTCCTGCAGAATTTGAGTTTTCCTTCCTTGATTTCTCGGGGAAAAAAAATTATTGGACTCTACCTGATATTGTGTGCCTGTAAGTTTGGAATAAACCTGAGTTTGTCAGGTAGTTGTATGTACAATGTTCTTTGTGACAATAAGATGGACCATTCTTCAAAAACAAAGGGGCTGATATGTTAATTCCTGTTATTTTCCAGACATAATCACCTTCCTCAAATGCATAAATATTTTGGTTTAATATTCATTTATTAATTTTTATATTCACCAAGCAAAATTCATATATTCACAAATATTATATGCAATGACAAGGATCATAACACATTGACGGATGAAAATGCATGACCCTTGGAAAAGTGATAGTTATTAAATTTCAAGTTTAAAAGAATGACCATATAGAGAACTTCATAGCCATTATATATTTCCATATGACCAGGACATGACAATGACTGCCATACTTGCAATCCCCTTTTGTGGAAAACAAAAGATGATTGTGTTTACTTAAGTTAGTAGGGACAGGGCTTGACTTGAACAAAGCCCTGTTGATTTCACAGAAGTTCAGAAAATGGCCTTTTTTCAAGGACAATCTGTAATGGACAGTGACTATGCAACCAATTAGAAGCTCTTTCTGTGGGTGTCTGGATATGTGGGGGCATGCAGAACCAAGTATGTAGTAGTATAAGAGTAAGCAGAAGCAGGGATTGGTTTGGGGCCTTCAGTAGAAGAAATAAAGAGTAGGAACAATCAATCCTGGACCCTGAAGGGATGCTGAGTTCACTGGGTCCCCAGACCTGCACAACATCCTGAGTCACATTGCATTTCTCCCAGATTTTGGAGGCTGCTAAGACACTTCTTGGTAATTCACATGTATTCTTAAAATAAGTTCCCATTAACGAAGGTGAAATAATTCTAACTAAATTCTTGCCTCAGAAGAGTGCTTAATCCTTGTTTGTATAACAAGGTTTCTACATATCCTAAGATTTTAGCAATTATTTTTAATAATTGCCTTTACAAAATATTAAAAGTGACAAATGTATGTTTACCAGGGATTTGCAAGAAATAAAAGGAACCATTTCAATGAAACACATTTATCAAAAACATAGTCTAAAAAATACACTTTTATGTTTAGTGTGTGCTTCCTTCTGTAAAACTGTTAACTCCATTCTCACACAGAAGCAGCTACAGGTCTTTAGTATTGATTTTTATTCTCTCTCTCTCTCTCTCTCTCCATATATATATATATATATATATATATATATATATATATATATATATATATGTATACTTTTATTTTAAATAATATATTACAGTTCTGAAAATTTTAAGAACTTGTATAAATGGAATTATATTCAATTCAATTCTCCTATAATTTGCATTTTCAGTAACTATTTTATTTCTGAGATTTATTAATAATGTTGCATGTAAATTTATTTAATGTATTTTCAGTGCAGAATGGGATTTCATTTTATAATTATTATTTATCTGTTATGTAAATACCATTATACATCTTTATTATAAAACTCCATTACCCATTTATTTTTTACTGCATCCTGAAGAGTTGTTCCAAACGACATGAGCACCAAAAATGGTTAAATGGTTTTGGGATGGTCATGTTGCTGTGCTAATTCACACTGAGTTTACTGTTCCTAAAAATCTGTAGTGAATTTTATATGTGTCTCTGCTAAGTTATATCTGCTCTAGTTTTATAGTAGTTGGCTTTAACAGATCAAATGAATTTTTTTTTGTTAAATTACATATTATTGGAATTATCTTTGGACCCAGTCTTTCAGGAACTTTGGGGATCCTCATTCTGTCATCTAACATATTTGTCTGTTCTTTTGACACAATCCTATATGGTCATCTAAATCACTGATGTGGAAAGGACTGGATGGAGGTTTCCAGTCTGAGGCAAATGTTCAGAAACACTACTCAGATTGACAGTGATCTGGTAACCAGTACAATATGAATGATTATTGGACTGGATTCTATTCTACCTAAACAACATTCAGTCCTTGTAATAGACTAGACTATCACGAAGGACTGTGGCAAATGCTTCACTGTAATTCAGCTCTGTCTATTGAATCCTGATCACAGCAGTATGTTAAGTCTGTCAGAGAAGAAATTGAGATTGGTTAAAAATGACTTGTTCTTTGTGATCCCTGCTGGATTTAATTTCAATTGTGTCATTTCTAACTAACCGTGCACCACTGGCAGATGTAATGGGGCAGATGGGCATGTATTTTGGAACTTAGAAGTCTTCTCTTGTAGCTTATTTGAAGCATATCAAGCATACTGAATATTATCCTGCTTGGTTGCAAGACTTCACCCAAGCTCATGTGTGCTTCAACCTATTCCTCTGTGTGTTAGTAATCGTCCATTAGCCATAAAGTGATTATTGGAGCAGGACAAAACTGTATAGATTGTTTAACTCGGTGGTTTGTGTTTTCAACTGTGTTCCTCATAGATCAGTGAGTCTCTGTGTCTACCAGGATGTGTATGAGAGAGTTGACCCACAGAATTTCAAACATGTCCATCCGCACTTAGATCAAGATGTCTCAGTTTTTTTATTTTATAGTCTAGATCTCTACTGAGATTTTTTTAAGCTTCTGTTACAAAAATATTTCTAAATTCCAACAATTTAGTCTCCTGCCCTTTTCTTCCAGCCCCGTTTTTAATATGAAATTGTCTCCCCATCATGGTGCTACTATACTTGTTTCTCAACCAGATTGCTAGCATCTGGGGGAGTGCTCAATCCCATATGAAGTCTATAGCTTATCTTTGCCTTTTTTGAGTAGGATATAGTGTATGTAATAGAGGTAGCCATCAGAACGGTGGAGTAAAAAAAGCAGAGAGAATGGCATGTGCATATATCTGTGCATACAAAGTTTAACTGGACAGAAATTGTATTTTAAAATAAATAGTTAAAGTTAAACAATGGATTACTATTTATACCATTCCAATGACCACTGAAGATTTTCAAAATGTTTTCAAGATTGCTGAGGAAGCTAGAATCCTCTAGAAGTTAAATCCCCAGTTTCCTTCTTCCTTTCTTGCTGGTTTCTTGTCACCCTGTTATTTCTTCTCTTAACCTCTACTTCTTGTTGTCTAAAATTGCTCCCACTGATTTTCATTCTTAAGTTACTGGCTATCAAGGGACTACTTCTGTTGTAAACATAAAATCTCTTTTCATTTGGAAAGATGTGCACTGATAATTGCAAACAAAGAAACAAGGCCAAGATGCTCAAGATACTATTGATATATAACAATCAACAGCAAACAAAAAATAAAAGTGTAAAACAATCGTTTTATGATATTCATGAAATCTATGAAACTCCCAGAAACTGGGAGAGGAAGAACAGTATAGATGGCCTGCTCCTGTTTCAGTGTCTGCAAGCTCATCTGGGAAAATTCAAAGGCTGGTTGATGACTCAGCCTTTATTGGAATCATCTGGAGATATCTTCACTCATATGACTGGCAGTTGATGCTAGATGTTACCTGAGGTCTAAGCTGAGTTGTTGGACAGACTTCTGTATTTGGCCTATCAGTGTTGCCACATTGTAAATGAACATTTCTCTCATAGGCTATTTGGGCTTCTTTATACCATAGTAGCTGGTTTTCAACAGTGAGCATCCCGAAAGCAAAAGGCAAAAGTTTATGGCATATTTATAATCTAGCCTCAGAATTTATGTAGCCTCACTTCCTCCATATTGTGCAGCTTGTGAGCATCAAAAATATCCACTAAGGCCATGGATGACCAATCTTGAGAAAATTCAGTCTTCCATTGTCCAACCTTTAGCAACAATTTATGTTTCTTCTACATACAAACTACATTTATCTCTACATCAGTTTTCTCAAGTCTCATGCCATTATGGCATCAGCTCCAAGTCTACGTCTAGTTATCTAAATCAGGTTCAGTTTCCTGTCAATATGAAGATATAATGAAACAAGTTCTCCTCCATAAATACAACATACAGTGGTGGAAAAGGCCTAGGGTAATTGCTGTGGACACTGTCACTCAAAAATGTAGACAATAATAGAAAGAGAGCAATTACGGTTTCATAGCAATTCTGAAATCCAGCGGATCCCTGATGCCAGTGACTTGATTAGACCTCAACTCTTCTCTCAAGAAGTTGTTTCCCATGTATATAGGCTCCACCTTCTGGGATTTTAGTTGTAAGACAATCTTCCTTTTCCACAAAAAGTGACCCATGCTTATAACTGAGTAATTTTTCACTCTGCTTCTTACCTGCATAAGTTTAGGATTGAAAAATATTTTTCATTTTGTACAATTTCTATCCTTTAAGTCTTTATGATATAATTTTATAAAATGCATTATGGTCTTCTAATATGATAATTTATAATCCACTCCATTACACAAATGCCACACCCACAAATATCTTCAAGATAAGCTCTTCTTTTTCTGGGACTCTGTGTGAGACTGCCTTGGAAAAATATCATTAAAAGTCTTAGAAATCCTATTATTTCATCAAGAAATTCTGTAAGACATGCCCTTAATCTCCTTACAGGGCATTTTTTGCTATTTGAACAGTCCTAAGAGGCAACACCATGGATCCTTCCAAGGCTGTAAAACATAGAATAGAACATTTTCTCCATGGATGTGCTTTTCACCTGAGGCCCTTTCTTAATCTCAGAATAATGCTCAGGAGAAGCTAGGGATGAGAAATAATTTATTTTCAAACCCAGGAGGTCTTGATTTAGATATTTAGCAGAGTATCCTTTGTGTTGTTCTGTCCTCTTCTTTTGTTATTGGCAGTATAAGCAGCAAAAAGAAGCCAGATGATACTTTCAATATTCTGACTTAAAATCCTTTTAGCTTAATTATCTAGTCTGAAGGATACATTTTGCATTTTTTACATTATTGCAGGAAACTGTTTTGACAAACTCTTCATGACTATAACAAGGGTCTCTCTTATTTCAGCTTCAAAAATCTTTTTCCTTACTTTCTCTTAAGTCTTCATTGGCACACTCCTCCAGGACTAACAAAGTCTGCTAAGCCCTTCCAGCTTTCCCCCTGCCTCATCTGGAAGACAAAGCTACCTATCTTGGCTTTTTTTTTTCTCTCACAACAATGCCTTTCTTCTAGATACCAAAATCTCTTAGCTGTTTATTTTTGTGTAGCAAACAATCCCAAAACTAGGTGTCTTAAAATAACAACAATAATTACTCACAAATCATCAATTTGACCAGGACTCTACAAAAATAAACTTTGCTATTTAACTGGGGCCTGGAGATCCACTTTTGAGATGGCTGCCTCACTTGATGTGCATGTTAGTGCTGGCTGTCAGCTGGAAGCTCAGCCAGAGCTGTGAGCAAGATCACTAGTTCTTCTTTATGTGGGCCTCTCCGTGGGCTGCTTGAGCTTCTTTATGCATAGTGGCTGAATTCCAAGAGTGAACATCCCAAAAGAACAAAGCAGAAATACCTGGTACTTATATCCCCTAGTTTCCCAAATCACAAACCATCACTTCCACTATTCAAAATTAAGAGTATATAACTGGAATAAACATTCACCAAGAAGAGTAGGGTGAATATATTTATAGGTGTATATTTGTTTAATTTTAAAACTATCTGCAAGAGTAACATAAATTTATTGAAAGAAAGGTTATTTACCTAAAACAATCACATAAAATAAAACAAAACATGCACACAAACAAAAAAAAGAAATTTTTCACCTATACCAAAACCTAAAACCTTCTCAAAGTAGTTATCACATCTATGATCATGTTCTTTAGGATTTAGGATGACTATGATCCCACAGCAACCTTAATGTCCTCACAATATTTTGTTATGTGAATATGTTATATTGAACAGAATTTAGGGATGGCTCAGAGGCTTTTAATTCATTGTGTACTTCTGGGAATAACAACCTAATTTCTCTCTATAATCTAGTAATTTAATATAAAAATACATTGAGATGTAGGAGAATCTTCTTGGTTAAAGGCTGGATTGAGAACCCTAAAATCTTCCTTGTGAGGTTTAAATGTAACTCTTTTACATTTAAAGGACTGGAGTGATTCCAACAGAGGTTATTTAAGAGAAAGAATTATAAGGGCTTTTTCCATGAAAAATAAACTGGTATTGCACTGCTCATCTTAACCCTTTGAGGAAAAGACTACAATTGTGAAAGCAGAAAGAACTGAACTATTAAGATTTGTAATAATTTTAGCCAAGGAAAAATTTTTGCAGTATATCTAAACTAAAACTGATAATAAATAAAATGTACTTTGATACCTCACAGAAGATTGGGGACTAAGTGAATCATCAGAAACCTGGAAAGGTGACCATGGTAGTAATGAGAACAACACCAAAAGTAGTGAAGCAGAGACTTCAGTGGCCACATAGTACAAAGAATATAGGTTTTAAATAATTAGCTCAGAAGAGTTACTAAACAAACAAGTAAAAACAAGTATTAACAACAAAGCCACAGGTGAGGGGGAATAATCTGAACTCCAGAGTTGCCATACTATATTATTTAAAATGTCCAGTTTTCAACAACAAAAACATATTATGAAACATTCAAAAAAACCAATGAAGTATGTCCCATACAATCAGAAAAAAGGCAATCAGTAAGCAATGCCCCTTAAGAAGCTAGGATTCTGGATTTACTGGACAAAAAATAAAAACAAAATAGCTACTTTAAGTACATCAAAAGAGATAAAGAAAACCATTCCTAAGAATTAAAGGAAAGTATGAGAATTATGTCTCATAAAATAGGGAACATAAAGAATGAAATAGAAATAATACAAAGATCCTAATAGAAATTCTAGAGTTGAGAAGTATAATAACTGAAATTTTAAAATATATTAGAAGCCTGGACAGCACATATGAGCCAGAAGAAGAAAAGAATGAGCAAATTAAAGAAGAGTCAATTGAAATTATCCAGTCTGAGGAATCAAAAACAAAATGGATAGGAAATAAAAAAGGAACAGAGTTTAGAGTTTCAGAGACCTGTCGGGCACCATCAAACATATCAACATATCATAATGGGAACCCCAGAGAGAAATGAGAGGGATAAAGGGAAAAAAGAAGAAGTATTTGAAGAAATCCTGACTGAAAACTTCCCAAATTTGATAAACAGTGGCTTACATCTCCTAGAAGCTTAATGATTCACAAGTAGTATAAATTTCAAAGTAATCAACTAATATAACGGATAGGATAAAATGAACAAACCACAAGTAGAGCTTAAAATTTAAACACTACTCTTTTTGTAATTGATCAAGTAGAGAGGAAATTAGTATCTAGAAGACTTGAATAACACTAACATACAACCTTATTTAATTGCCATTCAATGATAATCACAGCACAATGCACATTATTTTTTTTTTAGGACACATGGAAAAACATAGTCTAGGCTGTAATATTGTCTCAATAATTTTAAAAGTATTAACTAAAAAGAGCATATTCATTTACTACAATGGAATTAAACTAGAAATAAATAATAGAAAGATACCGGTAAAATCCCCAATATTTAAAAATTAACAATGAACTGATACATAATCTATGAATCAAAGACAAATTCATGAGAAAAAATAGAAAATAATTTGAAGTAAATAAAAACAAAATGAGAACAAAATATATGAAAATTGTAGAATGAAACTAAAGCAATGCCTAGAGAAAATTTTAGATATATCTAAAATGTTTACATAAGAAAATAATAAAAGTCCAAAAGGAATTATCTAAGATTTTAACTTTAGAACCTAGAAAAAGAAAAAGAAATTCAACCTAAATGAAGCAGAAAGAATATATTGAAGATTAAAAGTAGAAATCAATTAAATAGAGAACAGAATAATAACATGGAATGTCTATTAAATCAATGGCCAGTTGTTTGAAAAGCTCAATGAAAGTATAAAAATCTCTAGGTAAATTGAAATTCCAAATAAAGAAGAAACATAAATTATTGATATTGGGAATGAAATAGAAGACTTTACTACAGAGTTTACTGGAACAAAACAAGATGCTTCCCTCTCACAATTTCTATTCAAGATTGTATAGGAGTTTTAATCAGTGTATAAGGCCAGAAAAAGAAGGAGAGGAAAGGGGGGAAAGGGGAGAGTGGGGAAGGGTGTCAGAAGAGTAATAAAAACAGTACAAAATAAAGAGGAAGTAAAACCTTTTTTATTTTGGAAAAATAAATAGAAAACCCTAAAGCATTTATAACAAAGCTATCAGAACTAATAAGAGCTTAGCATACTTGCAAGATTCAAGATCAATATGTAATAATGTTTCTATATATTAGCAAGGAAATTATAAACTAAAATTTCAAAGTATCTTTCACATTTGTGCAAAAACCATGAAATACATGGAGATATATTACAAAAATACAAAAAAACAAATCTTTGCTGAGAAAAATTAAAGCCCAACCTATATGTTAAAATGTCAATTCTCCTCAAATTGATTATAAATTATGATGTAATCTTAAACTCCAGTAGCATTTTGAAGAAATTGAGAAGCTAAATATCAAATATATATGAAATGCAAATAGATTTTACGTTTTGGTATAGGTGAAATATTTGTGTGTGTGTGTGTGTGCAAATAGCCACATCAATTTTGAAAAACAACAAATTTTGTCTCCCTGATTTCAAGATTTACTATGAAATCACAATAATCAATTCATGGTGGCATTGACATAAGGAAAAATAAGGAAAAATCAGAGAAACAGAAATATACCCAGACTTGTGTGAACAATTAATTTTAAAAAATTTATTTACTTTATTATACAGCAGGTTCTTATTAGTTATCTATTTTATACATATTAATGTATATATGTGTCAATCCCAATCTCCCAATTCATCCCACTATCACTCCCCCACACACCACTTTCCCCCTTTGGGGTCCATACGTTTGTTCTCTACGTTTGTATCACTATTTCTGCATTGCAAACCAGTTCATCTGTACCATTTTTCTAGATTCCACATATATACGTTAATATACAATACTTGTTTATCACTTTCTGACTTACTTCACTCTGTATGACAGTCTCTAGGTCCATCCACGTCTCTACAAATTGAACAATTGATTTTAACCAAAGTGCCAAGGTAATTCAAGAAAGAAAATATACTCTTTTCAATAAATGTTGCTGGAATAATTGAATATGTATATAGGGGGAAAATGAACCTCAAGTGTTACCTCACATGATATACAAAATATTACCCTAAAATGATCCATAGACTTAAACATAAGAGGGATAACTATAAAACTTTTAGAAGAAAATATAGGAAAAAAATAGTGGCATCAGATTTGGCAAAGATTTCTTAGAATACACACAAAAAATATTTCACTGTTTGAAAGACACTTTAACTGTTACAAAAATGTAAAATCAAGCCATAGGACACAATAGTTGCAAAATATATATTATTCAAAGAATTAATATCTACATGTATTTTTAGAAAAAATTTCTACAACTATAATTATACAAACAACCCAATTATACAAACAACACAATTTTTTAAATGGGTAAACAATTTGAAAAGATATTTACCAAGGAATATATATCATATGAAAAGAAGCTTTTCTTTGAACAACTGCCCAAAGAAACTGATAATTAGTAAACTGATAATTAGTGAAAATTATCTCACTATACTTAGCATGTCATCTGTACTTAGTAAACCAGAAAATACAGGCACAATTTCTTAGAATGGATTGAAATTAACTGTACTTTTTGAAGATTTTAGGAAATTAGTGGATCAACAACCTCAACTTTACCCCTCTGTCAGTACCCTACTGTTGCATCTTACCCCAAATTTCCACTTAAGATGTTGATAGCTGTCTTCTGTTGGATTTCCTTATAGTTGTTTCTTGATTTATTTATTTATTTTTCCCTCATATATGTTTATTCACTAATTGGTCATTTCTCTTCTCAAACTAGCTTTTCCTGCAGTATATCTGGCACTCAGATTTCTAGTTATGGAACCTACTTACTTTGGTTTCAAAGTTTTTATAGGATTTACTTATTTACCTATGGAAATTAGTAAAACTTTAAGGGATAAATGTATGGGTGTGAAGCACCATATTCAGAAAAGATTTTGAGAATTTTAAAGAGAAATTGAGATAATGAAAGTAACACTGTTTTTCTTACTCCAACAAGTCTAAGATCCCAGGAGTATATATTTTTTGAAAATTATTTCTCAGTCAAATATTTTTAAAATATTTTTTGATGTGGACCAGTTTTTTAAAAGTCTTTTCTGAATTTTTAACAATACTGCTTCTGTTTTATGTTTTGGTTTTTTGGCCAGGAGGTATGTGGGACCTTAGCTCCCTGACCAGGAAGCAAACTTGCACACCTTGCATTGGAAGGTAAAGTCTTAACCATTGGACCACCACGGATGTCCCCAAATGTTTTGTAATCAGGAGATGATGGCAATTATGCATTTGATATGGTTCAGTTGTTTTGATAGAAGTGAAATCAGTCAAACTCTGTATTGATTTGAGTATACAGTTCTGTCAAAAATTAAAACCAGTTGTACATAAGGATAAAACTTCTATCCTGCTGATCTAAAACATGGAAATATATAGATTCTTCAAACAGTGTCTTAATATAAGAACTGATGGAAACTATTAAAATAACTAATTTCTGGATTTTAGTACTTATTATTTTTCCTTGATTGTTGCCATTAGGATGGATCATAAAGAAGATTGGTAAAATATTTAGTTTTATAGATATTTAAGTCAAAGACTCATAGTTATACTGCTACAGTTGGTGTGAAACTCCACTCAAAAGAGAAGGAGTTGAACTACAAATTCTTAATAATCCCTACTAAAAGGCCACAAACATTCTCTTTTATTCCATATTTCCTTAATTGCCAAGAGGTAAGAGTCTTTTGTTTTGTTTTTGTTTTTACTTTCTTTTATTTCCAAAACACATATTTTGGAGCTATGTTCAATTTGAAGAATGGGTGGAAAATGATTAAACTGTTTGTAGCCAAGTTTTTGCTGTGAACAAATATGCATGCCACAAAATGTAACTATACAAGATAAGTGCTTGCATGTAATCATTTATTAAGTGAGAGGGCATGGACACAACCATTGCTTGACTTGTAATTTTACAACATAAGAAGGTTTAAAAATGTGATGAGAGAAAAGAAAAAACAGTATACATTTGGGGTGACAATAATATTATATTAACAAATGAACACATTTGAAAAGAATCCGCAGTAGTAACATGAAAGGGAGTTGACAAGTACAGCCCAACTGAGAAGCACATATAACATCAGGAACAGAAAAAGGAAGAAAGTAGTGTTTAGTTCACCAACAGAGAATAAATTTAAAATTAAAAAGTGTGAAGAAACTTGCAAACTCTAAGAAACAAGCTGAAAATTTTCTCTAGGCTGAGAAATAATTGCTAATAGTTAGGAAATCCTCATTTATTATTTACTGAAACATCACAGTTTGAAACTAAGATACTTCTCAGACCTTTAAACATTCACAGATCTCCTTTCAAGGTAATTAAACCACAAAGTAGAACTATTCATTTTTTTAAAGAGGGGTCAAATACACCAGAATCACAGAGTTCATGTTAGCAGACGCAGGTATGAAATTCAGAAATTGAAAGCAAACTTAGGTCACTCTATGGGCATCATGTCAAATGCAACAGGCTAGAGTTGATGCAAACTTTCTCTTTTCTCTTCTCCTTGAGATTTAACCAAACAATTACCCATATTTCTGGGAGAGAAACAGCCTTGAAAAATTAGTGATGAATAACAAATTTTGTCTCATGCTTATGAGTTAATTTTATTGGTGTCCCTAGTTTCCTTCCAGGAATTTGATTTCTATACTCCAATTTTATGAGGACTTGTTCCAAGATACCTGTTAACCGTTAAGTTTTTATACATCAGAACCTTACTTACTTATTTTAATATAAGACTCTCAGGCCTCACCTTGTAGTCAGATCTCTGGTTCTCTGCCAATGAGATCAGCTTAGACAATTGACACCAGAGTTCAATTTCAGTAACTGCAGTTGTGTGATCATAATGGTAGTAGTATATGAAAAACATAATGATGGGACCCATCTGGTCAGATGCAACCTGAGCCAAGAAAATACCCAAGGTCTGGCTTTTCACTGTCCCTCTTCACCAGCTGATTTGGCTCCAAAAGCTATGAGACTAGGACCTCTAAAATTATTAATGACCTATTTCTTAGACAAGGTCTTACACATTCAGAACTTGACACTTCATTAAGCTTCTTGAGGGCAGAAACATGACTTAACAGTAGCTACCATGAGCCTGAAAGATAATATTTGAATTATAATACTTTGGATCTTATCTAGGTGACCAGTTCACAAGAATAGTAATTGTCAGCATATGTGTGTATTTACACTAATAACTATTTACATTGAATAAAGAACCCTAGAGAAATTATGATGCACACACTTGAGCAATTATAATCGTTATCAGTATTCATTAGATGAGTCAACTAAAGCTCAGTAAGATTAGGTGCCATGCACAAATTTACACTGCTAAGACACTATAGAAGAGGTATTTCTGGAAGCAAGATATGTTCAGATGGCCTTATTAATGAAGTTTTAAAAAGTGAAGCTCTGAAGATCTATGAAAAGGGATGCCAAATACAATATAGTATGCTCAATTGAACTTAAATTTCAGAAAAACAAAATATTTTATTATAAGTATGTCCCCATTATTGCATGGAATATATTTATGCTAAAAAATATTCTTTGTTTATCTAAATTTCAAATTTAACTTGGAGTCCTGTATTTTTATTTACTAAATCTGGCTGTCTTACACATGACCATTCATACTTACTTACATTTTGCCTGTGCACTAGTTGATACCATAAAAAGCTCTATCAGAAGAATTTTGAAAATGAATCAGCACATAATAAATAGCAAAATTTACTTTCTAAGGACTGTGCTGAAACAGCAGATATATGAAAAGATTCTCTACTATCAAAAAATTTATAATCAGTTCATGCAGACAAAAATAATCCAGAGAAAGTAATAGTGAATAATAATAGACTATAAGCAAGTAAGTACTAGGCTGTGGGGTAAAAAAAAAAAAAGAAGGAAATCAAAACATCATCAACTAGCCAGAGAAGATATAATCAAAGGAGTGGAGAGAATGAATAGCTGGAAAGTGAACCTAAGCAAGAAAAGTATTATTCTCACCTGCATCTGATTCCTCAATGTCTGAAGCAGGGTAAATTTCAAGAAATTTTAATACCAGTTGTAGAATGCACACAATGGAAGCCCAAGCTCTCTCCCAAGCAAAGGGAGCAATAAAAACTTAGCCATTATGAAAAGAACAATAAACAGGTGTAAGAGAAGACAATGGTGTGAAAGTAAGTAGACAACTTTGAATGACATAGGGCAGTTGTTCTTAAAGTGTGGTTTCCAGATAGCAGCATCAGCATCACATATGAATTTTTTAGAACAGCAAATTCTCCAACTTTACTCAAAAAATACTCAACCAGAATCATTCATTATTTTTAAAAGTCCTCCAGTGATTCTGATATATAGCAACATTTAATAGCCATTGAAGTAGAGTTTGTAAAGGCATTTCTTTTTTCTATCAACAAGAGCAGCTTAGGTAGAATGTATCTACAATTCAAAGGGTTAATCTCTAATATCAAGTACAAAGCTGATAGATATAAAGAAAATATCCAGACAAATTATTTTCTGAAGCCTCTGATTTCGTCTTGAAATAATTCAAAGTCCTTGTTAGGCAGCACTACAACCTTGATGATTAGGAGGAAAAAAATCCTTGAACAGACTCTAATGTCAAGAAATCTGTACCTAGAGGCATTAATACCTACTTTCAAGAGTCCAAAGAAATCATTTTATTCTTACAACAATTACCTACTTGACCTAATATTATTAAAAGAGTACGGAATTATTTTCTTGGGTAAATTCCAGTTTATTTAACTAAAACATAAGGCAGAAGGTCTTTAGAAACTTTCTGGTAAATGCTATGATTTTCAAATAGAACTTGACAATAAAATAGCTCAAGGGGATATCTGACTGTTAATGTAAAGTTTTGGGTCAGGTAGTTGTTAATAATAATAACAGTTTGTACTTATTGAGTGATGGCTGTAAGTCAGATTCTCTTCAGAGACCCATATATGTATAGTCTCAATTGATCTTCACAAAAAACTTATGGGGTATTAGTAGCCCTATTTTTATATGAGAAAACTGAAGCATCCAGAAATTACACGGTCTGCTTAAAGTCATAAAACTACTAAGAGGAAGAACAAAGTTTACAGCTCAGTCAATCTGCCTGCAGAGCCCAAGTTCTTAATTATGACAAGGGAATAATTGCCATTTTTGAGCAAGAGTTCAGCATTAAGAGGAACAACTCTATGGGATCATATGATACATGTTAACTAGTTTATGGAAATAATTTTGCTTCTCAAAGGAAAAACATTATTGTGACATAATGTAGGCAAATGAATATCAATTGAAATTTGAGAAAACTTTGTGATTCTCTATCAAAATTAGTATTTAAGGGAGATAAGTTCTTAATGTAAATGAAGAAAAAGAGCAATATTTTGGATGGTCTACTTACAATAACTATGTTTTTTAAAATTTTAAAGCATTCTATACAAAATAATTTTCAATTATCAAAATGTTATAAGTTGGAACCATTTATGATGGTAATATTTTAAAATCAGATTATGCACACATTTAAATACACATGTATGTATGTATAAAAATATAGTATAAAATATAATATAAAAATATAAATTAGGATATTTTGTTCAGAATTACCATTATAAATATTAGTTCTAGTGATGTAAGTTATTATAGAAGTTGGCAAATATGAGCCAGATCCATATATAATAGGCATTAAGATTGGAGAAGTAGATTAGGGTCATATCAAAGGATGTTGTTATGAATGTTAAAGACTATGAATTTTATTTGACATACAGTTATATTTAGAGTTTATATTTTAAATCAGGAGTTGTATAAGCGGTGACTTGCAGGAAGTGCCAGTGTGTAAGATGGATGAAAAAGGGAAAGAGACACAGAAAATATAAGGTTATTAAAATCATCTGGGTAAGAGGCAATGGAGGTTTAAATTAGAGTGTTTCAAAGGAGTTTAAAGGACAAGTCAGAAACAAGAGGTATTTCAGTTTCAGAATCAATAGCAAGTGAGAATAAGAGAGGGGGAGAAGCCAGGGGTGACTGTAAGCCTTTAAGCCTTCAAGTGATAAGTGAACAGTGGTACAGTTAAGAAGAAACACTGAAATAAGCTCTCCAGCTCGCATAGCCTCTACTAAGACAACTGTTTCCACTTCTGAAAGTGGCAAGATGATATGAGGTTCCTCTGAGGTTCCCTCCAGCTCTACATTTTCATATTATAAAAGTAGATTTTAAATTAAAAGCAACAGAGGCAACTTACCAGATATATAATGAACACATAAGCAAAGACGTTGGTAATAGGTTGGAAAATGTCCCTCTGAAAAATTCTAACAGTATAACATAGCATTTATAACCAGGCACATACAGAATATAATCCTAAATATGACATAACCTTTTCTTCCAATTTCCTTGAAGAACAGCTTAAATGAACTCTTTCCTTTGCACATCAGTTGGGTGATGTGGTCTTTAAAATCAGTGACTCAAATGATGAATATATTTCAGAGAAATGTGTCTAGCTGAAAGTCAAGGTGTACCAAAGTATTGTTCATTCCTAATAATTTAGCGTCCTCCTGCTTGACTTTCTAAATTCACTTCAAAATTTATGTAATAGAGAAAGTGATAACTTTGGAGAACACAAAAAATGTCTTCAGTGGTACAAAACGAAATCCCAGGTTATGAGTCCAAGCTTTACAGAGGGCCACCACCTATCACCCTTGTTCTATGACTGTCATTTTCTCTCTCTCCAAACAACTCTAAGAACTCCTGCTAGAGCAACTTTTCTTTTACCACATCACTCTGTTTGCCCAAGATAGGTCTATATTCTCCTGTTTCCATACAGAGCATTTTCAGACTCTTAGTTCGTCTTCAGTGTCTCTCAGTATCTGATCCTACTCAAAGAATGCACATTGATCTTATTTTTCTTTTTTTGCTTTACTTCCAAATATATCTGTTTTTCCACCAACACAGGTCACTCTCTACTGCCTGAACCCCTTTCAGTGTGTTCCTCTCTCTGACTAGAATGACTCCTCCCACCTCCTACCTAAATCCTGTAAGTTTTTAGAAGTGCTGTTTGAGAACCACCCTTCTATGATTCCTTCTCTGGTCTACACTGATCTCCACCTTTTCTGGAATTTTACTGAATATCTGATAAACATATTTGTGCTTAACTCTTCCATTTGTTTCATGATTTCACTTTGTCATTCCAACTAGATTTTTTTCCCACAAAGTAGGAGATATATTACCTTCTTTATTTAACAATTTCAGTCAGTACTCAGTCAAGTGATGGGGACATATTATGTTGTATTTATTGGTTTTCTTAAAAACTCCCACATTTGTTCATGATAATTGAGTGCAGTAGCATCTACCCAAAGTGTGTGTGTGTGTGTGTCTGTGTGTGTGTGTGTGTTTGATTATTTGTTTAATGAGTTGATTTGAATAAGTCATTGTGTTCATGTTCAACAAACATTTAAGTACTTACTATGTTTTAAACATTGTAATAAATATATAGTTATATATATACTATAAAATAAGCCACCAGAAAAATCTCAGTGATATACAAAAATAAGCTTTTATTGTTTACCACATATATCTGCAGATCATCTAAGGTTCAATGGATCTAAGCCAGGCTTAACAAGGTTTGACTCCAAGCTCTGATTCTATTCTAGTCCTGTTCCAAGTATCACTCATCATCCTTGGATTAGGAGCAATGCAATGTAGTTCTTCTGATGTCAAAGACAAGAGAAGAGGGTCAACCGTACAAGTGAATTTCAAGAGTCTACTCAGCTCTTGTCCACTAATATTATGTTGGTCAAAGCAAGTGATATGGCTAAGTACCAAATCACAGAGACACCATGGCAAAGTGTGAGGGTAAGCATATGCATAGCTCCTATAGGAAGCTGGTAAATAGAGAATAATAATTCACTGTATCCCAAGGGAGCAGACATACAAGCCAGTCCTGCTATCCTGCAGTTTATAGTAACTTTAGCGAGACTGTTAAGATTAAAATTAATTAAAATACAGTAATATAAGTGAAACATGTAAGATCCTTTCCACACTGGTCTAAGGTGGTATATGAAAATCCACTATTTGACAGGAAGGTATGGAATAAATATTAGCTAATATCAATGCTTCATGGTAATTAGATTCAGATTAGACATTCATGGGAAGTAAGTAGGTGATAAGTACCTGTAATTAGGAAGAAGGGTATTGAAAGTGTCAAAAAGGTATCTCAGACACTATTTTAATTTTTCCCATTTTTCTATGCATCACTGAATAGACAAATGAGAAGGTGCCTGAATCTCAGTTGGGCATGCAGCAGGAAACTTCATCAAAATCAGTCCACTAGACACCTAAGTAAAGCAAATCCCTGGAAATAAATTACTTGATGTTAGAAATTATTTAATTTGCATTTTTTCCTCCCAAGAACTCTGTTCAGTAACTGTGATATGGATGCATGAGAGACTGGTCTGTGGGTTGCTCACATCACTCCCTGTTGTGTTTATTGAAGCTTTTCCCCGTGGTTTTCTACAACCAGCCCAGCCGAGGAGCCAAGTGCTCAAGTTATCACATAACATTAAATTTCTGTATGATGATCATACAAACATACCCTAAGGTAGGAAGAGTTCTGATATGGTCAATCAGTGCAAAATAGAGTCATCAGGAATATAAAATGACAACACCGTACTGAGTAAAACTTTTAGTATTAAAAAAATAGATTTATGAATAGAAAGATAATTATTTATCTTTAAACAATTATTTTCATGTGCATTTTCATTCTTTGACAAACACTCAGTTGTTGGGTCTGAATCATATTCACAACAATGGATCATGGATCGATACAACAAATTATTAAAGTAGAGAATAGTAATGATTCTTGTACCTGGAGTTAGAAAAGAGTAATCCTACTTTGGAGTTCCATAAGACAAGATACAATATAACATCCTCTTCCTTAGTCCATCTCAAATCTAACACGAGTTTCCCTACCCCATCACAGCTACAGATTTCTGTTGAAAATAAATTCAGCAGAAGTTTATATGAAGCTCTTTTATATCTCAGAGGAGTGAGATGCTGAGAAATGGCATAAGAAGGAGGGCATTGTCTCTTCCATAAAGGACTTGAAGTTGTCATGACTTCCTCTTCCTAACTTATTTCCTACACAGATATTTGAGGACTTATCTGCATAAGTACCTAACTGCAGGGGTGAGAGGGGGGGAAACACCCAGACATAATCCCAGAAGAAGAATATGGCTTGGATACATGTTAAATAACATCCATGTCAGGAATCAGCTAGGAGGTGCCTGACTTGTTTTCCCATAAAATTTTTGTGGCAGCCACAAAGGCAAGAACTGCTGTCATTGAAGATATTGAAAATCAACTTGTAGTTTGAGATGGTAATAGATGTTAACAGTTAGATAACAGATTTCAGATATATTTACACCCAGCTTGACATTAAATTAACCACCATGAAAGAAAAAAATGAGAAAACTCAAACAGTTCTTTAAATAAACCAATCACTTGTAAGTATCTGAGAAGAAATGTATACTCCCTATAGCTTCTAATTGCTATTTAAGTGTCCACTTTGTCCCCTGCAGATAAAGTCAAGCTATTCTGCAGCAAGCAGGCAATCATGTATTTCCATTGTCATTTCACAGAGCAGCCAATAGAATTTCAGACTGATAGAGTGATCTGTTTGAAGTCAAATGATGTGTCAGTGGCAGCATCACTAAATGCACAACCTTTTTTATTTAGTCTAGGATTACTGTGAACTGAACTGTGTACCATTACCCACTCCCCAACTCCAATTCAAAGTTGAGGCAATAAACACAATAAGAGGGTATTTAGAAATGGAGAACTTAGGAGATCATTAGCTTCAGAAGAGGTCATGAGGGTGGGGCCCTCACAGTGGGATTGGTGTTTTTTTGAAAAGAGATAGCATAGAGCTTGCTATGACCTCTCTCTTTGCCTTGTGAGGACACAGCAAGATGATGGCCATCTGCAGGTCATGTAGAGAACCTATACCAGAAACTAAATTCCACAGTTGCTTAAAACAAAGATTTTTTCTTCTAGCTACTGCCTGGCAGCATGAAAACTGAGGGACTCCAGGCTGGGAAGAAGGACTCTGAATACAACATTCCTAATTTCTCCCTGCCTCTCCATTCCTTTCCTTCCCCTTCATCTCAACTACTCTCTTTTCTTTCACATAAAGAGCCCCTTCCAAAAAGCTTTAGCTGTTCATTGCAGGTTGGAAGATTATGAACCACTCTCCAAAATTTTTCCCCAAACCAGAAGAGGCCTCAATTGTGAAGTTGTGCATTGGGCTTCTCAGAAGGGCTACTGCTATTCATCAAGCAGAATTTCTCTCCTACTCTCTTCTGGTAGGTGCCACAGCCAAATGTTGCTACAAAGAAAAGCTATTTCCAAAATTGCTCAGGGTGAAGGTTTCCATTCTCAGCTTCACTTTGGCCAAAGAGACCAGAATTTATTTATTGTGAAAGAGCATAGACTCTGGATTAAAGAACATTTATGTAAATGTCCATTGAACTTAATTGATCCTCTTGATGGCTGACTCTGGACTTTTCACAAACTTTTTGATATTCCAGAGGATACATGAACAAGAACAAGAAGAAGAAATATTTTTTAAAAGTTAGATATCAAGAAGAGAAAAAGATGGAGGTAATTAATATTTTTTAAGTACTGAAAATAAGTGTTGGTGAAGAAGAGATGGGAAAATATGAAACATGAAAACACAAAATCAGAAAAGAATTAGAAAGACATTAGTTCCTTGAGTTTGGGGAAGCTGTAAGGTGATCAAATCCAGGACTAACAGTAGATTTTTTATCCCAGATAAAAGACAATACACTTCAGAGTGTTAGTATTACTCAAACATCTGCTAGGGCACAGGCAGTTCTACACAGGCACTGTTCAAATAGTAATTCTGAAACCAAAATAAAACTGAAACTGCTGTGGATGGAGGCAGGAGGTATTTGTTTTATGTAACAAGCTCACGTGCTCTTTACTTCACTAAAGAAAGATACTATGCTGTTCTTTTTGTCTGTAATGTCCTCTATTTCTTTAACCAAATAATTCTTCCAGTCTTAGTTTATGTCTCAGACTTTCTAAGGTAACTCAGGTCTCAGTGGTCATCTGTATGCTGAACTCCAATAGTGTAATATGTATGAAGCTATACATATTATATATGTATATATATATATATAAAATGTATATAAATATATTACTTAAATATATATTATGGACTATATATAATTGTTACATCTAATTAATATTAATTTATTATTAATATAATATTAACATAACGTATAATAATATATAATATTACCATGATATATATTATAATATTCAATTATAAAGTTAATGTATTTAAAATTATATTGCATATAATATAATATATAAATTTATTATATGTATAAATGTTTATTATATTTATATTCTATAATGTGTATATATTAATAAAAATATATAATTTTATATATAATATAAATATAATAAATATGTATAAACATGATAGATATATATTTTAAAATTATATATATAATTATAGATATTATATTTACTTATATATTATATATATTTATTTATTTATTTTTATATTTTATATATTATTTTATATATATATATTTTTTATATATTTAATATATATTTTATATATTATTATTTTTATATATTATTATATATATTATATTATATATATATATTATATATTATAAATATAAATATTTATATTTATAATATATATTATTATATAATAATATATTATGTAATTTATAATATTACATATAATTTATAGAATATATAATATCTATATAGAATTATAATACATATAATAATATATAATGATCTAGCAAATTGATTATATTTAATATATATTTATATATAATATATAAATATGTATTTACTACACATAAATATTTATATATATTTATACATTCATATATATTTATGTATATTATATTCTTTCATAAATATATATGAATGTATATATACATTCATATATATTTATGTATATATTTATATTATATATGTAATATAAATATTTATATACAATAAACTTATATATTATATTGTATTGTTTTGTATTATACTGTGTTATATTCATATTATATATATAATATAGAATTTTTATTATATGAATATAATTCATAAAATACATTTATGTATAAACATAGTAATACATTGCTATAATATATAGATATAATATTTACATATGATAATATATAATCATATATTTTAATATAAAATAACATAATATATTTTAATAATATATTATAAAATTATGTATTATATAGTATATAGTTATATCATATATAATGTATAATATTATATATTATGATAGTATGTATATTATATATAATTTAAAATATTATACATATATATATACAGTTTATGATATTGGGTTGGCCAAAAGATTCACTTGGAAAACCCAAAAAACTTTTTGGCCAACCCAATATAAATTAGAATATAAAATTATTGTCACTGTCAATATGTATACTATACACATAATATAATATAATTAAAAAAATATATGAATATATGAATATAATTATGTATTATATATAATTTAAAATTTCTATTTATAGTATAAATTATAGTATAAAATTATTGTCACTACCAACTTTTATAAAGTTTCAAATAGCATAAATTATGCCCCATTAGAATGTGAAAGTCAATACAAATTTATTCTTTATTTTCTATTAAATTTATATGTGTGTGTAGTGTGTGTGTATATATATATATATATATATATTCATTGGCTACATAATACATAAAGACAGTGCTACGCAGTGGTGTGAAGAGGAGTTGAAGAATTCATGGCCCTAGCTCCGTAAGACTCACTAAGAGTACAAATAATCTATTTCACTAATACTTCTAAGATATGATACTGACTTTTAAAAATTATTATTTTTATTGTGAAGAGCACTTAACATGAGATCAACCCTCTTAACAAATTTTTAAGTGTGCACTGCACTATTGCTGACTATAGGCACAGTGTTTTAGAGAATACCTACAGAACTTATTCATCTTACATAATTGAACCTTTATACCTGTTGATTAACTACTCATTTCCTTCTCTGCCCTCAGCCCCTGGTAACTGCTCTTCCACTCTGTGATTCTGAGTTTGACTATTTAAGATACTTCATATAAGTGAGTTCCAGCAGTACTTGTCCTTCTGGGACTGGATTACTTCACTTAGCATAATGTCCTCCAGGTTCATCCATGTTGTCGCATATGGCAGAATTTCCTTCTTTTTTCAATGCTGAATAACATTCGATTTTATGGATATACGACACTTTCTATCCATTCAACCATAAGTGGACATTCAAGATGTTTCCGTATCTTGGCTATCATGACTAGTACTGCAATGAACATGGGAATGCTAATAGCTCTTGGAAGTCCTGAGTTAAATGATTTTGCATAAATATCCAGAATTGGAAATTTTGGATCACAAGGCAGTTCTATTTTTATTTTTTTGAGAAACCTCCATACTGTTTACCATAGTGGGTGTTCTTATTTATATTCCAACCAGCAGTGTAAAAAGGTTTCAATTTTTCCATATCCTTGCCAACACTTGTCATTTCTTCTTTTGATACCAGCCGTCTTAACAGGTATGAGGTGATAGCTCACTGTGGTTTTGATTTGCATTTCCCTACTGATTAGTGTCCTTTAGCATCTTATTTCATGTGTACTACAATTTTAAAGTTATAAAAGTATAGTGGAGAGAGAGAGAGAAAGTATGGAGAAATGTGGGAAGGCTTCTTGAAGAAGGTGGGCTTTGTTATGAAACTTGAAGATGAATAGAATTCTAGATGAAGAGAACATATTGCACAAAAGGATATACCTCTTGGGTATATACTATTTTTTTCTTTTATTTATCACATTCCAAAATTACCTTCCGATTCTCTAAGTTCTTTACTTTGATAAATTAGATTCCTATGACCTGTATTATAATAGTACTACCTATATTCATAACATAATATTAAAAGTATTTTTACAAGAGTAATTACTTTTTAAATATGTATAACAACCCTGCAAAAAAGATACCATTAACCCCATTTACAGATAAGCAACTGAATACCTAGGCATGTTGATGGCAGAATGACAGTCTTTGAAACTAAACCCAACTTTCAAAATTTTACAACTAGTACATCTCTAACTTGAAAGATTATTTTTTTCATTTAGAAAATAAGTTGTATTATTTTGTATCTGAGTAAAAAACACAATATGAAGTAAATTGTGTCCCCTTTTAATTCTTAGAAAATGAATAGTTTACTCAATTTTGAATGTTAATAAAAGCATAGATATTTGTTCCCATTTCTAAAGATGACATGCATAGAAATATATATTAAAATTAAAAAAAGTAGCTCTTAATTAGTGATGAATTTATCAGAGATACCTGGATGCATCTGAAAAAAGAGAAGTAACTCTGTAAAAAGCTGTGGTTACAATGTTTTTCATTAATGACATATTATTATTTAAAATTCTCCTTGGGTGGAATTGTCCCATATTTTTAAATACATGTCTTAAAACTCCATATATTTATAAATGTTAAGAGAGATTCTAAAATATACTTCATTCTTTTCACTCTCTCGTCTTACTTTTACCTTCTTCCATCTGATGCTCTCCGTGAAGGAATAGCTTATTCTCTTCTATGATACTTTTTAAAAGGTTGAATGTATATACTTTCAATTTTAAAATGTTTGAAGTAGACAACAAATGATGAACATGTGGTAGTGAATGATGGGTGACAGAAAAATTGACAGTTTTTTAAAAATTCTTTTTCTCTAATGTTCCCCATAATAGGCTTCATTTCCTATGACACTGACAATACATTTTCATCATTAAAAACTTTTGATAATATATTTAGTGGCTCTTGAAACAGGAAAAGAGTCCTTTAAAGCTCACTCTTGTTTACTTTTTGTAGAGCCTACCCAAAAGAATATCAATATACTGAAATATGACAAAAGAGCTATAGTTTTTCCCATCCTAAACATTGTTCAGCCTCAGAAATAGTTTTAAAAAATCATTGTCTCCAAAAATTCACTTGGCCCAGGATTTTCAATCAGACCACTTATCTTTTCCAATGTCAACCTCTTCTTTTAAGCCTTGAAGATCTATACTAAGGCAATGCATTATCCAACAATATTTGTCAAGTGTTCATTAATCTCTGAAGGTGATGATTCAGACCCTGGAAGGGGTAGGAAATCTACCTTTCACCTCCTTTTTTTTCACTCATTTTTTGTTCCTACAATTTAAAATATTGTCTTCTGTGAGAAAAACTCTAGAAATAATCTATACTAATATATCTTCTCATTATTTATACATTGAAGTAGAAAGCTAAATATACTTAAAGCTATATCATAGGGTATTATGTTATGTAACTTTGTACACAAATAGGCATAATATACCATCCAAATAAAATTTAAATCCACTTCTTTCCTGAATAAAATAAGGCTTTTAAAGCTCTAGATAGATGCACAGATGTCCATATAAATGCATAGACATATGTACACCTATATTTCAGTCAAAAGAATTTTTCAACAGATTAAAAAATTTAGACAAATAGTATGGACAATATAATTAATTTGTGCAATACAAATATGATCCCTGCCAATTATCTCATGGTTTATTATATAATGCAAGAGCCCTAATTTCTTGTTCCATCACCAAACTTGCTATTTGAGGACACAGTACTAACCGTTTTCAATTGTAATTTTATCATCTGTAAATGGTAATAAGTACATCTTATGGATCCCGTGGCCACCTGGAAATACTGAATCTTGAATTTCTTCTGTCGATTCTATTGTGTCAACTCAGAATTAAGTTTTTGATCAACTATGTACTCATGATCTCTTTTAGGTCTATCCCATTCACTTCTTTTCTCCATAATTTACCACTTTTCTTTTCTCATGAAAATGCGAGAAAAAATTATTCTTGTTACTATCATAAAAAGAACCTCCTTAATTATCCTTGAAGGAGCTTAACAAACAGAAACTGTTCCAGACCAAAACTGATCACTGAGCTGTTTTCAGCTCCAACTCTAATATTCTACATTTTACCACCTTCCTCACCCAATGAAGTTGACCTACATGTGTTTCCTGCTGCAGAGATATTGTGAGGTTGAAACAAACATTCATGAAGGGCTTTGATCTTCTGAAAAGAAAAAACCTTGTTAGATGAAAATATTCTTTCATGGTTGGGTGTCTGGGCTCTTTCAAATGCCATAGACAATATAAAAATTTCAGAAGATTATTATAGGGATAAGAACACTGTCCTTTGCAGGGAACTTTTCTTACAGTCTCAGCACTAGAATTCATTAGCCATTCAGAAAGGAAGAGATTTTAATACATCCCAATGTCCCAAAATCATCCTTGTTAAATTTCTGTGGTCAGCCCTCATATCTTTTCATGTGTATGTAGATATCTAGTTAGTGACTTTGAGAGACTTCATGAAGACAAGTCACCACAATTTTTACTCTTTCACCACTCTGTCACTCTGCCTTAAATAGCCACTGAGTTCCTACTTATTAAAAAAAAAAACTAAATAGAAGCCCTTAAATGAGGCATATTATTTTGGTAGAGTAAATTGTTAAATAACCACAACATATTGAAACAATTTTGTTACTAACATTTTTGTATGTTTATTCAGATAGAGAACAAACATCTGGAGAAAGGAGGAACCAACTTCCTAAACTTGGCCTTTTTCCTGAATGGTTTAACTAAGTTAATAATTTAGTTAACACCATTATAAATATAGGAGTTGTCACACAAAGACAATAGTTTAATACATTTAACTAATTTTTCTTTCTGAAAATTTATTCACTCTACATTTTACCAATATTACTCTTATGATCATTCTCCTAATTATTCTTGTACCTCTCTGAGACTGGCTTTCTTGCCTCTAACCTCTATTCTGCTGCTAGAGTGAACATGCCAATTATCTGCTAAAAATCCTTCAATTACTCCCAGCACCTAGAACAGTGATTTCCAAAATGGGTGTATCACTCTCTCTCCCAGAAATAAACTTGGTAAATTACTGATATAAAATAATAAAATAGTAGAATTTCCACTTATGATTTATCACATCCTTTAAAAAAAGTTCTGTTTGTGTGAAAGTTTTATAGTATTTTTAATATATTGGTACAATAATACTTAGATATCATTCATAAAGAAATATGTTCATATTAAAAATGGGTTGTTAAAATATTTTTAATTATAAAGATACACAAACAAAATAAGATACCACTACACACCTATGCAAATGAGTAAAATTAAAATAACTGACCTTACCAAGTGTTGGTAAGGATGTTGAGGAACTAAGTTTCTCATATATTGATAGGGGGAATGTAAAATGGTACAACAAAATTTAGAAACGGTTTGGTAGTTTTTTTAAGAATGTAAACACAAAAACCACCATATAATCCAGCCATCTCCATCTTAGGTATATACTCTAGAGAAAAGATAATTCATGTCCATACAAAACCTCTACATGAATGTTCATAGAAGCTTTAATTGGAATAGCCAAAATCTGGAGAAACCCAAATTTCCATCATCAGGTAAATGGAGAAATCACTTATATATACATTTAATGAAATACTTCTCAGCAATAAAAAGGAATGAGCTATTGATATCCACAACTAGGTGAATCTCAGAATAATTACATTGAGTAAAAGAAGCCAGACAAAACATAATACATACTGTATGATTCCATGTCTATAAAACTGTAGAAAATGGAAATGTAATCTATAGTGAAAAGAAATCAAATCAGTGGTTGCTTGGAGGTGAGGAGTGGGGTCAGGTGGAAAAGAGAGATAACTAAAGGACATAAGAAAATTTTATAGGTATTGGGTATGTTCACTTTTCTTCATTGTGATTAGTATTTAATGGATATATACATATATCAAAAATTGTGAAATTAGACAATTTAAATGTGTAGTGTTTACTGTATGTTAATTATATCTCAATAAAGCTGTTTTAAATGTTTAATATGAATTTGAAAGTACAGTTAAGATGGTGGAATAATAAAACCCTGAATTCACCTCCTCCTATGGGCACACCAAAGCTACAACTACTTATACAGCAACTATCTATGAGAATGATCTGAAGACTAGTAGAAACAATTTTCCAAAATTAAAGATATAAAGAAGGATCCACAGTGAGATGGGTAAGAGAGAGAGAAATGTGTTGTAGTCAGGATTCCCTCCCCCCTGGTTGTTGATCCACAAACAGGAGGAATATTATAACCACAGGTTTCTATCTGAGGAATGATGTTTCTGAGCCCCACATTGTGTTCCCCAACCTGGGGTCCTGCAGCAGGAAAATGAATCCCTGGAATTCCTGGCTTTGAAAATCAGCAGTGTTTATGTTCAGGAGAGCTAGAGAGCTATAGGAAATAGAGATCTCAATCTTAAATGTTGCACACACTCCAAGCCCTGGCAGAGAGGGAGTACTTTAAAGATGCCTGTTTCAGATCCACTTGATGATCTTGGAGATCTTCTGAAAGAGGCAGGAGACAGCTTGGGTCTCTCCTTGTGGTTGGAAATTCTAGTAACAGCCATTTATGAAATTTAATTTTGCCATGTTGACACTGGCACTGGTAAACACCATTTTGGAATCCTCTCTGTAGCCTATTAGCACCTGGGACTTTCTCTACCCATCAGTGGGCCCACACCAGCGGTGCACTCCTGGGCATTGCAACTAGCTATGCCAGAGGCATTCCCTACCCACCAGTGTACTCTCAGCAACTGCACAAGGAAGGCCCTTTCAGTTAGCAGGGCCAGGGGCCAGTCCCACCTAGCAGTAAACCCATAGTAGTTAGCCCCAACACAATAGAGGGGTTTATGCAGTCCACATAGGGGATACCCTTTGAACATCTGGCTCTGATGCTGAGAGGGGAGTATGCTGCTGGACCCCCTAGGACATATATATGACACCACTTCTCCAATATTGGGAGGCATAACAAACCCATCTAATACATACAAATAGAGAATTAAGAAAAATGAAGAGCGCACAGAGGAATATGTTCCAAATGAAAGAATAAGACAAAACCTCAGAAAAAGAACTAAACAAAACAGAGAAAAGCAACCTACCCAATAAAGAGTTCAGGATAATGATCATAAAGATGCTCAGCAAGTTCAGGAGAAGAATGAATGAATGGTGAGTTTCAACAAATTAGAAAATATAAAAAAGAACTAATCAGAGCTAAGAATACAAAAACAGAAATGAAAAATACACTAGAAGTAATGCAGAGTAATTAGACGATACAGAAAAAAATGGATCAGCAATGTGGAAGACAGAGTAGTGGAAATCACCCAAACTAAACAGAATAAAGAAACAAATTTTAAGTCACAAGAGTTAAGAGACCTCTAGTACACTAATATCTAGTATACTAACATTTTCATTATAAGCATCCCAGAAAAAGAAAAGAGAAAGCAGAACTAATTTGAAGAAATAATAGCTGAAAACATTCATAATATGGGAAAGGAAACAGACATTCAGGTGCAGAAAGCACAGAAAGTTCCAAACAAGATGAAACCAAAGAGGTCCACACCAAGACACACTATAAGTGAAATAACAAAAAATAAAGATAAAGAGAGAGCCTTAAAAGCAGCAAGAGAATAAAAACAAGATACTTACAAGGAACTCCCATAAGACTATCAGCTGACTTTTCAGCAGAATCTTTGTAGGCCAGAAAAGAGTGGCACAATATACTTAAAATGATTAAAAGGAAAAACCTATATTCAAGAATACTCTATCTGGCTAGGTTATCATTCTGAATTAAAGAAGAGATAGTTTTACAGAAAAGCAAAAGCTAAACGTTTGTCACAACTAAATTGGTCTTATAAGATATGTTACAGGGACTTCTCCAAGAAGAAAAAGAAATCTATAATTATAAATCAGAAAATTATAAAAGAAAAAATCCCACTGGCAAAGGCAAACATACAGTAAAGGTAGTGAATCAACCACTTATAAAGTTAGTAGGAAGGTTAAAAGATGAAAGTAGTAGAACAATCTATATTCACAATAAATAGTTAAGCCATATGCAAAATAAAAAGATGTATAATATGATGTCAGAAACATAAACAGTATGTGAGAAGGTTAAAAATGTTGGGCTATTAGAATGCACTCAAACTTCAGATGTTAATCAACCTAAAATAAACATTTATATTGTTATATATGAACCTTATGGTAACCATAAACCAGAAAACTACAATAGATACACGATAAAAAAATGAAGAGAAATTAATCCAAACATAACACAAAAGAGAGTTATCAAATCACAAGGAAAGAGAGCAAGAGAAGACAGAAACAGAGAACTACAAAAACAACCAGAAAACAAAATGGAAATAAGTATGCACCTAATAATAATTGTTTTAAATGTAAATGGACCTAAATGCTCCAATCAAAAGACACTGTGGGGCTCAATGGATTAGAAAAAACAAAAAGTCATATATATGGTGATTACAAGAGACTCACTTCAGATCTAAAAACACACACAAACAAAGTGAGAGCATGGAAAAAAATTATTCCATGAAGATGTAAAGGGAAAGAAAACTGGGGTGGCAGTATTTATATCAGACAAAATAGATCTTAAAACAAAGATGTTAACAAGAGAAAAAGAAGGACATTGCATAATAATAAAGGGACCAATCCAACATGAAGATATAAAAGTTCTAAATATATATGCATCCAACATAGGGGTACCTAAATACATAAAGCGAACGTTAACAAACATAAAGGGAGAAATTGACAGTAATACATTAATAGTAGGGGATTAACACACCACTTATAACAATGGAGAGATAATTAATAAAAAAATCAGTAAGGACACATTGGCCTTGATGGACACACTGTTTTAAAAGATATATACATATATATGTGTATATATATATGTATATGTATGTATGTATATATATATATATATAAAATAGTCCATTCAAAAATAGCAGAATACTCACTCTTTTCAAGTAAACATGGAACATTCTCCAGGATAAATCACATGCTATGTCACAATACAAGTTTCAATAAATTTAAGAAGATTGAAATCATATCAAACATCTTTTTTTTTAACAATGGTATGAGACTAGAAGTCAATTACAAGGAAATAAAACTTCAAAAATCAAAAAAAATGTGGCAGCTGAAAAATATACTACTAAACAACAAATGGGTTAGTGTAGAAATCAAAGTGAAAATCAAAAATACATAAATAAGTAGATAAACAATATTGATAAGCCTTTAACCAGACTCATCAAGAGAAAAAGACAGAGGACACAAATAAATAAAATAAGAAAAGAAAAAGGAGAACTTACAATTGATGGCACAGAAATGCAAACATTTATAAATGACTTCTACAAACAATTATAGGCAATAAAATGGACAACCTAGAAGAAATGAATAAATAGCTAAATACAAACAATTTTCCAAGACTAAATGAGGAAGAAATAGAAAATATGAAGAGAGTGATTACCAGTAATAAAAGTAAATCAATAATCAAAACACTCCCAACAAACAAAAGTCCAGAATCAAATGGTTTCACAGATGAATTCTACCAAACATTTAGAGGAGAGTTAATACCCATTATTCTCAAACTACTCCAAATACTGAAGAAGAAGGAATACTTCCAAACTCCTTCTACAAGGTCAGCATCACCCTGATACCAAACCAGACAAAGACACCACAAGAAAAGAAAACTATAGGGAAACATTGCTGAACATACAAAAAGCCTCAAAAATATTAGAAAAACAAATTCAACAGTACATTAAAAGAATCATACACCATGATCAAGTGGGATTTAAGACAGCAATACAAGGACAGTTCAATATCTGCAAGTCAAGCAATGTGATACACCATATTAACAAAATGAAGAATAAAAATCATATGATCATCTCAATAGACACAAAAAAAATCTTTGATAAAATTCAACATCCATTTTTGATAGAAACTCTCAACAGCATGGGTATAGAGGGAACATACCTCAAAATATTAAAGTCTATATATGACAAAATCACAACCAGCATCATACTAAATGTTAAAAAGCAGAAATAATTTCCCCTAAGATTAAGAACAAAACAAAGATGCCCATTCTCTCCACTTATATTCAACATAGTATTGGCAGTACAAGCCACAGAAAACAGACAAGAAAAAGAAATAAAATAAATCTAAATTGGGAAGGAAGAAGTAAAGCTAGTAAAGCTCTCACTGTTTGCAAATGACGCAGATGACATGATACTATATATATATATATATAGTATATAAGGTTATATATATATATATATATATATATATATATATATATATATATATCCCTAAAGACTTCCACAATAAAACAAAACAAGACTGTTAGACCTAATAGCTGAATTCCATAAAGTTGAAGGATACAAAATTACTATAAAGAAATCTGTTGTATTTTCTGTACACTAAAAAAAAAACTCAGAAGGAGAAATTAAGAAAACAATCCCTTTTAAAATTTCATCAGAAAGAATACCTAAGGAAAATAATCTAACCAAGGAGGTGAAAAACTTGTACCTGAAAACTATAAGATACTGAGGAAAGAAATTGAAGATGGCACAAATAAATGGAAAGATATACTGTACTCATGGATTGGAAGAATTAATATAGCTTAAATGACCGTACAACCCAGGCAATCTACAGATTTAATGCAATTCGTATTAAAATAACAATGGCATACTTCAGAGATCTAGAACAAAGAATGCAAAAATGTGCATGGAACCACAAAATAACCTGAATAGACAAAGCTATCTTGAGAAAAAAGAACAGAGCTGGAGGTACCATACTATCTGACTAACTTCAAACTATACTACAAACCTACAGTAATCAAAACAGTGTTGTGCTAGAAAAAAACAGGCACATAAGTCAATGGAACAGAACAGACAGACCAGAAAAAAACTTAAGCACTTATATAAGTTAATCTATGACAAAGGAGGTAAGAATATACAACTGGGAAATGACAGCATCTTCAATGAGTGGTGCAGTGAAAACTGGACAGCTACATGCAGAAGAATAAATCTGTAACACTGTCTCATAACATACACAAGAATAAACACAAATTTGCTTAAAGACTTAAATTTAAGACATGAAACCTAAAATTCCTAGATGAAACATAGGCAATATGCTCTTTGACATAGTTCTTAACAATATTTTGGGGGATCTGACTCCTCAGGCAAGGACAACAAAAGCATAAATAAACTCATGGGACTACATGAAAGTAAAAATCTGTTTTGTAGTGAAGGAAACCATCAACAAAGCAAAAAGACAGCCTACTGAATGGGAGAGAACTTTTGCAAATTATATATCTGATAAGGAGATAATATATAAAATATACAAAGAACTCATACAACTCAACATCAAAGAAGTAAACAACACAATTAAAATTGGGCAGAGGACTTGAATACACATTTTTCCAAAGAAGAGAAACAGGGGAAAACACACACATGAAAATGTTTGTGCTCAACGTCACTAATCATCAGGGAAATGCAAATCAAACCACAATTACATGTTACCTCATACCTGTCAGAATAGCTATCATCAAAAAGAAAACAAATAAGTGTTGGTAAGGATGTAGAGGAAAAGGAACCCTCATGCACTGTTGGTAGGATTGTAAATTAGTGCAGCCACTATGGAAAACATTATGGAGATTCCTCAAAAATTAAAGATAAAACTACTAAATGATCCAGCAATTTCACTTTTGTGTATTTACCCAAAGAACACAAAAACACTAATCAAAAAGATATATGCACCCCTATGTTCATTGCAGCATAATGTACAATAGCCAAGATATGGAAGCAACCTAAGTGTTCATCCATAGAGAAATGGATAAAGAAGTTGTGGTATTTATATGCAACTGAATTTTACTCAGGTCATAAAACACATGAAGTCTTGCCATTTGTGACAACATGGATGGATCTAGAAGGTATCATTCTTAGTGAAACAAGTCAGACAGAGACAGTCAAAACTGGATGATATCACTTATATGTGGAATCTAAAAAAAAACAAAACAAATAAGTAAACAAAATGAAAACAGACTCATAGATACAGAGAACAAAGGGGAAGTTGCCAGAGGGGTGGATGTGGTGGTTGGGAGATTAAGAAGTACAAACTTTCAGTTATAAAATAAATTTCATAGGGATGTAATATACAAAATAAGGAATATGATCTATCATGTTGTAATAACTTTTTGTGGGGACAGATGGTTGCTAGACTTATTGCAGTGATCATTTTGCAATGTGGTTAAATGTTGAATCACTATGTTGTACACCTGAAAATAACATAATATTGTACATCAACTATATTTCAATATTTTTAAAGTTTGGACCCCATTTACCAAAAAAAAGCCTTAGTATGGTCTACAAGGCTGTATATAATCCTCACCACCTTATCCCTTGACAGCCACACAACAACACTCATGTTACCTTAATAATAAATTATTGCTTCCGCACATTAAGCTGTTCCTTATCTTTGTGCCTTTGCTCATCATCTTCCTTCTGCCAAAAACACAGTTCCCTGATTATCTGGCTGTCTAAATTTTCTTGTATCCTTAAAAACTCTATTCAATGATCAGCTTCACTGGAAAGTTTCCCAGGGCTATCTAGGGTCATGCTATGTGCTACTTCTCTGTGTTTCCCTAACACCCAGGACATACTCATATCTTTGCACAAGTAATTATCTGCACATGTATCTCTTCTCTTCAGCGAGGATGGAAGACTCACTTATTCACCTGGGTATCCCTGCCTGGGTAATATTTTAAAGTAATTGTTCAATATAAATTTGTTAAAGTAATATTAAAAAAATTACAGTAGACAATGTGCAGGATCTCATCCTGCAAATCATGCTGAGGTTTGTGAGAATATGCTGGGTCAATTGTTTTCTGAGCTTAGATTGAAGACATCATTTAGACATATCAAATATTCATACTGTTATTTTATTGAATTTGCAATTAACATATCCATTTCCACAGTCACTGGGAAAATATGCTCTGTTTCTCTGTGTGGTGGTTGATTTACTGCACCCTGCACTGTTTCCTGGTTACCTCTGCTAATGCTTGATATTTCTACCTGTTATACAAGAATTCTTATGTAAGTTTCCAGGCATAAGCAGGAGGATCTAGGGTGGATTTAAACTAAATCAATTTAAATAGTAGTTATAAACCACGATTTAGATCACTTGTGACAAAACCTAGGCTCAATCATCCTTCCTCCACCTTGTGCCCACCTACTTTTTGATGAAACCTTAATGCATGTGCTTCCAGATCCAGACACACTAAGAGTTATATTTAGAAGACTGTAAATCATTTTTGCACATTTAAACAAGCAATGCTTAAACTTTATTTTAAGGTAATTAGCAAACCAAATTGTATCTGTTTTTTTTTTTTTTGGTTATCAGATCAAACACTCTAATGTTAACAGTCTTGTCTCATTCCAAATTTTTGCTATTTAACATAAACTAGATTATTCTGCTCCTTGGTTATTCCTCATTTTATTAAGTGTTTGAGCAATTTCTGTGTTCTTTTATAATTATAGCAAATTTTGTCCAGGAGTAATTCTACCACCAATCAATATTATTTCCATATGTTATCCAAATTTGACTTGACTAAGGTAATCAGTCTGTCAGGACTGAGTTTTTCCAGTGTTTCATTTCTATATGCCTCAAAAGTAGTTCATACCATTTTTTTTCTCTCAATAGACAAGAGAGATCTTGCCTCCTTCTATACTTAACAACTTCATTTATATTCTCAGTTTCAATTATTCCTATCTCCCTACCTTATTCACAGAACCTGAGTTGTTCACCTACCTCCCACACCACCCAAGAGTTCCCATATGCATTCGAAGAGTCCAGACAGGCTTGATTCAGGTACCTTTCTTCCCTTCTTAATGAAACAAGAACATGCCATTTAAAATGAGAAATTTTATTTATTTTTTTACATAAATACAGATTGGGTGAGTTATTACTTCCAAGTGAGCATGAGCCAAATGTTGACTTGCATGTCCCAAATGTAAGCTTTTTGCTGCTTGTTTATTAGTGAATTAGAAATGAAATACATCTTCCTATTTTATCCTCATTTTCCAATTTGTCTGTTTAGCATATATTGTATCAAGAGGGATCATATGGGCAAAAAATTATTAAACCTATAGAAAGATAGTCTATTATGAGAAAGATCAATAACAAATATTCATTGATATCCCTGTATGAAAGAAACAGGCTTAGCCTTAAGATATGTAATAGATTCCTCAATTGGACTGAATTTTTCACCTTCTCCTTATTCACAGCTTTGCCATATGACCTTTCTGTGTCTTCCACCTCCATGGTCAAATGTTTTTCACCACTACTTGACTTTGGGTTTGATTGTGTGACTTATTTTGGCCAATGGAATGTTAGCAAATATGATATAAGCAGAGACTTGAAAAGTGCTCACTCTTTTGAGCATAAATCCTTCATCTTGGTCATCTCCATGAGAAACATAGGAACCCTCCCACACTGTTTGTGGGAATGTAAATTAGTACATTCTCACTATGGAGAACTGTATGGAGATTCCTTAAAAAAACTTAAAATAGACCTACCATATGATCCAGCAATCTCACTCCTGGGTATATACCTAGGGAAAGCCATGGTTTGAAAGGATACATGCACCCCAATGTTCATTGCAGCACTGTATACAATAGAAACACATGGAAGCAACATAAGCGTCCATCGACAGATGAATGGGTAAAGAAAATGTTTTACATATATACCATGGAATATTGCTCAGCCATTAAAAAGGATGAAATAATGCCATTTGTAGCAACATGGATGAACTTAGAGATTATTATACTAAGTGAAGTAAGTCAGGCAGAGAAAGACAATTATCATATGATATCACTTATATGCAGAATCTATTAAAAAAAGATACAAATGAACTTATTTACAAAACAGAAACAGACTCACAGACTTAGAGAACAAACTTATGGTTACCAAAGGAGAAAGGTGGGGGTGTGATAAATTGGGAGTTTGGGATTTACATGTACACACTGCTATATTTAAAGTAGATAGCCAACAGGGACCTACTGTATAGCACAGGGAACTCTGTTCAATATTCTATAATAACCTAAATGGGAAAATAATTTGAAAAGAATAGATACATGTATGTGTATAGCTGAATCACTTTGTGTACACCTGAAACTAACACAACATTGTTAATCAACTATACTCCAATATAAAATAAAAATTAAAAAAATAAAAAAGAAACAAAAACTCTAGGTAGCTAATTTGTTTAGAATTCACCAAGTCCAGATGCCCAGTTTACTCAGTGTTTCTAAAATTAATCATTTACTGGGGTATATTTTAGTGTCATAATATTCATGAGAGACTTTGGTATACAACCAGAATGTGTCTAGTTTACTCACTTTATAAGATCAGCAAACCTCCAATCATTTCCTTTAATTCTGTTCTTCTACATCTAAACTCCCTTTATTTGTATTTTTAATGCCAAAGTTTATAGCATTTACATTATATTTCATAATTAATTATGTGTTCTGTGCTTTGTCTATATGTTTATTTTAAGCAATGAGAATCAATGAAGTATTTGTTTTGTTATGACTATGCTTACAAGATTTACTATGTAGTTAAATATTATATTATTATTGCAATAACTTTCTTATACATCTATTGCTTTTTCTGGAGTTTTAAATTACATTTTTACTTGTTTGTATTTAATACTGTGTTAATTTGAAGGCTTGAATTGATGAAAAGTGTTTGTATGAATCATAGATCTTATCCAACACCATATTTTGGTAATGATAAAAGGGTTATAGATGAGTGCCAGTCATGATCAAAACATTATTTTCCCATAAGAATCCTAAACCATCATATGCAAGCTTTGAAAAATATCCCTTTCTCCTGTATTAAGATTAACTTTCATAGTAACAGATACAACTTGAGCAACATAGACAGAAACATTGTCTACAAAAGAACAATTTCCATTTCAATACGCCTCCCTTTTATGCCCTATCAATTATTTAGCTATGTCCCATAATTTTATAAGTCCAGATATACCTACAATAAGCACTCTAGTCAAGCAAGGTGTATCCTGCTAGAAAGCTTTTACAGGAAAGGGACTTCCAGGTATCTTGGCTCTAGTAATGTCATTTACATCTTTCCAAGTATGACAGCTCAAGCCCATTAGCAGGTTTATAAGAAAATGTTGTCTTGGTCACTCATTTTGCCTAACCCAGATGAGAAGGAATGAGTAAGAAGACTGCTGTTAACATTTTTCTTACAACATCCTTAAGATTTTTCAATTTCCAAAAGACTGTAACACATCTCTAGTCTAATTTCTTTCAGTTCCCACTCTCTGTTCTCTTATCCCCTCTAATACCTCTATTCAGAAGACTTCCATCGACTTTTCAAGAACTTCCTAGGAAAGATTGTAAGAAAGATCAATATCCTGAGTTTTTTTCTTTAAAAATATTTGTATATTATCACATTTGATTGATATTTTAGCCTGGATACAGAAGTCTAAGTCCAAAATGAGTTTTCCCCAGAATTTTAGAGGCTACATAAAGGTATCCTTCAGCATATAGTGCAGCTAATGAGAAATATGATATATGTTTAAGTCTTATAACTCTATGGGACAGCTGTATGTTTGCAAAAGTGCAAGACGTGGGTTTTAGATGGAATGGAGTAAACATGAGTTCATTACTCCACTCTTTATTGCTTCATTTGTGGACTATCACAAATGACTGTCATCAATTCTTTGCTAGTTATTTTAGAAACAATTTATTTCTAGAGTCATATCAATTGACTACAATTAATTGGATATTTCACTGGCATTCCAGTGTACAGAGGGTAAAGCTTTACAGTAAAAGCTCACTTGGGGAGATTGGGGGAAAAAAAACAATACCATTTCTAACCACTTTGGTGTAATAAATAATGTGATAAATGTTTTACACCACTGTCATATAACCCTCACGGTAATCCTGAAGTTGGCTTATACTTGCATATACATTTTAATATCTTATTTCAGAAAAGGAAACTAAGCTTAAATTTGCTATTAGGTCACATAGATAATAGGCAGTTGAGGTAGAAATTAAACCCACAACTACCTTGCCTAGTGTCCACCCACTAGATTACATCCTTCTTTTCACACATGGAATTAAATGACCAATTTAAAATTCCTTCTAGTCTTCAATTTTTTGCTAAGAACAACAATCTCTTAATTCTTGCCTGGATTACTTTTAGACATTCTTTTTCAGCCTGGATAAATCATTTTTCTAAGGATAATTTCTCAGGATCTGCTTCTGGTGGCCAGTAGATAATTTGTCGGTTCTTCATTCTAGCCAAATGCAGATGCTCATTATTCAAATATACATGGTAATGTCAATTTAATAATAATAAAAATTTCACTTCAGTTTCTTCTTATAAATATTGATCATTCTAAGATTTTGACAATACAAAGCTAATAGTACTCAACAGAAATATTCCCTGCAAGCATACTGAGCTAAAAATGGCAAAATATAAGTAACCGTAACACAGTTCGCTGAGGCCCATTTCCCTGGCAGGATTGGCCTGCATTCCACAATACAAAGCTAACTGGAGAAAGGGAGACAAGCAGTATTGGCTACACAACATGTGGATTTCCAGGAAGAGACATAAAGATAGAAATTTAGCTGGAATGAATCAGGGAAGATATTGTGCTCCAGCACTTTATTAGATGTATGTTTTGAGCAAGGACTGGATTTTCTGAAGTAATAAAGCCATTATGACCCCAGGGAAGCAACATCCACTGCTGAGCTGTGAAGGTGTAGGTACAGTGGCCTACAGTGAAGTTCTAGCAGACCTGGTATGTTGAATCCAGGAGCAAACACACTCCAAGCTTTGAGGGGAAGGATTAGATTATGAATGGTGCCATTCATGTGAGCAAGTTTTTCACATCATGATAACTCAGTAATTTTCATTATCTGTAACAACTACAAAATTAAAATCTGGACCATGGTTTATGGATTTTACTATTGATTACACGTTTTAATTTAACTTTGCGCTAAAAAGTGCCTGTACTGCAAATATTTTCAGAAATGATGCAAAGGGAGGATTGTGCCATCCAGAAATGATCCATGAAATGAATAACCTAGGACCATTCAGGTTACGAAGGCATTAATTCAGGAACTGAATGTGTAAAATATCAAACCTTGTGCCTGGTGTAGAGTAACTCCACAACACATTTTATTTCCCTTTGACTCTAACTTGACTTTAAACTTTACAGTTTTATTCTTTGTTCATTTTTCTGACTCAGACAATTGCGGTGTTATGAGGTAGCATTTTTTTCCCTCAAAAGTTTCTGCTGTATTACATTATATCTAACTGTTTCCTCAGTTTCTCCCAATGGCAGAGCAAAAACAAATAATCTAGATTAATGACAAGATTTCTCCAGCACTAAAAATATGATCATTAATTGTGAGACCTTAAGTTAGTGATCATCTATGTGTCACAGTTTCTTTTTTTTTTTTTTCACAGTTTCTTTAATGCAGGCATATTAGTTATCTATCGTTGCATTAAAAATTACCCCAAAACTTACTGGCTTAAAACAATACACATTGCTATAGGTCAAGAATCTGAGAATGGTTTAACTGGGTCCTCAGCTTTAAAATATCTCACAATGCTGTAATAAAGATTCAACTGAGGCAGCATCTGCTTCCAAATTCATTTGAATGGTTGCTGCAGAATTAAATTCCTTGTGGGTTTTTGGATTCACATCCTCGGTATCTTTCTGGCTATTAGTTGGAAGCTGACCTCAATTCCTCGCCATTTGAGACTCTCCCACATAGCAGCTTGTTCATCAAAGAAACTACTCGTAAAACTGAAGTCAGTCTTTTATAACCTAATTATGGTTATGCTATTCTTTAGAAGTCAAGCCAGTGAGTCTAGCTCTCACTCAAGGAAAGTGTATCATACAAATGCATGAATAGAAGTAGTTGGTGATCACCAGGGGTCATCTCCGAGGCTGACTGTTATAATGAGTAAAGCACCTGTAAGGGTCTCTGTAACATATTCAGTGTTCAATAAATGTTAGCAGTTATTACTGCTAATAATAATAATCATGTGTTTACATAGTGCTTCCTTGTTGAACAAATTAAAAATTCAAATATTTTACATCATTCAAGTCTCAACAATATTAGATACATAGAATAGATATTATCATGCCTATTTTATAATTTGGAAAATGTTAGTTATTGGAAATTAATTGTGTGTTTGGATATGTGGTCTTGGGTTTGAAAAAAAATTTTCCAATGAAAAGAGAAGGAAGGCCCCAATATTGCCCAAGGATGGGCTTGTGGACTGGTACTCAGCACACCTGATGTTTCAGTTATCTATAGCTGTGCAGCAAACCAGTCTAGAACAGTGGTGGAAAACAAGGACTCATTTATTTACCTTACGGATCTGGGATTTGACTAAGCTCAGCAGGAATTTCTTACTTTGAGTCCCTCAAGCATTGGCAGTCTGATGTTACCATGGGCTGAGGTTATTATCCCCATGCTGTAGAGACCAGGCTGGGCAGTCTAAAACAGCTGGGGCTCAAACAGCTGAGGTATCTCTCTGTCTCTCTGTTGTCTTTCCCCGTGGGCTTTCCCTATGGATTCCTCAGGACAGTTGGGCTTCTTAAGTGTTTGTTGAAAGCTCCAAGAGTGACTATTCTGAAATAAAGTAGCAGATGCTGCATGGCTTTTCTAACATGACTTCAGATGTCACATGACATCATTTTCACTGACATCTATACTTTGGGACAGTCACAAAAAACAAGACCAAGTTCAAGGAGAGGGAACATAGAATCCACTTCTTCAAGGGAAGAATATTAAATAATGTTAAGGTTTAAGACCAGCACATCATGCTCGAGTAGGCTATTACTATAAAAAATTTAAAATGTCAACAATTCCCATCTTCTCTTTTCTGTGTTTCATCTTGGTTCCTTTTCCATATTTCTCTTCTTTACACTAACTAAGTTATACCTTTTAAAGATTTTTTTAGTATCTATTTTCATTCATTTCTCAAATTGTTTCTTGGCTCTAGCATCAGAATTGTCTAGTCACAGTGAAATGAGGAGAGTTTAAAGCATGAGAGACCATTAACTGAGGGCCATCATACCTTTGAGTCTCTATGCTTCTTTCATCATTTTCAGGCTTACATTTGTTTCATCTTGCTCACCCTTATTACTCCTCCTTATCTCAAAGATCTAATGTATCAGTGAACCCATGGGAGGTCTTAAGCACACAGCATGTGTCTGTAACCAAGAGCTTACAAATTCATATTCAGGAGATTTTCAGAGCAAAGAAATGAGGAAAGAGAAAAAGGAAAGCCACTTTCTATGTAATTACAGACAGCATCACATTCACCGTGAGCGCATTTGACTTCTGTAAATTGCCAAAGTACCTTAAGCAAAAGCAAAAATGTGTCATTAAAGCAATACATTTTAAACTCATTACCAAGCCTATTAAAGAGGAGTCACAGGGTTTTCTTGAGGTATTAAAACTTTTGTGTACCATGGGTATTAAACATAACATGTCTGCCTCAGCACAAGGAAGCAAATCACAGAGGATGGTGAAGATTCAGGAAGTCTTGATACTTGGCAGTCTAGGAAGTCTGTCATACTTTCAAGTTTCTTCATCTCTACCTCAAAATCTGCTCTGTTATCCTCTCCTCTCCACTTCTAAATAGAACACAGAAATCCTGTATTAATTGCAAATGATCTTCAAAGCAAGCATATACACATGACTCAGTAAATGCCCTTCAGCCAAAGACAACCAGGAACACACCTGTAGTCGAATAAGTTGGGTGTGCTGCAATGAGAAAAAGCATATCCCACGGGGCTTCTCAGTAAGAGAGTATTAGAAAAGAATGACATGATTTGGGATTGTGTGAGTTAGTTTTAAAGAGATTTAAAGGAAGCAAGGCTTTGCTCTGGCTTGTACGCTGTTATGAATTATGGTCAATTACATGACTGCTTATCATAATAACTCTTATCTAGAAGGAAAAAAGAATAGTCTGAGGCTAAAATTATAATTGGTACAGAAGAAGCAGTCAATCATTAGCTAGAGAAGGGATGTGTTTGGTCATTTTATGATTTGGACAATGTCCACGCTTTGTGTGTGTGTTCAGACCTGATTACACTGTAGTCTGGTTCTGATCACAGAGTAGCCTTGTCTAGCGTTATGTTCACTGAAATTGTTTATGTTCTACAGGTGAGAACAGGTGTGATATGTACAGCTGACAGTACCAGCCTCCAACTGTCAGGAACTTCTTTCTTCCCAATTTAGGCAAGATGCTCGATTTCATCTTCAGTTTTCTTCATGTAAAATGGGGTTATAAGAATAATAGTTGCTTAATACGAGTATTGAAGGGATAATACCTGCTTAATAGAATCCGTCTCTCGGGAGAAAAAGTGTGTGCATGAGAGAGAGAGAGAGGTAGAAAGAGTGCTCATTTAGGTAAAGCTCAAAAAATTTAAACCTTATCCCATCATTACTTTTTTAAAGAAATCCTTCCCATTCTATATCTGTTTCTTAATCTTTATATTGGGCTGATAAATTTTCTCTTATTTTTTTTGTCCTTGCAAATATATTTTCCTTTCCTTTTACATTTATTTTTTCTTTTCCATAAATAATTTTTATTTTGAAATAAAACGCATATATAGAAAAGTACACAAAACACAAAAGTGAAGGTCAACACACTGTAAATGCATAATCCCCAGACTGAAACGAAGAAAAGAAAGAAGAAGGGAAACCTCCGCTGCCACCACGGCAACTCCTTTGTTCCATCCCCGTCCCAATCATCTTCTCACTAAAGGTAGCCACCATCCAGAATTTTATGGTAATTATTTAATTTACATAAATTGTTTTTATAGCTCTATCTCTGTTACTATACTAGATGTGCGGTATCTTTAGTTGGTTTTGAATATCATAGCTGTTCTTAAAGGAAAAGGTCAAGTGTATTAGTAAGTTTCTTTGAGTGTGGATATCAAAGAACAAGTAGGAAAATTGAGGAAGGACGTCTGTAAATGTGATTCCAAAAAGTACCAGCCCAAGATGAGGAAATGGGGTTTACTATCAGAATCTCCAGTAATTTTGCCTGTTCCTTCAAGTTATTAATACTTAGGTCTTCTAGTCTGTCTCTTTATCTGCTACTGGGAAAAGTTCTTATATCATCATTTTCACTTCAGTACAAATGTGTATACTACAGGGTGAATGTAAATTACTATTCCTTCTTTTTAAAATATTTGTATTTTAAATATTTACTCTTTTTATATTTCTGTTGTTGGAATTTTAGGAATCAGTACCCAGAAAGGTTTCCTTGGCAACCCTAATATCATATGACACTGATCTATTTCTATATTACTTTGAAAAATGACACTTTTTGACTGATGGTGGGAAAGTCTGCTCTGGAAATAAGTAGGCTTGAATCCCAGGCCCAAGTCTAACTGTATGATTTTGATGAAGTAATTCCAATGTGCTTGTCCTATCATTTGACTAGAGTCTGATAAGTATCACCTCAATTTTAAGAGCCTGGGAGCTAGTGATATAAGGTGCTAATCCTGCCTTCAAGGAGCCCTGAGTTAGTAAGGGAGACAAGTAATCAAGTTGCCAGTTTAAGCACAGTATTATCTGTGATATGAAAGAAATGGTCAAAAAATGCCACAGAGAATCAAAATGAAGCCACTGGAGAATAAAGGGATGGGAAATTAGATAAAGGTGATCAAAAGGTACAGACTTTCAGTTATAAAACAAATAAGTATTAGGGATATAATGTACAACATGGTAAAGATAATCAGCTCTGCTGTATGTTATATATGAAAGTTAAGAGAGTAAATCCTAAGAGTTCTTATCACAAGGATTTTTTTTCTTTTCTATTTCTTTAATGTCATATCTATATGAGATGATGAATGTTCTCTAAACATTTTTTGGTAATCATTTCATGAATGACATAAGTCAAATCATTATGTTGTACATCTTAAACTTACACAGTGCTGTATGTCAATTATTATCTCAATAAAACTGGGAAAAAATGAAGCCACTGGACCCTAACTCAGAGATGAGAGAAGACTTCTTAAGGAAGATCAACTTTAAAGGTCCTGGATGAATTAACCTGGTGAAGAAGGGGAGAGAAGAATTCTAGGTAGTGAAAATATAAGTAATGAAATAATGCATAACAAATTGTAAGTAGTTGATAATGTGGTTTTATCTGTAAACTGGAGATGGACTAGTGGTTTTATTTGTAAATTGAAGTTACAGAGTTATGGTGGCTAAAGAGAGAAATGTGCCTGTTACATTAATCTTTGGATCATGAAAGTAATAGTGAGCGATTGAAGGGTATGTAATAAAGGAGCTTAATAATAAACTTGGAAAATAAATTTTGCAGAGGCAGGGTGATTAATCCAGTTTTAGACATATTCATTTTTATTGTTCTGATTAGAGATTTAATAAATATTTCCTGTTGGAAGGAAGAGGGAAGGAAGGAAGGAAGAGAGGGAGGGAGGGAGGGAGGGAGGGAGGGAGGGAGGAAGGAAGGAAGGAAAGAAAGAAGGAGAGAGGGAGGGAAGGAAGGGAGGGGCTATCTAGGGCTCTGGATCTTGACTTTGAACTACCTAATTAGACAATGTTAGTATATAGACATTGCTTGAAGTCATGAAAATAAGCATTATTTAGAAAGTAAGAAGAGGAGTATCAGACCTCCCTTACCAGATGTGAAGGCATCACTGGGGATATTGTAAACCTCTGCAGCATTGTCCTTAGTCCTAATTTGAAAATAAGACTACAGTATCTGAAGTACTGAGTTTGAATACAAAAACCTGAGGTATATTATCCTACAGAATTGCTAAGTCCATTGTGTGGCTAATGTCTAAATTTCTTATAGGGGTGCCCAAGAGGTATGAGTAAGAGTGTCAATTGCAGTAGGGTTTCTAATTTCAAAATATTAGAGGAAAAATATCTTGATGTCTATCAATAAGACAAAGATAAGCATATGTATTTTAATATAATTATCAAAGGATAGTCAGTAAAATTAATACATTAGAGTTACATGTATTAACATAAAAACATCAAAAACAGTGACGGTGTGCATAATATGTCTTGTAAGATACCAATTTATAATATGAAAACATAGAGAACTGTATTATATATTTTATATTGATATCTAAATCTTGATATTTGTCATAAAAACATGATAGAAATATAAACTCCAAAATCATGATATAATTATTTTCTGAATTGAGAGGGAGGAAGCATGAAAGTTTCAACTGTACTGTAACCTTTTAGTTCTTTTTTTAAAAATATTGATTTAATAAGTCAAAATGTTAACATTCAATACTGATAAACATTCATCATATTGTTTTGCAGGCTTCAAGCTTTATATATCATGCACAATATATTATTCTCCAACTTACTATATTCACTCACTGTTTTGTTTTTGAGATTTATCTGTGTAGGAGTCATATTATTCCCTGTTATTTCCAGTATTTTAAAAATATTTCATAAAAATACTTTTAAGAGAGCAAGGAGAGGGGATGAATAAAAAAATACACAATAACTAAAGAGAATGTGAACCTGGAAAAATTATCTGAGACTTTGTTCTGAGTTTGGTGCAGTTAATTTTATAATAGCCCCAGCATCTGGTGAGTTTCTACCAGAAACAAATCAGCAGGCTGACTGTGCAGATACCATCCCACGCATACCATCCCTCCACTCATTCCTCTCTAAAGCTAAGTGGGTCTAAGTACTCTGGAACATTTCTGATGTGGAAAATGTTTCTTTGCAATTATCCTTCAGTTCATCACCTTCACCTTGGACCTGGAAAGGCAGTAGCCCCACCAGAAGTCCCTCACTTTCTCTATAACCTATAATCTATTTTTGACCTCTAATATCACAACCTACTATAAGGGAGGGACTGAAAAGCTTGGCTTTAATCATCTATAACAGAAGGAAGGGGGAGATGTTAATAATTCTTATTGATTGGGGAAATTAAGGCCATGGAGTCAAAGTGTTGATAATCAATGTCACAATAAGTGTCCAAAGAATGCATCCTACACACTTATGTATAGATTACTAGTAAGAATATGTCTGCAATAGAATCAGAACTTTGCTTTCATTCATCTGCTTATTTCTGTGATCTGGTAGACATAGTCCATACACTGCTCTGTGGTATGATAAAAGATATCTTTGAGGTATCTCTGAGTTACCTATACTTCCTCCAGGTACTAGCCTGCTTGAAAGTTATTAGTAGTTCTACGAATTGTAAGAAAATATCAAGGTTAGAACCCATAGATGCTCTGAAATAAGTTGTTACAGACAAAAGGAAAGTAATAAGTTGTTTTAGGCAAAATCAACTATGGTGAAGCAGGTAGACAATCACATTGTTAGTAGTTGGTATAAAAGTCTGTACACATGTACAAAGTTGAAGAGGTTTTAAAACTAACATCGGAATGGCGTGTTTCAGGGACCATTTAATTTTGGGTTTGGGGCATCAAATTTGTTGAATATTTACAATAGACATTGAATAGCTCCATTTAAAACTGCAATGAAAACTTAGGGTCACAGATTCATGCCCTTAGGGGAAAATAATGCTATTGATATAGAGCAGTAGAACTCAACTGGGAGTGATTTTTCCCCGGAAATGCCCCCAGGGGATATTTGGCAATTTAGCAATGGAAACATTTTTCGTTGCCACATATTTGGGGATGAAGGAGTGCTATTGCTATCTTGTGACTGGAAGTCAAGGATGGTGATAAACATCCTACAATGCACAAAACATCCATGACCACACCCACACACACCCACACACACACCAAATGGTCATCTGACCTAAGATGTCAATAGTGCCAGGACTGAGAAACCATAATGTAGAACATAATGGTGGCTAGAGCAAGGTAGGGCTTGTGCAAATCTTAAGGCTTCTATCACCACAAGGTTGTTATATTTATTGTAAAATAACTATAAGTCAAAATAGAAACGTTATGTGCATACTTTCTCTTGGATCCCTAAGGTGGTCCTTTCCTTGGACAAAGTTGTCATATGATGCCAAGATACTGAAGTATCCCATATCAATCATGGAACCATCGTGAGCCCCTTTTCAAGGACTTAACCTAGACTGTGGTTAGAGGCATCATGGCCTTGAGTGAGGACATCCATAACCTAAATATAGCTCAATTGCCCATCCTTTAGACCAGATCATCTCAGCCTTCATTGTCATAGAGGGTGGCTTTGATAAACCTGAGTCTTGGCTTCTTCAAAATGTCTAAGCATATCAGTGCCTGCCTACTGCCTATTTCAGGTAATTTCTCTTGGTTGAAGTTAAGAATTAGATTTGCTGTCTGAAGACACCCTGCCCACTTTTTTCACTTTCTAGGTTATGATATCTAAGTTATGATACACTCAAACAACTCGAAGATTGTCCCACAATTCACCTGGCGTGGGGTGTAATTTGGCATCAGTCTCAGTTGTTACACATGGGTACTATTGCCCTCATTAAGATGTCCCAAAAGCAACACTAATGGTCAGCAGATCCTGTTTCCAAAGTAGTTAGTCTTTTCTGGGGTCAGCTTTCTGGAAGTGCTGACATGGAGATGGTGGTCATTTAACCAAGTATTTTCCCAAGCCATGGCCTCCCACAATAGAGGGATAACTGAGTTGTTTCACTTTTGGTAAAGACAGGGGTAGGATAAACAGAATCTGAATTACTGGAAGAGTATAACCATGTTAAGGAACAAGATGAATCCTCTAGCTTTATTATCACAGTTACCTAGGTAGTTTGTCCAAAGAAATGCAAGATGAGCTGTTGGCAGTGCCAAGAGAAATCTAAGAACTATTAGATGTTTTTCACTGAACTTAAGTTTTGTACAAATTTTAACACTTATTTGAAGCATCCAGATGACATAAATATTAAAGGGATTCAACAATTTTTTTAAAGTTTATGTTTATCTCACAGTTTGCATAAAGATGACACTAAGAAAACTATTTAGACCTTCCACAACTAGTAACCTTCTGAGGACAGAGTCCAATTATGCATTAATGTAGCCCAACAACATATAATCTTTGGAAGACAGCTTTGCTGATGGATATGCCATGTTTCAGGATGATGGGGAAACAAGACAAATCAAGTGGGGAAAACACATTTCTCCTCCAAAATAGACAAGGTTGTAGGTGTTCAAATGCCCACCCCTGCAATACCTTTTCACACAACTGAACCAGTACAGAAGGTCAGAAATGCACATGAAAAGGAGCAGTCCTCTTAAGTAGTAACTAAACAGAGGTCTTCTGTTTAGTTAGGAGGAGAAGCAAGTAATGAAACCCAGTTAGCAGACTGGGTCAAGATTTTGTGGAACACATTATTTTTGCATTCATAAAGAAAGAGAATGCACTTGGAGCAAACGTGCAACTCACAAACTGTATCAGTCACATGATTACGTCAGTGAAGTAGGTCACCTCTTCTACCTCCAAATTTGCAAATATCTTCTACTGCATTTTGGTATATTTGCTTAACAGATATTTAGCACCCTTTATATATTGGGCACTGGACCTAGCACTGTACATACCTTTTATTTATTTGTTTGTCTGTCTCATTCTTAATCTATACGTTACTTTTATTGAAATATAGTTGGCATACAATATTTAATTTCAGTTGTACTATATACAGATATAACATTTGCATACATTATGAAGTAATCACAAGTCTAGTAACCATCTGTACACAATATAAAGTTATTATAATATCATTGACCATATTCCTTATGATGTACATTATTTCCATGAGATTTATTTATTTTATAATTGAACATTTGTACCTCTCAATCCCCTTAACATATCCCCATAGCCCTCCCCCGGCAATCACCTTCTTTTACTCCGTATCTATGACTGTGTTTTCCCTTTTTGTTTTTGTTTGTTTTATTTTTAAGATTCCACATATAAAGGAAATAATATGGTATTTGTCTCTCTCATCTGACTTATTTCACTTAGCATGATATCCTCTATATCTATCCAGATTGTTACATATGACAAGATTTCCATTCATCACCTGTAGATGAACTCTCAATTTCTTTCTGTATCTTGGCTATTGTAAATAATACTGCTATAGACAGTGGGGGCATATATCTTTTAGAATTAGTGTTTTTATTTTCTTTGGGTAAATACTCAGAAGTAAAATTGCTGGGTCATTTTTAATTTTTTGAGAAACCACCATAATGATTTCAATAGTGGCTGCAGAAGTTTACAGTCTGACGAACTGTGCACAGGTGTTCCATTTTCTCCACATCCTGCCAACAGTTATTTGATGTCTCTTTGATGATAGCCATACTGACAGAAGTGAGGTGATACTTAATTGTGCTTTTTATTTGCATTTTCCTGATGATTAGTGTTGTTGAGCATCTTTTCATGTGTCTGTTATCCATCCATGTGTCTTCTTTGGAAAGATGTCTATTCAATTTCTCTGCCAGTTTTTAATCAAGTTGTTTATTTTTTGGATGTTGAGTTATATGAGTATTTGTATATTTTGGATATTAACCCCTTATTGGGTACATCATTTGCAAATATCTTCTCCCATTCAGTAGGCTGCCTTTTCATTTTGTTAATTGTTTCCTTCACTGTGCAAAAGTTTTTAGTTTGATGTAGTCCCATTTGTTTATTTTTGCTTTTGTTTCCCCTGCCTGAGGAGCCATATCCAAAAAATATTGCTAGGACCAATGTTAAAGAGCGTACTACCTCAGTTTTCTTCAAGGAGTTTTATGGTTCGTGGTCTTACATTTAAGTCTTTAATCCATTTTGAGTTTCTTTATTGTTAATTTTGCAGGTGAGAAAAAATTCTAACTTTATTATTTTGCACATAGCTCTCCAGTTTTCACAACACCATTTAATGAAGAGGCTTTCTTTTCCCAATGTATATTATTGCCTTCTTTGTTGTAGATTAATTGACTATGTAAATGTGAATTCATTTTGGGGTTCTCTAATCTGCTCTATTAAGCTATGTGTCTGTTTTTGTGCCATTACCATACTGTTGTGATTACTATAGTTTTGTAGTATAGTTTGAAATCAAGAAGTGTGATACTTCCAGATTTGTTCTTCTTTATCAAGGCTGCTAGCTATTTTATTCTTTCTGATTTGAATGTAAATTGAATTGTTTCCTTAATTTATCTTTCTGATATTTATTACTAGTGTATAGAAATGAAACTGATTTTTGTATATTAATTTTGCATTCTGCAGTTTTACCCAATTCATTGATGAGTTGTTGTAGTTTTCTGGTGGCATCTTTAGGATTTTCTATGTATAATATCATGTTATCCACAGGTAGTGACAGCTTTACTTCTTCCTTTCCAATTTGGATTCATTTTATTTCTCTTTCCTGTCTAATTATTATGGTTAGTAATTCCAATACTGTGCTGAATAAAAGTGACAAGAGTAGGCATCCTTGTCTTGCTCCTGACCTTACAGGAAATGTTTTCAGCTTTTACCATTGAGTATAATGTTAGCTGTGGTCTTACCATGCATAGCGTTTACCACCTTGAGGTATGGTCTCTCTGTGTCCAATTTCTGGATAGTTTTTATCATAAGGGGATGTTAAATTCTGTCAAAAAAAATTTTTTTTTGCAGCTATTGTGATGATATATAATTTTATTCTTCAATTTGTTAATATCATGTATCATATTGATTGATTTACAGATATTGAACCATTCTTGCATCTCTGGGATAAATCTCACTTGGTCATGGTGTATAATACTTTTAATGTACTGTTGGATTCAGTTTGCTAATAATTTGTTGAAGATTTTTGCATCTATGTTCATCAGTGACATTGAGCTATTGACCTGTAATTTCCTTTTTGTGTTATATCTTTGTTTTGATTTTTTATCAGGGTGGTTCTGTCCTCACAGAAGGAGTTTGGAAGCAAATTCCTTCCTCTGAAATTTTTGAAAAAGTTGGAGAAAGATAGATATTAACTCTCTTCTAAGTATTTGATAGAATTCACCTGTGAAATCATCTTGTTCTGGACTTTTGTTTGGGGAGAGTTTTTTTTATTACTATCATTATTATTATTGTTTCAATTCAATTATGGTTAATTGGCCTGTTCATATTTTCTATTACCCTCTGGTTCAGTCTTAGCATAGTTGTCTGTGGTAATCTCTTATGATCCTTTATATTTCTGTCGTGTTGGTCATAACTTTTCCTTTTGCATTTCTGATTTTATTGATTTGAACCTCTCTTTTTTATTTCATGATTCTGGCTAAAATTTTATCAATTTTGTTTATCTTTTCAAAAAACTAGCTCTTAGCTTCATTGATATTTTCTATTGTTTTATGAGTTTCTATTTTATTTGTTTCTGCCCTGATCTTTATGATTTCTTTCCATCTACTAACTTTGGGTTTTGTTTGTTCTTCTTTTTCTAGGTCATTTAAGTGTCAGGTTAGGTTGTTTATTTGAGCTTTTCCTTGTTTCCTGAGGTAAGTTTGTATTGTTATCTGCTTCCCTCTTAGAACTGCTTTTGCTGCATCCTATCAGTTTTGGATAATTGTATTTCCATTTTCATTTGTCTTCAGGTATATTTTGATATCCTCTTTGGTTCCATCAGTGACCCATTAGTTATATAGCTGTTTAGATGCCAAAAGTTTGTGGTTTTTGTAGGGTTTTGTTTTTGTTTTTGTTTTCTAGTTGACTTCTAGTCACCTACCTTTTTGGTCAGAAAAGATGCTTGATATGATTTCAGGCTTCTTAAATGTATTGAAACTTGTGTTGTGACCTAGCGTGTGATCTATCCTGGAGAATGTTCCAAGTGCATTGGAAAAGATTCTGCTGCTTTTGTATGGAATGTTCTCTCTCTCTCTATATATATACATATATACATATCTACTGTGTTCATCTCGTATAATGTGTCCATAAGGCCTGTGTTTCCTTATTGATTTTCTGTCTAGGTGATCTGTTTTTAGATGTAAGTTTGGTGATAATGCCCCCCATTACTATTGTATTACTGTCAATTACTTCCTTTAATATTGTTAATATTTTCTTCATGTATTTAGGTGCTCCTGTGTTGGATGCATATATATTTACAATTTTATGTCTTTTTGTTGAATTGATGCCTTTATCATTATGTAATGTCCTTCTTTGTATTTTGTTACAGTCTTTGTTTAAAAGTCTATTTTGGCTGATATATGTAGTGCTACCCAATCTTTTATTTCCTTTTTATTTGCATGGAATACCTTTTTCCATCCCCTCACTTTCAGTCTATGTGTTTATCTGAAATGAATCTCTTATAGGAAGCATATATATGAGTCTTGCCTTCATTCAGCCACTCTATGGCTTTGGATTGGAGCATTAATTCTATTTCTATTTAAAGTAATTATTTATAGGCATGTGCTTACTGCCATCTTACTAATTGTTTTGTAGTTGTTTCTGTAGTTCTTTGTTGTTCTTTTCTTATTTTGTTCTCTTCCCTTGTAATATGATGACTATATTTAGTGTTATATTTGGATTCCTTTGTCTTTTTTGTGGTTATCTAGTATAGGTGTTTGGTTTGTGGGTTCCACAAGGTTTATATATAACTAGATAGATAGATAGATAGATAGATAGATAGATAGATAGATATAGATATGATCATTTTAATATAATGATCTCTTAACTTTGAACTACCTTATATTTTTATTTCTTCCCCTCAGTTTAGTATTTCTGACACCATAATTTACATCTTTCTGTTTTTTGTATCCCTCAGCTATTTATTATAGCTATAGATGATTTTACTACTTTTGTCTTTTAATCTTCCTACTAACTTTATAAATGATTAATCTACTACTTTTGCTGTATGTTTGCCTTTACCAATGAGACTTTTCCTTTTATAATACTTATATTTCACTTGTGTCCCTTTATTTTCTTTTTAGAGAAGTCAACATTTCTTGAAAATGTTGTATAGTACTGCTGGACTCTTTTACTCTTGTCCACAAAACTCTTACATCTCCTTCAAATTTGAATGATAACCTTGCCAGGTAAAACATTTTTGGTTTTAGGTTTTTCCTTTCATGTCACTCTTTTCTGTATTGCAAATTTTCTGCTGAAAATTTAGTTGACAGTTATATAGAAGTTCCCATGTATGTAATTAGTTGCTTTTCTTTTGCTTCTTTTAAGATTCTCTCTTAATCTCTATTTTTGCCACTTTACTTGTAATGTGCCTTGGTGTGAACTTTTTTTATTTCATCTTGTTTGGGACTCTCTCCTTTCTAAACCTGGATGTTTGTTTCCTTTCCTGTGTTAGGGAAGTTTTCATCTATTATTTTTTAAAATATTTTTTCTGTCCCTTTCTCTCCTCCTTCTGGGAACCCTAAAATACAGATGTCAGTAGTATGCTTGATGTTTTTCCAGAGGTGTCCTAAACTATCCTTATTTTTTAAAATTATTTTTTCTTTTTTCTGTGCAGCTGGATTGATTCACTACTCATCTCTCAGATTACTGGTCCATTCCTCTGTATCATCTAATCTACTACTTATTTCTTCTAGTGTATTTTTAGTTCAGTTTTTGTATTCTTTATCTCTGTTTTGTTCTTTATATTTTCTCTTTTTCTGAAATTCTCACTATTTTCATCCATTCTTCTCCTGAGTTAAGTGAGCATTTATGATCATTACCTTGAGATCTTTAATGGGTAAATTGCCTCCATCCACTTTGTTTAGTTCTTTTTCTGAGTTTTTTTCTTATTCCAATGTTTAGAATATCCTATGTCTCCTCATTTTGCCTAATTCTCCATATTTATTTCTACCTACTAGGTAGCTCAGTTTTATTTTTCTACCTTGGAGAAGTAGGCTTATGTAGGAGAAGTCCTATGGGTTCCAGTAGCATGCTCTCCTTTGGTCATCAGAGATATATGCCCTAGGAGTGCACTCTATGTGTGCTGCATGTACCCTTCTGTTTTGACAGGGCCAACTACAGTGGTGATCCTTGTAGGTAAGGCTGGCCCCCATCCAGTTGGCTACAAGGCCATGCCTTAAGCCCTGGCTGTGGGTAAGCTGGATAAAGTAAGATCTGGAAGGCTGGGTAAGTTTCCTTCATGGTTGGCTTCTCTCTGAGATCACACAGGGATGTTTCTGGCCCACTGGTTGTGAACATGCCTGTCTGTGGGGCTGTAGAGAGGCTCAGGGCTAGTGGCAGCAGGCTGGAGAAGGGGTCCAAATTCCTTGTGTGGCTCTCTCCATAGCCTTTGGGGGCTTGGGGCATGTGCTATCCTGCTGATGGATAAGTCCATTCCCTACACAGCTGTCCATATGCTAGCTCACTGTTGGGTGAATAGGTCCCCAGCACAATCAATAGAGGGAGGATTCCAAACTGGCACTTGCCAGCACTAGTGTTATCATGTTACAATGATCTTCCCAAAATACCTGCCATCAACATCCTTGCATGTATCATCTTTTTAATTCTCAAAACAATTCCATCAAATAAATTGTAATAAAGTTCCAAATTAACCTATTAGGAAATGAAACTCATAGCATTTATTTAATCTGCTGAAATTCACCCAATTCATAAATGGTAGCACAGGGAGTCAAATACAAGAAGGCTGACTCTAGAGTCCATGCTCTTAATCTCTATGTTGTTCTTTCTATATACAAAAAGAGAAGGCTTAGCAGAGAAGACCTTGTTAATTCCTACACACAGAAAATTCTCTTACCCTGTGGTTCTTAAACTATTACTTAAGGGATCCATAGATCTCTGAGACCTTTCACATAATCTGTCACGTCAAAATAATGCATACAGGAGAAACCAATGAATTTTAATGTAAAAGTATGAAAAGCTCATTCATAGTGTTTCACTTCTATTTTGCAAATAATCTCTAAGAAACTATCATTTTTGAATCTTCATGTAATATTAAAGAGTATTTACAATTATCTAAAAGTTTGTTAAAATATTTAGTCAGTCACAAGTTGAATATAAAAGCAGATATTAAAATTTTAATTGTTTTTTTTAATTAAGTCACATATGTCTGACACACCCTAATTGTATTTATGGCTTTATATAATCCCCTACTTTTTGGTATCTGTAACTTTCTTCTAGCCAATATAATATGGCAATGGTGATAGGATATTACTCCCATGATTCTATTTCATTATATACAACTTTTTCTTAGCAGACCGGGAAGAGAGAGACTCCCTTGCTGGCTTTCATGAAATAAGCTGCCATATTTTAAAAGAACCATATGGCAAGGAATTGCTATTGAGCTCTAGGAGCTGAGTGGCCCAGAGCCAACTGCCTACAAGAAAACAGGACTTCAGTCTTATAACTGCAAGGAAATGAATTTTGCCAACAACCCAAGTGATCTTTCCCAATTGAGTCTCCAGTTGGGAATGTAGCCCAGCAAAACTTTGTTTGCAGTGCTGTGAGACCCTAAGCAGAGAATCCAGTTGTGGACACCACATCCCCAGCAACTGTGAAATAACAGGTGTTTATCATTTTAATAATCTGAGTTTGTGGTAATTTGTTATGCTGCATATGAAACTAATTCACCACACATTAAAGAGATTTGTAAAAATATATTTTTCATATTAACATGTAATGAATTCATTATTCTTACACTTAAATGAACAAATAAAATTTAAAAACACCATGACTTTAATTTCTAACACAGTAAATATCAATAAATATAACATAAACAAAAATTATTTGTGAATCTTTACTCATTTAAGAGTTTTAAAGTATCCTTTGGCTAAGAATGTTGAGAACCACTGCTCTATTCTATCTTGTTTATTTCACTCTCCAACATTTTCTCCCTTCCTAGCACAAACACACTCTAGCCATAAAATAGCTTCTCTATTTTCCTAGTATGCTGAGTGTTTTGTTTCTTTATCATTGCCAAAACGAAATCAGAAATTCTCTTCCTATCTTTGCCTAGTGAAATCCTGGTCATCATTCAATGCCAAGTTCATACTACCTCCCATCCTGGGCTCAGAAAGCTGAATAACATAGCGGTTAAGTGCACAAGTACCTGAATTGCTACCTACTACCAGCCATGTGGCCTTTCACAAAGTATATAATTTCTTGGAGTTTCAGCTCTGTATTGTGGCAAGAAGATGTAACTCAATAGGGAACTGTAAAAATTTGATAAAGGGGAAGGTAATTGGGTTGTAATAATAATTAAATCAAGTAAATAAATCTACAATAATTAAAAGAGATAATTGTTTTTTTAGAACCTACTACTTACCAGAAAGAAAGAGCTTTACATGGCTTATTTTATTTGAACCTCATGAAATTCAACTACAATTATACCCATTTCACATATGAAAATTCCAAGATTTAGAGAGTTGAAGTATTGGGTAGGCCAAAAATTTTGTTCATTTGTTTCTGTAAGGTGGCTCTAGTAGCACTTAGTTGTCTTTAACTTCATTCAAAACAATTTTGTTAGATTGTATGTGACAGCTGTCATATCAGCATGCATTTAAAAAAATACTTATCAAAATTGGTGAATTTTTGTTTTTGTTTTTGTTTTTGCAGTACGTGGGCCTCTCACTGTTGTGGCCTCTCCCGTTGCAGAGCACAGGCTCCAGATGCGCAGGCTCAGCGGCCATGGCTCACGGGCCCAGCCACTTCACCACATGTGAGATCCTCCCGGACCGGGGCACGAACCCGTGTCCCCTGCATCGGCAGGCGGACTCAACCACTGCGCTACCAGGGAAGCCCAAAATTGGTGAATTTTTGCATAGTCATTTTAACATTGAAGATGGAAGGAAAAAAGCAACATTTTTGGCATACTATGCTTTATTATTTCAAGAAAGGTTAAAATGCAACTGAAATACACTAAATGTGCAGTGTATGGAGAAGGTGCTGTGACTGATCAAATGTGTCAAAAGTGGTTTACAAAGTTTCTTGCTGGAGATTTCTTGCTGGACAATGCTCCACAGTTGGGTAGACCAGTTAGTTGAAATTGATAGCAATTAAATTGAAGCAATACTTGAGAACAATCAATGTTATGCTATATGGGAGATAGCTGACATACTCAAAATATACAAATCAAGCATTGAAAATCATTTGTACCAACTTGGCTATGTGAATTGCTTTGATGTTTGTGTTCCACATAAGTCAGGAGAAAAAAACTTTCTTGACCATATTTCCTCATGCGATTTCTCTACTGAAACGTAATGAAAACGTTCCATTTTTAAAACAAAGTGTGATGGATGATGAAAAGTGAGTACTGTACAACAATTCGGAATAGAAGAGATCATGAGGCAAGTGAAATGAACCACAAACAAGCACACCAAAGACCAGTCTTCATCCAAAGAAGGTGATGTTGTGTATATGGTGCGATTGGAAGGGAGTCCTCTATTATGAGCTCCTTTTGGAAAAGCAAACGATTGATTCCAACAAGTACTGCTCCCAATTAGACCAACTGAAAGTGGCAGTTGATGAAAGGCATCCAGAATTAGTCAATAGAAAATGCATAATCTTCCATCAGGATAATGCTAGACCACATGTTTCTTTGATGACCTGGCAAAAACTGTTAGAGCTTGGCTGGGAAGTTCTGATTCATCTGCCATATTCACCAGACATTGCATCTTCGGATTTCTATTTATTTAGGTCTTTAAAAAATTCTCTTAATGCAAAAAAATTCAATTTCCTGGAAGACTGTAAAAGGCACCTAGAACAGTTCTTTGCTAAAAAAGATAAAACGTTTTGGGAAGATGGAATTATGAAGTTGCCAGGAAAATGGCAGAAGGTAGTGGAACAAAAGGGTGAATACATTGTTCAATAACGTTCTTGGTGAAAACGAAAAATGTATCTTTTATTTTTACTTAAAAAACCGAAGGCACTTTTTGGCCTACAAGATATCTGGCCTAGATCTCACAGCTAGTGCTCTGACCTCAGACCCAAGCTCTTGAGTGCAGCAGCTCCTAATGTAGACTGCACTTTTTATAGACTCCTATCATAGCACTTACTTCATTACCTTCTGCCTTTTTTTTTTTTTTTTACTTTTGTTTGCTTTGCTTCTCCACTTAAATCAATAAATCCTGAACTGCTCTCTTTGAGCAGAATATGTCTTCTTCAGCCTCTTAACCTCAGTGCCAATCATATATCCCTCTTTATTTCCTTCATGGCATTTAATATACACTAATTATTGTATTTGGTTCTGCTTTATTTTTTGTCTCCAGGGACAGAAACTTTGGCTCTTTTCTTCCACTATATTTCCTTAATATCTAAAGTACTAGCCAACATAAATTAGGCATTTGTAAAAAAAAATGTAGAATTAGTAACTAAGCCTAATGCTTAAAAAGTAAGACATTGATTCCTGTAAGTTGTCACTCTATTAAATCGATCACCACAAATATAAACAATCCAGGTTTTCACCATCTCCCACATTATGTGTCATTATCCAAGCACATATTTCCATATCCTTTCTCCAAATTTAGAATGCCATTCCTTCCTTTTTCTAACTAACGCAACTCTTACACATATTTTGTGACTCAAATTAAAATGAAACTCTACTTGAATCTGTTTCTTAAGCATTCCAGCTTACAATGACCTGTTCCTTTGATAACCATCCATGCCAGTTATGTATTTATTAAACATAAAATTTCCTGAGCATTTACTCAATTCTAGACACTAAGTCTCAGGATGGAATGTGGAATAAGACAAAAGGCTTTTTCAGTTTCTGCACAGCAAAGAAAGCAATCAACAAAATGAAAAGGCAATCTATGGAATGGGAAAATATATTTGCAAACAATATATATGATAAGGAGTTAATATCTAAAATATATAAGGAACTTGTACACCTCAATAGCAAATAAAGCTCAAATAATCCAATTTAAAAATAGGCAGATGACCTGCATAAACATTTTTCCATAAAAGACATAGACATGGACAAGAGGTACATAAACAGTTGTTCAACATCACTAACCATCAGGCGAATGTAAACTAAAATGAGATATCACCTCACATCTTTTAGGATAGCTATTATCAAAAAGACAGAGATAAGTGTTGATGATGATGTAGGAAAAATGGGAACCCTTGTACAGAAAAATAGAAAAACTTTAGCCAGACCATGAAGAAAAAGAGAAAATTCAAATGAATAAAATCAAGAATTGAAGAGAAGATATTACAACTGTTACCATACAAATACAAAGGATCTTAGGATAATTATATGCCAGAAATAGGAAAACCCAGAATAAATGGATAAATTCATAGGAATGTACTAACTACTAATACTGAACCATGAAGAAATAGAAAAGCTAACAGACCAATAATGAGTAAGGAGATAGAATCAGTAATCTAAGAAAAGCCCAGGACCAGCTGATTTAACAGATAAATTTTACCAAACATTTAAAGAATAATTAATGTCAGTTCTTCTCAAACTCTTCTAAAAAAATTGAAGGGGAGGGAATACTCAACAACTCATTTTAAAAAGCCAGTGTTTCTCTGATACCAAAGCAAGATATATAATAACACTACAAGAAAAGAAAAATATAGGCCAATATCCCTGAAGAATATAGATGTATGAATTCTCAACAAAATAGTACAAACTGAATTAAACAGTACATAACAACGATCACACAGCATGATCAAGTAGGATTTATTCCAAGGATGCAAAGATGATTCAACATCCACAAATAAACAAGTGTGATACATCTCATTAATAGGATAAAAGATAATAATCATATGATCATCTTGATTATGCAGAAAAAGCATTCAATTTTTTCAACATCCTTTATGGCTAAAAACTCTCAATAAATTAAGTATAGAAGGACCATTCCTCAACATAATAAAGGCCATATATGGCAAACGCACAGCTAACATTACACTCAGTGGTGAAAATCTAAAATATTTGCTCCAAGGTTAAGGACAAGACCAGGGTGCACACATTCACCACCCTATTCGTTACACTACTGTATTTGCTCTAGCCAGAGCAATTAAGCAAGATAAATAGATAAAAGTCTTCTAACTGGAAAGGAAGAAGTTAAATTCTTTTATAGATAGTATGATCTTATATATGGAAAACACTAAAGACCCCACACTAAAATTGTTAGATATAATGAATAAATTCATTAAAGTTGTAAGATACAAAATCAACATACAAAAATCAGTTGTGTTACTATATACTAATAATGAATGATCTGAGAGTAAGAAAATAATCCCAGTTATAATAGCAACAGAAGTAATAAAATACATTGGAATAAATTTAACTAAGGAAGTGGAAGATGTGTTCACTGAAAACTATAAAACACTGATGAAAGAAGACATAATTAGATGGAAGATATCCTATGTTCTTTGATTGAAAGAGTTAATGATGTTAAAATTACCACTCAAAGTCATGCTTAGATTCAATAGAATCAAAATTCCAATGACGTTTTTCACATAAATTGAAAAACACAATCCTAAAATTTGTTTGGAACCAAAAATGACTGTGAATACCCATAGCAATCTAAAGAAAGAAAAAATGGGGAGGTGTCACACTTCCTGATTACAAACTATATTACAAAGCTATAGTAATCAAAACAGTATGATACCAGCATAAAAATAGACACATAGACAAATGGAAGAGATTAGAGAGCCCAGACATAAACCCATGCATCTACAGTCAACTATTATTTGACAAGGGAGCCAAAAATGCTCAATGGGAAAGAGAATATTCCTTCAATACAAGGTATTGAAAAAACTGGATATCCATGTGCAAAAGAGTGAAATTGGTTTATCATCTTACATCACACACAAAATTTAAATTTAAATGGATTAAAGACTTAAAACTAAGACCTGAAACCATAAAACTTCTATAAGAAAACAGAGGGGAAACGTCTTTGACATTGGTTTTGGCAATGATTTTTTTTTTGGATATGACACAAAATGCATAGGCAACAAAAGCCACTGTAAATAAGTAGGGCTATATTAAACTGAAAAGTTCCTGTATAGAAAAATAAACACTCAATAAACTGAAAAGGGAGAAAATATTTTCAAATCATATATTTGATAAGGGGTTAATATCCAAAATATATAAATAACTCATAAAAGTCAATAGCAAAAATAAAGTATCTGATTAAAAAGTGGACAGAGGACCTAAATAGACAATTTTTCAAGGAATATATATAAATGGCCAAGAAGTAGATGAACAGCTAAAAATCATTATTAATCATCAGGGAAATGCAAATCAATACCAAAATGAAATATCACCTCACATGTGTTAGGATATATATTATCAAAAATACAAGAGATATCAAGTGTTTATGAGGATGTGGAGAAAAGAGAAAAACTTTTTGCACTGTTGATGGGAATATACATTGTACAGCCACTATGGATAACTATATGGAGGTCCTCAAAAAATTAGGACAATAACTACCAGATGATTCAGCAATCCCATTTATGGAGACACATTCAAAGGAAATCACTATCTGGAAGAGATATTGATACCCCCATATTCATTGTAGCATTATTCACAAATGCCAAGACATGGAAGGACTCTAAGTGTTTTTAAACAGCTGACTGAATAATAAAAATGTGGTATATATAATGGAATACTACTCAACCTTATAAAAAAGAATGAAATCTTGCCATTCGTGACAACATGGATGGACCTTGAGTGCATTATGCTATGTGAAATATCAGACAAACGCAAGTATTGTATAATCTTATTTTTATGTGGAATCTAAAAAAGCTGAACTTGTAGAAACAGAGTAGAATAGTGGGTGCCAGGGGCTGGGGTCTGGGGGTTATGGGAAGATATTGGTCACAGGAAAGACTTTCAGTTATAAAATGAATAAGATCTAGAGATATAATGCATAGCATTGTGATTATGGTTAATAGTTACATACTTGAAAGTTGCTAAAAGAGTAGGTCTTAAATGTTTTTACACACACACACAAATATATACATTTATCAAATCATCACATTGTACAACTTATACTTTCACATTACATGTCAATTACATCTAAGTAAAGCTGGTAAAGGGGGAGAAAACAGGCTCTTCCCCCAGTGAATCTTACATTTTGGAAAATAAAGACAGGAAATAGGTAAGTAAATGAAATAATTTCAGATAATGATGAACACTATGAAGAAAAACAATGTAAAGTAATGCAGTTTGGCTGCAGGGATGAAGAATAGATGGAGAGTCAGACAGTACTAAGCAATGTGACCACCTGGAGTAAGAGAGTTCCAGGATGAAGAAACAGTAGAAATACTCTGAGACAGGAAAGATAAATAGCACGTGTTGTCATGTGCTTATTGGTTTCACACTATTTGTTCTCTAATTACTCTATTTGTGTTATTTTTGTTGTCACATCTTGATTGTAAGTTTTCTGATAGTAGGGATGCTGTTTTATACTTGTTTATACCATATCACCTAAAATAGAATGCAATGTAGAAAATAAATTTTAAATGAGTGTTTATTGAATAATTTTATTATTTAATAATGTTTTAAGTAAAGCAATCCCTCTCCTATTCCTGCAATACATTGAGAGTGCTAAATTTCTTCAAGGATAAAATTGTTATAAGTAATGTATTCTTTATACCAATATATAAATTAAAATGGAGTAAATGCATGAACTTAAGACCATTTTTTTTCAAAAGCAATTTATTTCTGCATTCAGTTTATAGGGCCTTTGTAATCAGCAAACAGAAAGCATAATTTTCTTCAATAATATTTTTTTATCTTTTTTTTTTCTGAATTTGAACAAGGAAGGGGACCATACAATAATAAAATTCATGTTGACCAAGCAAAATATTGGACACTTTGATGATGTTGACAAAAAGTTAATAACTTCCTGTAGCAAAACCAATGTTATATTGATATATATGATTTGGATAATGACTCCTGCATAGTGGAGCTACTCTGGGTGTCATCTAGAATCTAATGCTGTCTCTCTCAAGCGCCTTTTTATGTCATCTGGGCTCTAGATCATCTCTGAGATGGAAAGGGGTCACCGAGATCATCCAGCTTAGCTCCTCCCCTGTGCAGATATACCTTAAGCAATGTCTCTGTGATGTCACATGTCACAGAGACATAGTCATCCAACATTTGCTAGAACACTTTCTGTGAGTGAGCACTCAATATTTCACACAGAAATACATCCCATCATTGGGCAGCTCTGTTATATTAGTCTTCCTTATGTTAAGTCATACTTATCTCTTTCTTATGTTAAGCCATACTTATCTCTTTCTCTACATTCTAGGGCTGCCTTTAAAATTCATGAGAATACAGTACAATATAAATACATGGCTTTGTTCTTCTGTAATTACATCCCTATCTGCCCATGTTTACTGAACACAACGTGCACATTGCTAAGCCAGGTCTTCCACCAACATGCATAAGTCCTCATACATAACAACTTGGGAAGGTGACACGGTGTATCCTCAGTTTCATCAGTCTCATTGTTTTAGCTCTTCTTCCTCTGTCTTGGGTTCCCTTACCTTCAATCACTCATAATATGGCATCTGTCCTCTCATATCACCAGTGAAATTTACAGTAATGACTCCCACTAAAGTGTGACTAATAAGGGCTCAAATACCTACCTGGGGAATAGATATTTGATCTGGGAAAGGACTTTAAACAAAACAAACAAGTAAACAATAACAACAACACAACCCATGGATCTCTATCCAGAGTTGTCCCTGAATAAACTGTTTAAGAAATTGGATCAACTAAAGGGTGGCTGTGCTTGTGCAGAGTTAGCTGAATATACCTTAACGAAGACCAAGTAAACAGCACATTTATCTTATTTTACAGGAAAGACTCTATTAGTCCAAACTTTGTTTCTGAACATGTTATCCTTTCTTTATCTTTCTTCCTATTAACAGAGATCTAGGGGTTATATATATACCATTACAAATGTGGCTGGATATTGCATGGAATAAATGATAGGTGAAATTTATTTGGCCCAGGTCTTTCCAAAATGTGTTTTTCTAGTTGCAACCAAGAAAAAGAACTTATTTCAAACAACTCACTTGGAAACACTGTGCCTGACATCTGGAAAGAAAGCCATCATTAGAATATTGCATTATTTCCATCAATAGAGACAAGGAGCTAAACAAATATGTGGAAGTATGTCAGTTAATCCCGTTGTAAATTAAAATAGTTATCATCACTATCCAGGTGAAGCTTCACCTAAGAGGTGCATGAGAGGCAATTAGAACAGTAATTATAGTCTGCGTTACGATGAAATTGGTAGGAGACAAAACTTCCAAAATCCGTATAATTTATCTAAGGGAGAAACATAACTTTTAAGACACTATAATCTAAGCATACTGAATGCTGTATGAACTAATGTATAATATTAATTAGTTATCAATGGGTATGTAATGTGAGGAAGGGAGCTATATCTATTGGTAATTTGCCCTGTCATTGATTTTTACCATTTTGAAAACCATTGGATTCTCATTAAGCAATAGCAAGAAGGTGTAAGATAGACTATAACAAACAAAGGCAAAATATTTTCAGCCTTCATTATTTTGTGAGATTATATAATTTATTGGTCTTTTCCTCTGATCAGCTGTCTTTTTCATGACATAGGTGTATTAACCATCAGTTAATAACTCTTACAGGTAGATGTAGTGGTCTCTTTTTATTATAAAAAGATCTTTGGAAATGAGTAGAATTAAGCTCTTTGTTGTTGTTGTTTTTTAATTGTTTGCATTTTCTCATCACACCATGCTGTCTCACACATCTCCAGGCCTGTACACACTGTTCCTTCTTTGGAATACTTTTTTTATTTTTATATTTTTGGCCATGCTGCACAGCTTGCAGAATATCAGTTTCCCCACCAGGGATTGAATCCGTGTCCCCAGCAGTGAAAGTGCGGAGGCCTAACCACTGGACTGGCAGGGAATTCCCCTAGAACTGAATTCTAATTCTGGTTACAAAAACCACTATCCGGATGACCTTGGGCAAGACACATACTTTCTAAGCCTCAATATCTTCAATAACAATCAAGAAACTGTCAGCTCTACAATGTTCACAGGTGCAAGACGTTCTTAAAATTATCTTGTTGGACCACATAAGCAATGCCCTATATACAAATGCCTGAAATGTGGTATCACCCAAGTCATACCCAATGGCCGAAAATAATAGGTATATACATAATGAGTTTTTTCCTCCCAGAAGCCTTTAAAATTCTGAGATTTTATGGTATATGGGAATGAAGAATTTCCTTCAAAATAGATTTCATTAGAGTCACATATCTTTTTATAAGAATATTCTATGTGTATTCATACTAGACAAACACTTTGTTCATATTTTTATTTCTTCGTTATATTTTCATTTATTCAACATGGATTAATTATATGGAAAACGGTATGATTGGATGTTTGTCGAGTACTTAGAGAAATAAAAGGTATGGACCTGCTCTCAAGTCTGCCTCAATCTAGTGATAGCTAAAGAGATATAAATGAAATACAAAGGGAGAACTAAGGAAAGAGCAATTATTATGTTTGGGAAGAAGGAAAAGGGAGTAAGGAAAGGAATTAATTTGAGCCCTGCTCTCTCAGGCTAAAAGTCTTCCACATCAGGGAGCAAATGACACAGGCATTTTGGCAGTGGAGCCATTTTTCTCTCTTTGAAGCATAATTACTTACGAATGCTTCATGTAAAGAAGCCCTGAAAGTTAGGTAACAATTCATTTAGAAATTTATATCATCTTTTGATAACATCACATACCTAATATTTAGTCACTTATTGACCTAAAATCTTCACCTCCCTAAACCAGAGGCAATTTGTTTTTCCTCACTCCTGCCCACTGAAAGAAAACTTGCTAATACTTCTGGTTGAGAAAAATTCTATCCCAGAAAAGAAGCTTTTATAGTTATATCTTTTCTATCTAGTATCCAGTTAACTTACTTTGTTCCTCTTCCTTTTCTAGCGGCTGGGCTCCAGATTTTAAATAAAAGATAGCTTTGGTGACCTCAATAGATTTGTGTGGCCCAGGATCATGTCTGATAAATAATATATGCTCAGAGTATCCATTATTAATTCTTACTGTCAGCAGTAAACTATGGGAACCTACCCTCAGCTCTCCTGCCTCTTCCACAGGAGGCTGTTAGCTCATTCCACAAGGTACTTACAAAACTTAATCTGCTTGTTTATGTGTATGTTCGGAGATGCTGTGATTGGGAAACTCATTACAAGATGTTTTTGCATCGGGCCCTAATGGAAGTCCCAATGTACTATTTACTCCCCACCAAAGAGACTTTGTTAAGACACATCGTGCTGCAGCTTGCTGGACAATGTTCAGAGAAGTAATAAATCCTTCCATAAAGCCGCAAAGCATGCAGTCCAAAGCACAAACAAATCTCACAGCACTAAATACCAGTCTTCAATCAACACTATTCCACCCTGTCATATCTCTACAACAGCTGCAAAAGGAATAACTCTTCTTTTTTATTTTATTTTTTTATTTTTTTTACTTAAGAAAACTTTATAATATTGGCTTTATTCCCACTTAGTATATTTTTAACATCTTTATTGGACTATAATTGCTTTACAGTGTTAAGTGTCCATCGACAGATGAATGAATGAAGAAGATGTGGCACATATATACAATGGAATATTACTCAGCCATAAAAAGAAATGAAATTGAGCTATTTGTAGTGAGGTGTATGGACCTAGAGTCTGTCGTATGGAGTGAAGTAAGTCAGAAAGAGAAAAACAAATACCATATGCTAACACACATATATGGAATCTAAAACAAACAAACAAACAAAAATGGTTCTGATGAACCTAGGGGCAGGACAGGAATAAAGACACAGACATAGAGAATGGACTTGGGGAATAACTCTTATACAGAGGTTTAGGGTTTTCTTTTAAAGTAAGATGTGTGTATAAGTGACTTGCGAAAAAGAGGGGAATAAAACTATGCAAACTTTTCCAACTTTTGCTCTCCATATTTAATGGTGCCTGGCATTTCTATAGATGACATTTAATATTTGAAAGGACATAATTTCTTTCAGTGCACATAGGAATTCCTGTTATATTTCTGGAAGATACAGAAAAATTCATATCTCTACACGAGATCTGCATTGAAATCTCTATATGGGATGGATGTTTCTCAATATTTACATCCTTCACATTGTACCTCCATGGGATCTAAATCCTCTATTTGATATTCCTTTATAGGTCTACAGTCACTCATATTAATGAACAAAAATTAACCAAAAATGCTAGAGCTGAAAGTGGCTAGAGAAAAATCTAGTTTGATGCTTTTCAAATTGTGTTTTCCTGAAACAAGGAATTCTGGAAGATACCCCAGGGGCAGAGGGATCTATGTAAGGAAGGCTGTGGGTAGCCTACAGTCAGAGCAGCTCCTCTTTGAAATGTTTCATACATTAAAACTTTTAGTGACATTTTGTTAAAAATCAGGTTTCATGGGGCTTCCCTGGTGGTGCAGCGGCTGGGAGTCCGCCTGCCGATGCAGGGGACACGGGGTCGTGCCCCAGTCCGGGAAGATCCCACATGCCGCGTAGCGGCTGGGCCCGTGAGCCACGGCCGCTGGGCCTGCGCGTCCGGGGCCTGTGCTCCGCAACGGGAGAGGCCACAGCAGTGAGAGGCCCGCGTACCGCAAAAAAAAAAAAAAAAAAAAATCAGGTTTCATTTATTTAAAACACACAATAAGAGACTACTGAGCTCAAAACATTTATTTCACAAGTGAGGAACTTGACATAAAATGTTAGACAGAGACCTAGGATGGCAGAAACTGAGCTTCTGAACTACTAGTGTTACACCAAGTCCAAAGAAAAGAGACAGGAAACAACAACAAAACAACAAATCCAATTGTGACCATAAAATAAAGGACTTATGCTAGAAAACTTGCTTTCAGTGAAGGAAGAGTGAGGTCCATTTCATCAGTTACATTGCTACAAGTTCTTAAACCACATAATTTGCTCCCTGCCTAATAGAAAGATAACCTTCCAGTCTTCATTTGATTAATGGCTAAGAGGAAAGACGAGATCTCAAAAGTGTATCACTTTGGCAAAGACTTTTTTTAACCTTAGAAGAAAACTTGATACATTTTATTAATTTATTAGTAGGACATAATGGAATTATTGGAAGAGCTCATTGAAGAAGAGATGATTTCCAACATTTTTTTTTTTCAACTGTAAACTTGTTTAGAGGAAAGATTTCTATTATTCTTTCTTCCAAGTCCAATAATGTAGAGCACAGTAAGTTGCAAGCTTGTGTGTATGTATGTATATAAGTGAATGTATATATAAATATATATACACGCATATATATATAAACACACAAAATGTGTATTAAAGTATAAAATGCTGACTAGATAAATAAATCTACTTCTTGATTACTTGCTCCTGAAGAAATTTATCAGCCTCAGTCCTTTATAAAAATTCTGAGTTATATACAGGCAAATGATATAACTGTTGTGGAGCATGCAATAATCTCAATGGCCTAACTGAGTTAATCAATTCATTAAAAGTATCTGTTGAAAGAGCATAAGAAACTCTTTTAAAAATTATAGAATACATAAAGAAGTCACAGACCTGGTTCTTGCTCTCATAGAATTTGTGATCTATAAGAAATTTTTGACAAATGGTAAATAGCAAATAATACTAAAAAATCCTTAGCAGTGTTTCCCAAACTTAGCTGCACATTGGAATAACTTGGGTATCACTGATGCCCAGTAATCATCTCCAATTGTATGTAATTGTATGGGGTACAATTTGAGCACTACTGGTTAGTCATACACTATATAGGACATTCTTTTGTAAATAACACCAAATTCTGTTATCATTTGTCAAGACGGAAGGCCAAAACATGAAGATTTCCCCAATTTGGTGCTCCAAACTTCATTCAGGCATCTTCAGCTATTAGCAATTCATAGCATTCAGTGGGATCATTTACTCTACTTTCACTATTAGAAAGAACAAGTTAAAACTAGCCACTTAAGCTTGGGCGCGGGATCAGTGCACAGCAGTTTTCAACCCTTTTTGCCCATTAGAAACATTTGAAAAGCTTCTGAGATATTCTAATGCAATGGCGCCCAAACTTATTCACATATTAAAATCTCCTAACACCAAAAGATCATACCCCATACTGATTATATCAGAAAGGGGATGGGAGCTGAGCCTCAGTATTTTTTAAAGATCCTGAGATGATTCCAATGTTCATCAAAATTTGAGAATTGCTTTTCTAATGCCACAGTCCCACACCCAGATGTTCTTATGTAACTGTTCTGAGGCAGGGTATGGGAATTAAGATTTTTACAAGTTCCCCAGGGGATTCTATTGTTCACTCAGGATAGAAAACTACTGAGTTAGAGCAGTTGCTCAAACATTGTTGCCTATTTGAATCATCCACACATAACGATTTTTTTTAAACAGCAAAGTTTGGGAAACATTGACTCAGAGGTCCTGTTTCTCACAGTATAGCTCATAGGTCACTAAGCTGATGATCCCTATTGAAGCTCCCGATTTTAGGATCTTTCCAAATACTTACCAAATTAGACTGCAGTTTGAGCAGAGAAATCTTCATTTTAACGAGTTCTATTAGGGAACCAGTGACCGAAACTGTCCGCCCTGACCAAGAATGATAAAAACTGCTTGCATGAGTTGTCTCACAACAGGAGGTGCTGATAAGGAACACAGCGCTGCTGCTGAAAACTAAACGGGGGAGTTTATGAGGGGCCAAAAGGAGGGAGGAGATGCCAGCCCATAATATGTTCTTCCAACTTCCCAGATATGCTCATGCTAGAATCCGTCTCGGCTGAGAGATGTGTGTGCCACTAGGAAGGACCAAATATGGGCACAAGCAAGATAACTGGCCAGAGACAACCCAGAAAGCTAACCGCATTACCATAAACCCTGAGACTGTGAGCCATGTGGCAGAGCAGTTCCCTGACCCTTCTGCTCCCCACCCAGGCTCCCCTTCCCAATAAAGTCTCTTGCCTTGTCAGCATGTGTGTCTCCTCTGACAATTCATTTCTAAGTATTAGACAAGAGCCCACTCTCTGGCCCTGGCAAGGGTCCCCTTCCCCTAACAGTTCAAAATGAAGTTTAACATTATTGATCTAGAACCATGATTCTGAAGCCGGGATGATTTTTTCCCTCAGGAGTCACTTGGCAATATCACATGTCAAATCTTCAGCACTCACAACTGGGATGGGTGTTACTGGTATCTAAAAGGTAGAGTCCAGGGATGTTTTGAAACCTCTTACTATGCCCGTGTAGACAACAGCCCCACAGGATAATTATTCAGTCCAAAATGTCCATAGTGCTGAGGTTAGGAAACTTTATTCTACAGCAGAAGTTCTCAAAGGTTAGAGTGCAACAATATCACCTGGACTGCTTTTTAAAACACAGATTGCTGAGCTCCACCCCTCAGAGTTTTTGACCTAGCAAGTCCAGGATGGAGCCAAAGAATCTGCATTTCTAACAAGTTCTGGTGATATTGACACTGCTAGTTTAGGGGCTATGTTTAAAGAACCAGTGATCTAGAGGTTGCCTCTCATTGTCATCTAATGCCTCTGACTCTACTAGAAGTAAAGTTCATCAAGACATGGAAATTTTAATATAGTGTGGAGTGCTACCAAGAACTTGAAGACACCCCAGACCAGTGTACCCTAAACCTCTAAAATTGGGATTTTCAGGATCTAACCATCCCTCCATCTGATATTGTCAGTATCAATGTTCAACTACAGGACAACAAGTTTGATTTTAAATGTTTCACTAACTTCAAAACAACTTTATAATTGTATTTATTTAGTCTGCAGGTGATTCTTGACATTCCTCTGGTAAGGAACCATTTAAAAATATAACAATCACACCTCAAATATCTGTGGTACATTTAGGGGAGAATACTAACCTACTTCGATACCATTTTATACAAACAAATCCTGTTTATAAAATAAATACTTTTTAACAATGTCCTTAATAACAGAACAGACTACCTCAGACAACCTCTGAACTGCTTCTCACTGATTTTTTTAATATTATTCCTTCCCCAGATCATTGTAATCAACAGCACCAGACACATACAAAAAATGTTAACAACATATCTGAATAGAGATTTAAAGAGTTTTCATCAGACCCTTGGTTGCTGTTCTCTCTATTAGAGCCATCAATAACAAGAGAGACAAAAATTATCAATCTGTAACTAGGCAACAAGGACAAAGCTAATGAACATTAGGCCGGAGATGGTAGCCTTTATAAATAAAATCCAAATAGCATCTTAGCTGAATATATTTTTCCAGTTTATTGCTGTTTTGACACGAATGATACCAAGATGTATTCCCTATACTTTGTTTGCTTTTACCTTTTTTTTCTTCTAGTTTATGTCCTGTGTTATTACTTTGTGGAAAGAGACAGAGTGGATGTAAAGAAGTCCATAAACTGGAACAAAACTGTTTTACTGTAAATACTTACCTACTTATCATCTTATTTTAATATGTCTAATGAGCAGGTTTGCCAAAGTAATCTTTAGGGCCTTCCTTGTGTTTGGCTAAGCTATCTACAATTAAAATGTATGATTTGTGGGGCTAGTTTAAAAAATCTGAATGAAAGTGGATATGTGGAGAAAAATTAAACACACGTTTGCAGACAGATTCACATATGTGTTGTTCTTTCCTTTCAAAAGAGGGAACAGTATCTTTGAAAATCTACTAAATTCATTCTGTTTATATAAATGTACAATTTCATTTTAGTTATACACATTATCATTCTTTTCCGGTTTAGCTTTTTGTATGGTTGATTTTCTCCAAGCATTTAAACTGCAAGAGAACTGGATTCTTTGCACAATCTTAAGGTGATTATTTTTTCTGTGGGAAAGTTCCAACTATGTACAGTTGGAACTCTAGGTACATACAGTTCCAGCTATGCAAATATTAATTTAATGTCAAAAAATATATAATAAAAATAATTAGTGTGATATTTATCTTGGAATTGCAGATATAATCAGATAAAATTACTTTTTTTTTCTTTTAATTTAACGGAAAGGCCATGAGACTTTTACCATGACAGTCCCATAGAAGTCTAAGCTATTGTCTATATGTGGTCCATTCACTTCTGACATACCAGAAAATCCCTCTAGAGGTTTAGTTTCCAAGCTGAGTAGTAAGTCCTCTTGCATAAATAATAGAAGAACTCCAAAGTGGCTTGTAAAATTATCCAATGGACACTTTCAGAAAAACATCAGCCCCAACTCTGCAGAAAATGCTTCAGGTAGGAAGGGATAATTCATTTATTCTCAATCTTAGAAGCTGATTCCTAGTAGAAAAAAAATGAGGTTGGGTGTCACTTTTTCTGTCCCAATCTATGAAGGTTACACCAATTTCTTTGAAAAAGAGAATTATAAGAAAAATTATGATCTTTGGGCAATGTTCAAAGCAAAACAGGAAGAAGGCAGATGGAGGCCTTTTAGGAGCACAAAAGTGAACACCCTGGCTTATCCACCGTGGATACTGCAAAAAAAATTGAGTGAACTGTGGTCTGAGCAGTCAGCCAAAGATAAACAATCACATGAACAGAAAGCAGCTAAGCTAAAGAAGAAATATGAAAAGGATATTGCCGCACACCGTGCCAAGGGCAAGAATGAAGTGGGAAAGAAGGGCCCTGGCAGGCCAACAGGCTCCAAGAAGAATGAACCAGAAGATGAGGAGGAAGAGGAAGATGAAGAGGAGGAGGAAGAGGATGAAGATGAGGAATAAATGGCTATCCTGTAATGATGTGTATGGAGTGTGTCTGTATGCTGCAGCAATTGTTTGGCTAAGAATGTGAATTCAAGTGCAGCTCAATATAAAAACTGTACAGATCGTTGTATAGCTGATAAGATTCTTTGTAGAGAAAATCCCTTTTTAAAAAATGCAGGTTGTAGCTTTTTGAGGGACTTCTATATATAATTAGATTTTAAACCTTCTGATGTTAAATGTTTCTAAATATTTAATGGTTTCTTTAATTTCTTGACTTCTGTATGGTAGCACAGCAAACTCATAGACAGTATCTATAGTAAATTTTGGGTTTTCTAGAATGAGAATACTTCATTTTTAAAAAAAAATTGTAATAAAATTATGTATATTAAGAAAAAGAAAAATTATAAGAAGGCTTCCCTTTAATAGACTACTAAAATTTTGTAGTACAACTGGGGTGAGAACCCTACTTGCAATCAGCACTAGTGGCTACAAGAATGACCAGGTCCACAAGACTTGACTACTCACTAATTCAAAACCCCAGATTACAGAGAAGTCAGTATAGATCCACAGAAATATGAGGCACAAAGCTAAGGTATCTGATCAACAATAGAGATTAACATCAGGAGATAAAGAGGAATATTTTATGCCATCCCAAGGCAATCTAAATGACATGAAAACTTACAGTTAAGTTTTTCTCGTAGGGTTTCAAATACTAAATTTATATGCCTTTTCTTCCCTATACATTATGATTGTACTATCATCATAAACCCAGTTAGTTGAGGCGTTTTGAAAACAGTAGGTTGCCCTTTATTCAACAAAAAATGCACATCCCAAGATATATTCTATTTCAGAAAATGAAAAAAATAAAAAAAGAATTATTGGGGAAGAAGAACAGCGAGGAAAAAATAAACCAAAAGATATTCACAGTAACATAAAAAGCAAAATTGAATCTGGGAGACAAAAAACTCTGACTTTTTACAACATTCAGTTGTCTCTGGTTAAAGAAGATTTGACTCTGTGAAAAAAACGGCATCATGGTCTTTAAGTCTTAGAGGGATTGGAACGTTTCATTAGTCTCACACCAGGGATTTTGGCAAGCATATTCCATCAAGATTTTACAAATTATTTCAACCACTAATAAAGTGATTATGATGCAGCTTGAAAGTGCAACACTTAAGTTTTATAGCAAAATGGCAGAATGAATAAGCAGGCCTTAAAACCATACTACTCATGTTAATTGAGTGGAAGGGAATATCGATTGAAGTGGAAATGACCAGACTGCCAATTTTCATCCACGCGTCATATGCCATCTCACACACACTTAGGCAAATGTGCAATTCCAATGATTACAGGAAATGAAGTTAAGCATCAGCAAAACCAGGCCAAAGGCATAGAACAGGTTCACTAAAACATTCTCGTTTTTCCCTTTTCTGCTTTGCATAGGAATCTACCTACCCGTATGTTTGTGTGGCTGTTGGGAGTGAAGTATTCTTTTCTTTTCTTTTTGGCATTACCAATTAATTTCCAAATGCCAAAAGCAGCAAGAATTGGAGCAACATATACAGTGGGAGCTACTTTTATGATCTAGGGATTCAGAGAGATATTGGTACAACTGAGAGATGGAAAGAGAGTAAAAATCAAAATAATCCGGCAAATACATAGTAAGTCTGCTATGGCTCATATATTTTGTTGGAAGTTAAGAGGAGGGAAGTTCAATACACCAAAACGCCCCACATTTCCTATCCTCAAGAATCTTACAGTTTTAATGGGAAGGCATATTTTCTCCTTGCATTGTTTAGACATTTATTAAACACATATATTTTGTGTGCCTGGCACGTGTCAGGCACTGAGCAAGATGCAGATATTTGAGATATTTTAATTCTCACTTGATTAACTCTAATACAGAAAAGAAAAACATAATAAACTTTTAGGAACAAAAGTTCCGTCACTTACTTTTATGAGCTACTCTTACTTTTAATGTATTCAGTTCTTTGGGGCAGCCTCCTCAGGATTGCATTATCTAATACTTGCTTTATTTCCAGCTCATTTTGCACTATTCTTCCCTTTATGCTGTAGTTCCCTACCCTCTTCATTACTCTGAATACACTATTCATTTACCTGTTTCAGACCTTTCTCACCATCTATTCTAGAACACCCTCTCCCCCGTCCTTAGCTATGTCCTTCTCATCCTTCAGGACTAAGGTAGGCTTAAAAACAATCCTAGGACTCTGAACTTTTTGAGGCATTTATCAAAATTGGAGTTGATTAGTAATTTAGGTGATTTATTTGTCTGTTTTTTTCTTTTGAGAATAAACCCTTCATAAAAGCCAGAATTTGTCTGATTTACTTAAAAATGCATCCCAAAGACCTAGCACCAAGTTTAATGCATATTAGATTCAGTTAATAGTGTGAAATTAAAAATTTTAAAACCCAGAATAATGCAATGCAATAGTTATTGGAGGACAAAGATGGTGCTTTTCAACACAGTATTCCAGGGACAAGGACAGTAACTATAATATTGAGGGACTGAGGCTGTAGGTGAATGAGCAAGTAGGGTTCTGACAATAAATGCAATAGAACAGAAGAGAGGAAGGCTGTTAGTGAACACAAGTTGTATAGGTACATGTGTGTGTAATTAAACATTACATAAAATTACAGGAAAGCAAACCAGGTGCTAGGATGGAAAGTAAATGACGGTTATTAGGCAAGTCTTCTTTTGCACAGTAATATTTCAGTCTCTGTCTGAAAAAAAAAAAAGAAAAGAAAAGTAAAAGAAGAAATCAGCTGTGCCAAGAAAAGCAAAGAGCATTCCAGGCAGAGGGAGCAGTGATTACAAAAGACCCAAAGGCAGGCAAGTGATTGGTGTGTTAGGAACAACAAGAAATGTATCCCAGTAGCCTGGAACATGTGAAACATGAAGGATAGGAGCTGGGAAAGAGGGTGAGAATTAAGCCTAAGTATGAGATCACCTACAGCTTTGAAGGCTATTGTATGATTTTGGATTTTAAACACAATGGGAATCTACTGAAAATTTTTAAGCAAGGCTGGCATGATCAATTTGTGTTTTATAAAGGTAACGTTGGCTACTGCATAGAGAGTACAGTCGATAGGGGGAAATCCTGGGTATGAGTTGCAATAGAGTAATTGGAAATTGGAAAGAGGAGCTTAAGTTTTCTTCTATCTTTCTAAATTAATACCATGATACCCCAAGGTCAGGGAAATTGTTCAAACTCCATTTTATTCCTTATAAATATCTGCCCTGTTTATCTTGCTACAAAAGCACACTGTAAACATCTCTACTTTTAATTGTTTACGTAACAAATATGCCAGAAGCAATAGACTTCAATCTGTAACTTTCTGATATGCTTTTCATTTTGTACAGGAAAAGAAAAAAAAAAAAGCCCTGGGCTGTCACCAAAATGAGGTGAATACCCACCTGGTTTCAGCAAATCCACTCTCTTCTGCTGTGTCTCTTTCTGTATGTCTATGAAACATCCAGGGCTAGAAATGTCTTAAGGAGTCCTGCTCTCCTTTCTCATGTCATCATTGAAAAATAAATGCTCCAAAGAGTGCTGTAGTATTACAGCCCTCTGGGTTGTAGGTTGAATTCCTGTACAATTAGGTTTATATTCCTCATTCTCACCTGTTTTCTATAAATTATTTTTAGAAACAAGAGACCACTGATATTGACACAGATGGCACTGTGCAATAAATAGCCTTACTTGCATATGCAGACCGACAAACATGTACCACGAAAACCATTTCAATTAACAAATGCATTTATACAAATATTCAAATGCACATTTCTTTGCCTAGACTGGAGAGTTTTAGTAACTACATTGCCTCAAACACAGCTGCCTATCACCAAATGACAAGTGGTTTTGTGGTTTTTTTAAGAGACTTTGGAGGGAGAAAGGGAAGACATAATATGAAGCTGGCTATCAAAATTTCATGTGTAGCTTTCCATCCTGCTTCCAATCATGTCACCTTGTGGTCTCAACAATTTTTCTTAGTGGAACTTCAGCCAGGGATAGAGGAAAGAGCAAAATGTGAAATATATGAAATTGGTTCCCTTGCTGATGTTTTTTTATTTTTATTTCAAAAACACAATTTGTCAATTAAAGGTTAATATCTGAGAAACTGTTATTTATGGATACATAGAGGGCCTCACTAATCTTGGTTCGAGTTATGATTTAAGAAACTATTTTTTAACAGAGAAGAGGAAAGGGATATATTGTACCAAATAAATGGATCAGGAATATCATTGTGAATTGTTTGGCTTCGTTTAATCATCATGTGAATAGTAGTGAAACAGAACAGGACCCTGTGGGGCTCCTGGGCACAAAAGCCTTTCTGTGTCCCCCATTTCTTGATTACAGTAAATAGGCTCCTTTCAGCCTCCATGACCTTCTCTGAGTTCCAAGGAGCAGGTTCAAATAGTTGCTAATTACTGAAGTGAGGGGATGTGGATACAAGGGAAAAACAGTCAAAAAACAATAGTGAAGCCTTGGAGAAGGGTCCTGGTCCCCCCAACAAGGGATGCACATAACAGTATCTTTGAGCTGTTTTGCAGATACTGAAACCCCTCCAGGTGGGAGAAGTTAATGTTGTGCTTCCCACAAGCATGTAGATCCCAGACTAGTTGGAACCAGAAGGTTGATGATGCTGACTCCCACTTACCTCACCACCAACCAATCAGAAGAATGTCCACGAGCTGATCACCTTCTTTGAACCATTACTCTAAAACCCCTCACTACCTCCTCCAGGTTGGGACACACAGTTTTGAAGTCATTAGCCCACTGTGGCCTCCTTTGCCTGGGAAAGCAATAAAGTTATTCTTTTCTACTTCACCTAAAACTGTCTCTGATATATAATTCAGTGTCAGGGTACAAAGGCTGGTTTTAGCTTTAGTAGTGAGCTGATAACCAGGGGTCAACTCTTTTGTAGTTAAAATTGCAAATATCTGGATAGTGTAAAATAAGGTTCCAAAGGTGACATATCAGACAGCTAAAACAGAGGGCTGGGATTAGTGACATCACAATGTGATAATTTTCCAGGGGTTTCCTTCTATATTGATCAGGGGTCAAATCTCTTCTTAGAAATAGCTGGACTTTGAGGTGTAAACTCCCTATGAGAGAAGCAAAGTAGAGACTTTGTCTCGCTGTTACCAATGAGTGGCAATCTGCAAGCCTTTCTGGAAATGGGGTTTGATGAGGGAAGAGGAGAGAACAAAAAGTTGGTGAGAACTTGTAATGAGAGACTAAGCGAGCGCTGAAGCTGGAGAAAAGATGCAGAAGAGAAGCTAGGGACACATGAGTAAAACTGATCAGCCTCACGATTTTGCTAACTTCAAATTAGAGACGGTAGAGACATTAGCTACTTATATTTACTTTTTCAGAAATCCTGCTCCCATTGAGAGAAGACTCAGAAAATCTAGCATGGCATTTTTACCTGTGTGTGTAAAAGGGTTAACTCAGCAGACCTTGTTGTGGAAAACCTGCCCATTCCTAAGAAAGGATTGTTTTCATCACTGGCCTTTAGCTGGTCCCTGAGAACTGAAATGTTCTGTCTGATGAAAATACTTTGTGTATGCCCGAGGCCTTGAACCACAGCCCCCCAGTTTGTCCATATAGTTTATACTAACAAAGTGATATATGCTGAACACCTGCTTCCCCTCTGGAGGCCTAGAGTTGAGTATCTGAGGTCAGTCACTAGGTGCTATACACTTAGGTGACTAGTAGCCGATAAAAATTCTGGACACCCAGGCTTAGAAAAGTATCCCTTATCGGTAACTCTTCCCACGCGTTGCCACATATATTTTCGGGGGAAGAATTAAGTACATTCTGTGCAACCGCACTGGGAGGGGAACATTGGAAGCTTGCACTTGGTTTACTCCAAACTTTACCCTTTGTTGAATTTCTCTGTATCCTTTTGGTACAATAAGCCATAATGGTGAACATAATGACGTTTGTGTCTTATGAGTCCTTCTAGTGAATCAGTGAGCCCACGTGTGGTCTTAGAGACCTCCAGTGCAAAGTGTCCTCTAGAAATCCAACTATTGGCTAATCTGACCAACCATGGAGTGTCCACTGAGGGGACCTCTAGTTTCTGTATTCCTTGTGCAAGATAATTTCAAGGAAGTGACAAGACACCTATCTCTGGTGACAAGGGTTAGACATGCGCTCTTCTGACATAACTAAAGGACTCTACTGAATGACTTCTTATCTATCCAAACCAAGCACACAGTGCTCTTTCAATTGAGTCTAAACAAGGATTTATTGATACAGAGGAGAATCACACTTTCCCAAGGAGATAATTCTGACTAGTAGAGTCAACATCATTAAATACCACTACTGGTCTTGCCTCTGGAATCAATGCCCTTATATTTTGAGTTTCTTGTGAGCAAAAATCATTGTCTTCTACATCAGGACTTTCATGTTCCTGTTCTACATCATTTGGAGGCTAAGTTATTTTCCATTTGTCACATACCCAGAGCTACTCTTCCTTCCCCCGCTTTGTCAGTCAAGAGCCTGACCCTTATAAACTGAATCACCCAGACTACTTTGCCTTATGTCTTAATATTTGGTTTAATCCAAAGGAGGCACTCAAAATTTGAGAGAGGAAAGAAGGAAAGGTAGAAGCAGTTTCTCCCACTCTCTCTGTACCTGGGTACTATTATTCGGGCAGTGGCTATATTCTTCTTTTTCTACAGCTCCTTCCTGATAGATTGATTCCACAGCACCAGTGATCCTTAGGATCTGGTTATAATGTTTCCTCTTCTTGTACTTTCAGGCTTAGTGGTAATAATAGCTTTTCTTAAATTATTTTCACTGCATCAGTTGAGTGTATCTTTTGTTTCCTACCAGTCAGGAGACTGGCAGAGAGGCATACAGTGAAGTTCACTGAATGAATTCATGAGCAATCCAATGGATGAATGAATGAATGAATGAAGAATCCCTGCTCCCTCATGATTTACAGAACCTACTTTGACAAATTAAGCCAACCCAAAAGCATAATTTGCTGCACTTTTTTGAGTTGTGGTGTAACAGAAGCCTTGAAAGTTAACCCAAAGAAAATATATCAATGTTGAAGATTTCATGTAAGGTTGGAAACAGAGCTGTAAGGGGAAAGCTATGAGGATTGATGCATACAAGGCTATGCAGTGGCTGACAGTTTCCTCTGCCTTGACTTCTCTGAGATCTTCTTGTAACAACCAGGTCTTACTATCTCAATGGGAACAACGAAAAAAGTCATAGTTGCAACAGGAACAAAATTCACACTCAAAAGGATTGAAACAAGAGAGCTTAATAAAAGGGATATTGACAGAAATCTGAGAAACCTCATCACATACAGGCTTGCTGCCAGAGAAGAAGGGCCACCTGATGAGGCATCAAACACAGCTACGGGCAGAAAAACAGTGTTGAGGTAGGAAAAGAATGGAGAAAATAAGTACTCCAAGCTCTCTTTACCCTGGCTCATAATCTACTGCTGGTGCTTCCCATTGATCTTGTCTAAATCAAACAAGAGGTTAAGTGTGATGCGATGCAAGCCTCCCAGGGAATACAGGAAGGTGGACCTGGATTGGAGCAGTGAGACAAGTGGAGAATAGCTACCATAGCATTTTTAAAATCTTTTCTAAGAGAAGTGCTAAACCTATGCTTAAAGCCTATCTAGTAAGATAATTAATAACCAGGACTTTACTACAATTTGCTACTTTTGAAAATAAAATTCTGAGGCTAACAACCACCCTATAAGGGAGGTTTGACAAAGAGTATATTTTATCTTTGGCATCAAGTACACTAGATATTTATCATATATGTTGGATAGACACTAGTCCATTGAACTGTGATCCCCCTAATGATACAGAAAGGAATCAGGGCTGGCCCTAAACCCTCTGAAGTCATCTTCTAGTTCTTTTATTATTGTATGTTGTACACCGGTTTGCTCCTTGACCACACAACCTTTTTTCCTCTTTTATCCTGGCATAAGCTTCTGTTTACCCCATTCAAGCTGCTCTTCCTGAAAAATCACTGTGCTTTAGTTTTATCAGCCAATAGCCATTGGCTTAAAAATGATTAGGATTTCCCCCAAGAGGAAGCCTTTGATCACTGGAGCCAGATCCAGCCATGAAAGTGTGGGTTTTCCTGCTCGGTTCTAACATTTTCTCTCAATTAGGACAGGAGAGACTGCCTTGGGAAGTTGATTCTTCATCTGCACACATAATATCTGTGTTGCTATGTTTTCTGAGGAAACACTAGGGGACCCATTGGTAAGAACCTGTTTTTGAGGTAATTGCAAGGGGAAAATAAAGCACACCTCAATGAAAACTCATTTTTTTTTATATTCCCTATACTCTCTCTCTCTCTTTTCCTAAATCCAGCAGCACCAAATCTCAGGTGGCAAACAATAGATTTCACTGGTTGAGAATAATCCAATAGAACAGCCCAAGGCAGAATGAAAACAGCAAGACCTTCCTGATATCACATGAATGGGTTTCCTCTCTGGTTGCAGAAGGCTGCTCTCAAAATCACCTGTTGTCTGTATGTCTTCCTTGGTGAAGTAAGTCAGAAAGAGAAAAACAAATACCGTATACTAATGCATATATATGGAATCTAAAAAAAAAAAATTGCACTGATGAACCTAGTTGCAGGGCAGGAATAAAGATGTAGACATAGAGAATGGCCTTGAGGACACGGGGTGGAGGGGAAAGCTGGGGCGAAGTGAGAGTAGCATCAACACATATACGCTACCTAATGTAAAATAGATAGCTAGTGAGAAGCAGCAGCATAGCACAGGGAGATCAGCTCAGTGCTTTGCAATGACCTAGAGGAGTGTGATAGGAGGATGAGAGGGAGGCTCAAAAGGGAGGGGATATGGGGACGTACATATGCATATGGCTGATTCACCTTGGTGTACAACAGAAACTAACTAACACAGTATTGTGAAGCAATTATACTCCAATAAAGATCGGTTAAAAAAAATCACCTGTTGTCATGTCTAGTACCTGGATATACAGAAGAGGTCCAAGCAGGCCCAAATATATAAAATGTCCACATGATTATCACAGGGCACTAGGAGGCTTTATATGAAGATAACTGATAAGATTAGTGAGGTGGAGAAGAGAAAGTGATGTTGTATTTGAAGTTATGTTTGAAGTGAAAGGATATCAACGATGATGAGACAAGAAACAAAATCCCTGAACACTGGACTAGAAGTTTGCCATGGAAGATTGAGAGAATTCAATATGGAGTAACTTCACTCCAGTAGGGGAATTATGCTGACATTTCAAAAATTCATATTATGTTATTAAGTGATATTACAATGGGGTGGGCATAAGGAAGCATTTCTTTTTTTTTAATTGAAGTATATTTTATTTACAATGTTGTGTTAACTTCTTATGTACAGCAAGGTGATTCAGTTATACATATATATTTTTAAAATATTCTTTTCCATTATGGTTTATCACAGAATATTGAATATATTTCTCTGTGTTATGCAGCAGGACCTTGCTGTTTATCCATTATATATGTAATAGTTTGAATCTGTTAACCCCAAACTCCCACTTCATCTCTCTTCCACCCCACTCCCCACTGGCAACCAAAAGTCTGTTCTCTATGTCTATGAGTCTTTCTGTTTCATAAAAATTCATTTGTGTCATATTTTAGATTCCACATATAAGTGATATCATATGGTATTTGTGTTTCTCTTTCTGACTTACTTCACTTAGTATGATCATCTCGAGGTCCATCCATGTTGCTGCAAGTGGCATTATTTTATTCTTTTTTTATGTTTGAGTAGTATTCCATTGTATATGTGTACCACATCTTCATCCATTCATCTGTCGATGGACATTTAAGTTGTTTCCATGTCTTAGCTATTGTGAATAGTGCAGCTATGAATATAAGGGTGCATGTATTTTTTTGAATTAGTGTTTTGTCTGGATATGTGCATAGGAGTGGAATTGGTGGGTCATATGTTAGTTCTATTTTTAATTTTTTGTGGAATCCCCATACTGTTTTCCACAGGGGTTGCACCAGCTTACATTCAAGAGGGAGGCATTTCTAATACTTGAAATTAATATCATAAAGGGCAACAGCCCTTGTTTGGTATCTGAATAAAAATAAAATTTTGGAACGTAGGTCCCGTGGATCTGACTCTTCACAAGAATTTTGATTTTGAGCCATGTCACTACCACCTCTAAGTGTCTCCTCTCAATAAGCCTAGGTTCAAAGTCCTAGCCATCTCCCTGACTATTTTTAATTTGGCCTAGGCCATGAAATGATCAAATTAAACTAAGCCATGATCAAACTCCAATTGGAGAGGGCTGCAACAATGAGTTATTTTACCAGGAGACAAAGTCCTTGTCTTTTCTAATGTTCTGGTGTCTTGAATAGTGAAGGATGTAAGAAGGGAGGGAAGGAAGTATTTTAGAACAAGACTTTTTGGTAACCATTGAGATAATTATTCATTTTGACTAATGATTAAATGTTAATGTATATATATATATATATATATATATATATATATGCAGGCTGAAATAAAATCTTAGCAAGCAGATTGTACAATTCTTCATTTATGGATGACTACTGAAATAGCATCAGTGTAATATTTTGATAGAGTAAATGAAATATTTGTTCTTATTTCTAGATGGCTTTTTTAAAAATATGTTCTGGACAAGTTCTTGCAAACCTGAGTTTTTGAATGACACTTTTTTTACCCTCTACTACATTGTAACCTTACTACAATTAGACATAAGCAAATTTAGATAAATCCCAAGCCAACTAGTGAAGTTCTCTACAACTAGAGAACAGAGATAAGAACTTAGGTGAAAGCCATCCAAAGGGACAGGTTGCCTACACCTCAGTACTTTGAGTCATCTCCCCAAAACCCTGCTCTGTGCCTTCCACATAGACAAGCATTAAAGTTGTAAAGACACTAAATATCCCTCCACCACAAATACACACAGAGCCTCCTGGCAAACACACACACATAAATATACACACACAAACACAGCTCTACATTTCATCACTTCCAAGAGAATTTTCATTTTCAACAGAGACTCTTCATGAACTGATAACTCAAAGGCATGATTCAATCTTGCAATTTTAAGTTGGGTAAAACTTGAAGCATCCTTTGGGCTCACTTCTCATTTCAGAAATTATAGTTGCTAATCCTCACTTGCTCTCCTCACTTAATTCCTCTAAAGTTTGACACTCATCTGAAGAAAACAACCTTGTATTCCACTTTTTTTCTGTGTTTTTACACTTCATCTATTTTGTTTTGCCCAGAGAGGGACTTAATAAAGATTACTGGATCCTAAATTCAATGGTGTTTGGTTTTCAAAAGATACATTTTTCTTTCAACATTCCTGTCTTCAAAAGCTAATGGGTTGTGTTGCTCTATTGTAAGCCAGAGTCAGGTTGGTGGAGAAATCACAGCAATTTTTCCTAATTGCTGCTGAAATTGTGCTTCCTTAGAAGAGGGGGGAGACTAGCTTAGCTGACAGAAGTGCATATCTGCTAAATAGAAGAAATGCAATTAGTGGTTAGTTGAGAGGTGGGAAAGAGAGATTTTACTTTGCAACAACTAAAAAAAAAAAAAGAAAATGCTTAGACATTATTTAAATTAAGCAAGATGTATGAACCAGCACAGAAACTACACTGCTCAAGGTCTGTCATAATCACCCACTGCATTTCTCTTACAAAACATATTTGGAAAACAAGTGAATTTTGCCTTTATAATCTCATTAAATATAAATATATTCATTAATTAGAAGTAGAAAAGCAGGAGCTTTGTAGTTAGGCAACTCCAAGTGTGAGCCAGGCTCTGCCATTTATAAGTTGTATGACGTTTTGCATGTTGTTAAATATTCATAAACCTGTTTCCTCTAAAACTAGATAATAATGAAATATCTTCAGGCAGGTGATATAAAATTTAAGTGAGATTATTATTTTTGAAATCATTCTATTATTTAATAATTTCATTGTTATTTAAATAGTTTCTTATTTGCTGCATGATATTAAGCAATTTATTTAAACTCATCATCTGTAAAATGGATCTTTAATATATAGCTTTTAGGGACAAGAGGTAAAATCAACAGAGTAGATAATACATATTCTTCATCTATCATGAAGTATCTAAATATGTGCTTGGCTTAGACTAACTGCTGGAGAGATGGCTGTTCCCCTTTTCTTCTCTCCATCTTCCTCCCTCCCTCTCTTCATTCCTCTTTATTCCTTCCTTCTTTCCTTCACTGTTAAGAGTTGAAAAGTTGGGAAAGACAATACCTTGGTTTCATCTACTCAGAATTGCCTTCCATCTCCTTCTGGGGCTCTGTATCTGCAATTATGGAGACTGACAGAGTTACGGTAAATAACCCACCGGTTCAAATCTGAAACCTTCGGAGGTGAAAGAAGGGTGATTTTACAGGTAAGGCCACAGTTCCTCTCTCTTTCCAACCAGAAGTCTAATAAAACAGTAAATCAATAAAGTTCCCCTTTCTCCTCCTCTTTTAACTTTCAGTGGAAAGTGACACTTTGGCTCATTAAAGACAATAGTCAGAAGATTAATTTGATCAAACCCTGAAAGCTGTCCTGCTCATAGCCTCTGAGGGAAACAGGTCCCATTAGTCAGGAAGACGAGGGTGCAGTCAGGAGACTCCTGGGCCCTGGGGCTGGGAGAGAGGACTGCCTTTCCTTAGGTCTCATTAAAAACGAACACAAACATTAGGGATGAATAACGACAACTCTGCTTTTCATAGCCAGTATCTGTAGGACTAAAGTGATTCTGAATTCAAGTGGCGTTGAAATACACCTCTTTCATGTTCAACTCAGTACCAGCATCGTCTATGAAACTTTTCCCACCTATCCCAGTCCCTCCAAATTAGAGTTCTGGAGCATGTTTGGTGAACAGCACCTCAAAAAGGACTCCAAGAATGTTTCCAGTGAGAAATCCTAAGTTCCTCAAGCTTCATGTGTTTGTCTTTTTTTTTTTTTCCTCCAAGACAATCTTCCACAATTCTAGCCACATGGTTACTCTTAACAAATCCTAGTTTACTGACAATATTAACTACAGTTCAAAGTGCTAGAGAACTAGCAAATTCTTTATATCACACAGAACAATTACGTTTCAGATGTAATTTAAAGTATTGGGAATTGGCATGATTTAAAAGAAAGAAAGGGAAAAATAATGTACTAATCAACTTTTGTTGCAATAAAACTGCATAACCAAGATCTTCAAAATCCAAGGGTCTTACAATAATAAATGCTTCCTTTCTTGCTCACTGCTCTTTGGGTGGACTATGGCTTCACTGAGCTTGGCTCTGGGTTTCAGATTGCGTCAGATCTACTCCATTTGTTTCTTTATTTTCCTTGGACCAGTAGTTAACTGGGCCATATTCTTCTCACAATACATCACAGGAACACAAGAGGGCAAACCAAAACTTACACATATGAAGACTGTCCTTGAGTCATGTTGACAATATGATCTTTGCCAAGAAAGTCACACAGCCCAGATCAACAACAATAATTTTATAGAAGGGAAGGAAGAAAAATTGGAAACAATCAACTTTCATAGTAACTAATATTTAAGTTTCTTGACAATGCTAATCACAGTGTTAAATAACTTACAAACATCTCATTTAGTCCTTATATTACTCTTGTGATATGGGGTTTAATATCTCTATTTTATAAGTGAGGAAAGAGTCTCAGAGAAACTTAGCATCATATTCAAGGCCAAAAAGAAATGGTGCCATGTGAAGCAGGAGTTCAACTATAGGTCTCTTCAGTTCCAAACTCATCTATCTTTCCATCATTTATATTGATGCTGCATAGCAGACATTCAAAAATAGATATTATTTTTACCAGAACTGGGCAGTGTTGTTAGCACTTTGCATATATTAATCTTGCCATCATCTGTTTGTATTATGTAATATTATTATTTCCCATTTCATAGATGAGAACTGAATCACAGAAGGTTTAAACAATTTAATATACAGGCCATCTGTCTACAGCTCTGTATGATAAGCTGTAGTCATTCTGGTGTTTTTGCATGTAATGATTATGAGAATAATTAGCAAAGCACATGACACTATATATTCACACTATAATTATCACATTTAACCCTCCTGCTCACTTTAGAATTAATACTGGACTTCCCTGGTGGCACAGTGGTGAAGAATCTGCCTGCCAAAGCAGGGGACACGGGTTCGAGCCCTGGTCCAGGAAGATCCCATTTGCCATGGACCAACTAAGCCCGTGCGCCACAATTACTGGGCCTGTGCTCTAGAGCCCGTGAACCACAGTACTGAGCTCACTTGCCACAACTACTGAAGCCTGCATGCCTAGAGCCCATGCTCCACAACAAGAGAAGCCACTGCAATGAGAAGCCCGCACACCGTAACGAAGAGTATGCCCCGTTCTCTGCAGCTAGAGAAAGCCCGTGTGCAGCAACGAAGAGCCAATGCCACCAAACATAAATAATAAAATAAATTAAATAAGTAAAAAAAGGAATTAATACCTAAAATATATTCTGAATCTATCTGCTTCTCTCCATTTCCACTGCCAACTTGCTATATTATTCCAGCTCATCTATTGACTAAAATTCTTCAGGAGCTTCCTAACTAATTGCCCTGATTCCACTTTTCTCCCCCTGCAATACATTTTCCACATAGCAGCATGCCTGAGTAATCGTTGCTGAAATGTAAATCAGATCATGTCATTTCTCTACTGGAAATCCCAATGGCTTCTGTCAGAATTATATATAACATGCAAACTCTGTTTTATCTTATAGGGCCTGAGATGATCTGACTACATCTTTGATGGTATCAAGAACCACTCTGCTTCACACCCCAAATGCCAACCTATAGCTTGCTTCCTCCTCAGACAACAGCCCAGGCTGTTTTCTTCTTTAGGACCTTTATACAGACTCACTGCAGCACTCAGTCTAAACATCACCCAAGAGAATGTTATTCTTAGCATTAACGCTATTGGATATGTGCTTGATTTGTATGTTTATTTTTTGTCTCTCAATTATAATGAAGCTTTAGGGGAGGAGGGGTCTTGTCTGCCTTGATCAGTGTTACCTTTCTGTTTCCATTGTCTAGAATACCACCCATGCATAAGAAGCACTGGGTTAATGGATGTTGAACATGCAATCTATAAACCAATATATAAAATCCACAGATGAGCTACAACCATACTATCTCATTTAATGCTCATAAAGAAAAAAATCTATTTTATGCAAATTCAGAGTTTGAGGCTTATTATGAACACAGAATTAAGTAAACTGTAAACACAGCATTTTTAAATGTTTTACAGTTGCCAACAATAATTTTAATCCCATTCTCTCTAGGAATGTGTTAGTTATTTTAAATGTAAAATGATTAAAATGCCAAGACACATGTATGAGAGTGTGTGGTATATGTATATTACATATACATATATACATATATATATATATATATGGAGAGAGAGAGAAAGAGAAGGAGAGAGGGAAATAATTTTTTGTTTAGTGAGATATAATAAAAATAACTTTTCTTTGTACTTTTGGGTTGGTTTAAAGACTTGTAAGGGAAATATTTAGCATCTATGACTTAAAACTTTAAACCAACCTTATAACCAAACTCTTAAAATGTGCCTTCACTTACACTGTGTGCATAACTGTATATATATTTTTAATATATATTTTTTATCAACCTAGAGAAAATGGGTTGGTCTATGATGACAAAGATCAGTCAAGATATAATCATTTACACATTTTCAATGTGCTCAGCGCTGAGGAACATACATTAACTCATTCGACTCACAATTATTCTTGAGTGCCCACTGTATGCCAAGGAATGTGGAAAACTCTAAGAAATTAAAAATGTGTTCCTTGTGCACAGTAAGCTTATAGAATAATACAGAAGAGGAGCATAATCTTTATACAAACAGTAGGAAACTGTATAATACAAGATGAAATTAAGCTTTTAATTATGAGTATTGAGAGTAGCAGTACAAAGAGAAAAATACAGCGTTCATAGGATAAGATGTTATTAAAGCAGCTAAAGGAATGGTATGATTGATATAGACAGAAGGAGATGGAATTAAAACCAGGTAAACCATGTGGGGAACACCAAATTTAAGAAAGGGTATGCTTAAGGTTATGTGGGTCTGCATGTATCTGCATACTTTTCAACAGTACACACATTAGACAAATCAAGTAGGAAAGAGGAATTCCATATAACTGTCCATACCCCAATTCTCTATTTAACTGCTTTTTCCATTTTGGTTTATACAATGTAGCCCTCACCTCAATGTACAAGTTACCTCCTAAGAACATGGGAATACAAGGTTTAATTGTGTAAAGATAGAATTTTGATAATGCAAGAAAAGCAACATTTCTTTCCCAGGTTCCATAGCTTGCAATATCTCATACCAATTTTGGAAGTTCTGCTTTTCAAAGACAAAGGGTTGCTATTAGTTTCTTGTTCCCTCCTGTTGTATCGATTGTCATCCAATCCACAGAAAGGAAGAAATCACTCCTTATTCAGGAAATGGAAGCTACTTTTGTTCAATTCATATAATGGTCAATTTAAGTTAGAAATCTTATCCATTTTCTACTTTGGTTACCTGTTTCACAAGCTCAGCACACTCCAAAATTCCTATTTTATGAAGCCAACAAGAATATTCAGAGAAATTGTCTGTCACATATTTCATATCCTAGGATTGCCAGGCTCATCAGAAAGACAATACTCGATTGATTCCAATAGTCAAGCAAGTTATAGTTATGTAAAAGATCAACAGATACTCGAGGATTACTTATCAACCTCGAATTCAAATTACTGAAATATCGATGCAAAATAACTTGAGACATTTAAAATATGTTTACATTGTTAGATGTATAAAAGAAGCTAGATAAACTAAAAAATAACAGTGAGAACAAAACAAAGAGATTTGAATAAATATTTTCACTGTAAAATCTATAAATCTGTATACTTGTTCCAGTAATGATGTCATTGCTCAAACGTTTACTGGAACTACGTTAATAAAGCTAAATTTTGAAGTAGTTTAGAAAACAAACTTTTTTTTATCAAAGCCTATTTTACCCTTAAATCTTTGTAATAAGATTAGTCTATAAATAACTACTAGGTATAGAAATTATTTTGAACAATGTGAATCAATTAAATAATGGTACCAAGAACTATGTCATGTCCTCTCCTCTTACAAGAAAAAAAAAAGAAAAAGGAAAAGAAAATTCAGGGGAAAAAAGGTGACATAGAATCTAGAGACAATCTCTAAATGGATCTCCCAGGAGAGATTTGCATAATAAGATCACCATAATAGCCTGTAAGTTGTACATGTTAGTTTTGATGGAAAAAAAAATTATCTTTATAGAGATGAATTCTACTTTGTGGAAAATTGTCTCATTAGTGTGTACACATATTTTGTTTATTGTGATCTCTACAATGTAGGCCATTCTAAGGAATTCATCACTTTTCTGTGGTATTGGGTTTTTTTCTAAAATTTCTATGAAGTGATTTGGAAATAACAGTTTTATGTTCACAATATAATTATGGAAGAAAAATCAGATTGTAATATTACTAATTAGAAGCAAATGCCTTTAAAAATAAGTTTATAGAAATTTAAAGATACAGAAAGTGATAACCAATTAAAAAATAACTCTATAGATGAACCGAAAGAAGAAAAAAATCCTAAATAATCACTCTTTTCAGTATGTTTGCTATGATTTTTTTTATTACTGACTTAAAAACATGAAACTTCATATGACAAAAACTGTCAACTTTCTTCCCAAAAGAAATTTCCTTCTTTTCCACTGGTTAAAAGAAAAAAATGGTTTTGTTCCAGTAACCCTTAGCATGATGCTCATAAGGTGGTCTTATGATAAATCATAACTAGTCCTGGACAGTGAATAAAAGGAGTCTGCATGTAGTTACTGGACATAGAAAGAAGGTAGCTGGGAGATTCTGGGTCTGATTTACTCCATGATAAAAGAGACAACATGAAGAGAAACCATGGTCAGAGCCCCAGGCAGTTTTCAACATGTGACCCCCTACATGCTTGCTGGTAATGTCTGCCTTTTCTCTGTTCAGAGGCAGGGTTGGGTTCCTGCTGGCTCAGCTCTAAGTGTGCACTACCTTGGCAATGGTTGCCTTTGTTCTAGTGGAGAGCAGCACTGGAGCAAGAGGGGCTGGAACAGGCACCTTGCGTGGGCTGGTTTGCATGCCAGGGCTGTGGAGGAAAACAGGTTGGAGCCCCAGGCACTTTTCAGTTTGCTTCCTCTGCCTTGTTTCCTGGAGTAAGCAAGCATGTACTCATGCTCTTTATAAAAGTAGCCTCAGTTTGTTACAGCCCTCTGATAAGTCCCACTAGTTTTCAAACCAACTAAGAGGACTCATCTTCCTGATGTCAGAACCCAGGGTTGGGGTGCCCAATATGTGGCTCGAACCCCTTACTCCCCAAGTCCATGATATTCCCCACCTCTTTCTGTGTCCCCTTCTAAGGGTAAGGGTCCTTGCCTGATCGCTTCTCCTCCCTCCCTACCTGACTCCATGTAGATCATTTTTTACAGCCTCTCTGCCACACTTCAGGTTGTTTTCAGCAAGAGTTGTTCCACGTGTAGATGCATTTTTGATGTGTTCATGGAGGGAGGTGTGTTCAGCATCCTCCTCTTCTGCCATCTTAATCTCCCTCCTATGTCCTCATCTTTTAATTTTTTTTTTTTTTCTGTTCAGCTTGGGTGATTTCCACTACTTTCTCTTCTAGTTTGCTGATCTGTTCCTCTGCATCATCTAAACTGTTGATTTCTTCTGGTGTGTGTTTTATTTCAGTTATGGTATTATTTATCCCTGTTTAGTTCTTCTTTATATTTTCTAACTCTTTGTTAATAACTTCTAACTTCTCAATCTGTTCATCCAATCTTATCCCAAATTATTCTAGCATCTTTACAATCACTACCTTAAACTCTGTTAGGTAGGTTGCTTATCTTCACTTCACTTAGTTCTTCCTCTGGGGTTTTATCTTGTTCCTTTGTTTGGAAAGTATTTCTCTGTCACTTCATTTTACTTAATTTACTGTTTTTATTTCCATGTATTTGGTAGGTTGGTTACATTTCCCAATCTTGGAGAAGTGGCCTTATATAGGAAACATTGCATGGGGCCCAGCAGTGCACTTCCCTCTGGTCACCTGAGTTATATGCTCTAGGAGTGCCCTTTTTGTGGGCTCCATGGGTCCTTCCGTTGTGGTGGGTTTATGACTGTGAGAACATTGGTAGGCAAGGCTGGGCCCCAGTCCACTTGGTTTCTAGACCCTGTTTTGTGCAGAGGCTGCCAACCACTGGTTGGTGGGGCAAGGTCTTGCTGTGGCTGGCTGTTCAATCAGGGGTGTTCCAGTCCTGGGGCTGGAAAACAGGTGAGTGGGCCCAGTTCTTGAAATGATAGCTGTGGGTCCATGGTAGTCACAGGGCCGGTTTTGGCTGCTAGTTGGAGAGAACAGGGCCCAGAGGGTCCCAGGGCTGGTGTCAACCCACTAATGGGAGAGGCTTTGTCCTGGGGTTACTGACATCCCACTGATGTGCTAACAGCCATGTCCCACGGTCTCTGGATACAAGGCTCTGGGCATTCTGGAGTTGGTGTCAGCCCACAGTTGAGTGGAGCAGGAACTCAACAGGTCCTGGGACTGGTGCCAGCTTGCTGGTGAGTGCACTGGCTTCTGATATTAGCTCATTTCGTTTTTGTGTTCAATAATATTCCATGGTCTGGATGTACCACACTTTATTTATCTATTCATCTGTTGAAAGACATCTCAGTTGATTAAGTTTAGGCAATTATGAATAAAGCCATTATGTTTACAACACACATGTTTATGTGTGTGCAGGTTTTTGTGTGGACATAAATTTTCAACTCCTTTGGATAAATAAATGCCAGGGAGTGTGATTACAGGGTGATATGTTAAGAGTATGTTTAATTTTGTTCAAAACTGCCAAACTACCTTTCCAAGTGATTGAACCACTTTTTAATTCTACCAGAAATGAATGAGAGCTCCAGTTGTCCCACATCCTTGCCAGCATTTGGTGTTGTCAGTGTTCTGGATTTGGCCATTCTAATAGGTTTATAGTTGTATCTCATTGATGTTTTAATTTGCATTTCCCTGATGACATATAATTTGAGCATATTTTCACATGATTATTTTCTATCTGTATGTTTTCTTTGATGAGATATCTCAAAGTCTCTGGCCCATTTTTAAATTAGGTTGTCTATTTTCTTATTATTGAATTTTAAGGACCGTTTGTATATTTTGGATGAAAGTTCTTTATCAGATGTGTCTTTTGCAAATATTTTCTTCCTGTTGGTGGTTTGTCCTCTCATTTTATGAAGTCCAGATTATTAACTATTTCTTTCACAGATAGTTCTTTGATGTTGAATCTAAAAAAGTTGTCACTATACCCAAGCTCATCTGGGTGTTCTCCTATGTTATCATCTAGGAATTTCATAGTTTATCTTTTCACACTTAGGTGGTGATCTATTTTGAGTTAGCTTTTGTCAAGGGTGTGAGGACTATGTCTAGATTCATTTTTTTGCATGTAGATGCCCACTTGCTCCAGCACCTTTTGCTGAAAAGACTAAGTTTGCTCTCCTGTATTGTCTTTTTTCCTTTGTCAAAGATCTGTTGATTATATTTACATCAGTCTATTTCTGGGTTCTCTTTTCTGCTCCATTGATCTATTTGTATATTCTTTCATCAATACTACACTATCTTGATTACTATAGCTTTATAATTTGCTCATTTTTAAAAATCAGGTTATCTGTTTTTTGCTGCTGAGTTATATGACTTCCTTATATATTTTGGATATTAACCCATAATCCTACATATGATTTAGAATCTCCCATCTGTAGATTAACTTTTCATTTTGCTGACTTTTTTTTTCTTTGCTGTGAAGTTTTTTAATTTGATGTGTCCCATTTGTTTATTTCTACTTTTGTTCCCTTGCTTTTGGGGTCATATAAAATATTACCAAGACTCACATCAAGGAGCATTTTCCTTTATTTTTCCTTTAGGGTTTTTATAATGTCAGGTTTTATAGTTAAGTCTTTAATCCATTTTGAATTGACTTATGTGTATTGTGTAAGATAAGGGTCAATTTCAAAGTGACATATAGGGAAAAAAAGTATACTTTCTAATACATAAGGCAAAACTGTTATATTTAAGCTCATAAATTACTCTCCCCTGTCACTTCTCCATGTTTAATAAAGAATGAGGGAAGGATTATTATTTGTTCTATTCCCTTCACTTCCCTCACTGGTGCAAAAGCAAATTCTCTAAGTTATAAACCCAGTTTCAGTAACATTGTGATTTTTAAGGGCTTCAAAAAACTCTCACTTGTATGGTTTTGAAGCTTACTTGTAGGTAGTTGAAGACTTGCCATTCTAGATTTCATGTTTGGCCATGTATGCAAAAAATGATGTTTTATTCAGAATAGTTAGGGAAAGGGGATTCCTAATGGTTTCTGTCTGCCTTTGAAAGGAAGCCCTATCTGCCACTTTAAATAAAAAGTAGGGGTAGGTGTTTTTCTTATACACATTTCACAGAATGTAAAACTAAGGCCCTGAAAGAATCACTAACTTTTCCAGGACCAAACAATGAATTTGTATAAATGAAACTTGAATTTATTCTTCAGACCTAATGTGATGTATAATCTTCAAGGAGCTTTTGCACACTAATGTGTTTATATTTCAAAAGTATATATAAACAGGTAGAAGGATAATCAAAGGTAAATATAACCAAGAATTTGACAATAAAAAATAATAATAGCATTAATGGTAATGCCATTAATTAATGCCATTAATGAGCTGAGGTGGCAAAATTGCTAAATTATACATAAGTGCTATTTTATGGTTATTTTCAGCACAAAAGAAGAGAGAAAAGATAGTTCCTCAATTTGGGGCCAATGATGTAGCTGTGATGATTTTCTTCTTTCTTTTATATCTGAGATTTTTGCAAAAAGGTTTTGAAGCTGCTAAATAATGAATTAGATGGATAAGCAGAACATCTTAATTCATATTTAGCTTTTCTCTTCTCTGTCAATAAAATGACCAAATAAAATGCTGGACTAAAATAGCAGCACAAACACAAATACCAGAGGCAGTTTCCCAAGATGATGTTCATGACAGATCAAGATATTTTATGTGAACAACTAGCTGTTTAAATCATTTCAAGTTCCCCAACAGACCAATTTGATACTAGACTGAAAGAACTATTTAGCAAGAGCTCTGAATGGCCCTTGGTGATCATTGAGTCATTATTGTGAATAGGAGGATAACATCTGTAAAACTGGCAAATATCACATTGATTTTTACAATGGAGGCTCAAATTGATTTTACAATGGAGATTTTTACAATGGAGTAAACAAACTGTGGCCTGGCTCACTTACCCTTGATCCTGGGCAAACTTCTCTAATCAAGGACAATTAACATAAGATTGGGTTCACTTGCACAGATATCATCACATCAGCCCATTTATTTCCTTGGGAAATATAATCGATATTAGAAAAACTAGGTGGTGGACATAGGAATCAGTAAGGCATTTGATAATATTTCTCATGAGATGCTTGAAGCTGCAAAGGAAAATAAAGATGAGAGGCAACAGAAATTTATTGAATTAGAAATCAATAGAACAATTTTGCCTCAATGTGACTGGGATTTTGGTCAATTGGCTGGGTGATTTCTAGTGGTTACCTCAGGACTGTGCATAAAGAATATTCTGCCTGATTTACTTTTATAGCAGTTGTTAACAACAGAGATGTCATGTTTATCTAATTTACAGATGACACACCCCATATATGGTATCTAAATTGGTATATGATTTGAGTAGTGTATTTGGAATGGTGATAGATCTCAAATTCATGGAAAATGACCATACCATCCAACTAAATAATGAGATTCTCTTAATACAAGGGCTAAAAATAGAGGTAGGGTAGGGTACAACTCAGAATGTAGTAATTGTTATTGTAACAAAAAGTCATGGATGGAAAATATCTCCCTGGTAAGAGAATAAAGGAATAAAATGCTTGAGTAAAAAAACTACGATATTCATCTTCTCCTTTATGAAACATATAAGTGTTTTGTTGATGATATTCACATTTCAAAATAACAAGTGAGGAAAACACACAGCTGTGCAATCTGTAGCTTTCAGAAAGGGACAAAGCATGAAATTTCAAGAAGAGGGGATCAATAAGTGCACAAGTATGAGGAATGCATTGTATATGTGTTTGGGGATGAATATTACTCTTCTTGCATTCAGTCATCATAATAAAATTAAATAGAGTCAAATGCCTCAAAAAACACAAATTTGGGGAAGATCATCATATAAATTGCATAAATGTCTTCTGTTAAAAGCACAGTTGAAGAAAATGAGAAAAATAATCTGGAAATGATTTAAGGTAAAATTGGGTGTTTTTAAATATATAAAGGGTTATTACCAGAAGAAGTATTACACAGAAGAAGGAACTGATTTATTCTATAGATCAGTAATAAAACAAAACAAAAAAAAATACAGGAGACATCTTATAGTTAGTGGGTAGCTACTATATTTCAGATACTTTATTTCAGGTACTTTAATTGTTTTATATACTTTTTTTGCTAGTTATTCCTCAAAACTACTCCATTTTCTAATTAAGAAATTGAAAAAAAATTGTAAAATGTTATGTTAATTTCTCAAGGGCATGTGACTTATAAATAGCAGAGATTACCTTTGAATTCAGATCTATACTAGGTGTTTCTTTGGACTACTATGAACTAGAACCTGATTCAGATCTCTCGTCAAGAGGCAAAAGATCCAACATTCAACCCCTTTACTCCCTGTTATATGCATGGAATCAGGATGTAGGATTGATCAAAGAGATTTAGTAAGTTTTGCGTTTTTTCCCCTAAGTTTGGCATCTAAATCCTTCAAGAATTGTGCTCAGCCACATGATTAAAATTGAACATAGGAGCAAAAGAGGCTCATACTGTTTCTCTAATAGGGAAGAATTAAGTTTAATAATTTACATAGCATTTCCATTTCTACCATTTTAATAACCCTGCAATCCTGTGACACAGGTAGTAGTTTTCTTTCTACGTAAAATAATTGCAACTGTATCATTTCCCAAGGATTCAACTAATTAGATATAAAACTTGGACTAGAACGTAATTCTACGTAACAGCCACTTCCCTTTTCACTTATACAAAGGCAATTATATAAAATTATTCATAATCTATTCTCATAGTGTGTTTATGGATTAAATTTTTTATTATATATTAAAGAAACAGAAAAACAAAAATGAAGCATTATTGTTTTTGTGCAGTGAGGCTTAGGTTTGTTCTCAACATAGTTGCCACCTCATATATATTTCAGAATAATTTCCTAGCTTATATTAAATGTGATGTTGTTCTGAGTGGTTTCCTAAATTGCTTTTGTGATCTTGACACCCCCATCTCCTCTGATACTATGTTTATTTAAGCATACCATGGTTTCCAAATATTTACCTCTCTCTCTCTTTTTTTAATTTCCTGGGTCTCATCAACTGATTTTCTTTTTTAAAATTTTAAAATTAAAACAATATTTTTTATATTTTTTTGAGAGTACACTTGGGAATCTGACAGGCAAAGATTTTGCTTTGTTTTATTTTGTTTTTATCTTTAGACTCCCTTTACCCATTTCTCTCAACTCTGGAAACCACCAAGTTTTTCTCTGCTTTTTAAATTTTGTTTTATTGTTAGATTTCACATATAAAAGAGATTATATGATATTTGACTTTCTCTGTCTGACTTACTTTACCTAGCATAATGTCCTGAGGTTCATCCATGTATAGCCGAATAATATTCCATTATGTATACATAATATATATGATATATATGTATATATCTCAAAATTTCTTCATTCATTCATCCACTGATGGACACTTAGGTTGTTTCTGTACCTTGGCTATTGTAAAGAATGATGTAATGAACATGAAAGTGCATATATCTTTCCAAGTTATTGTTTTCATTTTCTAAATTTTGAACACACAGAATTCACAAAAGTGGAATTGCTGGACAACATGGTAGTTATATCTCTAGTTTTTTGAGAAGCTTCCAAACTATTTTCCATAGTTGCTGCACCAATTTTCTTTTCAGAGTTTATTTATTTATTTTCAGGTTTGTTGTTTATTTATTTTTCCATTCTTTTTCAAATTATTTTTCCATTTAGGCTTATTACAGAATATTGAGCAGAGTTTCCTGTGCTATGCAGTACCAATTTACATTCCCACCAACAGCACACAAGGGTTCCGTTTCCTCTACATCCTTGCCAATATTTGTTATTTCTTGTCTTTTTTTAATAATAACCATTCTAACAGGTATGAGGTGCTATCTTACACAAAACTAACACGTGGCTTTGATCTGCACTTCCATGAAAATTAAAATGTTGAGCATATTTTAATGTACCTGTTGGACATCTGTATGTCTTCTTTGGAAAAATGCCTATTCAGATTTTCTGCCCATGTTTTATTGGATTGCTGGATTTATGCTATTGAGTTCTTTGAGTTCTTTATATATTTTAGATATTAGCCCCTTATCAGATATATGATTGGCAAATATATTCTCCCATCCAGTTGGTTACCTTTCACTCTGGTGATGGTTTCCTTTGCTGTGCAGAAACTTTCTAGTTTGATGTAGTCCCACTTACTTATTTTTGCTTTTATTGCTTTTCCTTTTGGTGTCAGGTTAATAAAAATCATTACCAAGACCTATGTCAAGGGGCTTACCATCTTTGTTTTTTTCTAGGAGTTTTATGGTTTTAGATCTTACTTTAAAGTTTTTAATTCATTTTGAGGTTATTTTTTATATAGTGTGAGAATGTAGTGCAGTTTGATCATTTTGCACATAGCTGTCCAGTTTTCCCAAAATCATTTGTTGAAGAGATTGTTTTCCCCATTGTGTACCTTGGCTGTTTTGTTGTAAATTAATTTACCCTACATGCATGGGTTTATTTCTGAGTCCTCTACTCTGTACCCTTGATCCAAGTATCTGTTTTTATGCTAATACCATGATATTTCAATTTCAGTAGCTTTGTAATAGAGTTTGAAGTCAGAGAGCATGATGCCTCTAGTTGTGTTCTTCTTTCTCAAGACTGCTTTGGCTATTTGGTTTTTTGTTTGTTTGAATTGTTTTGTTTTTTGTGATTCCATACAAATTTCAGGATTATTTGTTCTATTTCTTTGAAAACTGCCATTGAAATTTTTATAGGGATTGCATTGAATCTGTAGATGGCTTTGGATAGTATGGACATTATAACAATACTGATTCTTCTGATCCATGAGCACAGAATGTCTTTCCATTTATTTGTGTCTTCTATTTTTTTTTTCATCAATACCTTGTAGCTTTCAGTGTACAGGTCTTTGACCTCCTTGTTTAAAGTTATTCCTAATTATTTTTATACAATTATAAATATTAATTTCTCTTTCTGATAGCTTATTATTAGTGTATAGCATGCAAAAGATTTTTGTGTATTGATTTTGTATCCTTCAACTTTACTGAATTTTTTTTATTAGGTCTAAGAGTTTTTTGATGGAGTCTTTAAGACTTTCTACATATAATATCATGATATCTGCAGATAGTGACAGCTTTACATCTTCCTTTCCAATTTGGATGCCTTTTATTTATTTTACTTGCCTAATTGTTGTGGCTAGGACTTTCAATATTATGTTGAATAATCATGGTGAGAGTGGGCATCCTGGTCTTGTTCCTGATTTCTATTGAAAAGTTTTCAGCTTTTCACCATTGATTATGATGATACCTGTGGGCTTTTCATATATTGTCTTTTTTATGTTGAGGTAGTTTCCTCTATAGCCACCGTATTGAGAGGTTTTTTATTTGTTTTTGTTTTTGTTTTTTTTTTTAAATCAGGTACAGGTCGTGTTATTAAGACCAAAGTTTACTGGGTTACTAGGTTCAATATTGGGTCAACTACTTGAATGTTACGATTTTTTCCATCACAAAAGCTAATTGAAGAACAAAGAACAGATACTGCAAATGTGTCAGTGATGGATAGAATGGAAGGTTACTTCCTTAAGACTACAGAAAATCTGTTGCATGAATGTCATGTTAAGGAGGAAAATAATTCTGAAATAATAAAGTATATTAAACACTAATGTTGTCTTAGTATCAGCTGAACATAATGAAGAGTTAGTTTACTTAATCTTAAAGTCAAAGGTAGTTATCTAAGATGAGATAGGAAAAGGTTGTTATTAGCAAAAACAAAACACATTTCTGTCAAGGTGGCATTAAACTAGTTGACCCAGAATTTAATTTATAAAAATATTTATTTGGGAATGATTTATAAATATTTATACATATATAATTTATAAATATATAAACATATATAGAAAGGGATGTGATGTTGAAATCATAACACTTAAAAAATTACCCAGTACTGTAATCTGATAGTTTATTCTGGAAACTAGAAAGATAGCCCTCTGTTGGAATATGCTTTTAAGTACTCCTTTCCCTCCCTCATTTTTCCTTTCATGTATTCCTCTCTTGCCTCCTAGAAGACAAAAGAGATTATACTATCTGCTCCCCCACAAAAGTACATAAGTAGATAATATTACTTCTGCTTTTCAGATAAAGAAAGTGAAATACAGAAGAATTAAATAATTGAGTTGTCAATATTTTGAGTAAGTGTCAGTGCCAAATATGAAATCTAGCCATGTAATTGTCTTCTTGGTTTGTAAGTAAAAAAATAAATAAACAAAACCGAACAGACATGAATTTCAGGACCATGAGAAAAATAAAAATCTCCTGCACCTGGAATGCTCTAACACTAAAAATTAGTAGACTCACAGAGAGAGCAAGATGGCCCTCAGAATTTTTATGTGATGAATAACCTATTGGACATACATTAACAAGGAAGCAGATGTTCTCCAAAGTGGAATGGGATCAAATTTAATACAGCACACACTCACACATAGGTACCAGGCTTAGACTTTTAAAATAAGATTAAAAAAACTAGGAAAGAGAAAAAAGGAGGGTGGGAGGATAAGGACACTAATCTGGCAAACAATGCCTGGTAATCAAGGAACAAAAAGAAGCAAAATTCATTTAAGAAGTATGTTAAAGTTTTAAAACACATAGCTAAATCTTCGTGAAAGTGTGGGAATTTCAGAGAGAAATGAAAGTAGATCATTAGATGAAATACTGCTAGGCTTACTGCTGCAGGAAAAGAAATTACATAATAGAACATTTGAAATGCCACTGAAGTCATGATTGTTCTTCTAGTCCATACTATCAATTCATACTTATTGCCTATTATCGTCTGGTGAGCACACTGAGTTGAAAGTAATTTGAGGTCATGGATACAATATCCACCATGTATATAAAATACATAATATCAAGAAAACATAAATTTAGCCTCTGTCAGTCCATATTAAAATCCTCTAGGAACAAGTCAAGGAGATATTTATAACTGCACTGAGGATTTGAACTTATCATTGCTCGGGTTTTGTGAATTAAAAATAGGAGTTGATTGGGTTGGAAAAGTGAATTCCCAAAGATATGAACTTGACTTTTGAAATTTAGGTTACTTTTACTTCCCCAAGGGAGAGAAAGACCCATGATCTACAAAACAGCTGACAGTTTATCACAATAGGTTTAGAGAAACACCAAAAGTAAAAATTAATCATGAGTTTCAATATCCTATCCATTTGGATCCAGCCTATGAATGTATTTCAATTGGCACTATAGGCAGTTAAAAAACAAACAAATAGGAAGACCAGTTAGAAGGCAGCTCCATGGCAAGACATAAGGACTATCCCTGAACATAATTAAAGAAATAAAAGTTAGGAGTAAATTTAACAAATATAAGGGGAAAAAAACAAACAATAAAAACAAAACTTGGTGATTGATTAGATAAGAAGGAGTAAGAAGGAAGTTAAGTAGAGGGACTAAATTAGGATATGGTGATTTTACTCTCAGACACACAGAACACAGGAGTAGCCTTTAGTGAATATGGAAATATAATGAAGTTCTGTTTGAAAAAATTGAATCAGAGAGAGCTATGGAACATCTAAGTGGACATTTTCATTTTTAAGGGCTGGATATTAAGATGTAGGCATCAGTCATTTAAGTTTTTAAAATCTTTCATTGACTTCCCATTTATTTTTTTTCCAATGTCAGTTCACTTTCCATAAATCATGATTTATAGCACCTAGGAGTTTTGGATTTCATGAATTAGTATAAATATGGAAAACTTGATTAACTGATCTGGATAATTCCAATAAATAAAATGTAATTACTCAAATAATATAACATAGTTTATTTATAAGCCCTGGGAAGTCAAGAAGTTACTGAGCACTAGATGCTCAGAAGAAGATATAAAAGAAGGTCTGGGGCTTCCCTGGCGGCGTAGTGGTTGAGAGTCCGCTTGCCGATGCAGAGGACTCGGGTTCGTGACCCGGTCTGGGAAGATCCCACATGCCGCAGAGCGGCTGGGCCCGTGAGCCGTGGTCGCTGAGCCTGCGCGTCCGGAGCCTGTGTTCCTCAACGGGAGAGGCCACAACAGTGAGAGGCCCATGTACCGCAAAAAAAAAAAAAAAAAGAAAGAAAAAAAAAGAAGGTCTGTTTCTAAAGAATGCATATTCTTTTAAAAGATAAAATATAACCATAAGCAAAATTAAAAGCACACAATAGAATAAGATTAGTTGGAAACTGTAAACAAAAATAATAGAAATGTCCATGATTTATCTAATCAGAAACAGATTGATATAACACCTGAGTTTAGAATAGAAAGGCTTATATCATCTCTTATATTATATTATCATAGCACAATGAAAAATTTAATAAACTAGATTCAGTAAATGAAAAATCTGAGAAAACATTTTTTAATGTTTAAGAAAACATCATAAGCCCTAGGACTTACAGTAGAACTCATGCATATACCACAGTATTAGATTTTTTTAACCACACCCCTTTTCCATTAAGTTAATTTGTCTTCTGATGAGACTGTTGCTTAGAGTTCACTATAAATAATTTTTGAAACACTTTTTCTCCAAACCGTGATTCTTATTTTAAGGAATCATCTAATTTTGGAGACTTTCTTTCCAGATGCATCTCCATTCTATGGGAAACCACATGGATTGATGTAAAGTATATTGACTGAATTTAGTCAGACAGGTCTGGGTTGAAATTATGGTTCAACATTTTACTAATCATTTGATTAAGAGCAATTTTTTTAAAAAAAAATTTGAGATGGGGGCTGTGATTTGTAATACAACAACAAGGCATACTTTGCTAGTTTGCGGTAAAGACAAAATGATGGAAAAACTTGAAAGGCTGAACAAGGTGGTCCTCAAATCCTGGCAGTATGTCTCCTTATTTCTTTACCAGGGTTAACACCTGTAATTTTTGAAGAAAAATCATTAATTTCACATCTCAGTAGTGTATCCTCCTTCCATTAATTCAGGTATAGTCCTTCTGCTTTCACTTTTTCTCAGGGAAGAACATGTCAGTCATGCATATCTTGGAAGAATTCATTTTCTGTGTCTTTATGCCCATTGTCAGGGGATGCAGGTAGAATGCACTTGACTATCAACATTAACACTTTGCTTTAAAATCATATTTAATTTTAAATCCTCTACATTTCTGTGATAGTCAGAATAGCCCAGATTATCCTGGACTGGGTCACCCAAAACAGGCTAATGGGGAAGGTACCACTCAGCGTTGGTGGCTGTGATGCCAGAGGGAGAAAAGAGATTCACGTGACTCTTACAGAAGGAATTCAGGGTTCTGGCTTAGAAGAGACCCATGTCACTTCCAATTATGATTCTTAGTCCCACTCGGCTGTAAGACACCAGGAAGTACAATCCTGTCATGCTTCCAGAAAACTGAGAGCCACAGATATTTAGCAAATAGCACAAATAATGACCAGAGTTATGACTTAATACACATGCACATTATGTGTGTTGAGAACACATTCCAAAAATCCTGGGTATGGAAAAACAGCTGTATTTTTTCATTACTAAAATATATATCTGTCTGAAGTTCCCATTTTGCCTAGTGACAAAAATCTTACCCATTAAATTGCAGAAAAATTCAGTCACTTCCAGGCTTTCTTAGTAATGTTTAGTCATTGAAGATTTAAAGTGAGCCAAATTAGCATTTTTACCATCTGCATATAATCAGGGATATGTAGAGTGAGATCATGGCATCACACACATATAGCTTAATATGTACTGCTTGTTGCCTAAGGTTGCTTGTTTGTTCATCATCTACAGAACTGTTCTCAAAAGATGGTATAGAAGCAAGGAGCCAAGTTTCCTCTCCTACACTAAAATCAATGGGAGGAAATAGAATTAGACATGGCCCAGAGAGCAAAACTTAATAGAGGAAACAAGAGAGTAATATACAAAAAGATACCACATAGTTCATAGCAATTACCAAAAGAATGACTATCAATAGAGAGTGCTGGAAATTTTGCTGAACAAGGAAGCTAGCCCTCCAAGAAAGGGAGATTTCAGTAGAGAAAAGGAAAAACCCAGTTCTTAGTGCACCCACAATCAAGAGTGATATATAACAACATACCTATTTATATTAAATTCAAATTTTAATAAAAGCTAAACTTTACTAAGTATTTACTAAAGTTGGCTTCTCATGTTAAGCACTTAATGTGCACTATTTCCCTTAATTCTCATAATCACTTTATGAGGTCAAATGAATTCATGCTCATTTTAAATATGTGTGATATTTAAAGTGGCTTAATAACTGAGCTTATAATTGTCAAAGAACTCATGTGTAGATCTTTATTACTCCAACTGGATGGTCCTGACCATTGCACTGTTCTTTATTTGCCATGTTCAACTTATTTGGTATCAGTTTGAAAATACAGCACACTAACATATATTCAAATTTCTTCAATTCATTTATGAATGAATTATGAGTGGGAGCATTTATAAGATCCTGTTATGTCCTGAGTTTGTGTTCTGACTCCATCTTACAATAGCTCTTTGAACATGAATAGATCATTAATTTTTTGAGAATCTCTGATTCCTCATTTATATATAACAGAGATAAAATAGAAATTAAATATTAATTGCCTTGGCAATCTTACAATGTCATTTTGTCTACTGAACTAGGTATTATGTAGAAATGTAGACAATAAAATAAATTATATGTATATACAGTACATACATATGTATATATATATATAGTCATTATTACTGGAAAAGTTTTGACAGTCCACATGGACAGAATAGAACATTAAAAAGATAAGGATTAGCTTATAAATGAAATGTTCATCATGTAATTCATGAACCTACCAAGCAAGCAGGAGCATCCAAAGAGAAATATTTGGAAACTTATCTGGAAATGTTGAACTATAATAAAGCAAAACATTAGTGCCAGACAGAGTATTTCAAAAACAAATTCACCTTCCAATGGCCAGAGATAAAAACAAATTTCACCAGCTTCAATTCCCCTGACATTATTGTCATGTGTCCAGTGTTCTACTGTATCTAATACTTTGCAAAAAAAAAAAAAAAAAAAGCTAAGTATTCTATTTTTATTAGTGCAATGAATACTCCACTATCTCTGCCTCAGTTTCCTGAATCAAAATGATCATGACAACTTTCCAGCTGATGTATGAGTAAATGTTTGTGTAGCCTTAAGGTGATGATGGACAGGATCCTTCAAATTTAAAGCAATGTCTGGAAGATGTTCATTATAGAGGACAAAAAAAGACAGAACAAACTATAAACCACAATCAATATTAGAATTATACTAAAAATGTTTACAGGTTATATATTGAGAATAACAGATCCATCCTCATAAATACAGATGCATTTCCTTTTATATTAATGGATCTGTAAGTGAATGCTATAAAACACAATTGAAATACTGCAAAACTGCAGAAGTATCAATTTAGGTGATCTATAGTACAGAGAAAATGGAAGTCACAATGTCCAAGTTTTTGTCATGTTAATTAGCCTAATTCCCTATTTCACACAGTCAATAAAAATTCAAGCTAATTTCCCAAATCTGTGTAGGATGTGAGAGTAATCAATGTTCATAGGCCAGTTGTGAGTTAGGATGATCTAACCTTGAGGTTAACTGACCAAAAGGTAAGAGAGACTAAATCTATATGTCTTTCATCACAAATAAGTGCTACCTGAGCCAATAATAATAGGTCAATGAATCAGTAGCTAAGTTTAAAATGTTTACTGTCAATAGAACTTGCAAGTACTCAAATAAAAGTCCAAATAGCTTTCTAAATTATTGTATTAATTCATCAGTAAGTAGCTTTTGAGTATCTACCATCTGTCCAAAATTGTGTTGCTGTTAGCTCCTGTCTTGTTTCCTCTTCAGTAATTGCTCAAATCTACACATTCACCTTTATCCCCAAGCAACATACATGTTTCAAATCTATTCTAGTTTGAAAGTCAAAGCCAAAGAGAGCAGTGTGGTTGTCAGTAGCCTCAGGTGTGCTCATCATTAGAATTAGTCCCAATGATTGTAAACCTATCTGTCCCCAATGAGTGATCCCAAAGCACTTGTAATGTCCCGGCTAAAGCTTTCCCATATAACCTACTCTTATCTACTCCATTAAACAAACACTGTAGACCAATTGACTGTGTTTAGATTTAAGTTTCACTATCTCTAACTCACATTTCCGGAACCACCGGAGCACGTGGGTGTTCCCATGACATTTTGCTGATCTCTTGCTAATGCAGTGAGCTGAACCCTATTTCCCATAAGACACACATTCCTCTCTTAGTCATTGTCAAGATGAGACCTAGATTACACCAATTGTCTCAAACCAGAATGAGAAGATTTAACCTTTATATTCCTCTGGCTTGGTACAGGAAAAGTATCCTAAATCATATGCTGATGGGAACCTAGAAAGTCATCTATCATTATCCTTTCATTAAAGATAATAACCTGACACTCACTGTCACTGTGATCTTGGATGAAGTGGAAGATTGCCAAGACTCATTACTAGGATAGTCACACTGCAAAGCTCATGTTAATTCTTCTTTCCCATGAAAGTCTGACAGCAAAGGAGTAATACATAGGTAAAATGGACCCAGATTATGGACAGCCCTGAAAACCATGCAGAAGAGTTTGCAATTTATTTGATATGTTGTTTCCCTGAGTAGGAAAAATCCAAGTCAAAGTAGAATTTTAGTCTAGTGACCATGCACTAATTTCTTCACAAAATAGCTAGTTTTTACTTATGTCTGATGTAACTTTTAGTAGTGCTACATTTCAATGTCAAGAGATTTCCTATTTGGACAAAAAATTATTGTCCCCCTGTATTTTATGGAGTTGATAAAGCGAGGTTGTTTAGATTAATGGGCAAAGTATCCATTGTCTATAATGCCTTTGAGACCATCATTGACCAAAGGGTAATATTTTGTTCAGTATTCTTTACCTACCACCTCTTGATCAAGCAAACATGCTCTTCGTTCACATATCTCTTCAATCATCCTGCTTCTGCCTAGGATAGTTTTTGTCCTGTGTGGATAAAAATAGAATGACTTCTTAGGTCTGATTTGCCTGGGCGTTAATATTTTTAATTACTTACCATATTTTCTCAAAATATCATTTTTCCATAATAACTTAACTTTTTTATTATTGAAACTTGATTTTTTAAATATGCTACATTTATTTTGTTTTCTGGACACCCAGGTTCTAGAATCCAAAAAAAAAAAAAAAGGATACATCTGTACCTATCTCCCCATGAAGTTGCAGATATAATTAGCCATCTAAATCTTTAAACACTTGCTAGGAAAGGTGGGGATGTGTACTCAGATATACAACCCTCTCTTTAAAATTCAGACTTAAATCCTGATAATTTACAAATTCCTATATCAGCTCTGAAGACTCTGAAAAGTACAACATAAATCTCTTCTAGATATAAAGCTACATTCTCCCATACCATCCAAAATAACCTCTCATGAGAGGCAGCAGTAACCCCTAAAAGAAGTGGGACAGAAAAACTCATAGAGATATGTAGAGAATCTTAATTGAACTTTACCTGGTTACTCTATCTTGATAACATCTAAACGTATCAGGGAAGTGCAGGTGTATACTTGAAGCAGTGAACAATGGCACTAAGAAATAGACTGGGTTTATTCATAGAATATCCCTGGCACAAAGGTGATTTAAATACAAGATAGATACTTACAGTTTGTCTTGGTAAAGGGCCTCACCTAACATAGAGGAAAACATGGTGCAGAGAAACATCTGATTGAGATAGTCAGAGTCTATCATTCTATGCACAAGATTATGAACAATCAAGAATACCATGATAAAATCAAGAGGAAATAAACTAGATACATATATGTACAGATACCAATCTTTATCAGACATTCTTTTTTTAAAGGGAGAGTACCTCAGAAAAAAATGGCTTATGAAAAAACTTATCAATAAAAAAGATAAAACATCAATTTAAAATGCTAAGAAAAAGCATAATTTAAAATTATTTACTATACAAATAAAATAATATTTTGGGAATCATACTTTGTGTTTCCACATAATTCAAATAGATTCTATGAAGTAAAATATATTTTTTAAAAATAAGACAAAGGGTTAAATATAAAACTAAAAAATATATATAAAATAATGATAATTAAGATATTGGACATCAAGCAATAAAGAACAGTGACTCCTGAGACAGGAAAAAAATGAATTGAGCCCTACATTGACTCAACTTTATGGGAAATACATGAAGAACCCACTGTATCCCTCTGTTGAGGAGATGAAGCTTGAAGTTTGGGGAAGCCATGGAGGCTAGTGTACACAGAACAGACTAGCAGAAACAACAGAGCTACATGAAGAGGGAGTTACATGTATCTGCATAGCTCTTGTAGCTTCCTGAACATGTAATCATAACTTTTTATGTTCTTTCTATTAATTCTATCATTTTTCACTCACTTTTGATTTATTGATTGTTTTTTTTCTTGTTACGAATTGTCTTATCATGATTCTTTGCATTTCTGGTAATTTCTGATTTTATGACAGAAATTAATTTTATCTTTTTGGATAAATCTTTATATTCCTGTAAATACTTTTGAACTTTGTTTTTTTTGACACAGAAATGTATGTAGAAGCCATTTGATGCTTTCAGGCCTTGCTTTTAGATTTGCTAGATGGAACCAGAACTTCATTAACCTAGGTTTAATTTTTTTTCCTACTCGTGAGGTTAAGACCTCTCTACTCAACATGATTCTCCCTGAAATATGATAGTCTGAGTCTGGGTAGTGATTACAACTGCTGTTCTTGGTATTGTCTGATTTCTGGGCACTGTTCTAGCCAATACGTTGAGGTGGTTCTTTCCCCTATCCTCAGATTCATGCACTTACCAGTACTTAATTAAATTCTCTATGAGATTATCAGATTGGATTAAAGAAAACCCAAGACCCATATATGTTGCCTGAAAAAGTCATTTAAGTATAAAGACACAAATAAAGGTGAAAGGTTAGAAAAAGAGAGCATGCTAACACTGGAAACAAAGAAAGCTGGAGTAGATATATTCATACTAGATTAAGGAGACTTCAGAGCAAAGTCTTTAATGAGGAATAAAGAGGATCATTTCATAATAACAAAGAGGTCAATTTATAAAGATTGTGTAACAAAAATGTGTATGCACCTAATAGGAGAGTTTTAAAGTACCTGAAGCATAGAACTGCAAGGAAAAATATGTAGTAGACAAATCCTCAAATATATTTAAGGATATCAATATTTCTGTTTCTGTACAAGCAGAGATAGAAAACCAAATAAAGATATAGAAGACTTGAACAACATGATTAGCCAATTTTGACCAATCCATATTTATAGAATAGTCCAAACAAGGACAGCAGCAGAATATACATCTTTTCCCAGTGCACATGGAGCCTTCACAAAGATGGGTCATATTTTGGGTTGTAAAAATTTGTTCAATAAATTTAAAGGAGTCAAGCCATACAAAGTATGCTCCCTTATTACAATGGAATTAAAGTAAAAATCAATAACAAAAAATGCAGAGAATCCCCAAATATTTGGAGACTAACTAACACATTCTAAATAATCAACTGGTTAAACGTGAAATCAAAAGTGAAATTTAAGAAGTATTTGAAATGAGATACAAAATGAAAGTACAACATTTTAAAAGTCACAGATTCAGCTAGAACAGTACTTCATGAGAAATTTATAGAACTAATTTCTGTATTAGAAAAGAAGATGATCTCAATCAAAAGCTTTAGCTTCCACATTAAGAAAGTAGGAAAACAAACTATTAAACTATAAAGAGACTTAAAGTAAAAGAAAACCAAAATCAGATAAATCAAAATAAAGAAAATATAAATAAAGATCACACAGGAAATAAGCAAAATAGAGAACAAGCAAGAGAGGGAAGGAAACAGATCACAATGAAGTACCACTACACATTTATTAGGATGTTTAAAATATAGTAAACTTACTTATACCAAGTATTTTTTATCCACTTTTTAAAAATAAATTTATTTACTTATTTATTTATTTACTTTTGGCTGTGTTTGGCTGTTGCTGTACATGGGCTTTCTCTAGTTGTAGCGAAGGGGGTTACTCTTCATTGTGGTGTATGGGTTTCTCATTGCAGTGGCTTCTCTTGTTGTGGAGCATGGGCTCTAGGCATATGGACTTCAGTAGATGTGGCACACAGGCTCAGTAGTTGTGGCTCTGGGACTCTAGAGCCCAGGCTCAGTACTTGTGGTGCATGAGCTTAGTTGCTCCATGGCATGTGGGATCTTCCCAGACCAGGGCTTGAACCCGTGTCCCCTGCATTGGCAGGTGGATTCTTAACCACTGAACCACCAGGGAAGCCCTTATACCAAGTATTGTCAAGTGTGTGGATCAACTCAAAATTTCATAGACTGCTGATAAGAATGCAAAATGATGCCACCATGTTGGAGAACAATTGGCAGTTTATGAAAATGTTAAACAAACACCAATCATATAACTTAGTTAGTCCACTCCTAGGTATTTACTCAAGAGAAATAAAGCATGTGTTTACATAGTATTCTACATGAATATTTATAGCAGCTTTATTTACAGTAGCCAAATACAAGAATCAACCCAGATGTCCTTTAAGGAGTGACTGGATAAACTAATCATTGTATATCCATACAATAGAATACTACTCAATAATAACAATAAAAAATAATAAGATATCAATCCATCCAACAACACAAATGAATAAGTATGTTGAATAAAAAAATAAGCTAATGAAACCCTTAAAAAAACAGAAAAGTATACATGTTGTATGAATCATTTATATAAAAAATTCTAGAAAAAGCAAGCTAAGCTATAATGAGAACAATTAGATTTATAAGTGCCTATGAATGAAGGAAGGGAAGGAGTTCTGGGGGAGTATGAGATTAGGAGGGGACATCAGGACAATTTGGGATTGATGAATATCTCCATTCTCTTACTGCAGTGTTGCTTAGTGAATGCATATGTATGCCAAAATGTATCAAATTGTATATTTTAATGTGTGCAATTTATTGTATTTCAATTTTACTTCAGTAAAGCTCTGTGTGTGTGTTTGTGTGTGTTTAAGGAACTGGTTGATAAACAAGAAGAAAAAATAAGTAGGATGAGATAAGAAAGATGTTAAGAAAAATAATATTTCAAAAGCAAAATTAAAAATAACATTAGAAATAATAAAAGGCAGACAAAAATGAATGACCTTTAATAATTTATTTAGGGATAAATTTGAGAACATATAAAAAATTCCTGATGGGATGTCAGCAAGATGACAGAATAGGAAGCCCCAGACCCTTTTAACCCTCATAGAGACACTAACTAAACAGCAATACATGGACTAATTTTGTTTCTGAGAAACCCAGAAATCAGTTAAGAGGATCTTATATCCAAGGTGAGTGCAAAACCAGCCACATTAAAAAGTATGAAAATTTGTGGCACTCACTACCATAGTTACCTTCCCCAGCTCAGTGTGTTGTGATGAGGAGAAATGTCTCAGTTCCCAACTTCTTTCTGGGGAGGGAAAGACAATATTAACACATACATCCAAGGTTTATACATTTTGAGAGGCTGCCCAAGGGATTGCTTTCTACCCTGCCTGAATCTCATGCTGAGAGGAAATGTCACTAGGATGGGGACCACTGAGAACAAAGGTTGTGGTTTGGAGGAGCATGCACTAACAGGCAATAGTCCCTTCCTCCAGCTCAGTATGGAACAAGTGGGAGAAAAACCACTAGTGTATTCTCTCTGAAAAGAAAATTATCTGATGTGCATATCCAATATTTAGGCTTTTTGGGTGGCCTGCCTGAGGGACCAGTCTTTCTGTCTTGCCTGAGTTAGAGCACTGACAGTGTCCCACATATTGTAAAACTGGAGAGGCTGCTGAGGAGAAAAGGAAGTTGGGCAGTTTGCAGCAGTCCAGAGAACCTGCAGCACTGCATACAGACACTAGAGGAATCAAGAGGTTATGAAATCCTAAAAAAAAAGAAAGAGGCAACCTTCTCTAATAGTGAATTTACCCACACAAGCCCAGAGAAGATTCATCCACTGAAAATGTTTGAGAGGTCCCAGAATCTCTAGGTGGGCTGATTGGTGAAGGTCTTTCCCTGAATGTGGCCAGTCTATAAAGACTGGGAATGGAAGCTATTTTTTCAAATGTGTGGATTCTAACACAAAGTTACAAAGCACATGAAGAAATACAGAAACATGGCCCAATCAAAGGAGCAAAATAACTCTCTAAAACCAACCCTAAAGAAATGGAGGTATATGAATTACCAGAAAAAAAGGTCAAAATAACCAACACAAAGATGATTGACATGCTGAGCAAAGCAGTGAACAAAATGAGAATATTAACAAAGAAATAGAAAACATAAAAAATAATGAAACAGAAATTTTGGTGCTAGAAAATACAATAACTGAACTGATAAATTCACTAGAGGAGTTTAACAACAGACTAGATCAAGCAGAAGACAGAATCAGTAAATTTGAAAACAGATCACCCAAAATTATCCAGTCAGAACAGCAAAAGGCAAGAAAAAGAGTTAAGGAAGCCGAAGTGACACCATCAAATAGGCCAATATTATGCACATTATGATAATCTCAGAAGAAGAGAAAAATGGGCAGAAAGCTTATTTGAAGAAGCAATTGCCAAAAACTTTCCAAATCTGGAAGAAGGAAATGTACATTCAGATTCAAAGAGCCTGGTGGACCCAAACTAATATAAAATCAAAGAAGTCCAAACAGTCATATTACAATCAAATTGTCAAAAGTCAAAAACAAAGAGAGAATTTTCAAAGAAGCAAAAGAAAAATCACATATAAGAGAGCTCCCAAAGGACTATCAGTGGACTTCTCAGAAGAAACCTTGCAGGCCAGAAGGGAATGGGATAATTAAAACAGAACAACAAAAGAAAAAAAAAAAAAAAGAAAGAAAAGCTGCCAACCAAGTGTAATATAACTAGCAAAATTATTCCTTAAAATGAAAGAGAAATAAAGACTTTCATAAATTAACAAAAAATAAGAGAGTTCATCACCAATAGACTTGTATCACAAGAAATGAAACAGGGAGTTTTTCAAGTTGAAACAAAAGAAGTCTAGATAGCCCTGTGAAAACATGTGAAAGTACAAAGCTAACTGGAAAAGGAAAATATATAGACAAATACAGAATACTGTAATGTACTGTAATGGTAGGGCACAAATCCTTTAATTCTGGTAATGATATTAAAAGACAAAAGGCTTTTTAATGTAACTATAAAATATATTAATGCATAAACCATATAAAAAGATGTATTTTGTGACATCAAAAATATAAAGTGTATAGGAAGAAAATTAAAAGTATAGAGTTTTGTATGCTATTGAAGCTATCAGCTTAAAATAGATTGTTATAAGATGTTTTATGTCAACCTCATGGTAACCACACAAAATACCTACAGAAGATACTGAAAAGAAAATGAAAATGGAATAAAAACATGTCATTACAAAAACACAAAGGGAGATAGGAAGTAAGAGAGGGTCAAAAAGTTACAAGATCACACAGAAAGCCATTAACAAAGAGTCAGCAGTAATGCCATCTTTACTGGTAATTACTTTAAATTAAATGAATTAAACTTCCTAACAAAAAGATATAGAGTGGCTGAATGAATGAAGAAAAACAAGATCATACTATATACTCTCTATAAGAGACTCACTTTAGATGAAAGAACACACATATGCTGAAGTGAACAAATGAAAATAAAATATTCCATGCAAATAGTAACCAAAAGAGTGCAAGGGTGGTCATTTATGTTAGACAAGGTAGACTTTAAGTCAAAAACTGTTCAAAGAGACAAAGTAGTATATTGTACAACAATAAAAAGAGTCAGTTACCTGGAAGGCATTGCATACTTAATTTAACAGCAAAAATAGGATTATACACTATGACCAAGTGAGATTTACCTTGGGATTCAAGGATGTTACAACATTTTAAAATTAATGTGATAAACTATATTAACAAAACAAAGGATAAAAATCACATGCTCATCTAAATGGATGCAGAAAAGCATTTGACAAAATTAATACATGTTCATGATGAAAACACCAGGAATAGAAAGAAATTATTTCAACATTATAAAAGTCAAATGGAAAGCACACAATGAACATACTCAGTGGTGAAAAACTAAAAGCTTTTTTCTTCTAACATCAGTAACGAGGTAAGGATGCCCACTCCAGACACTTCTATTCAACATAGTATTGGAAGTCAGAGCTAGAGCAATTAATCAAGAGAAAGAAATAAAAGTCACCTAAACCAAAAAGAAAGAAGTAAAATTATCTCTATTTGTATATGACATATTATATGTAGAAAACCTTGAAGATTATACATATACACACACACTAATTTATTAGAACAAATAAACAAAGTCAGCAGAATTGCAGGATACAAATCAGCATCTAAAATAAATTGTGTTTTTGTACATTAACAATGAACAATCTGAGAGTAATGGAGACTATAATCCCATTCATAATAGCATCAAAAAAAAAATAAAATACTTAGGAAAGAACTTAGGAATAAACCAAGGAGGTAAAAGACTTGGCTAAAAACTACAAAACATGAGAAGAATAAAGATACAAATAAATGGAAAGACATCTTAGTTCATTGAGTAGAAGATTAATATTGTTAAAATGGCTATACTACTCCAAACGATCTACAGATTGAATGCAATCCCTATCAAAATTTCAGGGATATTTTTTGTGAAAATAGGAAAACAAATCCTAAAATTCATAGGAAACAACAAAAAGTCTTGAAGAGCCAAAACAATCTTGAGACATAAGAATAATTTTGCACACCTGACTTCAAAATATATCACTAAGCTACAGTGATCAAAACAATATGATGCTGGTATAAAGACCAATGGAACAAGGCAGAGATCCCAGAAATAAACCCATGAGTATACAGTCAAGTAATCTTTGGCAAGGGAGCCAAGAATAAGCAATTGGGATAAGGATAGTCTTCTTAACCAATGGTGATAGGAAAACTGGAAAACTATATGAATAAGAATGAAATTGAATTCTTACTTAATGCCATAAACAAAAATCAACCTAAAATGTATTAAAGACTTTAAAACTCCTAGTAGAAAATATAGAGGAAAACTTCATGACATTAATTTTGAGAATGATTTCTTGGATATGTCACTAAAATCATAGGAAACAGCAGCAAAAATAGACAAGTGAGAATACAACAAACTAAGTAGCTTCTGTGCAGCAAAGGAAAAAATCAAAAGCAAAAAGACAATCTAAAGAATGGGATAAAATATTTGTAAACCATATATAAGATAAAGGGTTAATATCAAATTATGTAAATAAATTGTTCAACTCAATAGCAAATTAAATAAATTGATTTTAAAAATTGACAAAGAATTTGAGTAGACACATATACAAATGTCAATGGGTATATGAAAATGTGTTCAACATAACTAATCATCATATAATAAGGTCTGAACATTGCTGTCCCCCTAAAATTCCTTTGTTAAGATCTCAACTCCCAATGTGATGGTATTAGGAGGTGAGGTCTTTGGTATATGACTAGGTCATGAGAGTGGAGCCCACAAGAATGGAATTAGTACCCTTATAAAAGAGGTCCCAGAGAGCTAGCTCCCTCTTCTAATATGGAGACACAGCAAGAAGTCAGTAGTCTACACTCAAAAGAGGGCCTTCACCAGAACCAGACCATGCTGATGCCCTAATTTTGAACTTCCAGCTTCTACAACTGTGAGAAAAAAAATTCTGTTGTTTATAAGCCACTCATTCTGTGGTATTTTGTGATAGCATTCCAAAGAGACTAAGACATCATGTAAATACCATTCTAAACCACACATCTGTTAGAATGAGCTTTATCAAAAGACATAAAATAAGTCTTGACAAGAATTTAGAAAAATTGGAACCCTTGTGCACTGCCATTGGTGGAAATATAAAGTGGTGTTGCCACTAAGGAAAACAGTTTGAAGCTTCCTCAAAAAAATTAAAAAATAGGACTACCATATAACCAACAATCCAACTTCTGGTATATATCCAGAAAATTAGAAAATAGGATCCTGAAGAGCTGTTTGTACTATCATGTTCATTGTAGCATTATTCACAATAGTCAAGAGGTGAAAACAACCTAAGTGTCCAATAACAGGTGGATGGATAAAGAAAACGTGGCATATACATACAAAGACATGTTATTCATCTTGAAAAAGAAGTAAATACTGTCATACCCTACAACATGAATGAATCTTGAGGACGTTATGCTAAATGAAATAAACCTGTCATATAAGGACAAATAATGTATAATTCCAATTATATGAGGTATCTAAAGTAGTCAAACTCATAGAAACAACATAAAATGGTGTTTATCAGGGTTTGGGGGAGGGGAAAATGGGAAGATGTCATTTGATGATAATAGAGTTTCAGTCGTGAAAGATGAAAATTTCATAGATCTGTTGTAAAACAACATATATATAGTTAACAATAATGTACTGTACTCTTAAAAATTTAACAGGGTTGATTCTATGTTATGGAGGGTTTTTTTTCCTTTTACCACAATACAAAAAATGCTGATGAAGACTACAATTCATTCAGAAAAACAAAGATACAACATTTGAAAAGTTGGTCTTAGAAATTGAGAAGAAAATAAAATAATTTGTAGCAATATCTAAATTTAAATCATAAGAAATCATTTATTGGCCAAAGAAAGGTTTAAATTCATAGATCAAGAATTTTAATAGATTAATAGAATAAAGATAAAAGACACATAGTGATAAAATTAATCGCTGTATTATTGATATAAAAATTAAACCTAATAAGAATTCAGAGTTAAAAGGGGAAAACGGATACCTTTTGTAAAGGAACAAAAATCAGAATAATTTAGACTTCTCTTCTGCCTCCCTAAATACCCGAAAATAATGGATATAATCTTGAGCACATGGAAATTAATGTGATCCACAAAATAATAAACCCAATCCACAAAAGCAAAAGAGTAAGTCCCAGCATGACAGCTGTGCAAAAGGCTTAGAAATCATTTAGGCCTGATTGAGGTTAAAAGACATGGGCCTTCTGGATAAAAATATAAGTATACCACAAAGGTTTCTTTCTTATTTTTCCTACACAACTGGTCTGAAATTATTGTACTAAAATTCAAATCTAACCACATTGTTCTTCCTATCCCACAGTATTCAAGAGTTACCCATTACCTTCAAAAGAAACTTTAAGAATGACATACAAACTTAAACCCTGAATACATTTGCAGCCTTACCACTTCCCTGTTATATTTTCTTAATTTTTAGCAATATTAGTATGCTTGCATGTCTCTAGCTTAATCATGTTCTTCTTATTCTGTGTTTTGGTCCTGTTCTTTCTGAATTGAGTATCTTCCACATTTGTCTACTTTAAGCTTCACTTCAATGGCTTGTTTATCTTATAAAGTGTTTACTAATAGTGTCTGCCTTAGTTAAATATTGCATTTTGTGCTCATCCTCTATTATCCCATATTAAAAAATTATTTTTCTTACAGCACCACTAATATGGTGTTGTGATAATTTATTTTATTGTCTACTATTAGAGATATAAACACCTGAGGAGTAAGTCTTGTCCATCATTTTTTTCCTAGAACGTGTAATGAATGCAGAATATCTGTGTATGTGCATGTGTATATGTGTTTGTATGTATTTTTATTAAATATTTGTTGGATAAACCAAAGAATAAAATTAAAAACTGTGCCTGCCTAATACCATACACAAAAATAACCTCAAAATGGATTAAAGACCTAAATGTAAGGCCAGACACTATAAAACTCTTAGAGGAAAACATAGGCAGAACACTCTATGACATAAATCACAACAAGATCCTTTTTGACCCACTTCCTAGAGAAATGGAAATAAAAACAAAAATAAACAAATGGGACCTAATGAAACTTAAACGCTTTTGCACAACAAAGGAAAACATAAACAAGAAGAAAAGACAATCCTCAGAATGGGAGAAAACATTTGCAAATGAAGCAACTGTCTAACAAAGGATTATTCTCCAAAATTTACAAGCAGCTCATGCAGCTCAATATCAATAAAACAAAGGAACAAATCCAAACGTGGATAGAAGACCTAAACATGCATTTTCCCAAAGAAGATATACAAATTGCCAACAAACATATGAAAGGATGTTCAACATCACTAATCATTAGAGAAATGCAAATCAAAATTAAAATGAGGTATCACCTCACACCAGTCAGAATGGCCATCATCAAAAAATGTACAAACAATAAATGCTGGAGAGGTTGTGGAGAAAAGGGAACACTCTTGCACTGTTGGTGGGAATGTAAATTGATAAAGCCACTACGGAGAACAGTTTGGAGGTTCCTTAAAAAACTAAAAATAAAACTACCATAAAACACAGCAATCCCACTATTGGACATATACCCTGAGAAAACCATAAATCAAAAAGTGTCATCTACTACAATGCTCATTGCAGCTCTATTTACAATAGCCAGGACATGAATGCAATGTAAGTGTCCATCGACAGAAGAATGGATAAAGAAGATATGGTACATATATACAATGGAATATTACTCAGCCATAAAAAGAACCGAAATTGAGTTATTTGTAGTGAGGTGGATGGACCTAGAGTCTGTCATACAGAGTGAAGTAAGTCAGAAAGAGAAAAACAAATATCTTATGCTAACACATTTATATGGCATTTTTTTTAAAAAAAAGGGGGCTTCTGAAGAACCTAGAGGTAGGACAGGAATAAAGGTGTGGAAGTAGAGAATGGACTTAAGGACATGGGGAGGGGGAAGGGTAAGCTGAGACGAAGGGAGAGAGTAGCATGGACTTATATACACTACCAGATGTGAAAAAGATAGCTAGTGGGAAGGTACCACATAGCACAAGGAGATCAGCTCGGTGCTTTGTGATGACCTAGAGGGATGGGATAGGGACGGTGGGAGCAAGAGGCAAGAGGGAGGAGATATAAGGATATATGTGTATGTACAGATAATTCACTTTGTTGTAAAGCAGAAACTAACACAGAATTGTAAAGCAATTATACTCCAGTAAAGATGTTAAAAAATAATAATAATAAATTGTGCCTCCTTCCATGTTATTCCAGTGTTTTAGTATTCCTCTGAAACTATTTACTTAATTTAAATATTACCCTATTTCCTTTTTCTACATTGAGATAGAAAAAATATTCATCATAATTTTCACCTCAATCCTTCTGATATTAATTATTGTTGTCTATACGAGGATAAAACTCCATGAGGATAGGCAGAGAATAACTAAGAGTTAAAAGCTGAACCATCCCATAGCTCATATAAGCTTGGAAGACATTCAAGTTTCAACAAACAGAGCAAGAGTCCTATTTGAACAAGCAGGGCATTCAGTGGAGAACCTAGAATCACCACACCATCACACCATCACACAACAGGGTCAAAGTCCTCCTAGAGCAGTGGTTCTTAACAAAGGGCAATTTTGTCTATGAGTGGACATTTTGTAATGACTAGAGACATTTTTGTTTGTCTCAACTGTGATGAGTGAGAGGTACTATTCTTATCTGGTGAATAGAAGCTTGGGATGCTGCTAAATATCCTGCAATTCTCAGGAAAGGCCCCTGCAACAAAGAATTATCTGGAGTGAAATATTAATAGTGCTGAGATTGAGAAACATTATCCTACATCTAAAGGCTACCCTAAATATTTCCTAATAAAACTTAAAGTCTTAAAAGGATCAAGCTGATTGGCAAGAAACTTAATAGCCTTGACTTACAAAACACTCTTAAATGAAGTCAACAACACCATACATTCAAATAATATGGTATTCCCAATAACAAGCACTCAATAAAAAAAAAAATTACAAGGAGTAAGAAGTGTAAATTACACCCAGGAGAAAAATCAAGTGAAAGAAACAAAGCAAAAATGACAACAATGATGGAATAACTTTAATAAAGATATTAAGCAGGATTCTAATAAAACTTTAAACAGCTTTTAAAAATATGCTTAAGGATTTAAAGGAAAAGATTAACATAATTAGAAGAGTCATCAAGGAATTTAAAAGAGCCAAATGGAAATGTTAATTTTAAGCATTCACTAGATTATATTAATAGCAATTAGATTCTTCAAGACTGATCAATGCCTTTAAATAAATTACTGAAGCACAGAGTTATGTCTAATGAAAATTATAAGGTAAGGTAAAAATTAAATAAACAGAGCCTCAATGATTGTGGACAAATAAGAAGTTCTCTAATACACATTTAATTAGAGGGGAAAAAAAGGAAGAGAAAGAAAAATATATTTGAAGAACTACTAACCAAAACAACAGCAAAAAAACCCACCAAATTTGATGAAAACTATAAATTCACAGATCTAAGAACATTCTAATCAAAAACAATATAATAATTGTTTCTTTGGGTGCACATACAACCCTCACTAAGATAGACCATATTCTAAGTTTTAAAATAAATCTCAATAAATTTAAATAAATCATAGAGTATTTCAGAATTAATCTAGATATCAATAAAACAAATCTGTATTTTTAAAAATCCCCAAATATGTGGAAATTTTTAAATACACATCTAAATAATGATGGGACAAATAAAAAAATTGCAGACAAAATTAGAAAATATATTGAAATAAAGTGAACTGAACAAAAATGAAAACAGATCAGATCCATTGTTTCTAGCTTCTGTTTCAGTATTTAGAGATCTGAAAAGAGTTTACTCTGAAGTTTTACACTGAAAAAACAAACAAACAATAAAAACCACCAGACAAACTGCTAAGTCATTAGATTTCTTGAAGCCATAAGAGAGTTTAGGTCTCAGGGCAAACAATGAGTCAAAAATCTAAGGAGAGCCAGACACCTGCAGGGAGGAATGAGACATGAGCATTGTTTTATCCAAAGTACATACAAGCAGACACCAGAAAGAATAGTAACCTGATAGAATTCAGTTAGGAGTGGTTGGCAAATTGGTGGAGACAAAGTGTGCACTGGTGAGAGTATGATGCCCTCGAGTAGCTAAAGAAATTGGATAAATCTGTACACTGGGACTTGTGTTCTTCTCCAAGGATTTCCATAACAAAGTACCACAAACTAGATGACTTAAAAAAATATATTCTTTCACAGTTCTGGAGGCTAAAATTCCAAATTCAAGATGTTTGCTGGGCCATGCTCTCTCTGAAGCCTCTAAGGGGTGATCCTTCCTTGCCTTTTCCAGCTCTGGTAGCCCCAGACATTCTGTGGTTTGTGGTAGCATAACATCAGTCTCTGCCTCTGTCTTCCATTGGTCATCTGCTCACTCTGTCTCTTTTCTTCTTTAACAGAACTAGTTTTATTGGATCAAGTACCCAATCTACTCCAGCATGACCTTACCTTACTAATTAAATCTGCAATGATCATATTTCCAAATGAGGTCACATTCTGAGGTACCAGGGGATAGGACTTGACATGTCTTTTGAAAGGACACAATTCAATGCATTACAGGGCTCAAAAAATTCAGGAGGGAGTCCTAAGATCTAGGGAAGTGGAACATCAACCCCTGGGGAGGTGCAAGAAAATCATTCACGTCCTTCTCTCCTGTTTTCTCTCTATAAAAAAGCTTTAATGTCTGGAAAAGAAACGTAAGAAACACTGATTCCCATTGTGACTGAGGTGAGAAAACAAGAAATAAACATTCCCAGCTCCCATCTAGAGACTGATACATTCTTTTTTTGGTTCTTTTTCTGTTTGTTTGTTTGTTTGTTTGTTTGCTTTGCTTTGTTTTAACATTTTTATTAGAGTATAGTTGCTTTACAATGGTGTGTTAGTTTCTGCTTTATAACAAAGTGAATCAGCTATACATATACATATATCCCCATATCTCCTCCCTCTTGCGCCTCCCTCCCTCCCACCCTCCCTATCCCACCCCTCTAGGTGGTCACGAAAGCAACAAGCTAATCTCCCTGTGCTATGTGGCTGCTTCCCACTAGCTATCTATTTTACATTTGGTAGTATATATATATCCATGCCACTCTCTCACTTCATCCCAGGTTACACTTCCACCTCCCCGTGTCTGCAAGTCAATTCTCTACGTCTGTGTCTTTATATCTGTCCCACCCCTAGGTTCTTCAGAACCATTTTTTTTTCCTTTAGAATCCATATATATATGTGTTAGCATATGGTATTGTTTTTTCTCTTTCTGACTTACTTCACTCTGTATGACAGACTCTAGGTCCACACACCTCAGTACAAATAACTCAATTTTGTTTCAATTTATGGATGAGTAATATTCCATTGTATATATGTACCACACCTTCTTTATCCGCTCTTCTGTCAATGGATACTTAGGTTGGTTTCATGTCTTGGTTACTGTAAATAGAGCTGCAATGAACATTGTAGTAGATGACTCTTCTTGAATTATGGTTTTCTGAGGGTATATTCCCAATAGTGGGATTGCTGGGTCATATGGTAATTCTATTTTTAGATTTTAAGGAACCTCCATACTCTTCTCCATAGTGGCTGTATCAATTTACATTCCCATCAACAGTGCAAGAGTGTTCCCTTTTCTCCACACCCTCTCCAGAATTTATTCTTTGTAGATTTTTGATGATGGCCATTCTGATTGATGTGAGGTAATACCTATTGTAGTTCTGATTTGCATTTCTCTAATGATTAGTGATGTTGAGCATCCTTTCATGTGTTTGTTGGGAATCTGTATATTTTGTATGGAGAAATGTCTATGTAGGTCTTCTACACATTTTTGGATTGGGTTGTTTGTTTATTTGATATTGAGCTGCATGAGCTGCTTGTAAATTTTGGAGAATAATATTTTGTCATTTGCTTCATTTGCAAATATTTCCTTCCATTCTGAGGGTTGTCATTTCATCTTGTTTATGTTTCCTTTGCTGTGCAAAAGATTTTAAGTTTCACTACGTCCGATTGGTTTATTTTTGTTTTCATTTCAATTTTTCTAGGAAGTGGCTCAAAAAGGATCTGGCTGTAATTTATGTCACAGAGTGTTCTGCTTATGTTTTCCTCTAGGAGTTTTAAATTGTCTGGATTTACATTTAGGTCTTTAATTCATTTTGAGTTTATTTTTGTGTATGGTGTTAGGGAGTGTTCTAATTTCATTCCTTTACATGGAGCTGTCCAGTTTTCCCAGCACCACTTATGGAAGAGACTCTCTTCTATCCATTGTATACTCTTGCCTCCTTTACTAAAGATAAGGTGACCATATGTGCATGGGTTTATCTCTGGGCTTTCTATCCTCTTCCATTGATCTATATTTCTGTTTTTGTGCCAGTACCATACTGTCTTGATTACTGTAGCTTTCTAGTATAGTCTGAAGTCAGGGAGGCTGATTCCTCCACTCCATTTTTCTTTCTAATGATTGCTTTGGCTATTCAGGGTCTTTTGTGTTTCCATACAAATTGTGAACTTTTTTCTTCTACTTATGTGAAAAATGCTAGTTGTAGTTTGATAGGGATTGCATTGAATCTGTAGATTGCTTAGGGTAGTAAAGTCATTTTCACAATATTGATTCTTCCAATCCATGAACATGATATATCTCTCCATCTGTTTGTATCATCTTTAATTCCTTTCATCAGTGTCTTACAGATTTCTGCATACAGGATTTTTGTCTCCTTAAGTAGGTTTATACCTAGGGTTTTGTTTTTTTGAGCAATGGTAAATGGGAATGTTTCTTTAATTTCTCTTTCAGATTTTTAATCATTAGAGTATAGGAATGCAACAGATTTCTATACATTAGTTTTGTATCCTGCTATTTTACCAAATTCATTGATTAGTTCTACATGTTTACTGGTAGCATCTTTAGGATTCTCTACGTATAGTATCATGTCATCTGCAGACAATGACATCTTTACTTCTACTTTTCTGATTTGGATTCCTTTTATTTCTTTTTCTTTTCTTATTAACATAGCTAAAACTTCCAGAACTATGTTGAATAATAGTAGTGAGAGGGGACAACCTTGTCTTGTTCCTGATCTTAGAGGAAATGATTTCAGTGTTTCACCATTGAGAACTATGTTGACTGTGGGTTTGTAATATATGGGCTTTATTATGTTGAAGTAAGTTCCCTCTATGCCTACTTTCTGGAAGGTTTTTATCACAAATCGGTGTTGAATTTTGTCAAAAGCTTTTTCTGTATCTATTGAGAAGATCATATGGTTTTTCTCCTTCAATTTGTTAATATGGTTTATCACATTGATTGATTTGCGTATGTTGAAGAATCCTTCAATTACTGGCATGAACCCCACTTAATCATAGTGTATGATCCTTTCAATGTGGTGTTGGGTTCTGTTTGCTAGTATTTTGTTGAAGATATTTTATCGATGTTCACAAGTGATACTGGCCTGTAGTTTTCTTTTTTTGTGTGACATCTTTGTCTGGTTTTGGTATCAGGGTGATGGTGGTCTCTTAGAATGAGTTTCGGAGTGTTCCTCCCTCTGCTATATTTTGGAAGAGTTTCAGAAGGGTAAGTGTTAGCTCTTCTCTAAATGATTAATAGAATTCACCTATGAAGCAATCTGGTCCTGGGCTTTTGTTTGTTGGAAGATTTTTAAACACAGTGTAAATTTCAGTGCTTGTGACTTGTCTCTTTATATTTTCTGTTCCTTCCTGGTTCAGTTGCAGTAGGTTTTGCTTTTCTAAGAATTTGTCCATTTCTTCCAGGTTGTCAATTTTATTGGCATATAGATGCTTATAGTAATAACTCATGATCCTTTGTATTTCTGCAGTGTCAGTTGTTACTTCTCCTTTTTCATTTCTAATTCTAATGATTTGAGTCTTCTCCCTTTTTTCTTGATGAGCCTAGCTAATGGTTTATCAATTTTGTTTATATTCTCAAAGAACCAGCTTTTAGTTTTATTGATCTTTGCTATTTCTTTCCTTTATTTTTTTTTCATTTATTTCTGATCTTATCTTTATGATTTCCTTCCTTCTGTTAACTTTGGGTGTATTTTGTTCTTCTTTCTCTAATTGCTTTAGGTTTAAGGTTAGGTTGTTTCTATGAGATTTTTCTTGTTTCTTGAGGCAGGTTTGTATTTCTATAAACTTCCCTCTTAGAACTGCTATTGCTGAATCCCATAGATTTTAGGTCATCCTGTTTGCATTGTCATTTGTTTCTAGGTACTTTTTGATTTTCCCTTTGATTTCTTCAGTGATCTATTGGTTATTTAGTAGTGTATTATTTAGTCTCCATGTGTTTGTATGTTTACAGATTTTTTTCCTCTAATTCATATCTAGTCTCATAGCATTGTGGTTGGAAAATATTCTTGATATGATTTCAATTTTCTTAAATTTGCCAAGGCTTGATTTGTGACCCAAGATATGATCTATCCTGGAGAATGTTCCATAAGCACTGGAGAAGAAAGGATATTCTGTTGTTTTTGGATGGAATGTCCTATATATATCTGTTAAATCAATCTTGTTTAATGTATCATTTAAAGCTTGTGTTTCCTTATTTATCTTCATTTTGTATGATCTGTCCATTTGTGAAAGTGGGGTGTTAAAGTCCCTTGCTATGATTGTGTTACTGTCGATTTCCCCTTTTATGGCTGTTAGCATTTGCCTTATGTATTGAGGTTCTCCTATGTTGCATAGATATTTACAATTGTTATATATTCTTGTATTGATCTCTTGATCATTATGTAGTGTCCTTCTTTGTCTCTTGTAATAGCCTTTATATTAAAGTCTATGTTGTCTGATATGCGAATTGCTACTCTAACTTTCCTTTGATTTCCAGTTGCATGGAATATCTTTTTCCATCCCCTCACTTTCAGTCTGTATGTGTCCCTGGGTCTGAAGTGGGTCTATTGTAGACAGCATATATACGAGCTTATTTTTGTATCCATTCAGCCAGTCTATGTCTTTTGGTTGGGGCATTTAATCCATTTACATTTGATGTAGTTATCAATATGTATGTTCCTATTACCATTTACTTAATTGTTTTGGTTCGTTATTGTAGGTCTTTTCCTTCTCTTGTGTTTCCTGCCAAGTGAAGTTCCTTTAGCATTTGTTGTAAAGCTGGTTTGGTGGTGCTGAATTCTCTTAGCTTTTGCTTGTCTGTAAGGTTTTCAATTTCTCATTGAATCTGAATGAGCTCTTTGCTGGGTCAAGTATCTTGGTTGTAGGTTCTACCCTTTTATCACTTTAAATATGTCCTGTCACTCCCTTCAGGCTTGCAGAGTTTCTCCTGAAAGATCAGCTGTTAACCTTGTGAGGATTCCCTTGTATATTATTTGCTGCTTTTCCCTTGCTGCTTTTCAAAGTTTTTCTTTATATTTAGTTTTTGATAGTTTGATTAATATGTGTCTTTGTGTGTCTCTCCTTGGATTTATCCTGTATGGGACTCTGTACTTCCTGGATTTGACTGACTATTTCCTTCCCCATATTAGGGAAGTTTTCAACTATAATCTCTTCAAATATTTTCTCAGTCCCTTCCTTTTTCTCTTCTTCAGGGACCTCTATAATTCAAATGTAGGTACATTAAATGCTGTCCCAGTGGTCTCTGAAACTGTCCCCAATTCTTTTTTTCTTTATTATGCTCTGCAATAGTAATTTACACTATTTTATATTACAGGTCCTTTATCCGTTATTCTATCTCAGTTATTCTGCTATTGATTCCTTCTGGGGAATTTTTAATTTCATTTATTTTGTTGTTCATCTTTTTTTTTTTTTTTTTTTTTTTTTGCTCTTTAGTTCTTCTAGGTCTTTGGTAAACTTTTCTTGTATTTTCTCCATTCTATTTCCAAGATTATGGATCATCTTTACTATCATTACTCTGAATCCTTTTTCAGGTAGACTGCCTGTTTCCTCTTCATTTGTTTGCTGGTGGGTTTTTAACTTGCTTCTTCATCTGCTCTGTGTTTCTCTCTTTCTCTTTTTACTTAACTTACCATGTTTGGGGTCTCGTTTTTGCATCCTGCAGGTTCGTAGTTCCCATTGTTTTTGGTGTCTGGCCCCAGTGACTAAGGCTGGTTCAGTGGGTTGTATAGGCTTCCTAGTGGAGGGGACTGGTGCCTGTGTTCTGGTGGATGAGTCTGGATATTGCCTTTCAGGTAGGCAGGACCTTGTCCGGTGGTGTGTTTTGGGGTGTCTGTCTCCTTATTATGATTTTAGGCAGCTTCTTTGCTAATGGGTGGGGTTGTGTTCCTGTCTTGCCAGTGGTTTGGCATAATGTGTCCAGCATTATAGTTTGCTGGTTATTGAGTGGAGCTGCATGTTAGCATTCAGATAGAGATCTCTGGGAGTGCTTTCACCATTTGATATTGCATGGAACTCGGAGGTGTCTCATGGAGAAATATCTTGAACTCAGCTCTCCTACCTCAGAGTCTCAGGCTTGACACTTGGCCAGAGCACCAAGACCCTGTCAGCCACATGGCTCAGAAGAAAAGGGAGAAAAAGAGAAGGGAAGAAAGATGAAAAGAAAGAAAGAAAGAAAGAAAGAAGCAAAGAAGATAAAATAGAATTATTAAAATGAAAAAAAAATTAATTATTAAAAATAGAAAAAACTAAAAAAATAATAAAAAGAGAAAAAAAGAAAAAGAAAGAAAGAAGAGTGCAACCAAACCAAACAACAAATCCACCAATGATAACAAACGCAGAAAAGTAAACTAAAAAAAAAAAAAAAAAAAGCTGGTAGACAGAACCTTAGGACAAATGGTGAAAGCATAGTTATGTAGACAGAATCACATAAAGAAACATACACTTACACACTCACAAAAATAGAAAAAGGAAACAAAAAAAAGAATATATATATATATATATATATATATATATATATATATATAAAGGTAGAGGGCAACCAAACCAAGAAACAAATCTACCAATGATAGTAAGCTCTAAATACTAAACTAAGATAAACATAAAACCAGAAACAAATTAGATGCAGAAAGCAAACCCCAAATCTACAGTTGCTCCCAAAGTTCACTGCCTCAACTTTGTGGTGATTTGTTGTCCATTCAGGTGTTCCACAGATGCAGGGTACATCAAGTTGATTGTGGAGATCTAATCCACTGCTCCTTAGGCTGCTGGGAGAAATTTCCCTTTCTCTTTTTTGTTCGCACAGCTCCCAGGGTTCAGCTTTGGATTTGGCACGGTCTCTGCCTGTAGGTCACCTGAGGACATCTGTTCTTCGCTCAGACAGAACAGGGTTAAAGTAACTGCTGATTAGAAGACTCTGGCTCACTCAGGCCCTGGGGTAGAAGGGGTATGGAATGTGGGGTGAGCCTGTGGCGACAGAGGCTGGCATAATGTTGCAACAGCCTGAGGCACTCTGTGTTTTTTCCCTGGAGAGTTGTCCCTGGATCTTGGGACCCGGGCAGTGGCAGGCTGCACAGGGTCCTGGGATGGGAGGTGTGGATAGTGACCTGTGCTTGCACACAGACTTCTTGGTGGTTGCATCAGCAACCTTAACATTTTATGCAGGTCTCTTGTGTCCACGCTGATAGCCGCAGATTGTGCCCATCTCTGGAGCTCATTTAAGTGGTGCTCTGAATCCCCTCTCCTTGTGCACCCTGAAACAATGGTCTCTTGTCCCTTAGGCAGTTCTAGACTTTTTCCTGGACTCCCTCCCAGATAGATGTGTTGTACTATCCCTCTGCAGGCTGTGTTCATGCAGCCAAACCCAGTCCTCTCCCTGGGATCTTACCTCTGAAGCCTGAGCCTCAGCTCCCAGCCACCACCCCTGCCCCAGCGGGTTAACAGACAAGACTCTCAGGCTGGTGAGTGCTGGTTGGCACGGATCTTCTGTGCAGGAATCTCTCCTCTTTGCCCTCTACACCAATGTTGTTGCACTCTCCTCTGTGGCTCTGAAGCTTCCCTCCACCACCTGCCATCTCTGTCAGTGAAGGGGATTCTAGTGTGTGGAAACCTTTCCTCCTTCACAGCTCCCTCCCATAGGTGCAGGTCCCGTCCCTATTCTTTTTTCTCTGTGTTTTTTTTTTTCTTTTGCCCTACCTAGGTATGTGAGGAGTTTCTTGCCTTTTGGGAATTCTGAGGTTTCTGCCAGCATTCAGTAGGTATTCTGTAGGAGTTGTTCCACATGTAGATGTATTTCTGATGCATTTGTGGAGAGGAAGTGATCTCCACATCTTACTCCTCCACCATCTTGAAGGTCTCCCTCTGATGCATTCCTTTTTTTATGATACTCTTACCTATCCTTAGTTTAATGTGTGTGTGTGTGTGTGTGTGTGTGTGTGTGTGTGTGTGTGTAATGATACAGAGGAACAGATTTCACTAGGTTCAGTCATTTAATATTTAGTACAAATTTGTTTTTTTCCATCAACTAGGATTGGGCAGAAAGAAGGGGAAGATTTTCTTAAGTTGAATCTCCAACAACAACACAGTTTAGCAGAGGGCATAACTTCATTTTTCACACTAGCATGTTCTGGTTATCAGTTAATTTTTATTTTAAGTAAAAATGTATTGACAGCAGAATTCTGGAGTGTCACCTTTAGGGGACTGTCTGGCTTTGGGATAACCTTGTTCTCTCATTGAAATAGCCATTGCTGTGATCCATCAAACAGTGGCTCACTCTATATGTATTTAAAACCCAAACTTCATGAGAAATTGTGGTGTTGCAGAATCACTCTCACTGTGGCAAGACAAGATGTTAATGGACCCTGCTGCCTTTCTATGAACTGTCACCAGAATATCCCATTAATCAAATGAAGAATAAGCACTGGACCAGAAAAGTCAAAACAGAGGAGCCAGTAGCAGTAAGTGAGAAAGAACTCTATTTTCCACTTTCTGAAAGCCCATCAGTTCGTATGCTGATATTCTAAGTTCCAAAATATGAAAACAATAATGTTAGTTACTAACCTAAATATTATTCTTAAATGAATAGCAAGAAATATTTTAATATTTATAATGACTTAGAGAGGATGAGCTTTCACTGAGGCAAGTTTCAAATATGTGAATTAAATAGAAATTTTATTTTTTAGTAAAATGTATCAATCATCAATGAAAGTAGAAAGGAATGATCCAGAGACTCTCCAGTGCCTTCATTCTCCTTGGTAACATCTGAGGCTATGAGAGAGATACAGGTATACCTCCAAGGCACTATGAGACAATTTTACTCCAATAAGGATTCAGACTCTAATGGCTCATGTTTTAATTTTTTAAATGTAAGATTTTTAGAGCTATCATGGCAAAGGTATGGAGAGTGGGTATAAGTCTCTTCCCTTTACCATTCTTAGAATGAGAAATGTGTTACTGACTTCATACCTTCCCTTTGCTCAGGATTCCTTTCCTTAGCTAAAATGTACTAAACACTTACCAGGTGTCAGGAATTCTGACAAGCACTATATATAATTAATTTTATTCAATTGTCACAATTACCTTTTGGGAGGGTATTGTTATTATTTTCATCTTTCATTTCATGCAACTCATGGTACAAAGATATTTTGATGAAATTCCCACAGCTTTCTAAATTCTCCCTTTCTTCTTAACTTCTTTGCAACATTCCCTCCAAATATCACAAATACCTAAATACCACAAGGGATATTGTATAGTGTTGGTTGGGGCTAATTTCTTTTAACTGATGGACAAACTAGCTGAAAGAACTATTTTAATTTTTTCCCAAGGAATATATGATTTTAAGAAGGAACTATTGAACACCATATGCAGCAAGTACAATAAAATCTCAGTGTCTTACAAAAACAAAGGTTTGGTTTTTGCTCCTATATTTGACCACAGTAGTTCATCTAAGTTTCAACTCCATATCTTTTTTACTCCATATGCACATACTCTAGTTGGGGTATCCCTGTCTCAAGTCAGAGAGTAGAGACAGGATGGCCACAGAATAACTTTTAAAACTTTGTCTTGTAAGTGGCATATATCAAATTTGTTGACCAAGTCTGACATTAGGAGGATGATAATCTTTGAGTAGGTTGGTATCCTGAATAGGATAACAGTAAACATTTTGAATGATAGTATAATTTATTGAAATATTTGCATCTTATCTTAATAGAGTAAGGTCATGAATTAAAATATGCTTCAAAAGTCTTTAAAAGAATATTTACTTTTTTAAATGACAATGGTTAAAAGTGATCTAAGAGGAATTAAAGATGACTTTAACGTTTCTGGATAATTATTAACAAGTCAAAAGATTGGGCAGTAAAAATTATATAAAGCTCATTTTAAGAGTATTTTATTTGCGGTTTCACTAAATAAATGGTCCAATTATTAGGCTTGTACTTGTAGCCTAGGTCAGCTTTTGAAATAGAGGCTTGTGAATGGTCAGTGTATAGCTCATTATTAAAATCCAGAAAGTAGATGGAATTGTCCTTAGAGAAAACCTAGAGTAAAAAGTGAAGTGACTGTGGATGGCACATAAGAAAACATCATAAGTAAGGAGAAATAAGAGGTTAAAATCTATTAAAATAGACTCCAAAAGAAAATAATAGCTATAGAAAATCAGAAAAACATGGGACAAAAATCAACTTAATCAATAGGAATCTCTGAATTTTCTACAAAATTGAGATTTGATCATAGCTGCATCTTGAAATTTCATGCTGTATCCTGACTCTGCTGGTGAAAAATGCTGTCCAATAAAAACAAGCAAAACCCTTCTGGAAAGAGAAAATTCAATATCACTGCCCTTCTCCCCTGCCAACTGGATTCCATCCTTCATACTCTGACATGTATTTCAGACATGCTCTAGGGTTTGGGGTCAGTTAGTAAGCAATACTAATCAACAGAGACAGGAAAAGGAATGGTGAATAGAACCTGAGAATAGAAGAGATGGGAACCCATGTGATGTGAATACAGGGGAAATAAATCAGAAAAACTACACAAATGTCAAAGGTCCTGCTTGTAGAATATTATTGTTTTAGCTTAGACCTTAGGTCTCCACTGCCTATTAAAATGCAAAGCTCCCTGTGAGACAGAACACTATGAACTGTGTTCCCTTGGTCATATTCACAGAAGTGCATCTAGCATTTGTGGATGGTATGGTGGCAGGAAGCACAAAAACATTTCATTAATGGAAAACAATTTTACTCTGATACTTTTCTGAGAACAGATTTTGATAGGATATTGATAACATCTTTTCACTTGCTCAATTCAAACATAGAGATCTTATCCTTGATTTTGTTCATTTCCCTCATGTCCATAAACAATCTATCACCAATTGGGTGAGCTCCACTTCCTAAATTTTTCTTGAATCTGTTTATCTTCATCTCCTTGTCACCACCCTTGCAAACTCTTACCTCTTACATGGATGACTGTTGATCTCTTTGCTTCCATTTTTGCCAATTTCACAGAATGAGGTTTTTTTTGTTTGTTTGTTTTTTAATGTTAAGCAGTATATTTCTCTCCTCTGATCAAAGGTCCTCAGTGGTTTCCACTTTCTATTAAATTTAAATCCAACACTTTTTGCCATGGCCCAGAGTGTTCATCCACGATCCTGTTCCCCCTGATTTCTATTTTGCTTCTGTCTCTCGACAATCCAGGAGCATTCACGTCTTTTTGTTCCTTTTCAATTCTTTGCACAGTGGGCTCATTTCATCTTTTAGATCAGTTCAAATGCCACCTCCTCAGAGAAACACTGTCAATGTTCCCATTGAATCTGATTTCCCCTTACTCTTTGCTTTGTTATAAACTTGTTAATTTCCTCATATAACTTTCAGAATTATTAATAATCTGGTGTATTTTTAAAATGACTTATTACTGTATATTTCCCCCAGTTGGAGGAGGAGTGACCTCATCTGACCTGCTTACAGTATCTTCAGAAATTAGCAGAGTGCCCATCACAAGTCTGTATTTCATGTATTTATTGAATAAAACAATTAATGGATGAACAAATAAAGAATAGTTTCAGAGAAGGAAATATGGATTAAAACTGGGGGATGGAGAATGAAGAAGACAAATTCCACCAAATTCACCATTTTGCTGAAGTCTGACAACAAGTGTGTATGTGCCAGTGTGTCAAGCCAGTGTGTGTGGAAGAGAGAGAGAGGAATGGAGAGAGCTCAGATGAAGCATCCTTCAGAGAAAAGCCTCCCAGGTTCCCTGGAGAACAACAGATGGATGTTAAGCTTCCATTTGTTCCCAGTGAACCTTTAAAATTTCACCCTATTCCCAGCTCTGAGTCAAGGGGAAACATCAGAAGAAATATGAATTTTTTTAAAAATTGTTTTATCATAGCATTGCTCCAGTGACCTCTCTCCCAGCACCGTTCACGTGCCACACAAAACCCTTGCCATATTGCTAGAGCATCAGAGACATGCTTAATAAAATATATAAATTTAGAAATGTACTTAAGACTAGACCTCTATATGACAAGATGATTATCTTGTAATTCCTCTTTCTCCTCCTTACCCATTAAAAATTTACTCTGAACCTTTCCCCCAAAATTTTGAGGAACTCAACCACCTCTTGTGCCATATTAATAATAACAATTATTTTACTTAGTGTTTACTATGTACAATGCACTGTTATTAGTACTTTCTATGTATTAACTCATTTCATCCTCATTTAATCTGCAAAACAACCCTGTGAGCCCAGCATCTGTTATCCCCATTTTATGCATAAGAAAATTGATGTTAATCCTTTAGAGATTAGAGAATCTACCTAAAGTCATGTACCTGGTAGTGACAGAAATGGATTTAATCACTGGTAGTTTGTAACTGCTTAACAGATTGTCTATCACTGTAGCAGGACCAAAAGGAACAATTTAGATAACTCCAGAGCAGGATATCTAAAAGTCCCATCTTGACTATCCATGTAATTTTTCCTTAAACAAGTTTAACTCATTCCTTACAAAATGTCTTCCAAAAGTTTTATGTCAAATGTTTTATATCAAATGCCATAGAAATAAATCTGCTTTCTTAGACCCTGGAGTAAACATTTAAACCAATTCTCATCCTCACTCCCCAATTTCAGCTTCAATTTTTGTCAAGATATATGGAAGAAGCTGGTAGGTAGCTCTGGTGGAATAGAGACATATGCTTTTCTGTATCACTTTAACTGAGGTCATGGTTAAGATCTTAATCCTTGAGGTGCAGCAATTACGTGAGTCTCTGAAGAGCTGTATGGAGCTAAAAGAAGTAATTGCTATATATTGGATTGACCAAAAAGTTCATTCAGTTTGTTCCATGATTTGAAGGACCCAGTGTAAAATTAAAATGAGGGACCTCTCCTTCAAAAACTACTAAGAATTTCAACTCACCAACATCAAAACATTAAGACAAGTGCAGGGACCATTTAAGCACATGGGCTTGGGCAACTACACAGGTTGCAAACATGTAAAACTGTCCCTATTTATAGACAAGCCCTTAGGAAAATTGCCAAGTTGGCCAAAATTTTCCTTTGTTATATTAACCATCTGGTCTCTTCCAGTTTCCACCTTGACCAATACCTGTTCTGTGGTTTTCTTCAGGAGCCTGACCTCAGCCAACAATGCCCTCACTGAGCTTTTCCCTTTCCTGTCTCCATCATCAAAGTTCCCTATATTTTCCGTGTCTCAACATTTATGGATCATGCATTATATAACTGACCTTTAATAAACACTGGACTAAGCAATGAATTTGGTAGAGTAGCAGGATACAAAAATAATGCAGAGAAATCTCCTGCATCCCTATAAACTAATGATGAAAAATCTGAAAGAAAAATTAAGGAAACACCCCCATTTACCATTGCAACTAAAAGAATAAAATACCTAGGAATAAACTTATCTAAGCAGTAAAAAGACCTGTTGGCAGAAAACTATAAGATACTGATGAAAGAAATTAAAGATGATACAAAGAGATGGAGAGATATACCATGTTCTTTCACTGGAAAAATCAACATTGTGAAAATGATTATACTACCTGAAACAATCTACAGATTCAGTGCAATCCCAATCACACTACCAATGGCATTTTTCACAGAACTGGAACAAAAATTTCACAAGTTGTATGGAAACATGAAAGACCCCGAATAAAAAAAGCAATCTTGAGAAAGAAAAATAGAGCTGAAGGAATCAGGCTCCCTGACTTCAGACTAAACTACAAAGCTACAGTAATCAAGACAGTATGGTACTGGCACAAAAAAAGAAATATAGATCAATGGAGAAGGATAGAGAGCCCAGAGATAAACCCATGCACATATGGTCACTTTATCTTTGATAAAGGAGGCAAGAATATACAATGGAGAAGAGACAGACTCTACTATAAGTGGTGCTGGGAAAACTGGACAGCTACATGGAAAAGAATAAAATTAGAATACTTCCTAACACCATACACAAAAATAAACTCCAAATGGATATAAGACATAAATGTAAGGCCAGACACCATAAAACTCTTAGTGGAAAACATAGGCCGAACACTCTATGACATAAATCACAGCAAGATCCTTTTTGACCCACTTCCCAGAGAAATGGAAATAAAAACAAAAATTAACAAATGGGATCTAATGAAACTTAAAAGTTTCAAACAGCAAAAGAAACCATAAACAAGACGAAAAGACAACCCTCAGAATGGGAGAATATATTTGCAAATTAATCAACTGACAAAGGATTAATCTACAAAATATACAAGCAGCTTATGCAGTTCAATATCAAAAAAAACAAACAACCCAATCCAAAAATGGGCAGAAGACCTAAATAGACATTTATCCAAAGAAGATATACAGATTGCCAACAAACACATGAAATATACAGATTGCCAACAAACACATGAAAGGATGCTCAACATCACTAATCATTAGAGAAATGCAAATCAAAACCACAATGAGGTATCACCTCACATAAGTCATAATGGCCATCATCAAAAAATCTACAATCAATAAATGCTGGAGAGGGTGTAAAGAAAAGGGAACCCTCTTGCACCATTGGTGGGAATGTAAATTGATACAGCCACTATGGAGAACAGTATGCAGGTTCCTTATAAGACTAAAAATAGAACTACCATATGACCCAACAATCCCATTACTGGGCATATACCCTGAGAAAACCATATTTGAAAAATAGTCAATGTTCCTTGCTGCACTATTTACAATAGCCAGGACATGGAAGCAACCTAAGTGTCCATTGACAGATGAATGGATAAGGAAGATGTAGTACATATATACAATGGAATATTACTCAGCCATAAAAAGAAACAAATTTGAGTTATTTGTAGTGAGGTAGATGGACCTAGGGTCTGTCATACAGAGTGAAGTAAGTCAGAAAGGGAAAAACAACTACCATATGTTAATACGTATATATGGACTCTAAAAAAAAAAAAAAAAAAAGGTTCTGATGAACCTAACGGTAGGACAGGAATAAAGATGCAGACGTGGAGAATGGACTTGAGGACATGGTGAGTGGGAAGGGTAAGCTGGGACAAAGTGAGAGAATAGCACTAACATATATACACTACCAAATGTAAAATAGATAGCTAGTGGGAAGCAGTTGCATAGCACAGGGAGATCAGCTCAGTGCTTTGTGACCACCTAGAGGAGTGGGATAGGGAGGGTGACAGGGAGACATAAGAGGGAGGGGATATGGGTATATATATACACATATAGCTGAATCACTTTGTTATACAGCAGAAACCAACAAAACATTGTAAAGCAATTATACTCCAATAAAGATGAGAATGATATAACCTCTTCATTAAAGGGGAACATAAGCTAATGGAAGGGAAGAACAGTAAATATAATTTGCTATCTAGTAGCACAGTGGTATTGTAAAACCAAGGAAGAGAGGTGAAAGAAAGAAAGAAGGAAAGAAGGTGAAAAGGAGGAAGAAAAATCCTATCTAGAGTAGTTGAAAAAGTGACACATGCACCAGTCTGGAAATCAGAATTCTTCCTATCAGGAGGAATATTCTAAGAAAAAAAAAAAAAAAAAAGACATTGTCTTCTTAGCATCCAGTTGTTTACAGCATTAAAAATCTTTCATTTGAAATAACTATAGTGATTTTCAACAGATTTGGAAAGAGAGTGGAGAATCATCAGAAACTCCCAGGAAACTTTTTGAATCTATGGAATATCCATGACCTACCCAACCACCACTGCTCATCCATGCCCCCTGCTGGGGCTGATTCCCTCAGGACACATTCAAGATTTACTGCCATGGTGAGTCATGTCTGCTGACAGGCAAGAATGGCAATTTCCTTCAGGCGGGTTGTCACAAAAAGTTGACAATTAATAATTATTCACATACACTCAACTATAATAAAATCAGGCATTAGCTAGCCATGTTTCAGTCTCCATAACAAGCTAAGGTAGTGGAGGAGGGTGGTAAGAGGAAGGGGGACAGAGATGTACATACATAGGGCTAGCATTCCTAGTATTATTTAATATAACGTTCTGAATTTTCTATACCCTCCCCTCTCCAAAAGGCCTAATGAGGAACTGGAGCAAAACTGTACTTGCAGGCGCTAAGGGCATTATGGAATTCACATTGTGAGTTTTCTGTAGGTGACTCATGAAAATACACTTTAAAGTACCCCACTCCTGATGATGGGACTTTCAACAACTGTACCTGACTAAAAGAATTATTCTAACAGATAGAAGCCCTTTTGATACCCCTTACTAACCATATACAGTGTTACATATCTTAATATAGTCTAGGAGTAGCACATGCTCTATATACTTCTCACATACGAAGAACTCAAATACATTACATATATATATATATATATGTTTTTCCACTTTCTTTTGAAAAAAGATTGAGCCTAAATATGTGGTATAAGAAGGAGTAACAACACAATAATAATTTTATAAATACCTTTGAAGATTTCTAAAACTACAGGTGATATATTTTAAAATAGAACAAAATTAAAATAATGAATTTTCTTATGAATAGTGTAATTGATTTTCTTGATGTTTTCATACACAGAAAGCCAATGCAATAAAAATAGACTTCTTGGAGAGGCCAGATGGGAAAATATAAAGGCAGAAGATCAGAAACATTGATTAATGAAGAGATGGAATCTTAGAATCTAGGCCCAAGTAGGCTTCAAAACTCCCTATCAAAGCTGATCCCCAAATCTTGTGGCATTGCTGTGGCTAATTAGAGGCACGGGTAAGACTCATGTGTCTGCACCATAATGAGAAATAGAAGCAAGTTACCTTGCTTCAAGACTATGCAATGTCCTGGATGCCAAGATGAGGAAACCAGTCTTTAAATTTGAAACTCAAGAAGATATACAGAGACAGTTACTGTCTAAGATTATTCTAAAGTTCATAGGACTACGTTTCTGAGCAAGCATTCCTTTACAGAAGATCCACACTGTTTATAATGTAAATGCCAGCACACCTTACATTTGTGCTGTATATGTTACTGACTTTATGGATTTTGATGCATAATATGTGGAATGTGCTCTGTAGGATCTCATGTAGCTTCCTGGGGAGACCTGAGAGACAAACTTTCTGAGGAAACTGAATTTATCTCCAGAAAACAAGGAATACTGTGTGATTTGCCTAAATATATATAAACAAGAGGAAGAAACCCACTGATCATTCAACAATATTAGAATTTCCTTCATTTTCATATATTGCATCAAGAAAAGAGATCATAAGGGCTCCTCATGCCTATGAATCAACAGGCAAGAAAGAGACCTTCAAGATGGCAGAAAAGTAAGATGTGGAGATCACCTTCCTCCCCACAAATGCATCAGAAATACATCTACATGTGGAACAACTCCTACAGAACACCTACTGAATGCTGGCAGAAGACCTCAGACCTCCCAAAAGGCAAGAAACTCCCCCACGTACCTGGGTAGGGCAAAAGAAAAAAGAAAAGGCAGAGACAAAAGAAGAGAGATGGGAGACCTGCACCAGTGGGAGGGAGTTATGAAGGAGGAAAAGTTTCCACACACTAGGAAGCCCTGTCATTGGCAGAGACAGCGGGTGGTTTGGGGGAAGCTTCAGAACCATGGAGGAGAGTGCAGCAACAGGGGCTCAGAGGACAAAGCAGAGAGATTCCTGCAAAGAGGGTTGGTGCCAACCAACACTCACCAGCCTGAGAGGCTTTTCTGCTCACTGCCTGGGGCAGGTGGGGACTGGGAAATGAGGTTCAGGCTTCGGGGTCTGATCCCAAGGAAAGGACTGGGGTTGGCTGTGTGAACACAGCCTGAAGGGAGCTAGTGTGCCACAGCAGCTAAGAGAGTCTGGGGAAAAGTCTGGAACTGCTGAAGAGGCAAGAAACTTTCTCTTGCCTTTTTGTTTCACAGTGCGTGAAGAGAGGGGATTAAGAACATGGCCTAAAGGAGCTCCAGAGATGGGCGCGAGCTGTGGCTATCAGCCTGGACCCCAGAGACAAGCATGAGATGCTAAGGCTGCTGCTGCAGCCACCAAGAGCCTGTGTGCAAGCACATGTCACTATCCATACCTCCCGTCCAGGGAACCTGTGCAGCCCAAAACTGCCTGGGTCCCATGATCCAAGGACAACACTCATGGGAGAACACACGCTGTGCTTCAGGCTGTTGCAACATCATGCTGGCCTCTGCAGCCTTAGGCTCGCACCACATTCAGTACCCCACCCTCCTTCCGACCAGAGCAAGCCAGAGCCCCTAATAAGCTGCTACTTTAACACCATCCTGCCTGAATGAACAACAGATGCCCTCAGGTGACCTACATGCAAAGGCAGGGCCAAATCCAAAGCTGAACCCCAGGAGCTGTGTGAACAAGGAAGAGAAAAGGAAATCTTTCCCAGCAGCCCCAGGAGCAGCAGATTAAATATCCACAATCAACTTGAGGTACGCTGCATCTGTGGAATATCTGAATAGACAAAGAATCATCCCAAATTGAGGCAGTGGCCTTTGGGAACAAAGGTGTATATATTTTTCTTTCCTTTTTCTCTTTTAGTAAGGGTGTATGTGTGTGCTTCTGTGTGTGATTATGACTGTATAGCTTTATTTTACCATTTGCCTTAGGGTTCTGTCTGTCCGTTTTCATATTTGTTTTTGTTTGTTATGGTTTATTTTTAGCATTTGTTATCATTGGTGGATTTGTTGTTTGCTCTCCATTTTCTTCCTTTTTTTCTTACTTTTTTGTTTTTTATTTTTAATAATTAAAACTTTCTTTTCTTTTTTATATTAATAACTTTATTTTATTTATTTACTTTTTTCTCCCTTTTCTTCTGAGCCATTTGGCTGACAGGGTCTTGGTTCTCTGGCTGGGTGTCAGTCCTGAGATTCTGAGGTGGGAGAGCCGAGTTCAGGACATTTATCCACAAGAGACCTCTCAGTTCCATGTAATATCAAATGGTGAAACCTCTCCCAGAGATCTCCATGTGAACACCAAGACACAGCTCCACTCAATGACCAGCAGTTACAATGCTGTACACCCTGTGCCAAACAACTAGAAAGACTGGAACACAACCTCACCCATTAACAGAGAAGCTGCCTAAAATCATAGTAAGGTCACAAACACCCCAAAGCACACCACCAGACACATCCTGCCTACCAGAAAGACAATATCCAGCCTCATCCACAAAACACAGGCACCAGTCCCCCCCACCAGGAAGCCTAAACAACCCACAGAACCAACCTTAGCCACTAGGGCCAGACATCAAAAACGGTGGGAACGATGAACCTGCAGGCTGTGAAAAGGAGACCCAAAACACCGTAAGTTAAGCAAAATAAGAAACAGAAACACAAAGCAGATGAAGGACCAAGTTAAAAGCCCATCAACCAAACAAATGAAAAGGAACTAGGCAGTCTACCTGAAAAAGGATTCAGAGTAATGATAGTAAAGATCATCCAAAATCTTAGAAAGAGAATGGAGAAAATACAAGAAATATTTAATAAGGACCTAGAAGAACTAAAGAGCAAACAAACAATGATGAACAATGCAATAAATGAAATTAAAAATACCGTAGAAGGAATCAATAGCAGTATAACTGAGGCAGAAGAAAGGATAAGTGACCTGGAAGATAAAATAGTGGAAATGACTACTGCAGAGCAGAATAAAGAAAAAAAGAATGAAAAGAATAGGACAGTCACCGATACCTCTGGGACAACATTAAACATGCCCATATTCGAATTATAGTGGTCCCAGAAGAAGAAGAGAAAAAGAAAGGGACAGAGAAAATATTTGAAGAGATTATAGTTGAAAACTTCCCTAATATGGTAAAGGAAATAGTTATGCGTGTCCAGGAAATGCAGAGAGTCCCATATAGGATAAATTCAAGGAGAAACACACCAAGACACATATTAATCAAACTACAAAAAACTAAATACAAAGAATAAATAATAAAAGTGGCAAGGGAAAAACAACAAATAACATACAAGGGAACACCCATAAGGTTAACAGATAAACTTTCATCAGAAACACTGTAAGCTAGAAGGGAGTGGCAGGACATATTTAAAGTGATGAAATGGCAAAACCTACAACCAAGATTACTCTACCCAACAAAGATCTCATTCAGATACAACGGAAAAATTAAAACTTTAAAGACAAGCAAAAGTTAAGATAATTCAGCACCACCAACCAGCTTTACAATAAATGCTAAAAGAACTTCTCTAGGCAAGAAACACAAGAGAAATAAAAGACCTATAATAACAAATCCAAAACAATTAAGAGAATGGTAACAGAAACATAGATATCAATAATTATCATAAATGTAAATGGATTAAATGTCTCCAACCAAAAGACATAGACTTGCTGAGGGATACAAAACCAAGACCCATATATATGCTGTCTACAAGAGACCCACTACAGACACAGAGATACATACTGACTGAAAGTGAGGGGATGGAAAAAGATATTCCATGCAAATGGAAATCAAAAGAAAACGGGAGTAGCAATTGTCATATCGGACAAAGCCAACTTTAAAACAAAGACTATTACAAAGACAAAGAAGGACACTACATAATGATCAAGGGACAAATTCAAGAAGAAGGTATAACAATTGTAAATAGTTATGCACTCAACATAGGAGCACTTCAATACATAAGGCAAATGCTAACAGCCATAAAATGGAAAATAGACAGTAACACAATCATAGTAGGGGACCTTAACACCCCACTTTCACTAATGGACAGATCATAAAAAATGAAAATAAATACAGAAACACAAACTTTAAATGATACATTAAACAAGATGGACTTAATTGATATTTATAGGACATTCCATCCAAAAACAGCAGAATACACTTTCTTTTCCAATGCTCATGGAACATTCTCCAGGGTCGATCATATCTTGGGTCACAAATGAAGCCTTGGTAAATTTAAGAAAATTGAAACTGTATAAAGTACGTTTTCTGACTACAATGCTATGAGACTAGATATCAATTACAGGAATAAATCTGTAAAAAAAAAAAACAAAACACATGGGGACTAAATAATACACTACTTAATAACCAAGAGATCACTGAAGAAATCAAAGAGAAAATCAAAAACTACCTAGAAACAAATGAAAATGAAAACATGATGACCCAAAACCTATGGGATGCAGCAAAAGAAGTTCTAAGAGGGAAGTTTATAGCAATACAATCCTATCTCAAGAAATAAGAAACATCTCAAATAAACAACCTAACCTTACACCTGAAGTAATTAGAGAAAGAAGAACAAAAATACCCCTCAAAGTTAGAAGGAAAGAAATCATAAAGATCAGATCAGAAATCAATGAAAAAGAAATGAAGTAAAGAAATAGCAAATATCAATAAAATTAAAAGCTGGTTCTTTGAGAAGATAAAAAAAAAATTGATAAACCAATAGCCAGACTCACAAAGAAAAAAATGGAGAAGACTCAAATCAATAGAATTAGAAATGTATAAAGAGAAGTAACAACTGACACAGTGGAAATTAAAGTAGTAATCTCATGAGAGATTACTACAAGCAACTATATGCCAATAAAATGGACAACCTGGAAGAAATGGACAAATTCTTAGAAAAGCACAACTTCTCATACTGAACCAGGAAGAAACACAAAATATAAAAAGACCAACCACAAGCACTGAAATTGAAACTGTGATTAAAACTCTTCCAACAAACAAAGGTCCAGGACCAGATGTCTTCACAGGCAAATTCTATCAAACATTTAGAGAAGAGCTAATACCTATCCTTCTCAAACTCTTCCAAAACATAGCAGAGAGGGGATCACTCCCATACTCATTCTACAAGGCCACCATTACCCTGATACCAAAACCAAACAAAGATGTCACAAAGAAAGAAAACTACAGACCAATATCACTGATGAACATAGATGCAAAAATCCTCAACAAAATACTAGCAAACAGAATCCAACAGCACATTAAAAGGATGATACACCATGATCAAGTGGGGTTTATCCCAGGAATGCAAGTATTCTTCCATATATACAAATCAATCAATGTGATACACCATATTAACAAACTGAACAATAAAAACCGTATTATCGGGCTTCCCTGGTGGCGCAGTGGTTAAAAGTCCGCCTGTAAATGCAGGGGACAAGGGTTCGTGCCCTGGTCCGGGAAGATCCCACATGCCATGGAGCAGCTAGACCCGTGAGCCATGGCTGCTGAGCCTGCGTGTTCGGAGCCTGTGCTCTGTAATGGGAGAGGCCACAACAGTGAGAGGTCCACTTACCGCAAAAAACAAACAAACAAACAAACAAAAACTTATGATCATCTCAATAGATGCAGAAAAAGCATTCAACAAAATTAAACACCCATTTGTGATAAAAACCCTCTAGAAAGTAGTCATAGAGAGAACTTACCTAAACATAATAGAGGCCATGTACAACAAACCCACAGCCAACATGGTTCTCAATGGTGAAAAACTGAAACCATTTCCACTAAGATCAGGAAAAAGACAAGGTTGCCAACTATCACCACTATTATTCAACATAGTTTTGGAAGTTTTATTCATGGCAATCAGAGAAGAAAAAGAAATAAAAGGAATCTAAATTGGAAAAGAAGAAGTAAAGCTGCCACTGTTTACAGATGACATGATACACTACATAGAGAATGCTACAGCTGCTACCAGAAAACTACTAGAGCTAATCAATGAATTTGGTAAAGTAGCAGGATACAAAATTAATGCACAGAAATCTCTTGCATTCTTATACAATAATGATGAAAAATCTGAAAGAGAAATTAAGGAAACACTCCCATTTACCATTGCAACAAAAAGAAGAAAATACCTTGGAATAAACCTTCCTAAGGAGACAAAATACTTGTATGCAGAAAACTATAAGACACTGATGAAAGTAATTAAAGATGATACAAACAGATGGAGATATACACCATGTCCTTGATTGGAATAATCGGCATTGTGAAAATGACTATACTATGCAAAGCAATCTACAGATTCAAAGTAATCCCTATCAAACTACCACTGGCACTTTTCACAGAACTAGAACAAAAAAATTCACAATTTGTGTGGAACACAAAACACCCCAAATAGCCAAAGGAATCTTGAGGAAGAAAAATGGAGGTGGAGGAATCAGGCTCCTAGACTTCAGACTATACTACAAAGCTCCAGTAATCAAGACAATATGGTACTGGCACAAAAACAGAAATGTAGATCAATGGAACAGGAAATAAGGACCAGAGATAAACCCATGCACATATGGTGTCCTTATCTTTGATAAAGGAGGCAGGAGTATACAATGGAGAAAAGATAGCTTCTTCAATAAGTGGTGCTGGGAAAACTGGAAAGCTACATGGAAAAGAATGAAATTAGAACACTCCTTAACACCATACTCAAAAATAAACTCAAAATGGATTAAAGCCCTAAATGTAAGGCCAGACACTACACAACTCTTAGAGCAAAACATAGGCAGAACACTTTATGACAAAAATCACAGCAGAATACTTTTTGAGCTGCCTCCTAGAGAAATGGAAATAAAAACAAAAATAAACTGTGGGACCTAATAAAAGCTTTTGCACAGCAAAGGAAACCATAAACAAGCTGATGTTTGCAAATGAAGCAACTGACAAATGATTAATCTCAAAAATATGCAAGCAGATCATGCAGCTCAATATCAAAAAAACAAACAACCCAATCCAAAAATGGCTAGAAGACCTAAACAGACATTTCTCCAAAGAGATACAGATTGCCAACAAACAAATGAAAGAATGCTCAACATCATTAGTCATTAGAGAAATGCAAATCAAAACTACAATGAGGTATCACCTCACATCAGTCAGAATGGCCATCATCAAAAAATTTACAACCAATAAATGCTGGAGAGGGTGTGGAGAAAAGGGAACCCTCTTGACCTGTTGGTGGGAATGTAAATTGATACAGCCACTAAGAAGAACAGCATGGAGCTTCCTTAAAAAGCTAAAAATAGAAATACCATACAGCCCTGCCATCCCACTACTGGGCATACCCTGAGAAAACCATAATTCAAAAAGAATCATGTACTACAATGTTCATTGCAGTTCTATTTACAATAGCCAGGACATGGAAGCAACCTAAGTGTCCATTGACAGACGAATGGCTAAAGATGTGGCACGTATATACAATGGAATATTACTCAGCCATAGAAAGAAACAAATTTGAGTTATTTGTGGGGAGGTGGATGGACCTAGAGTCTGTCATACAGAGTGAAGTAAGTCAGAAAGAGAAAAACAAATACCGTATGCTAACAAATATACATATAGAATCTAAAAAAAAAAAAAAGAGGTCATGAAGAACCTAGGGGCAAGACAGGTATAAAGACGTTGACCTACTAGAGAATGGACTTGAGGGCATGGGGGGGGGAAGGGTAAGCTGCGTCAAAGTGAGAGAGTAGCATGGACATTTATACACTACCAAATATAAAATTGATAGCTAGTGTGAAGCAGCCACATAGCACAGGGAGATCAGCGTGGCACTTTTTGACCACCTAGAGGGTTGGGATAGGGAGGGTGGGAGGTAGCAAGATGCAAGAGGGAACAGGTATGAGGATATATGTATATGTATAGCTGATTCCCTTTTTAATAAAGCAGAAACTAACACACCATTGTAAAGCAATTATATTCCCATAAATATGTTAAAAAAGCAAAAAAAAAAAAAAAACGATTAGAAGAGATCATTTAAATATGAAAATGGAACTCTAATGACTTACTGACATTTTTTTGCCATTAGAAGTCAGATTGTGGTCCCAAAGGGGAAGATTTCTTCTCAGTGTTTAACATATTACCCAGAAATTTCTGGCTTCCTGGAATTTTCAATAATAATTCCAAATCTCTTGGCAATAGCTTTCAAGCACCACAATTTCTGCCAATAAAAGAATGATCATTAAGCATGCTCTCACTTTGGTTGTTTAAGAGTCCAGCTATGGGCGGCCAAATTGTTATTATTCTGCAGGGACTGCTTGATATGAAGAGTATGTTTGAAGTGGAAATCACACGACGCTGCTTGATGCAATCACCTGATTGACTAGGTGATTATTTAATTTGGGGAAAATATTATCATAGTATAAAGACTTCATTTGGAATGAGAAAAAAACTCAGTTTAAAAAGCATTTGTCAGGGCTTCCCTGGTGGCACAGTGGTTGAGAGTCCGCCTGCCAATGCAGGGGACACGGGTTCGCTAGAGAAAGCCAGATGTTCTTTTTCAGATGAAGAGAACAACTACATCAAGCTAGATAAATTGTGTTTGGTTGGAAGTCTGATCTGAAACAGGAAATATTTGTTGCCATGTGTTATGAGACAAGGAAACTACATAATAAACCATTAATTATCTTGCATTCTGTTTTCATTTGCCAAATATATACAGTGACAGTAACTTAATCAACAACATTATAATAAAGTGACCATAGAGACAATACTCACTGCTCTGGATTCAAACAGACCTGGACTTGAGTCCAGCTGCATCACCTTGATGATGTTACTCAACTTCCTTAATTCTTAGTTTCCTTGTTTGTTTTTTTTAAACCAAGAAAAATATAATAATAATACCTGTCTTCATAGAGTGGTATTAAATGAGTTATTACAGATAAAGGAATATGTGTGTTAACTTCAAAGTTCTGTAACATTTTTGAGCACTCAAAATATTATTTTATGGTGTAATAGAAGTAGCAGTATATACAAACTGAGGCTAAGGGAACTAATGATTGGCATGGTGAATTATTGGTGGCAGAAATGAGTTTTGAATTAGATGCCCAATCTCCCTCTCCAGGGCTTTTTCTACTACATCTCATCCCAAGAAAAAAGCTCACCTCTGAGCCTTGACTATTTCATGTTCCAATATGATCAGGACCTATCTGGCCTCTTCAACCATGAACTTCCTTTATAGTCTAATAAAAAAAAATGACACAAGAAAATAGAGGCAAGCAGTAGCAGCAAGTCAGGATTTTACCAAAGAAAAATGTAAAAAATGTAAAAAATGTAAAAAAATCCAGTTAGCTATTATTGCTTTCAACTTGCCAGTTCACTTTTTAAGTTCTCCAACTGCTTCCAGCATGTGATATACAATCTTCATCATGAATTGTTACATTTGTGTTTGTAATGTTACTTTCAAATTCAATTTTACTCAATTGCATCCAAAAATTTTACAAAAACAAACCAAAAAATGGGTTATTTAAAATAACGCAGAAGGAAAATTCAGAAAACAAAAAGACCTCTTATTTAAGCATTTATATACTCAAATATTTATTATCTTAACCAGCAGCTAAACAACCTAAAAAGATCTAAAAGGGTTTATAATCTGAATACTCACATTGGCCAATCTCAACTGCTCCTAAGTGTCTTCTGATAATTTTTGGAGTGATGCACCTGGCTTGCTAGATAAGAAGTGAATCAATGAAGGTGTGACAGACAGATTTTATGTTAGCCACAGACCTGGATATTAATATTATAGAAATTTCTTTGGCTGGAAGTGGAGGGATGAGGCAGAAAAATAAGTCAAAGACTTTTGAAGCATAAGAAGTATTATTGTTGAAGTGCCATTGTTGCCTTTGAAGTTGGGAGAAGGAAGGAATCTACTAGCCAGGAAATGCAGACATCCTTAGAAGTTGAAGACCCCCCACTCCATCCTCCCTGGGCCAACAGCCAGCAAGGAAATGGCACCTCAGTTCTATAATCACATAGAACTGAATTTTGCCAACAACCTGTGTGAACATGGAAACAGGGTTTTCCCCAGAGTCTTTGGTGAGAAATGCAGGCTAACACCTTGATTTCCAAGCAGAGGAATTAGCTGAACCCACTGGGCTTCTGATCTGCAGAACTGGGATATATAAATGTGTCTCATTTTAAGCTGCTAGATTCATGTTAATTTGGTACAGCAGCTCACAATATAGATCTTTAAATAATGTCTTAACCCAGTTCTGAGGACCCTACTAGAGACAGGTAAGTGTCCCTTCTCAAGCAGTAAAGTACACTCCCCCAATCACATGCCTTACCTGGCTCTTACATTCCAGGCCACCATACACCCACCCTAATATACCCATGGTCAGGTACCAGACAGCCAGGGGTAGATCCTGTGTTACCTGCTGTAATTATTCAAATAAGCCTATCCTAAACCTGTTTGCCTCACCCATTTCTTCCCCAGGAAACCACAACAAATGTGCTCGTCAACAGTTCCCCTGTATCTTTTGCCATCTCACCAATCCCTGTGCTTCCCCTGAGAGGTTCTGTGTGGTATGCTATGCTCTCCCCAGGCAACTGTGAGTATTTTTTTGATTATGGTTTTCTCTGGGTATATGCCCTTTAGTAAGATTGCTGGGTCATGTGGTAGTTCTATTTTTATTTTTTTAAGGACTCTCCATACTGTTCTCCATAGTGGCTGTATCAATTTACATTCCCACCAACAGTGCAGGAGGGTTACCTTTTCTCCACATCCTCTCCACCATTTGTTGTTTGTAGAATTTCTGATGATGGTCATTCTGACTGGTGTGAGGTGATACCTCATTGTAGTTTTGATTTGCATTTTTCTAATAATTAGTTATGTTGAACGTCTTTTCATGTTTTTGTTGGCCATCTGTATGTCTTCTTTGGGAGAAATGTCTATTTGGGTCTTCTGCCCATTTTTTCATTGGGTTGTTTGTTTTCTGGATATTGAGCTGTGTGAGTTGTTTGCATATTTTGGAGATTAATCCTTTGTCAGTTGCTTCATTTGCAAATATTTTCTCCCATTCTGAGGGTTGTCTTTTCATCTAGTTTATGGTTTCCTTTGCTGTGCAAAAGTTTTTAAGTTTAATTAGGCCCTATTTGTTTATTTTTGTTTTTATTTTCATTACACTAGGAGGTGGATTGAAAAAGATCTTGCTGCAATTTATGTAAAAGAGTGTTCACCCTATGTTTTCCTCTAAGATTTTTACAGTGTTTGGCCTTACATTTAGTCGTCAATCCATTTTATTTTTGTGCATGGTGTTAGGGAGTGTTCTAATTTCATTCTTTTCCATGTAGCTGTCCAGTTTTCCCAGCACCACTTATTGAAGTGACTGTCTTTTCTCCATTGTATATTCTTCCCTCCTTTGTTATAGATTAGGTGATCATAGGTGTATGAGATTACCTCTGGACTTTCTATCCTGTTCCATTGATCTATATTTCTGTTTTTGTGCCAGTACCATACTCTCTTGATTACTGTAGCTTTGGAGTATAGTCTGAAGTAAGGGCACCTGATTCCTCCAGCTCTGTTTTTCTTTCTCAAGATTGCTTTTGCTATTCAGGGTCTTTTATGTTTCCATACAAATTGTAAAAATTTTCGTTCTAATTTTGTGAAAAATACCATTGGTAATTTGATAGGGATTGCATTGAATCTGTAGATTGCTTTGGGTAGTATAGTCATTTTCACAATAGTGATTCTTCCAATCCAAGAACATGGTGTATATCTCCATCTGTTTGTGTCATCATTGATTCTTTTCATCAGTATCTTATAGTTTTCTCAGTACAGGTCTTTTGTCTCCTTAGGTAGGTTTATTTCTACCTAAGATATATTATTATTTTTTTCTTTTTGATGTGATGGTAAATGGGATTGTCCCCTTGATTTCTCTTTCTGATCTTTCATTGTTAGTGTATAGATATGCAAGAGATTTCTGTGTATTAATTTTGAATACTGCAACTTTACCAAATTCATTGATGAGCTCTAGTAGTTTTCTGGTATTAACTTTAGGGTTTTCTTTGTAGAGTATCATGTCATCTGCAAACAGTGACAGTTTTACTTCTTCTTTCCAATTTGGATTCCTTTTATTTCTTTTTCTCCTCTGATTGCCAAGGTCAGGAATTCTAAAACTATGTTGAGTAATAGTGGTGAGAATGGATATCCTTGTCTTGTTCCTGATCTTAGAGGAAATGCTTTCAGTTTTTCATCATTGAGAATGATGTTTGCTGTGAGTTTGTCATATATGGCTTTTACTATGTTGAGGTAGGTTCATTCTGTGCTCACTTTCTTGAGAGTTTTATCATAAATTGGTGTTGAATTTTTTGAAAAGCTTTTTCTGCATCTACTGAGATGACCATATGGTTTATATTCTTCAATCAGAATGGGAGAAAATATTTGCAAACAAAGCAACCAACAAGGGCTTAATCTCCAAAATATACAAACATATCATGAATCTCAATATCAAAAAGACAAACAACCCAATCAAAAAATGGGTGGAAGACCTAAATAGACATTTCTCCAAAGAAGACATACAGATGACCAACAAACACATGAAAAGATGTTCAATGTGACTAATTATTAGAAAAATGAAAATCAAAACTACAATGAGGTATCACTTCACACTGGTCAGAATGGCTATCATCAAAAAATCTACAAACAATAAATGCTGGAGAGGGTGTGGAGAAAAGGGAATCCTGTTGCACTGTTGGTGGGGATGTAAATTGATACAGCCACTATGGAGAACAGTATGGAGGTTCCTTGAAAAATTAAAAATAGAACTACCATATGATCCAGGAATCCCACTTCTGAGAGTATATCTGTAAAAAAACATAATTCAAAAAGATACATGCACCCCAATGTTCATTGCAGCTCTATTTACAATAGCTAAGACGTGGAAGAAACCTAAATTTCCATCAACAGAGGAATGGATAAAGAAGATATGGTACATATATATAATGATGTAGTACTCAGCCTTAAAAAAGAATGAATTAATGTCATTTACAACAACATGGATTGACCTAGAGATTGTCATACTGAGTGAAATAATCAGACAGAGAAAGAGAAATATCATATGATATTTTTTACATATGGAATCTAAAAGAACAAAAAAGGATACAAATAAACTTATCTACAAAGTAGAAATAGAGTTACAGAAGTAGAAAATAAACTTATCGTCACCAGGGTATAAGGGAGGGAGGGATAAATTGGAAGATTGGGGTTGACATATACACACTATGTCCTATATATAATGTAGATAACTAATAAGGACCTCCTGTATAGCACAGGGCACACTACTCAATATTCTGTAATGGCCTATATGGGAAAATAATCTACAAAAGATTGGAGATATGTATATATATATATATATATATATATATATATATATATATATATATATATATATATATAAACTGATTCATTTTGCTGTACACCTGAAACTAACACAACATTGTAAATAAACTATACTCCAATTAATTTTTTTTTTAAAAAAGGCGGATTCACACCAAAGTTTGTTTGTCACTGTTTTCACTGACTTCTGCTTTTCCTTTTCCTCCCCTTCTCCCACCATATCGAGGAGTAAGGGAAAAAGAAGAAAATGCTTCAATAAATTTAACAAATATGCCAAATATACCAAACTGATTTAAAGAACCATAAAAAAAAAAAAACATTCTATGTGCAAAAGCCAGGCAACTGGACCACATATGTTTTCTAGGATTTCCTTTTCAGTTCCCAGACGGGCTCCTGTTTGCTTCAACTGAAATCACAACCTCAGGCAACTGAGATGTTGCCAGCCGTTTGCTATTGTTTTGGAAATGCCCTAGGGGTAGGGTTCAACTCCTCATGAACTGAGCTTGGAATCAAATCAAATTGCCACTTTGTGTGTGAGAATAGAAATTTACCAGAGAACTACAAGTTTGAACAAATATTGACTATGCCCTAGAGATGGTACTTTGAACAGATCTCCAAAAGTGGTCAGATATCTGGTGTCCAAAGTGCTGTCTGATTTTGCTAACAGTAGCACTGGAAGGGGCGGGAATAGCCCTAAGTTAAAATGTCCCAGACCCTGCTATTTTACCTAGGTTCAGTAATTTTCCAAGGATAGAAAATTTTCAGTTTATTCTATGGATTTTTTTTCAATTGCCAGATGTCCAAAATGGTTGATTTTAGTTGTTTTGTTTTTACTTTTTTGTTTTATACAGAGGGCAAGTTCACCTACTCCTCATCCACAATTCCAGAACTGATTAAACATTATTTTTACATTTGCATTAATCTCTTCTATATGTTTGCTGATTTTTCATTTATTTTGTCTGTCAGTGATGGAAATGTGTTAAATATCTTGCTATAATGATAGATTTGTTTCCTTTTCCTAGTTCTGTAATTTTCATCAATTATGAATATAGTTATGCCAGCTTTAATTTGATTATAATTTCCATAGCATATATTTTTCGATTCTCTCAGGTTTATGCATAATTAAGACACAATGTTTCTTTACAACAGGTATCTGGATTTTAAAATATTTATCTATTCTGACAATTTTTCTCTTTTAAGTGAAACTTTTGGCTCATTTACATTTATTGTAGTTAAACTATCACATTTGGGTTATCTCTATCACCATTTTTTGTGCTATTTGCACCCTTTTTTAAAAATTTTTCTCCTTTCTTATCCTAATTTTCTTCTTTTTTACAAATTTTTCATACATTTCTCTCCATTAGTTTGAAGGTTATATACTTTATTTCTACTATTTTAGTATTTTGATGTGCACATTTATCATACCCACAATTTAATCTTCATATTTTTCATGATCTGAAAAATATTACAAGAATTGTGAAACATTTCAACTAATAATTACTAAAAGTACATGGTATTGTTATCATTTTAGATCTGCATTGTCATTTTTACTGAAGATTATACTTTTGTCTTATACACTCAAATTTTGTTGAGGTTTATCCATAGGGTCACCATTTTCTTTGTTCTTCATTAGTTTATGCTTCTCAGATATTCCACCTAAGACTGCTTTCCTTCTGTATGAACAATAATCTTAAACTTTCTACTGGTTGGTAGAAAATTGTATATTTGTCTGAATAAATCTTTACTTTGCCCTTGTTACCAAAAAAACTGTTTTGTCAGATATAGAATTCTAGATTGACAAGGATATTAATATATTGATAGTATCATTCTTGGTCATCTGGTTTCTATTATTTTTATTGAGAAGATAGCTATCAGTACAATTTTTAGCCCTTGTAAGATAGTCTTTCTTTTCTCTCTGGCTGCTTTAAAGTTATTTTTTATTTTAATGTTATACTGATTAACTATGATGTATCTTGATGGGGATTTGTTTTTATTTCTCTTGATTAGGATTTTTGGCTTCCTGAATCCATGATGTTGAAGTCTTTTATAAATTCTTGGAAATCTTTGTTTTAAACTGAATTATGTCTCCCCAAATTCTTATGTTAAATCCCAACCCCCAAAGTAATGGTATTTGGAGATGAGGCCTTTGGGAGGTAATTAGGCTTAGATGAGGCCATGAGGGTAAAGCACTATGATGGGATTACTGCCCTTATAAGAAAAGACACCAAAGATGCTTTCTTTATATCTCTCTCTTCCATGTAAGGACACAGCAAGAAAGTAGCTCTCTACAAGACAGGAAGAGAGCTCTCACCAGAAATCGAATTTGCTGGTGGATTAAAGCTTGGACGTCCCAGCTTTTGAATTGTGAGAAACAAACTTCCATTTTTTTAAGCTATCTTACCAATAGTATTTTCTTATGGCAGCCCAAGCTGAGCAACACAATTGTAAATCATTAATTCTTCAAATATTTCTTGGCTCAAAAAGTTTCCCTCTACTCTTCTATTTTTTTTTAATTTCTGTCTCACTCTGCTACTCTCTAGGTATTTTTGTACCCAAATCTAACTTACAGTTAGTAATTTTTTAGTCACTAACCCTGTCCAATGTATTTATTTTAATTTGGTTATATTACTTTTCAGCTCTAGAATGTTTGATTATTTTGTGAGTATAATTTACCTTTACTCTTAGTTTCTGATCTTTTATTTGGTGTGCACTTCCTTTTTTTAATTTAAGTATATTAACAAATTCTGATATTTTCTCCACTTGATAGTCACAATATCTGTTTTCATACATTTCAGCACTAATTTATTTTAACATCTTTACTGGAGTATAATTGATTTACAAGGTTGTGTTAGTTTCTGCAGTATAACAAGGAATCAGCTATATGTATACATATGTCACTATATCCCCTCCCTCTTGCACTTCCCTCCCACCCTCCTGATCTCAGCCTTCTAGGTGGTCACAAAGAACCAAGCTGATCTCCCTGTGCTGTGCAGCAGCTCCCCACTAGCTATTTTACATTTGATAGTGTATATATGTGAATGCTACTCTCTCGCTTTGTTCCAGCTTATGCTTCCCCCTCCGCATGTCCTCAAGTCCATTCTCTACATCTGCGTCTTTATTCCTATCCTGCCACTAGGTTCATCAGAACCTTTTTTTTTTTTTTTAAGATTCCATATATATATGTGTTAGCATATGGTATTTGTTTTACTCTTTCTGACTTTCTTCACTCTCTATGAGAGATTCTAGGTTCATCTACTTCTCTATAAATAATTCAATTTTGTTTCTTTTTATGGATGAGTAATATTGCATTGTATATATGTGTCACATCTTCTTAATCCATTCATCTGTTGATGGACACTTAAGTTGCTTCCATGTCCTCGCTATTGTATATAGTGCAGCAATGAACATTGTGATACATAACTCTTTTTTTTTTTAACATCTTTATTGGAGTATAATTGCTTTACAATGCTGTGTTAGTTTCTGCTTTATAACAAAGTAAATCAGCTATACATATACATATATCCCCATATCTCTTCCCTCTTGCATCTCCCTCCCTCCCACCAGCCTTATCCCACCCCGCTAGGTGGTCACAAAGCACTGAGCTGATCTCTCTGTGCTATGCAGCTGCTTCTCACTAGCTATAGGTTTTACATTTGGTAGTATATATATGTGAATGTTATCTCTCACTTTGTTCCAGCTGACCCTTCCCCCTCCCCATGTCCTCAAGTCCATTCTCTACCTCTGTGTCTTTATTCCTGTCCTGGCCCTAGGTTCATCAGAACCATATATAAGTATTTTTTTTTTCAGATTCCATAAATATGTGTTAGCATACGGTATGTGTTTTTCTCTTTCTGACTTACTTTACTCTGTGTGACAGACTCTAGATCCATCCACTTCACTACAAATAACTCAAATTCCTTTCTTTTTATGTTTGAGTAATATTCCATTGTATATATATGCCACATCTTCTTTATCCATTCATCTGTCAGTGGACACGTAGGTTGCTTCCATGTCCTGGCTATTGTAAATGGAGCTGCAATGAACATTGTGGTACATGACTCTTTTTGAATAATGGTTTTCTCAGGGTATATGCCCAGTAGTGCGATTGCTCTGTCATATGGTAGTTCTATTGTTAGTTTTTTCAGGAACCTCTATACTGTTCTCCATGGTGGTTGTATCAATTTACATTCCTACCAACAGTGAAAGAGGGTTCCCGTTTCTCCACACCCTCTCCAGCATTTATTGTTTGTAGATTTTTTGATGATGGCCGCTCTGACTGGTGTGAGGTGATACCTCACTGTTGTTTTTATTTACATTTCTCTAATGATTAGTGACGTTGAACATCCTTTCATGTGTTTGTTGGCAATCTGTATGTCTTCTTTGGAGAAACGTCTATTTAGGTCTTCTGCCCAGTTTTCGTTTGGGTTGTTTGGTTTTTTTTCATATTGAGCTGCTTGTATATTTTGAAGATTAATCCTTTTACAGTTGCTTCGTTTGCAAATATTTTCTCCCATTCTAAGGGTTGTCTTTTCATCTTGTTTCGGGTTTCCTTTGCTGTGCAAAAGCTTTTAAGTTTCATTTGGTACCATTTGTTAATATCTGTTTTTATTTACACTTCTCTAGGTGGTGGGTTAAAAAGGATCTTGTTGTGATTTATGTCATAAAGTGTTCTGCCTATGTTTTCCTCTAAGAGTTTTATAGTATCTGGCTTTACATTTAGATCTTTAATCCATTTTGATTTATTTTTGTGTATGGCATTAGGGAGTGTTCTAATTTCATTCTTTTACATTTAGCTGTCCAGTTTTCCCAGCACCACTTATTGAAGAGTCTGTCTTTTCTCCATTGTACATTTTCACTTCCTTTATCAAAGGTAAGGCAACCATATGTGCATGGCTTTATCTCTGGGCTTTCTATCCTGTTTCATTGATCTATATTTCTGTTTTTGTGTCAGTACCATACTGTCTTGATTGCTGTAGCTTTGTAGCATAGTCTGAAGTCAGGGAGCATGATTCTTCCAGCTCTGTTTTTCTTAGTCAAGATTGCTGTGGCTATTCGGGGTCCTTTGTGTTTCCATAAAAATTGTGATTTTTTTTTGCTCTAGTTCTGTGAAAAATGCCATTGGTAGTTTGATAGGGATTGCATTGAATCTTTAGATTGCTTAGGGTAGTATAGTCATTTTCACAATGTTGATTCATCTAATCCAACACATGTTATAACTCTCCATCTGTTTGTATCACCTTTAATTACTTTCATCAGTGTCTTATAGTTTTCTGCATATAGGCCTTTTGTCTGCTTAGGTGGGATTATTTCTAGGCATTGTATTCTTCTTGTTGCAATGGTAAATGTGAGTGTTTCCTTAATTTTTCTTCCAAATGTTTCATCATTAGTGTATCAGAATTCAAGAGATTTCTGTGCTTTAATTTTGCATCCTGCTACATTACCAAATTCACTGGTTAGCTCTAGTAGTTTTCTGGTAGCATCTTTAGGATTCTCTATGTATAGTATCATGTCATCTGCAAATGGTGACAGCTTTACTTCTCTTTCCTCATATGGACACCTTTTATTTATTTTTTTCTCTGATTGCTGTGACTAAAACTTCCAAAACTGTGTTGAATAATAGTGGTGAGCATGGATAAACTTGTCTTGTTCCTGAAATTCGTGGAAACGGTTTCAGTTTTTCAGAATTGAGAACAATATTGGCTGTGGGTTTGTAATATATGGCCTTTATTATGTTGAGGTGGGTTCCCTCTTTGCCTACTTTCTGGAGGATTTTTGTCATAAATATGTGTTGAATTTTGTCAAAAACTTTTTCTGCATGTATTGAGATTATCATACGGTTTTCATCCTTCAATTTGACAGTACAGTGTATCACATTGATTGATTTGCATATGTTGAAGAATCCTTGCATTCCTGGGATAAACCCGCTAGATCATGGTGTATGATTCTTTTAATGTGTTGTTGGATTCTGTTTGCTAGTGTTTTGTTGAGGAGTTTTGCCTCTATGTTAATCAGTGATATTGGCCTATAAGTTTCTTTTTTGTGACACCTTTGTCTGGTTTTGGTATCAGGGTGATGCTGGCCTCATAGAATTAATTTGAGAGTGTTCTTCCCTCTGCTATATTTTGGAAGCTTTTGAGAAGGATAGGTGTTAGTTCTTCTTTAAATGTTTGATAGAATTCACCTGTGAAGCCATCTGGTCCTGTGCTTTTATTTGTTGGAAGAATTTTAATCACAGTTTCAATTTCAGTGCTTGTGATTTGTCTCTTCACATTTTCTATTTATTCCTGGTTCAGTCTTGGAAGGTTGTACTTTTCTAAGTATTTGTCAATTTCTTCCAGATTATCCATTTTTTTGGCATATAGTTGGTTGCAGTAATCTGTCATGATCCTTTGTACTTCTGCAGTGTCAGTTGTTACTTCTCCTTTTTCATTTCTAATTCTGTTGATTTGAGTCTTTTATCTTTTTTTTCTTGATGCTTCTGGCTAATAGTTTAACTTTTTTTTTTTATCTTCTCAAAGAACCAACTTTTAGTTTTATTGATCTCTGCTATTGTTTCCTTCATTTCTTTTTCATATATCTTTTATCTGCTCTTTATGGTTTCTTTCCTTCCATTACTTTGAAGTTTTTTGTTCTTTTTTCCCTAATTGCTTTAGATGTAAGTTTAGGTTGTTTATTTGAGATTTTTCTTGTTTCTTAGGTAGAGTTCATTGCTATAAACTTCCCTCTCTGAACTGCTTTTGCTGCATCCCAAACTGCTTTTGCTGGACCCATAGTTTTCAGTTTCATTCATTTCAGTTATTTTTTGATTTCCTTTTTGATTTCTTCAGTGATCTCTTGGTGATTTCATAGCATACTATTTTGCCTCCATGTATTTGTATTTTTTACCATTTTTTCTCTGTAATTTATATCTAGTCTCATAGTGTTGTTGTCTGAAAAGACAATTTATATGGTTTCTATTTTCTTAAATTTACCAAGGCCTGATTTGTGACCCAAGATATGATCTATCCTGGAGAATGTTCAATTAGCACTTGAGAAGGAAGTGTTTTCTGTTGTTTTTGGATGGAGTGTCCTATAAATATTAATTAAGTCCATCTTATTTAATGTATCATTTAAAGCTTGTGTTTCTGTATTTATTTTCATTTTGCATGCTCTGTCTATTGGTGAAAGTGGAGTGTTTAAGTCCCCTACTATGGTTGTGTTACTGTCAGTTTCCCCTTTTATGGCTGTTTACATTTGCCTTATGTATTTAGGTGCTCCTATGCTGGGTTTATAAATATTTACAATTGTTATATCTTCTTGGATTGATTCCTTGATCATTATGTAGTGTCCTTCTGTGTCTCTTGTAATAGTCTTTGTTTTAAAGTCTATTTTGTCTGATATGAGAATTGTTACTCCAGCTTTCTTTTGATTACCATTTGCATGGAATATCATTTTCCATCTCTGCACTTTCAGTCTTTATGTGTCCCTAGGTCTGAAGTGGGTTTCCTGTAGACAGCATATATATGGATCTTGTTTTTGTATCCATTCAACCAATATGTCTTTTGGTTGGAACATTTAATCCATTTACATTTAAGGTAGTAATCAATGTGTAAGTTCCTATTATCATTTTCTTAATTGTTTTGGGTTTGTTTTTGTAGGTCTTTTCCTTCTCTTGTGTTTCCTGCCCAGAGAAGTTCCTTTATCATTCCTTGTAAAGCTTGTTTCTGTGGTGCTGAATACTCTTTTTGTTTGTTTGTTTTTTTGTGGTACATGGGCTTCTCACTGTTGTGGCCTCTCCCATTACAGAGCACAGGCTCCAGACACACAGGCTCAGTGGCCATGGCTCATGGGTCTAGCCACTCCACAGCACGTGGGATCTTCCCAGACCAGGACACGAACCCGTGTCCCCTGAGGCGGACTCTCAACCACTGCACCATCAGGGAAGACCTGAATACTCTTAACTTTTAACTTTTACTTGTCTGTAAATGTTTTAATTTCTCCATCAAATCTGAATGCGATCTTTGCTGGGTAATCTTGGTTGTAAGTTTTTCCCTTTCATCATCTTTTTTTTTTTTGCCATACGTGGTCCTCTCACTGTTGTGGTCTCTCCCGTTGAGGAGCACAGGTTCCGGATGCACAGGCTCAGCAGCCATTGTTCATGGGCCTAGCCGCTCTGCAACATGTGGGATCTTTCCGGACTGGGGCACAAACCTGTGTCCCCTGCATCGGCAGGCAGACTCTCAACCACTGTGTCATCAGGGAAGCCCTCTTTCATCACTTTAAATATATCCTGGCACTCCCTTCTGATTTCTATAATTTCTGCTGAAAGTTCAGTTGTTAGCCTTATGGGGATTCCCTTGTATGTTATTAGCATTTTTTCCCTTGCTGCTCTTAATAGTTTGTTTGTTTTTTTTTGTATTTAATTTTTTATAGTTTGATTAATATGTGCCTTGGAAAGTTCCTCCTTGGATTTATCTTATATGGGACTCTCTGGACTTTGTGGAATTGATTGACTATTTCCTTTCCCATATTAGGGAAGTTTTCAACTATAATCTATTCAAATATTTTCTCAGTCCCTTTCTTTCTCTCTTCTTCTTTTGGGGCCCCATAATTCGAATGTTGATGCATTTAATGTTGTCCCAGATGTGTGTGAGTCTGTCCTCAATTCTTTTTATTCTGCTCTGTGGCAGTTATTTCCACTATTTTATCTTCCAGGTCACTTATCTGTTCTTTTGCCTCAGTATTCTGCTATTGATTCCTTCTAGAGAATTTTTAATTTCATTTATTGTGTTATTCATAATTGTTTGTTTGCTCTTTAGTTATTCTAGGTTCTTAAGTGTTTCTTGTATTTTCTCCATTCTATTTCCAAGATTTTAGATCATCTTTACTATCATTACTCTGAATCCTTTTTCATGTAAACTGCCTCTTTACTCTTTATTTGTTAGGCCTGTTAGGTTTTTACTTTGCTCCTTCATCTGTTTCATATTTCTCTGTCTTCTCATTTTGTTTAACTTACTGTGTTTGTGGTCTCCTTTTTGCAGGCTGCTGATTTGTAGTTCCTGTTATTTTTTGTGTCTGCCTCCAGCGGGTGAGGTTGGTTCAGTGGCTTGTGTAAGCATCCTGGTGGAAGAGACTGGTGCCTGTGTTCTGTTGGGTGGGGCTGGATCTTGTATTTCTGGTGGGCAGTGTGTCGCATCCAGTGGTGTGTTTTAAGGTGTCTATGAACTTAATATGATTTTAGGCAGCCTCTCTGCTAATGGGTGGGGTTGTGTTCTTGTCTTGCTAATTGTTTGTCATGGAGCATCCAGCACTGGAGTTTGCTCAACATTGAGTGGAGCTGGGTCTTAGTGTTTAGACAGAGATCTCTGGGTGAGCTTTCCTTGATTTATTTATTTATTTATTTTATTTTATTTTATTTTTGTGGTACACGGGTCTCTCACAGTTGTGGCCTCTCCCACTGTGGAGCACAGGCTCTGGACACACAGGCCCAGCGGCCACGGCTCACGGGCCCAGCCACTCCGCAGCATGTGGGATCCTCCCAGACCGGGGCACAAACCTGCATCCCCTGCATCGGCAGGCAGACTCCCAACCACTGCGTCACCAGGGAAGCCCTCCTTGATTTATTTACATGGGGCCGGGAAGTCTCTGTTGGTCCATTGTCCTGGACTCAGCTCTCCCACCTCAGAGGCTCAGGCCTGACACCTGCTGGAGCACCAAGACCCTGTCATCCACAACATTCAGAAGAAATGAAGGGAAAAAAAAGCAAGAAAAGGGCTTCCCTGGTGGCGCAGTGTTTGAGAGTCCGCCTGCTGATGCAGGACACATGGGTTCGTGCCCTAGTCCGGGAAGATCTCACATGCCACAGAGTGGCTGGGCCCGTGAGCCATGGTCACTGAGCCTGCGCATCCAGAGCCTGTGCTCCACAATGGGAGAGACCACAACAGTGAGAGACCCACATACCACCAAAAAAAAAAAAAAAAAAAAAAAAGCAAGAAAAATAAAATTAAATAAATAAAAAGAAAAATAATAAAAATTTAAAAATAGAAATAAATCAGTTCCAGACAGCAAACCTCAAGGCTACATATGGTCCCACAGTCTACCACTTCAATTTTGGAAACATTTGTTGTCTGTTTAGGTATTCCACAGAGGAAGGGTTCATCAAGTTAATTGTGGGAATTTAATCTGCTCCTCCTGATGCTGCACAAAGAAATTTCCCTTTCTATTGTTTGTTCACACAGCTTCTGGTGTTCAGCTTTGGTTTTGGCCCCACTCCTGCATTTGTGTTGCCCTCTGGCATCTCTTCCCCATCAAGACAGGAGTGGTGTTAAAGCAGTGGCTGATTAGGGCTCTCTTGCTCTATCAGGCCAGGGAGAGGGAGATGTATGGTAGTCATAAATGGAATGTGGAGCAAGCCTTCAGCAGCTGAGTCCAGGCTCCTGGGGTGTGGGGGGTGGGTGGTAACCTGTGTTTACACACAGGATTCTTGGTGTCTGTAACAGCAGCATTAGCATATCATGTCCAAATCTGGGGGCTGAGCTGATAGCCATGGCTCGTGCCAGTCTCTGGAGCTCACTTAGGTGGTGCTCTGCCTTCTGTAGGTACTCGAGAAAGGAATCCCCTCTCCTCACGCACCCTGAAACAATGGTGTCTTGCCTCTTTGGAAGGTCCAGACTTTTTCCCTGACTCCCTCCCAGCTAATTGTGGTGCACTAGATCTCTTCAGGCTGTCTTCACACAGCCAACTCCAGTCCTCTCCCTGGGATCTGAACTTTGAAGCCAGAGCCTCAGCTCCCAGCCCCCACCCACCTAGGGGGTGAGCAGACAAGCCTCTCAGGCTGGTGAGTGTTGGTCGGCACTGATCCTCTGTGTGGGAATCTCTCTGCTTTGCCCTCTGCACCCCTGTTGCTGGGCTCTCCTCCATGGCTCCAAAGCTTCCCCCCTGCCCAAACCCTGTCTCCAGCAGTGAAGGAGCTTCCTAGTGTGTGGAAACTTTTCCTCCTTCACAGCTTCCTCCTAGAGGTGCAGGTCTGTGCCTATTCTTTTGTCTCTGATTTTGCTTTTTTCTTTTGCCCTACCCAGGTATGTGGGGATTTTTTTTTGCCTTTTGGGAAGTCTGAGGTCTTCTGCCAGCGTTCAGTAGGTGTTCTGCGGTAATTGTTCCACATGTAGATGTATGTTTGATGTATTTTTGGAGAGGAAGGTGATCTCCACATCTTACTCCTCAACCATCTTGAAGGTCCCCTTCTGATTTTTTCTATTTTCTTTCTTCTGATTGCTTTTTTCCCCTTCTTTTTCTAAGTTCTTGAGATGGGGGCTTAGATTATCGATTCTAATTTTTCCTCTTTTATAACGTATGCATCTAGTACTACTTCTTTTCTTTTCAGCTCTGCTTTAGCTGTGCACCACAGGTTGTGACACGCTGTATTTTCATTTTGTTTATGTTCCATATACTTTAGAATATTGATTCAGAGCTCCTCTTGGAGCCATGACTGTTTAGAAGTGGTTTTTTGGTTTTGTTTCCAAGTATTTACACATTTTCTGTTATCTTTATTGGCTTCTAGTTTGATTCCATTGTTTATGGGAACATACTCTATATGACTTTTTAAAAATTTTATTCAGGTTTTTAATGGCCCTGAATACTATCTATCTTGGTATATGTTCTCTTATCATTTGAAAAGAATGTATTGTTCGGTAGAGTGATTATATTTCATGTGATTATTGATATATTGAGACACAAGTCTTACATTTTATTTTTGTTTTCTATTTGTTCTCTCTGGTTTTTTTTTTCCAATGTTTTCTTTTTAATGCCTTCCTTTCAATTACATAAACATTTCTTTGCATTCCGTTTAGATTTCCCTATAGTGTTTTGAGGGTTATTTCTTACAGTATTTAATAGAGGTATTATATTTTATATATACCATATCACAGTCTACTGGTGTCACAGTCTTACCAGTTTAAGTATAGAAACCCTATTTCCTTCATGTCTCTTTACTCTTCTCATTTACCATATAGTTTCTTAAATATTTTCTCAACATACACTAAGAGCAACATCTGATGATGTTATAAGTTTTTTGCATCAAGCATCAAAAACTATTTTAAAAACTCAAGAGAAGTCAAATCTACTATATTTACCCATATTTTTGTTACTGTGTTCTTTCTTCCTTCTTGATATGTCCAAGGTTCCTGTTTTTATTGTTTCCTCTCTGTTTAGAGTTATCATTTAGCCATTCTTTTAAAGTAGTTCTATTGGTAACAAATCTTAATTGTTCTTCATCTGAGAGCTTCTTGATTTCTTCTTTATTTCTGATGGATATTTTCTAGAATGGAATGGACTAATATATACTAACAAATGTAAAATAGATAGCTAGTGGGAAGCAGCCACATAGCACAGGGAGATCAGCTTGGTTCTTTGTGACCACCTAGAGGGGTAGGATAGGGAAGATGGGAGGGAACGCAAAAGGGAGGTGATATGGGATATACGTATATGTATAACTGATTCACTTTGTTATAAAGCAGAAACTAACACACAATTTTAAACCAATTATACTACAAAAAAGATGTTTAAAACAAAAAAACAAACAAAGGATTCCAGAGTGTCCATTCTTTTCTTTCAGCACCTGAAATATATTGTTCATTTCTTTCTGGTTTCCATAATTTCTAATGAGAAATGTACTGTCATATAAATGTTTTTCATTTTTCTCTTATTGCTTTAGAAAAATTTTATTTTCTTTTTTTCTCTTATTGCTTTAGAAAAAATTTATTTTCTTTAGCTTTCTGAATTTTGACTGTAATGTGTTTTGGTGTGGATTTCTTTGTGCACATCCTGTTTGCATTTGCTCATTTTCTTAAATTTGTCCATTGATATATGTTGTAAAATTTGGAGAGTTTCACATTATTTCTTCAAGAACCTTTTCAGCCCCAATCTCTTTCTCTTCTTCTTTGATTCCAAGATACATCCATGTTAGAGTTTTTAATATAGTTCCACAGGTCCCTGAGGTGCTATCAATATTTTTCATGCTATTTTCTCTCTCTCTTTTGTTCTTTTCCAGTTCACTGATATCTTTTTCTCTGCCTCTCTATTCTGCTGTTGTATTCATCTACTGAACTTTCTATTTTGATTATTATATTTTTCAGTTTTGTAATTTCTGTTTAGTTCTATTTATCTTCTATTCTTTGATTTTCTATTTCTGGACTGACACTTTTTTTCTGATTTACTGCAAGCATGTTTGTAATTTCTCATTGAGATATTTTTACCATAGTGCTTTAATATATTTGTCCAATAATTCTAACACCTGTCATTTCAGTGTTATATCTATCTTTTTTTTTTTTCAATCAGTTTGAGATTTAGCAGGTTCTTAGAATGAGGAGTGATTTTCAGTTGAATCCTGATCATTTTTGCATAATGTCATGAAACTTTTGATCTTTTTTACACTTTCTGTTTTAGCTGACTTTTTCTGACACCACTCTGGCAATGAAGAAAATTGCCTTCTCATTATTAACAGGAGGAGATAAAAGCTCAGATTCTCCAGTTGGATACTGAGGACACTTAAGGGGAGGGTATTCCTCACTACTGTTGAGTGGGAGTGAGAGTTCTGGCTGCATGTGGTCTCCACTGACACTGTGGTTAAGTTGACTTAATAATTACTAGGCAAGGATGAAAGTCCTCACTCTCCACTAGGTCTCCTGTGACATCATTCCACTGGGAATGAATGTGGTCCTTGCTACTGATGTGAGTGTAAGTCTAAGCATCTACATGGTTTCTACTGACCCTCAATGTGTGTGAGGTTGTTACTGCTTAGCAGGAATGAAGGTCCTGACTTCCTACTTATCCTACTCTGACCCCAATCAGAGCGATTTTGGCATACTTTATTAGAGTCTCCTAAGGGCAGAAACTTGGGCTTCCCATGTGATCTGTGTTGTCATAGGTGCAGGTGAGGCTGTAATAGGGAAGAACAAATCTGACTCCATATTAGATCTGTTCCTTTTACTTTAAACTTTGGACTCTGTTTCCTGTGCTTAGTCAGGCTGCCTTGCACATTTTGTAAAAGAATGTTTCCTACAGCCTGAAATATACAGATAGCCTATTCTCAGGCTCTGACCTTTGAAAGTCCATTCATATGGATATAAAAATTTGCAGAACAAAAAGTAACATTTGTCTTGTTGGAGGTTTATAGAGACGTCATAGCCTGACCTATGTGGACTGCTGCATGAACAAAAGATTCCTACACCAAGAAGTTTGTGACACCTATCATGCACCTTCTTCACCTTGCCTTTAAAAGGGCTTTGCTGAAACCCTTGGAGGAGTTCAGGGTTTTCTGAGCATGAGGCACCTGTCTCCTTGTATGACCATGCAATAAACCTTTCTCTGCTCCAAACTCTGACATTTTGCTTTGTTTGGCCTCACTGTATATCAGGTACAGGAACTTGTGTTAGGTAACAAGAGCACAGTTTTTTTTCTGTGATGCTTGGCTGGAGTAGAGAAGATGTGGTCTAAGTGTTTTCTGTCTTGCTGAGCTACTATTTTCCTGGTTCTTGACTAGAGAGTTCAGACTTTTGTTTTTCCTTTTTTTTTTTCTTTTTGGCCTTTGCCCATTAGTGTTTCTGGGTTGCTAGCTTCTTCTGCTCTAAGTCTGGGATGAGTGAGGCAAAAAAGAAATTTCAGGAAATTCACCACCATGTCATTCCTCAGGTTACAAGTTCCCTAGGAGGTCTCCCTGCTTCTTTTCACTTTTCAGAGTCTTTTTATGTTGGGTTTATATATAATGCCCATATATTTAATTGTACTCAGGAAAATGGGAAACATATATCCACTTAATTTTCCTGAAAGCAGAAGTTTCAGATTGAGTGTTTTATATATTTTATTTCCAATATTGAATTATTTATATCTCTTTTAAAAATACTTTTATAGGTTACCATTGAGTTTGTAATATACATCTTTAATAATCACAGTCAACCTTCAAATAATATTACCACTTCATGTATAGGATAAGGACATTATTAACACTTGACTCCAATCCCCTCCATCTATTTTTTGCCAATATTATATCAATGTACTTTACCTTTTACATATTATATAAACATACTGGCTATTGATAATCTTTTTATTTTAGGCAATCATTCTTTAGAACAATTAAAATACAAAAAATAATATTTTATTTACCTTAATTATGTCACTTAGAGCACTCTTCCATGTCTTTGTGTAGATGAAAGTTGCTCTTTGGTGTCATAGTCTTTCTGCCTAGAGAACCTCATCTTAACATTTCTTAGAGAGCAAGGATGCTGGCAGTGAATTTTTTCTGTTGTTTGTTTATCTGAAAAAATAGTATTTATCTTTTATATGTTAAAGGTATATTTGCTGGTGGAGAGGGTCCCCCCTAACCCTTTTTGGACTTTAAAGACATTACTCTGTTGTCTTCTGATTTTCATAATAATTTTAACAAACGTTATAAATAATTTTAATTGTAATTCTTATCTTCATTCCTCTATATATGTGTCTTTTATCTCTGATTACCTTCTAGATATTTTATTTACCTTTAGTTTTCAAGAGTTTTCTTAGGATATATATGTCTGTATGTGTGAATGTGTCTGGGTGGATGAGGGGAAGATTTATTTTGTTTAGTCTTATGTAAGATTTTTGGATCTATTGCTTGGTATCTTCATCTCTGTTACAGTGTTTTTATGTCTACCATTTATATATTATTTTTTATTATAGTTTCTATCTTTCTTCTGAAATCCCCCACCTGTCCATTCATATTATACGCCTTTTCTACTAGTGCCTTTAACATATTAATCGTAATTATTTATATTTCCCATCTTAATGTTTTAATATCAGTGTAATATTTGAATCTTACTCTGTTGATTTTGTCCTTTGCCAGTGTTTTGATTTTTCCCTATTCATTTGTATGTTTCATAATTTTTGGTTAAAAGAGATATAGTTTTGTAAGGCAGTAGAGACTCAGTTAAATTTTATTTATTCTTGGAAATGGGCTTTCCTCTCCTTCACATTCTCTGCATGGAGCACTGAGTAAATTTAGTTAAAAGTTGAGCTGAGTTTGGGCTTTTTTTTTATTATGGTTTTACTCGGTGCATCCCCATTCTTCAAATTCTTCTAACATTACCTCTGTTTAGGGTAAGGGCTAGAGGATTATTTATAATGTCTTTTCAATTCTCCATTTAAATTTTCTCTTTGCTCCTTTATCACAAATAGGGTATCATTTCAAGCTCCTGGTCCTTCCCAAACAGTATTTTGGATTGCTCTTACTTGTTCTTTTCACACTTGCTAGCTTTTAGGGTTGCCTGAATGAGAGGGTCTTCACTCTTGTTCTGGTTCAGCCTCAGTCTTAGGTGGATACTATATCCCTAAGTAGCACGTGTAGGTCTTTCTCAGTGATCCTGCCCTGCCCCTAGTGGTAGGGGATCTTTAACAATCTGGCCATCTGGCCCTAGGATGTTTTATCTGCCCCTTCCCCAAGGAAAGAAGCAGTTTTGTTTGTCTGTTTTCCTTTCACCAGTGTTGATAGATATTTATCTGTGCTCTGACTGTGACAGACTTCACTGTCCTTCTCCCAGCTGATTAAGACTTTTCTTCTGTGGAGATACAGGGAAGAAGTATCCAGGCAAGGTTTCAAGCCTTCCCCACAGCAGCCACTGTTCCCTTTCCCAAGGTCTTCACCATAAGAGAAGCTCTTTGTAGTCTCTTGCCCTGTCCCCAACATTTCTCATGAGTAACTAGTGATGTCAGTGGAGAAGAGCATATGAGTTGGAGTGAATTTCTCTTGAGCTTGGAGTTTCCAGGATTTCTATACTTTCATGCTAAACCACAGTCAGCCTTCAGCTATTGGTTTACATTTATTAAAAATTATTCTTAATGACTTGTATGATGATTTGTGTCTTCCTTAGAAAACTGTCGACCAAAAAAATGCACAACCTAAAAGTTGAGAATTATGCTTTATTAGGCAGACTTACTGAGGACTTAAGCCTGGATACAGCCTCTCATATAGCTCTGAAGGACTGTTTCAAATAGGTAAGATGAGAGCCAGGATATATAGGAGTTTTTGCAAAAACAAACAAACAAAAACAAAACAAAACAGAAACAGGTAGTTGGACATCAAATGATTACTGCTAATTAAAGAAAACCCAGACATCTCAAGTTAATGAATTTAGCACTTTTCTATGTATGGGAAGATGCAAGAGTCTGGGCTCACTGAAATTATTCTTTTGATACATGCCTTAACTATCTAGGGTCAGTGTCCCTTTTTTTTTTTCATCCTGAATTTCCCTCAGAGTTTATCATCTGGGTTGCTACAGTGGCTGGTGGCTTTATGACCATGACATCCTTTGTTTACTGAAATGCCAGGTGACATTCTTTGTCCACATAAGGAAGTACTAATATTAACTCTATTCTTGGAAGAGTGTCATTCTGATATTTGGGTTAGTTGATTTCTCTGTAAATTCAGCTCTCTGATGTGTTCCAGAAGGTTGTGATTTTGTAGATTACCTAACTTTTGTTGTTTTTCTAACGGTGGGAGTGAAGTTCCTTCCAACTTCCATATACTAAGACAAAGTTGAAAGTTACAGTGACATTTTAAAGTAAATTGTACAATGGCATGTGTAGCTCTAAAATATAAAGGTATACTCTAGCCAAAATTTAGAATTACAAGTAACTAAATATGAGTACAAAGATAATTCAGCCCTTAAATGTTATGTGAAGTTTAATGAATATGGAATAGTATGCTTTAGATCATTCCAGAACACCCACATTAATTAAGTGAACGCTACATATATCAAAGCTCTAAAACAATCTCAGAAGAGAAAACTTACACTATACAAGGTGTATAAAGCTCTTCCAGTGTCTTTCTGAATAGCAAGGAAAGAGGAAATCAAAAAGGGTTTGCAGACTTTGGAAGAATAAGCTGTCTCTAATTGCTAGCTAAATTCCTGAAATTAAATGAAATATGTGTAAGTTATGTACAAGGTACAAGATTGAACTAACTTCCTAGAATCTTCTCTACTTGGGGGCTTTCATTTACAGCTCTCCCTTACAAAATGTTCCCCTAAATTTCAGGGATTATTGTATCTACAGACACAAGTAGAAAAGCTATTTGGGGTTCACTTTCATAACGCTGGATGTTTTAGAATTTCTTCTAACAGAAGCAGTGTTTTTATTCTAGCAAAAGAGATATAGTGCAATTATATCCTCAAATATTTCTAAAATAAGTGAATTTTATAAAAGGAGGATAAAATGAGTCACATTTTCAATAAAACACTAACCAATCCCAGATTTTAACTAATAGTCAACATTATAAATGTTTTCTTTCAAAATCAGCCTGCACGTATCCTTGAAAAATTCTTGCCCTCAGAGTTATCTAGATATTACTACAAGAAAACAGAAAAGGAAGAGTAGAGGAAGACTACTGAAACCTTTACTTTCTTTTTAATTTATCTTTGAGAGAAGCAACTATTTTTATCTGGCTGATTTATATGTGAGACATAAGAAAGAAGCTTGTAGTGGAACATTCTTCTGAACTGGATATGAGCATCAAGGAAAACCAAAAGGGATGCTTTGGTTAAAATAAAAGCCGACCCTACTAGTGCCCTGATTGTGAATCATGGCTTTTGTGAAAGATGTTGTTGTTTGAAATGATTTCCTTTGTTGATTAGCATTCATTCTCACCTGTTCTATACTGCTTGGCCCCTGATGAGCTGACCCTGAGAATAAAGGTGTTTTTGTGAAATTTTCAATTCTGTTCCCTGCCACTTGGAGTTCAAAGTTTGTCTGAACTCCATGAGCTTTCTTGATTCACATGCAACTTTTGGGCCTTTGAAATTTACCCAGTAAGAAAAGAACAAGGTTTTGGCCAGTATTAGATTAAAATCCTAGGATAATTTTGAGATCTTGTAAAACCCATTGTATACAACATATGTCACAAACATAACAGGAAGAACCCCATCTGATATCCATGACCCCTGGAGGTTGCTCCATCTGATAGGGATAGAGTAGGATAAAATGATAGGGATAGAGTAGGATTATTAAATAGTTAGATCACAAATCCCATTAGGGGATTGTAGATAGAGAGGGAACTTTAAGGGGCTTTGGGAGACCACAGGAAGTTAATGATCACTTAAGAAAGCAGGTTTGCTTAACCACAAAACCAAGCAGGCTTGCTTAGTAGCAAAATCATGCAACAGGAGCATAAGAGGAGGCCTCGAAACAATAAAACAATGGTGGCATGAGACCCACATTCTGCCCACTGAGCTCAGTAAGATAATGACACACTAGGACATGCTCTCTGCACACACAAAAAAACAATAATTTATGGAAACATGACACTTCAAAGTGAAAGACCCTCATTGTACTGAGACCTGAAATAATTTTTCCATAATGCCATGACAGTCCCAGCTTTACAACGTAGGGACAAGAGAACTCCCCTGCCCAACCTGGAGGAGGAACTGATGATGGAAATGTGACATCTACTCCAGAATGAGGAAGAAGGTGGTCTTTTCCCCCTTCTCATTTTTCCTTTGATTATAAAATGTAACCCACTAAGTACTCGGGGCAGCACAACACTCGCCTGCCTGCTTGTAAACCTCACAAGCATCCTATTCTAATAAATCACTTCTTATCTATTACTTTGCCTCTTGCTATATTCTTTCTGTGCTGAGATATAAAGGAATGGAGCTCTTTGGAGCCCCCTGAAATGCCACCTAGCAGTTTCACGTCCACAGTCCAGAATGTATTAAAGAAAAATACATCTCTTATTTACATGTCTTTGCTGATTGGTTCTTTATAAGTCTAAGTATTCTGAACTTGAATAGGTTAATTTCTTATTTAGTAAAGCACCTCAATGAGTTTCAAGATATGCAGATAATGGCCTTGTCTAGAGAAAGAGACTGTTCTACTAAATAGGTTAACAAGGATATGTAGCTCTTTAACACCTGGGGGAAGAGGACAGAAGGAATCTAATAATATTATGAGAGGCTGGGACTAGGGAGTAAATATGTCTGAAGTACTTTTATGAAGAGAGAGGTCTAGTATTAAACTGGGGGGTTTTCCTTATTGTGTACAGTTACACAATTCCCCCACCCCCATTACCCCTAAATCTTCAATAATTATCTGCTATACAATGTTACGTGTTGTAATATTTGATTAGATAAAGGAAAGGAAGACCATATTAATGGAAGAATAAAGAACAATGGTGAGAGACACTACAAACAGGAGCTAAGTAAACAGGTAAACTTAAGGGGCTCTGCTTCAGCCTCCGGTTCTCTTGTTTGACAGACAAAAAAAATAGAGACTATTGGATGGATAGCTGATGCTTATGCTCAGAATCACACAGCATATCAGTTTTCTTACAATATTTAAGGGCAGTAAGAATGGAAAGGATTATTAATAACCAGACACTAACAGTTGTGGCAAATTCAAATGTCCCTAAAATATTTGGAATCCAAATGAAAGGTGAGTTACATATCTAGGGATTAAATGGGTCAAAGTAGAAATTTGCTGGGCTAACAAGGCAGCATGAAGTTTTCATATGCTCAAATTTTTACTGATTCACAATTGTGGTAGATATTATTTTTGGTCACCAATATTCCCAGTTGTCTTCCTTACAGGAACAAGTGGAGATTTCAATGTCCCATCTTCTTGATGTTGATCTTATCTAAATGACTTAATTTGATAAACAAAATTTAATAAGCGAAATGTGTAAGTTCAGGTATAAGCATTCTCTTTCCCTGTTTCCATGAGCCAGGAAGTAAATATTTATAAGGAAGTAAAATCTTGATTCTTCATATGAAGCTCTGGTAACCTGGAAAATTGCCTGAAGCCTTAGCATACTTTACATAAGCAAGAAATCAATCTTCGCTGTTTTAAGCCACTACTATTTTGAGATTGTTAGCAGGACAAAATCTTGACTAACACTATCATATGCACTTGCATTAAGCTTGCTTTCAGAGATGTCTTAATGTAGTTATATGGTACACTTAACTTATCTTAGGCTTTGAAGAACTTTCTCGAGCATTTGTAAAACTTGTTTGAGAATTCCATTATTTGCAGACAGTATCATTTATGTATGTTTAATCTTCCTCACAAAACATCAAGTCATTGACATCATTTAAGACATAGGTCAATTCTTAAACAATGGTCTCTCAATGCAAGTCTGTTGTACTTGAGGCATGTCTTTTTTTGAGGTATATCTCAAGTGATCTATTACTAATTATTATTAAATGAATAAGTTCATGTATGGAGTAACATTTTGCAAACTAAAGTGGATTCACGTTTACCATATAAAGGAAATTCTACATCTTACTTTCTAATATTAAGTTGAGGTGAAAGGTGTGAAAGTAAAGTTATTTCAAAGAGCCAACCTGGGTCTATCCATTGGACCACATCGCACATATGACTGTCATCTTGTGTGTGTCATGATAAAAACAAATATGGAGGTGTTCTGTCACTTGTTGTAGAATACCAGAGGTGGAAGAGACCTTGCACAATTTAGTTACTGATTTTATATGATTTTCTCAACTGTGTTTTTGTAGTCACTTAAAGGCCATAGAATAGGCAAAATTAAATTTCTGCTGGGCAAGTGTCAAGCCCACTTCTTCCACTTCATACATTTTCACTTTTGTTTATATATAGGTCAGCTGCATAAACTTTAAACTTAGAAAATAATTTTATGGTTGGGGGGGGAATTTTACAAGACAATGAAAACTCCCCATGGGTCAACCCTCTTTCTTTAATGGATAAACAAGTTTAAAAAAACTGAAGAATTTGCTTAAACATAAAAAGTAAATTTTACAATTTGGACTTAAAATTAATTTCCTAGAACACCATTCAGTATTCTTTTAACCAAATAATATTTAGTTCAGTAACAGATAGGAAACTTATTTTGTCATTATTTTTGTTTCTCTTGTATTTGCTATGAAGTTATCAAAACCAAGCTATTTATAACCATGATTATTAGATAAAAAAACTTTCTTTATAAATAAGTATTCTATCCCCGTATTTTCAGGTAAAAGAAAGCTTAATTATTCTTTTCTGACCTCTGGCCAGATAAATTTCAGGAAACATTTAGAGGCAATGCAATGGAATAGAAAGAACAAGGGCACGGGAATGCACAGACATGAGTAAATACTGACTCCCCAGCTTCCCAGCCTGGCCACCTATGTTGTTAATTAAGATTTTTCAGAATGATTTTTTTTTTCATCTGAAAAGTAAGGAGAATAATATCTATGGAACAGATATGGAGTGAAGATGAGTCACATGGATCATCCAGCAGGGTGCCTTGGACAAAAAGATGTCTATTTGTGAGTAGACATTTCACAAATACCAAATTTTCTCCTCTTGAAGTTTACCTTTGAAGATATCAACCAATAAATATATCATTACTTATTCAAAGGCAGAGTTGCATAGTGGTCAAGAGAAGTGGGTATAGGGCCAGTCTGCTGGGATTCGAATATAGCTTAAATATTTGCTTACCATTAGACCTTGCTCAAATTACTTAACTTTGCAGTGTTTTAGTTTCTTTACCTATAAAACAGGAATAATTAAAGTATCTACTGCATAGAGTGTTATGACAATTAAATCAACATATATATTGATTTAGATATTTTTGTAAAGGTTCAATTTAGAACATTTACAAAAATATTTGACACATATTAATTAGTCAATAAATTATGTGTTTTGTGGTTGCTATTGTTAAACATTCACAATGTGTACAGCCCTACACTGAGACCTGATGTGACATGAAAAAGTCAGATATATTTAACCAACTAGTAATATCAAAATAATTTTCTTTAAAATGTACAAATTTCTTATGAGGATAGACTGCTTTAAAGCACTTTTGATACCTTGAAAATACCTTGTTGATAATCTGGCATTTTTAAAATCTATTGATTATAATAAACATATTACCATCCAAATTCTAAGTTATGGCTGATATCAATGCAATAAAACTGGTTTTCTTTTAAAATATTTTGTTATTTAAGGTTCTAATGAATTTAACATCTGCATGAGTACAAATTTACCTAAATTAGCCTTCCTTGACAATTTTCTATAATTCAACAGACTCTTCACTACAGAAAGAAACTCCAATTATTGAAGTTATATTGTGACCAAACACACAAATACACCCGAGATGAGAATTTGCCAATGTGCTATCCATTCAGGTTAAATGATTTTGGGTTCCAGTCCAGTAAAATTCTGCTTGAAGCACAGCTGGGTTGCCAATGTTCTCTCATATGATGAAAAATGAGTATCCCAGCAAATTCCGGTCTGAAAAACTAAAGTAGAAATGAACTTTGAAGAAGAAAATTCCTCACTTTCACTTCTAAAGAAAAATAAGGTCTTAAAATGAATTAGAGTCTAGAAAGCAAATATTGATAAGGACCTTCTATGTATACAAGCAAGGATTGTTAGAAACATTCATTCATATGAGTTTAAAATGTAATGTTAGCACTTTCAACCTAAAGACCAACTTTATCTTTGATTTCTTGAAAATTATCATTGGAAGCAGTGATAGCATCCAATTATGGAGATGCCTTCCAACAGAGTACTATCAACCCCGACATGCACCCCTGATTTTGCCAAACTCATGCAACATTTTATCATAAACTCATATGTTTGCTTTAGAATTTTTATTAACAAATAATGAAAAGAACAGCCCAGATTTAGAGATTGATCTGTTTCCAAGCATTCACTTTCTGTTGGAATCAGTGAAATTAAACAGGAAGGAAGAAAGGAAGGAAGAGAAAAGACAACTCATTTGAGTAAATGGTAAACATAGAAAAAAGTGCATCAAAGTGCATTGTCAAGCAGGAGAAAAGGGTTTTTGAAGAACAGAGACATAGTTAATTTAACCTGCAGTATCTGAGCATATCCTTCATGAAAATTTAGCTATAAACAGGAGTGGATCCACATTCTGATTATCATTTATGTCAGATAAAGACAAGTCCTCTTATGTAAAGTATCCTGTTGTCTTTCAATAACTTGACACTCTACTTCAAAGGAGGAGAGGGGAAAAATACACAAAAAGACTAGTCCTCACAGGATCAGAGAAATGCAATCTGACAGAAAGTTCATGTATAAACTCTTTGGTATCATTCAGTTGATATCAGGCTAGAGAACAAAGAGCCAATTGCTTTCCAAGTATCCCAAACATTGGGCAACGGACCTGGATGGTGAGGCCATGGAGAAATGATCCTTTGGGAAGAAATATTAATGGCTAACAAATCTTGAGTACCTACTTTGACCATGCACTGTACTTGGTACTTGATTTGTAATATAGGGAAAAATTTGTGCTTTGATGGAAAACTATGCATTATCTAGAACACATTTTTTTAGTTTTCTGGTTCTGATTTTATGCGAGCTATTTTCCAACTTTCTGAGTTGTGGATAGCTTATAGTGATGAAAAATAGTTTCTGCACACAGACATTAATTTTTGCAGCAGAGGTTCAACTGACATCCTTAAAGTGGGAGCAGCTAGTTTGACCCCCATTTTTATATCATTATTCCAGATCTATAAATATTTCTCTTCTTTTAATTCTTCTATAAATTGGTTGTAACATCTTACCTACTCACTCATTTAAATAATGAGTTAAGTAATACCTTTGACACATGTTCATTTTTATCTACATCGGAGTCATTTTTTGTGTGCATGACAATTAGCCTGAGATCAAAGAAAACTTAGACATACACTTTTCCAGCCCCATCACCCTACCGGTAAGTAAACTAAGTCCCAAAGTGATTAAATGACTTTTGTGAAGTTGCATAGCTAGTTATTGGCAGAGCTAAGACCACAACCAAGTCCTTTTCCCATGCTGATTCCCTATCACAAAGTTACATGAATAAGTTCTTTTTTTACTTAAGACTTTATGTTTTAGAGCAGCTTTAGGTTCACAGCAAATTGAAGGGAAGGTTTATAAAAATACATTAATTAAACGAAAACAGTTCTCATATATCTCCTGCCCCCACACGCATACATAGCTTTCCTCCATTAGCAACATCCCCCACCAAAGTGGTACATTTGTTACAATTGGTGAGCGTATATTGACACATAATCACCCAAAGTCCATAGTTTACATTAGGATTCACTCTTGGTGTTGTGTATTCTATGGGTTTGGACAAATGTATAATGAGGTGTATCAATCATTAGGGTATCACACAGAGTACTTTCAATACCTTCAATATCTTCTGTGCTCTACCTAGTCATACCCCTCTCCTCCACACACGACATGCATACAACCACTAGCAACCACTGATCTTTTTACTGTCTCCATATTTTTGCCTTTTCCTGAATGCTTTATAGTTGGAATGATACATTATGTAGCCTTTTCAGATTGGCTTCTTGAATTTGCTTTTTAATTAGCTTTTTAAAGGCGGGACAGTTTATAGTCCAGAGAATGGGCGGATAATAAAAAAAAATTCCTAGCAACCGTAGACTGGTGTGTCTAGGAGCACAGTATTTTGAGAGAGAAAGAAACATTTCTAACCATCTTCTCATGTCTGAAATAAATCTTTCAAGGTGACACCTAATTCACTTATATGTAACCTTAGCTCTGTGTATAGAGTAGAGAAAATGGCAAGACCTGAGAATTAACTGACAGTTTAGGAATCACTGGGAGCTAATAATTATGCTGGATTCTCCTCCTGATTCCAAAGTGCAAACATGCTTTAAACAGATTGCCATTTCCCCCAGGGAAGAGAGAAGGAAATGGCTGGATTAAAGTCAGAAAGGAGGGAGCCAAAAAAAATCTAGTATTCATTACCATCCCCATCAATGAATATTTATCAAGCTCCCACAGAGAACCTAGTATCAAGGCTCAGGAATTCAGAGAAGTAAATACAATTTAGAGCAGTAAAAGTTCTCCCTATCCAAGGCTGCCACATGGCAGTGGGGAAGAACCTGTGTGCCAAAGGAAGGGAGAGGAGAGAGCCAGGATAAAGCAGACTCTCTTTTCCTCCACTTTCAGAAAAGATTAAATTCTGTCCCTACATGGGGTTAATTTCTCATTTTTGCTTAATTACCTGAAACTAATGTTATAGTCTTTTTTTTTTTTAATATCCATATTCACTACATCTACCTTGCTGTATTTTAGGAATTTTCAAGCACCTTCAACCTCTCAGATTTGGTGGTATTTTGACTTTTAGTGTGAAGACTAACAAAATTGTTGCATTGATAGATATTCCTGTTAAGAGATTCCTTTATGTAGGTTTAACTCTCCAAGAAATAGCACTTCATAAGAAGACTTTCATGCCTAAACAAGATGGGGTAACTTTGTAAAAGGGTGTCATTTTGAATCATATGCAAATTCTATCTTTGAATTATAAGTCAGTGTAACTTCTAGTACTGTTTTGAAAGCATCATTGGTTTACTTTTTTGTGAGAGGTCATGCCCCTGAATGCCTACATGGCACTCTTGATAAGAGTATCCAGTTATTTCATAAAACAGGCTCTGTGACTCCTCCTCCAGAGGTACCTAATATAACAAGGTCAATTCATTTCATGCTGATGCTGGAAACTTCTGGCACAACTGGAATCCTTCTTCTTGTCCTTGAAGAAAAGGTGGATCTGGTGCTATCTGAATTACCAATGTTTCTGAAGTGATTCTCCCCTCATCCATCATGCCAATCTCCTGTCATCAGCCTCAGCTGATGGAATGGGACAGCTGTTAACCTCCATCTCCCCGGGGCCAGACATTGTTCCCAGGAGAAAAGGAGGTAACACTGAAGTTTACTTTAATATTACTCAATCCTGGCAAGTCTGTGCTCTAAATGGAAAGACACACTCAATTTGAGGAGAAATAACTTGATTTTGGTTTCATGAATGGAACTAGGAAACTAGAATTAAAACATTATTTACAAGGTCATTGTCCATGGAAATACTGCTCCAGAATGAAATGTGTGTAATTGGAGGATCTCTTTTATATCAGAAATAGTGAGTAAAGAACATATTGTCACTGTGTGGTCCAAACCTCCTTTCCCTTCTCTCTACTCTTTCTGTTTGCTCTGATTCTGTCTCCACCCTCACTTCCTATATTCTTTCTCTACACCAGGGTTTCTCCACTTTGGAACTATTGATAATTAGAACTAGATAATTGTTCATTGTGGGAGACTATCCTGTTTATTACAAGATGTTTAACAGCTTTCCTACCTTCTATCCACTAGAAGCTAGATGCACACCCCAAAGTTGTGACAACCAACCAAAAACCATCTCCAGATGTTTCCAAATTTCACCTGAGGGCAAAAATCTCTCTCAGAAGAGAATCACTAACCTCATCATGGATATATGACTTCCAACTCTGCCATTACCAGCTGTGTGATCACGGCCATGTAACTTCACATCTCTGGACAACAATTTTAACATTTTAATATTTGTAGAATATTCTACATGTCATCCCTCTTCACTAAATCCTTTCTTTTTTTCAGGAGTTCAGCTTTCCAGTGGTCCCAGTGCAGATTTTCTTCCACACCTTTACAGTGTATATACACTCCATACAGTTTGCCTACATTCTATCCAAAGTTGAATTTCCTTTCCCATTGACATGGTTTTTCCTCCTTCTCTCAAAATTGCATTAATATGTATTCCATACAAACTCGCTGAATTTTGGATAATAAATGAATTAGTCAAATTATAAAATACTGAATAAATGGTTGGACTAATGAAAGAATATATCAATAATTTTCATGGCATGAGATTCCTCCACGTGACTGAAGTATTGTTCGCTATATAAAAAACTTTTTTCTCAAACTGTTTCTGTTACCTACATCAGAGATTTGATGAATGGAAAGATTTTTAAATTATGGCCTCAGTTTTTTCTACAATGTTCTCTACAAGTATCAAGGTACTCTTATTGCTGACTATAGCTAACATCATCTAACGTTCACTCTCACTTATGCTTATGGCATATGATTCCTCAGGCCACTTCAGCCTGAGTATATAGTAAATAATTTGAATCAAATAATAATAGAAACAAAAAGAAAATCATTTTGTTAAGACCTTACTAGTGAAAAAACTGAAAGGATTGCCTAAAAAGTGCCATTTCTCTAATTCATCAAATTATTATGCCTGTCCAGCAATATACACTGTGATTCATCTCCCTTTACCTGTTCCTAGGGTTAGATTATCCCTTCCCTACAAAATATATTTCTGAAGAGTTTATGGAGGAGCAACTGGTGCTGTTGGGGCATTTTAGCATTAATTCTAGCCATCCATAACTATCTATCCCATACAACTCACTGAGCTTTTATGTAACTGTATTTTCAGCTGATACATCATTTAAGTCAGAGAGTCATCACACATTGCAGTGAATACACAGTTTAAAAAATAAACCTTTTCTTTACAAGAATCCAATATAGGCTTGAACTACACATACTTGAAGTCTGCTTTCTATCTTGGGACCTTATGGTTTTAACATTTAAAACCCTAATAAGTCTCAAAGTTGAATAGTTTTGGAAGTTTTTGCCAGAGCAATCATAGAAGAAAAAGAAATAAAAGGAATCCAAATCAGAAAAGAAGAAGTAAAGCTGTAATTGTTTGCAGATGACATGATACTATACATCGAGAATCATAAAGATGCTACCAGAAAACTACTAGAGCTAATTAATGAATTTGGTAAAGTAGGAAGATACAAAATTAATGCACAGAAATCTCTTGCATTCCTATACACTAATGATGGAAAATATGAAAGAGAAATTAAGGAAACACTCCCATTTACCATCACAACAAAAAGAATAAAATACCTAGGAATAAACCTACCTAAGGAGACAAAAGACCTGTATGCAGTAAACTGTAAGACACTGATGAAAGAAATTAAAGATGATACAGACAGAGAGATATACCATGCTCTTTGATGGGAAGAATCAAAATTGTGAAAATGACTATACTACCCAAATCAATCTACAGATTAAGTGCAATCCCTATCAAATTACCAATGGCAATTTTTACAAAACTAGAACAAAAGATCTTAAAATTTGTATGGAGACAAAAAAGACCCCGAATAGCCAAAGCAGTCTTGAGGGAAAAAAATGGAGCAGGAAGAATCAGACTCCCTGACTTCAGACTATACTACAAAGCTACAGTAATCAAGACAATATGGTACTGGCACAAAAAACAGAAATATAGATCAATGGAACAGGATAGAAAGCCCAGAGATAAACCCACACACCTATGGTCAAATAATCTATGACAAAGGAGTCAAGGATATACAATGGAGAAAAGACAGTCTCTTCAATAAGTGGTGCTGGGAAAACTGGACAGCTACATGTAAAAGAATGAAACTAGAACACTCCCTAACACCATACACAAAAATAAACTCAAAATGGATTAAAGACCTAAATGTAAGGCCAGACACTATAAAATTCTTAGAGGAAAACAGACAGAACGCTCTGTGATATAAATCACAGCAAGATCCTTTTTGAGCCACCTCCTAGAGAAATGGAAATAAAAACACAAGTAAAAAAATGGGACCTAGTGAAACTTAAAACCTTTTGCACAGCAAAGGAAAACCTAAACAAGGTGAAAAGACAACCCTCAGAATGGGAAAAAATATATATTTACAAATGAAGCAACTGACAAAGGATTAATCTCCAAAATTCACAAGCATCTCATGCAGCTCAATATCAAAAAAACACACAGCTCAATCCAAAAATGGACAGAAGACCTAAATAGACATTTCCCAAAGAAGATATACAGATTGCCAGAAAGCATATAAATGAATGCTCAGCATCACTAATCATTAGAGAAATGTAAATCAAAACTACAATGAAGTATCACCTCACACCAGTCAGAGTGGCCATCATCAAAAATCTACAAATAATAAATGCTGGAGAGGGTGTGGAGAAATGGGAACCCTCCTGTCTATTGGTGGGAATGTAAATTGATACAGCCACTATGGAGAACAGTATAGAGGTTCCTTAAAAAATTAAAAATAGAACAACCATACGACACAGTAATCCCACTACTGGGCCTATACCCTGAGAAAACCATAATTCAAGAAGAGTCATGTACCACAATTGCAGCTCTATTTACAATAGTCAGGACAGGGAAACAACCTAAGTGTCCATCGACAGATGAATGGATAAAGGAGATGTGGCACATATATACAATGGATTACTCAGCCATAAAAAGAAAGAATTTGAGTTATTTGTAGGGAGGTGGATAGACCTAGAGTCTGTTATACAGAGTGAAGTAAGTCAGAAAGATGAAAACCAATACCATATGTTAACACATATATATGGAATCTAAAAACACAACAACAACAAAGGGTTCTGAGGAACCTAGGGGCAGGACAGCAATAAAGATGCAGATGTAGAGAATGGACTTGAGGACACGGGGAGCGGGAGGCACAACCTGGGACGAAGTGAGTGGCATGGGCATATATACACTACCAAATGTAAAATAGATAGCTAGTGGGAAGAAGCCACATGGCACAGGGAGATCAGCTCGGTGCTTTGTGACCACATAGAAGGGTGGGATAGGGAGGGTGGGAGGGAGACTCACGAAGGAGGAGATATGGGGATATATGTATATGTATAGCTGATTCACTTTGTTATAAAGCAGAAACTAACACACCATTGTAAAGCAATTATACTCCAATAAAGATACTAAAATTTCTCTCTGTTTGGGCAAAAAAACAAAAAAAAAAACACAGAAGGATGTTTAATGATAACAATGAATTACATTTACTAAAAAAAAAAAAAAAAATAGGCCTGTCCCGGTCCAGGAAGATCCCACACTCCACGGAGTGGCTGGGCCCGTGAGCCATGGCCACTGAGCCTGCACGTCCGGAGCCTGTGCTCCGCAATGGGAGAGGCCACAACAGTGAGAGGCCCACATACCACAATAAATAAATAAATAAATAAGTTTCAGATTTGAATTATCAGATCCTACTCTGAGGGTTGTAAAATTCAGAGACTTGGTTACCCATGAATAAACAACTTGTGCTTCTCAAGTATGTAAAAACTACATATAATAAAAAGAATAGATTCTTTTCTTAGGGGCAGAAAGATTAGCTCATCTTCACTTAGAAGAATGTTAAGGGCAGCAAGATCAATGCTTATATGAACATGAGAAGAACATCCACAGATAGAGGGTGGACTTGCTCAGTCAGGTCCTTTGCCTCATGACTTATGGTACAAGGTTGGTGTAGGAAAGTTTGCCTTTGAGAGGCTTGATGAACCACTGCCACTGCAGAAGACCCTTGCTTACAGGAAAGATGTCAACTGCATGTTCCTTTTTAGACAATATGGTTATCATCATCAGTATTATATTATTAGAGTATGTTAATGGTTTAAAGCATGAAAACATAGTATTATTGAAGTACAACTTGTGGGTGATCTAATGCCATCATATTTTATACTCAAGGAGGGTTCAATGGAGGAAAGTGACCTATAAACCATAATGTACTGTCTTTAAAAAAAAAAGTGTAAATCTCACACAACTTGGTAAAAAGATTGATGAAGGTCACAGTGTGGAGTTTTGACACTGTGGAGTCAAAGTCTATTAATAATTCAGAATGTTTCCTACTTTCCTTTATAAGCCAAAGGACAAGCAAGACACTATTAAAACGTAAGCCATTACTAATATTCGATATCATTGGACAACATGAACCCAATCAACTGGTCTTGCTGTCCCTTGAATAAGAATTCAACCTTTGTACCTCTACCATTGTTTAGAGTTCTCTTCCTCTAGAATCTCCACTGATGTCTTCCTTATTTTCTCCTGGTCTCTCTTCAAATTTCATTTTATCCCTGAAGCCTTCTGTATCCATTGTATATAAAATAAGAATGCTCCCATCCATGCCATTTCTGGCATTTCCTATCTCCTGATTCTGTTTTATCTTTTTCCAAGAAAAAAAAAATCACTGTATTATTATTTGCTTGTTTTCCTGTCTTCCCCTAATGGAATGTTGCCTCCATGAAATCAGGAACTTTGTTCTGTTCTCTGTTGTATCAGTGGCAACTTGAAGAATGACTGATACATAATTAGGTACTTAATATTTATTTGTTGAAAACTTCAACTAGGTTATCAATTATCGAGTTAATTAGAGCTGTCTCTTTCAAAGAATCGTTCAGAACTGTGGAAGAAAATATAGTAATTACAGATGCTATGTTTTAAGATTTTCTACAAGATCCCCAGACTTGAAGTTAGAAGCCCAAATAATTTGATATGTTTTGATTGACTTACAGAGCATTTTTTTAATTTGATGTAATATTTAATAAAATCAGGAAATTTCAGATAAAAGTAAGGATTTCTGGATTATTTTGAATATCTGAATTCCACCTTCTCATTTCCAAATGGAAAAGTTATCTGGAGTCAAACTGTGCCTTGTTCATTTACCCGAAGTGTAAACTCTGGAGACTACCACAATCTACTGCCTTCTGTTTCTTTTATCTATTTCTAATTATGTTATCTGCCTGGCTGCTGAAAGCATTTAAAGTTGCAATTTTTTGCCCTAAGTATTTCTGAGTGCTTTGCCTAACCACTTAAGGAAATTAATGACTAATTATAGAAAAGGTGGATCATTACAACTAGAGTTGTTAATGGCCATCAACACACATTTAATACACAACTCTCACAAAACAAATAGCACTAGAGTACAGTGGATTGATCTGGGCCAGATGGTGGACAGGGCTTCTCTGGTAGCAATAATGTAAGTGAAATGGAGCCTGTCAGGCACTATTTAACACTTTTGCAGCTCATCTGCACCATGTCCATCTGCCCTATTTAGCACCTCTTTAAAGTTGACACCGTGTATCATATATGAAAGTTGTTAAGAGAGTAAACCCTAAGAGTCCCCATCACAAGGAAGAATTGTATATATTCTCTATTTCTTTAATGTTGTAACTATATGAGGTGATAGTTGTTCACTAAACTTGTAATCATTTCATAATGTTTGCAAATCAAATCTTTATGCTGTACACCTTAAACTTATACAGTGCTGTATCTCAATTCTATCTCAATAAAAACTCAAAAGAGAGAGAGAAAAAAAAAGTCCAGTCACCCAAACTCCAAACCCTGAATAGAGTTAGCATACAGCTCTTGCAGTGCTAACCAACAGTCTTTAACTATGACTATTCCTGTGACTTGTGTAGTGCATTGAAAAGAAACATGACACAGGTTAAAAGGACACAGAATAAGTAGGGAGTAAGGAAAATTTCAAACTTATAAATTTGGTTAAGTTAAACTCTCTGCCTTGAATGCCACACATATACAATAATGACTGCTACTTACTGAGAGCTCAGTACATACTATTCTAGCTACTTTACACATATTAACTCATTTTATCTTTGTAACAACTGAATGAGAGTTTAATTAACTAGGTCAAGATGTAGGGCTAGGAAATGAGAACCAGGATTTAAACCCAGATATTCTAACACTAGAGATTGTGTTTTGAACAACCACATGCCAGAGCATAACTCACTAATGTATGCAAAGTTGTTTAAAAAAGTTTAATGTATATTTAAAAAAAAAAAACTTTTCTATGTTCTCTTACAAATGGGGTTTGAAAGCTTGTTGGGAAGCTCAGGGGAGCATGGTTACTCCCATAACCTTAACCGTTCGAACAGGTCCCCCTCTGTGAGGGAGGTCATTCTCTTTGACTATGCACCCAGACTTAGGAGGGACTTGCATGGAGTGGTGAGGGAGGTAGGGGACACCTGCATAGCCAGACAGATCAGACAAATCTATGGGGTGACAGTTGTCTCCTCACATACAGTATGTAAATTTCTTAGCATAGCTCCTAACACACAACTTGTCAATATAAGTTAGGTATTATATAAACTAGAAGGATGAAGTCACTGTGGCTTTCTTCTGTTTTTTTTTTCTTTTTCTTTCTTCTTTTTTTTTGATATAGTCTCCTCTGTTCCATTCAAAATGTCCCAAAAGCAATGCTCTTGTTAAAATTCAAGACTCCTCCATTGGCGTTTCCTAAACCAATTGTTGAACCTGAATTTCTCTCCATCTGCTTCTAGCTCATATAATCAGGTTTCTATTTCATTTTGGTCTGTGTTCTAAATCCTCATCCAACAACCTAATACCCCAGCAACACCTGCAACCCTGAATTGATCTTGCCAGACCCTTCCAAATTTCTGGAATCCTGCCCCCAGCACTTCGTGTTCCATTTGGTAAATGAAATTCTGTAACTGGTCCAAGCTCTGTTCTGTGGTAAAATATGAAAGCCCAGGACACTACTAATGAAGCTAATGCAAAAACCCAGGGGTCCTACCTCCAAGCTGCTCTGAGCCAGCGGTTAAAATTTTCTAAAATATCAAGTCTAATTTTCCTCCTCACATACTTATATATGGCAAGTATCATAGAATGCTCTGAATTTTAGACATTCTCCTTCAAATGAATATTGGACAACAGGAGCATACAGATTTATTTCATAAGAGAAGGTTCTTTGAATTATTCTCCAAACTATGTCATTATATTTTTTGTACTTGATTTTTCTCACACAAAATTAAATTTATAGAAACCACACGTTTATAAGTGTTTAAAGCACCTCTAGAAGAAACCAGCCAAACACTTTCTCCATTAATCACCTAGCTGTGAAATCAACAGGTGGTTCTCAGTTCCACTAGCTTTAAGTAACCTGGAGGAATGAGTTGTCACAAAAGATGCCTTAGTGTGTGTGGTTATATGTCAGATCATAGCCAGGTCCTAGTTGATGATCTATGCAATTTAGGGGAATTCCAAAATGTGGGACTATAACCTTCACACTTTAGGGACTAAACTGTTAAACAATAAAATCCCAGGAAGTTTTCAAGACAGCACATTTTATCCACTAGCAATGCAACCAGGGAAGTAAGAAATATTTTGAAACCGGACACAAGAAGGAATGAGCAAAGACATAGAGAGTTAGCACAATAGTGGATTAGGGGAGGAGAGAAATCAATGAAAGCCAGAGCCTTTGTTCACATGTTGTAATGTGAGTACAGTTCCAAGATGAGCATTTGGAAGAGTAAGAAGACTAAAGATTTTATAAAATAGATTAAGGAGAGTCAATCAAAGTTCAGTTTTGTCCTAAGAATTGTTCCCTGTTTGAATTCTCAGATGCTATGGGAAAATATCAGAAGGATATAGAGGCTGTAAGACTAGGGTCACAGCTTAGAAGCATTTGATTAAACAATTGTGATTAAGTAAGAAGTAAGGCAGTAATTGGTGGCTAAGTGTTTTGAAGTTCACAGTGGAGAAGGTATGGTCCTTAAGGAACATTCACAATTCACAAAGAGTACTTCTCAAATTTTAATAGCTTGAGAATATTTTTGAATCTGGGGACAGATTTTCTTTCAGTTCTTTTCCCCTTGTTTCTAAGAGAGTATATGATAGAGAGGGAAATAAGGATATCCATATCAGGATTTCCTTGGAATTTTAACCAAGAAATAGAGTTAAAGAAATTACAAGCTTTGAAACTTACCTGTGACAGCCATGGCTGTGGATCCCTGAGATCTTCCATCAAGAGACAATCTGATATGAGGAGAATTATTACCTGATAGCCTGCAGCTGCCACACTTTCAGGATCCAACAGAACATTTTCAATAAATGTACCCTACCCCTGACTGTTCCCAACTAATGACCGCACACAGTAGGAAAGCTAGAGGTGGGCAATCCCTGCCCAGAACAGTTCTTCTATGATAGAAAACTTTGTTCCGGGTGCTCTCCATCAGCCTGACCAAGTCTTTGTCTCCATACACAATCCTCCTTCCTTTCCTCTCTTCTTTTCCAGAGTCAGACTGTACTGTGATCTAAAGGCTCTGATACCTGTTCCTACTCCTTCTCTCCATTGTACTCAGAAGTGTTTTCCATAACGCATCTCTTGAACTTTTAATTGCCTTGCCATCTACCTTTTGGGAGATCCAAACTGGCAGTTATCTCATTTATAAAAATACTAAAAATAGATCTGAGGAAACATGTTTAACTAATGGACACATCGCCACTCCACACCCAAATTGTTCCAGAGGTCATGGCACCACTACACAGAGGTAGGCAAAGCAATCCACAGCAACCACAATGATCCACAGAGGTCTTTGAAAGCTTTGTTTGTCTTTCCTTAGAAGAAAGGAGACACCGTAGCTCATATCCACACAAACTAGTTCCCTATTGTAATAGCCTGCCTTATGGGATTCTGAGATGGGGAACAAATTAATTTGGAACAAGTCAATGAAGATTGGCTATATTTTCAATCTTTTATCTTTTTTTGCATCTACGTTAAACACAGGTACTAGAATATTATTACTTTTTTTGGCGCACAAATGAATTAGTGACTGTTGTAGATATATTCAAGACCATCTTTATTAATGTTTTGGAAGGCTAATTCCTTTTGTTCTCAGTGGTTAAAATCTTTACATCCTAAGATTCATTTAAATATAGTGTTGGAAAATCTGAAGAGGAAAGGTACACTACTTCCTACATGAAGCTGCAAGTATATAAATCCCAAAATCTGAAACTGAAAATTATAAATCCTAGTAGTAAACATTATAATATTTCTTGATCCTTCAGTAAACAATAAGACACTATCAAGGAGAGCTTACAGAGTAAATGAACAAACATATTAACATTAATTGTGATGATTAATAGATATTATAGCAAATAAAGTGAGATTAGATGCTTATCTAGCCATTTGGAGGAGATAAAAGGCTTTTTAAAGGAGTGTTTATTTGGAATTGAGATGGAATCTCAGAACCAAGGGAAAAGATCAAAAAATAACCCAACATAGAATTTTATCAGACAACCTATGTCATGTTTCAATAGATTCCAATTACCCTTTGACCCATTATTATTGATATTCTTAATGCTTTGACAGGAATATATTTTTCCTTCCTTTATTTTCAATTTTGTTACTATAATCTTCCATCCATTTCTCTTTATTGAACACCAACTAGGTGTGACGCCTTATAGGCATCAACAAAAACCACAAAATGAATAAGATATAGTTTCTGACCTCTGAGATCTAATATGATGATTTTAAACATGTCATGGAGTATACTTCCTCTATGGAAAAGCAAGTAGTCCTACAAATAAAGGCAAAGGAAATGCGTAACTGCCCTTTTAATTAAAGTGACAGTAAAATGCATTATGCAGACCAAGACACTTTTGAGAATGAAAGAATGAGCCATTAATCATTATTTGGGAACAAAGGGAATAAACTGGGACTGACCAGACAATCTAGGATATTTAATAATCCACCTGAAACCAAATTCTCTGGAATGCATTATTTTCTGTAAAGTATCATGTACACTCTGCTCCATACCAATAGACCCTAAGGTTGGCAGGTTCACATTAAAGTGTTAGAAGAAGATCAAGCACAGGTGTGTGTGCTTGACTAGTATCCTCCTGAAAGGGCAGAGAGATATTCAACTCATCTGCTTTGATAATATCACTTTATAGATCATCCAATACATGTAGCTGATACTATGATAGAATGAAAGGAAAACACATGAATGATTAGTTATTTTAGATATACATTCCCTCGTAAGATTCCAAAAAAATAAATAACCTATGAGAAATTTCAATATGGTTAATATGTGTTTATTTATCATTTTTATTCTTAAAGAAGAGAGGTAATAAATCTTCTGACTGACCTAAACTTGTCCTCAATTGGGGGAGCCAGTGTGATCAATTTCCCCTCAGAGAACAAAGTAACCAGTATGAATAAAAAACATCGTTTGTGACAATTTCACCTGAATTCCACCAACCTTTGCTACATTCTTTTGTACTTAAGCCATTTTCCACTAATCTTCATATATTTCATCCCAATACAAACATGAGCTCACTTAGATCAGTAGCATGACTCAGGGTTCACACAAAAATCTACCATCTATAAATACTATTTTTGCTCAAAACATGGATACTTAATCCTTTTTCTTGATTATAAAAAGCAGCCAAAATTTATAATTGACTATCTATTCAGTTACTGTAGTAAAAGAAAGAACCTACAGAAGACTGTAGCTATCCGTAAGTCGAAGCATTTGTCTGGGTTGCATCATTCATATTATTTATCTGAACTAAGTTTGCATGAAATCAATTTTTATGTTCAAATGAGCAATAAGGGCTTTGTTTCACATGTTGAAAACTTATTTTACTCCTATGATTTGATGCCTTAATTATAACTGTATGTGCATGATGAGTATGATCCTAAGCTCCTTAACAGCAAACATGACAGCACACACACAGACTGTGTCAACACTTTCAGTCCTGGAAGTGTACACTTGGCTCTCCGTTCAAGAAATAATTTACTATTCAACTGTAAAAGGAGTAGTTAGTCCACAGCTTCTAGCTGTGAGTGCCTTTAGGATCCACCTAAGCTTTTGAATTATAGCCATGTATTTCTGGGGCTGCTCCCAGAAAATGAGTGACATAGTGGGGTAATATATCTTGGTTCTTTCTGTATCTACATTGAGATTTTTCTAATGGGCAATCTCTTTTCTGGAGGTCTTGGTTGAGTTGGCCAAGACTTTGTCAGACCTGCATCCCTTCTGCCCAATCCTGATTCCTCCCTTCTGTTATCTATCCCAGGCATTAATCTTCAATAAACCTCTTGCATGCTCAACTCCATCTCAGCAAATGTTTTCTAATAGTTCCAACTAAACACACAAACTATCCAAAAATGTCTCTGTGTCTTATACTTGGTGTCAGCAGTACTTACATGATAAATTATTTGAAGGTCTATCATGTAATTTTCTTCAATAGGAATGCTATCTGATCTTATCCCTAAGATGTTTAGGGCCATGGTCCCCACAGAGAGTTTTGTGAAAGCTATAGGGCTTCTGTTTTAGGAAACCACACATAAAAATGACAGTTGATGTGCACTGTTAGTAGCTCATGAATTATGTTTTAAAGTTGGTTTCTGGACCTCATGCAATAAAAAAAAAAATCATTCTGGAGAGACCTTCAAGATGGCGGAGGATTAAGATGTGGAGATCACCTTGCTCCCCACAGATGCATCAGAAATACATCTACATGTGGAACAACTCCTACAGAACAACTACTGAACACTGGCAGAAGACCTCAGACCTCTCAAAGGCAAGAAACTCCCCACATTTTGCAGGGTAGTGCAAAAGAAAAAACAGAGACAAAGAATAGGGATGGGACCTTCCCCTCTGGGAGGGAGCTGTGAAGGAGGAAAAGTTTCCATGCTCTAAGAAGCTCCTTCACTGGTGGAGATGGGGGATGGCAGGGGGGAAGCCCTGGAGCCACGGACGAGAGCACAGCAACAGGGGTGCAGAGGACAAAGTGCAGAGATTTCTGCACAGAGGGTCAGTGCCAACCAGAACTCACTAGCTTGAGAGGCTTGTCTGCTCACCTGCTGGGTCAGGTGGGGGTCTGGGAGCTAAGGCTCAGGCTCCAGAGGTCTGATTGCAGGGAGAGGACTGGGGTTGGCTACGTGAACACAGCCTGAAGGGGGCTAGTGCTCCATAGCTAGCTGGGAGGGAGTCCAGTAAAAACTCTGGACCTGCCTAAGAGGCAAGAGACCATTGTTTCAGGGTCCACAAGGAGAGGGGATTCAGAGCACCTCCTAAATGAGCTCCAGAGTTGGGCGCAAGCCATGGCTATCAGTGCGGACACCAGAGATGGGCATGAAATGCTAAAGCTGCTGCTGCAGCCACCAAGAAGACTGTGTGCAAGCACAGGTCACTATCCACACCTCCTCTCCTGGAAGCCTGTGCAGCCAGCCATTACCAGGGTCACAGATCGCTGGGAGAACACGTGGTGCTCCTCAAGCTGTTGCAACATCACACTGGCCTCTGCCACTTCAGGCTCACCTCACCTTCCATACTCCTCCCTCCACCCAGCCTGAGTGAGCTAGAGCCCCCTAATCAGCTGCTAGTTTAACCCCATCCTATCTCGGTGGGAACAGATGCCCTCAGGCGACCTGCACACAGAGGTGGGGCCAAATCCAAAGCTGAACCCCGGGAGCTGTGAGAACAAAGAAGAGAAAGGGAAATCTCTACCAGAAGCATTAGGAGCAGCTGATTAAATCTCTACAATCAACCTGATGTACCCTGCAACTGTGGAATACCTGAATAGACAACGAATCATCCTAAAATTGAGACAGTGGACTTTGGAAATAACTATATATATTTTTTTTCCCTTTTTCTCTTTCTGTGAGTCAGTATCTGTATGCTTCTTTATGTGACTTTGTCTGTATGGCTGTGCTTTTACATTTTTCCTAGAGTTCTGTCTTTCCATTTTTCTTTTTCTTTTTTGGAATACTTTTTAGCACTTATCATTGGTGGATTTGTTTTTCGGTTTGGTTGCTCTCTTCTTTCTTTTTTTTTAAATTTCTTTTTAATTATTTTTATTTAAAAAATATTTCTTATTTTTTATTTTAATACCTTTATTTTATTCTATTTTAATTGTTTCCTTTTTTTCCCCCTTTTGTTCTGAGCCGTGTAGCTGACAGAGTCTTGGCGCTCTGGCTGGGTGTCAAGCCTGTGCCTCTGATGTGGGAGACCTGGGTTCAAGACATTGGTCCACCAGAGACCTCCCAGTTTCATGTGATATCAAATGAAAAAAGCTCTCCCACAGATCTCCATCTTAACACTATGACCCAGCTCCACTCAATGACCAGTAAGCTACAGTGTTGGACAGTCTATGCCAAACAACAAGCAAACCCACCCATTAGCAGAGACACAGCCTAAAATTATAATAAGGTCACAGACACCCCAAAACACACCAACAGTTGCAGTCCTGACCACCAGAAAGACAAGATCCAGCCTCATCCACCAGAACACAGGCACCAGTCCCCTCCACCAGGAAGCCTACACAACCCACAAAACCAACTTTAGCCACAGGGAGCAGACACCAAAAACTACGGGAATTATGAACCTAAAACCTGTGATAAGGAGACCACAAACAGAGTTAAGTTAAGCAAAATGAGAAGACAGAGAAAGACACAGGAGATGAAGAAGCAAGGTAAAAACACATCAGACCAAACAAATGAAGAGGAAATAGGCAGTCTACCTGAAAAAGAATTCAGAGGAATGATAGCAAATATGATCCAAAATCTTGGAAATAGAATGGAGAAAATACAAGAAATGTGTAACAAGGACCTAGAAGAACTAAAGAGCAAACAAACAATGCAAACAAAGCAAACAATAAATGAAATTAAAACTTCTCTAGAAGGAATCAATAGCAGAATAACTGAGGCAGAAGAATGGATCAGTGACCTGGAAGATAAAATAGTGGAATTAACTACCACAGAGGAGAATAAAGAAAAAAGAAGGAAAATAACTGATGACAGACTCAGAGACCTCTCGGTCTCTGGGTCATTAAAAGCACCAACATTAGAATTATAGGGGTCCCAGAAGAAGAAAAAAAGAAAGGGACTGAGAAAATAGTTGATGAGATTATAGTTGAAAACTTCCCTAATATGGGAAAGGAAATAGTCAATCAAGTCCAGGAAGCACAGACAGTCCCATACAGGATAAATCCAAGGAGAAACATGCCAAGACACATATTAATCAAACTATCAAAAATTAAATACAAAGATAAAATATTAAAAGCAGCAAGGAAAAAGTAACAAATAACATACAAGGTAATCCCCATAAGGTTGACAGCTGATCTTTCAGCAGAAACTCTGCAAGCCAGAAGAGAGTGGCAGGACATATTTAAAGTGTTGAAAGGGAAAAATGTACAACAAAGATACTCTACCCAGCAAGGATCTCATTCAGATTTTTTTTTTTTTTTTGCGGTACGCAGGCCTCTCACTGTTGTGGCCTCTCCCATTGCGGAGCACAGGCTCCGGACATGCAGGCTCAGCGGCCATGGCTCACGGACGCAGCTGCTCCACGGCATGTGGGATCTTCCCGGACTGGGGTACGAACCCGCGTCCCCTGCATCAGCAGGCGGACTCTCAACAACTGCGCCACCAGGGAAGCCCCTCATTCAGATTTGATGGAGAAATTAAGACCTTTACAAACAAGCAAAAGCCAATAGAATTCAGCACCACCAAACCACATTTACAACAAATGTTAAAGGAACTTCTCTAGGCAGGAAACAAAAGAGAAGGAAAAGACCTACAATAACGAACCCAATACAATTAAGAAAACGGTAACAGGAACATACATATCGATAATTACCTTATATGTAAATGGATTAAATGCTCTAACCAAAAGACATAGTCTGGCTAAATGGATACAAAAACAAGACACACTTGTTACATATGTTGTCTACAAGAGACCCACTTCAGACTCAGGGACACATACAGATTGAAAGTGAGGGTATGGAAAAAGATATTCCATGAAAATGGAAATCAAAATAAAGCTGGCATAGCAAGTCTCGTATCATACAAAATAGACTTTAAAATAAAGATTGTTACAAGAGACAAAGAAGGACATTACCTAATGATCAAGGGATCAATCCAAGAAGATGTAACAAGTGTAAATATTGATGCACCCAACATAGGAACACCTCAATACATACGGCAAATGCTAAGAGCCATAAAAGGGGAAATTGACAATAACACAATCATAGTAGGGGACTTTAACACCCCATTTTCACCAATGGACGGAGCAACCAAAATGAAAATAAATAAGGAAACACAAGCTTTAAATGATACATTAAACAAGATTAATTGAAATTTGTAGGACATTCCATCCAAAAACAACAGAATACACTTTCTTCTCAAGTGCTTCTCAAGTGCTTGTATTCAGCAGGATAGATGATATCTTGGGTCACAAATCAAGCCTTGGTAAATTTAAGAAAATTGAAATATCAAGTACCTTTTCCAACTACAGCGCTATGAGACTAGATATCAATTACAGGAAAAAATCTGTAAAAAATTCAAACACATGGAAGCTAAACAATACACTACTAAATAACCAAGAAATCACTGAAGAAATTGAAGTCAACATCAAAAAATACCTAGAAAAAAAAACAATGAAAACCCGATGACCCAAAACCTATGGGATGCAAGAAAAGCAGTTCTAAGAAGAAAGCTTATAGCAATAAAATCCTACATCAAGAAACATCTCAAAAAAAAACAACCTAGGCTTACACTTAAAGCAATTAGAGAAAGAAGAAGAAAAAATCCCCAAAGTTAGCAGAAGGAAAGAAATCATAAATATCAGATCAGGAATAGATGAAAAGAAATGAAGGAAACAATAACAAAGATCAACAAAACTAAAAGCTGGTTCTTTGAGAAGATAAACAAAATTGTTAGACCATTAGCCAGACTCATCTAAAAAAAGGGACAAGGTCTTCCCTGGTGGTGCAGTGGTTGAGAGTCCGCCTGCTGATGCAGGGGACACAGGTTCATGCCCCGGTCCGGGAAGGTCCCACATGTCGTGGAGAGGCTGGGACCATGAGCCATGGATGCTGATCCTGCGCGTCTGGAGCCTGTGCTCCACAAAGGGAGAGGCCACAACAGTGAGAGGCACATGTACTGCAAAAAAAAAAAAAAGGGACACGGTTCAAATCAATAGAATTAGAAATGAAAAAGGAAAAGTAACAACAGACACTGCAGAAATACAAAGGATAATCAGTGATTATTACAAGCAACTATATGCCAATAAAATGGACAACCTGGAAAAAATGGACAAACTCTTAGAAAAGCACAACGTTCTGGCAGTGAATGAGAAATAAAGGGAAAGTATGAACAGACCAATCACGAACACTGAAATTGAAACTGTGATTAAAAATCTTCCAACAAACAAAAGCCCAGGACTGGATGGCTTCACAGGTGAATTCTATCAAACATTTAGAGAAGAGCTAAGACCTATCCTTCTCAAACTGCTCCAAAGTATAGCAGAGGGAGGAACACTCCCAAACTCATTCTTCGAGGCAACCATCACCCTGATACCAGAAATAGACAAAAATGTCACAATCATAGAAAACTACCAGCTAGTATCACTGATGAACATAGAAGCAAAAATCCTCAACAAAATACTAGCAAACAGAATCCAACAGCACATTAAAAGGATCATACACCATGATCACATGGGATCATACACCATGACGAAGTGGGATTTATCCAAGAGATGCAATGATTCTTCAATATACACAAATCAATCAATGTGATACACCAGATTAACAAATTGAAGGATAAAGACCATATGATCATCTCAGTAGATGCTGAAAAAAAAAACTTTTGTCAAAATTCAACACCCATTTATGAAAGAAACCCTCCAGAAAGTAGGTATACAGGGAACTTACGTCAACATAATAAGGCCCATATATCACAAACACAAAGCCAACATTGCTCTCAATGGTGAAAAACTGAAACCGTTTCCACTAAGATCAGGAAGAAGAAAAGGTTGTCCACTCTCACCCCTATTATTCAACATAGTTTTGGAAGTTTTAGCCACAGCAATCAGAGAAGTAAAAGAAATAAAAATAATCTAAATCGGAAAAGAAGAAGTAAAGCTGTGACTGTTTGCAGATGACCTAATACTATACATAGAGAATCCTAAAGATGCTACCAGAAAACTACTAGAGCTAATCAATGAGTTTGGTAAAGTAGCAGGATACAAAATGAATGCACAGAAATCTCTTACATTCCTATACACTAATGTTTGAAAAATCAGAAAGAGAAATTAATAAAACACTCCATTTACTATTTTAACAAAAAGAATAAAATATCTAGGAAAAAACCTACCTAAGGAGACAAAAGACCTGTATGCAGAAGACTATAAGACACTGGCTAAAGAAATTAAAGATGATACAAACATATGGAGAGATATACCATGTTCTTGTATTGGAAGAATCAACATTGTGAAAATGACTATACTACCCAAAGTTATCTACAGATTCAATGCAATACCTATCAAACTACCTGTGGCATTTTTCACAGAAGTGGAAGAAAAAGTTTCACAATTTGTATGGGAACACAAAAGATCCCAAATAGACAAAGCAATCTTGAGAAAGAAGATCGGAGTTGGAAGAATCAGGCTCCCAGATTTCAGACAATACTACAAAGCTACAGTAATCAAGACAGTATGGTACTGGCACAACAACAGCAATATAGATCAATGGAGCAGGATAGAAAGCTCAGAGATAAACGCACACACATCTGGTCAACTTATTTTGATAAAGGAGGCAAGAATATACAATGGAGAAAAGACAGCCTTTTCAATAAGTGGTGCTGGGAAAACTGGGCAGCTACATGTAAAAGAATGAAATTAAAACACTCCTTAACACCATACACAAAAATAAACTCAAAATGGATTGAAGACCTAAATGTAAAGCCAGACACTATAAAACTTAGAGGAAAACATAGGCAGAACACTCTATGACATAAATCACAGCAAGATCCTTTTTGACCCACCTCCTAGAGAAATGGAAGTAAAAACAAAAATAAGCATATAGGACCTAATGAAACTTAAAAGCTTTTGCACAGCAAAGGAAACCATAAACAAGACCAAAAGATAGCCTTCAGAATGGGAGAAAATATTTGTAAATGAAGCAACTGACAAAGGATTAATCTCCAAATTTTACAAGCAGCTTATTCAGCTCAATATGAAAGTAACAAACAACCCAACCCAAAAATGGGCAGAAGACCTAAATAGCTATTTCTCCAAGGAAAATATACTGATTGCCAACAAACACATGAAAGAATGCTCATCATAAAAAAAAAGAATGCTCATCATAATTAATCATTAGGTAAATGCAAATCAAAACTACAATGAGATATCACCTCATACCCGTCAGAATGGCCATCATCAAAAAAACTACAAACAATGAGTGCTGGAGAGGGTGTGGAGAAAAGGGAACCCTCTTGCAATGTTGGTGGGACTATAAATTGATACAGCCACTGTGGAGAACAGTATGTAGGTTCCTTAAACACTAAAAATAGAACTACCATACGACCCAGCATTCCCACTACTGGACATATATCCTGAGAAAACCATAATGCAAAAAGAGTCATGTACCACAATGTTCATTGCAACTCTATGTACAATGACCAGAATATGGAAGCAACCTAAGTGTCTAAGTGTCCATCAACAGATGAATGGATAAAGAAGATGTAGCACATATATACAATTGAATATTACTCAGCCATAAAAAGAAACAAAATTGGGTTACTTGTAGTGAGGTGGATGGACATAGAGTCTGTCATACAGAGTGAAGTAAGTCAGAAAGAGAAAAACAATACCGTATGCTAACACATATATGAGGAAACTAAAAAAATGGTTCTGAAGAACCTAGGGGCAGGACAGGAATAAAGATGCAGACGTAGAGAGTGGACTTGATGACACTGGGAGTGGGAAGCTGGGACAAAGTGAGAGAGTGGCATGGACATATATACACTGCTATATGTAGAGTAGATACTAGTGGGAAGCAGCCACATAGCACAGCGAGATCAGCTCAGTGTTTTGTGACCACCTAGAGGGGTGGGGTATGGAGGATGGGTGGGAGACGCACATGGGAGGAGATAATGGTGATATATGTATATGTATAGCTGATTCAATTTGTTATAAAGCAGAAACTTACACACCATTGTAAAGCAATTATACTCCAATAAAGATGTTAGGAAAATTAATTAATTAATTAATTTAAAAAAGACAAACGATTTTAATGGGGAAAAGATTTGGATACAGACTTCAAAATAGAAGATACACACATGTCAATAAGTATATGAATAGATATTTGACATTGGTCATCAAAGAGATACAATTTAAAACCATGACGAGATACTATTACCCACTTATTAGAACTGTTAAAAGTAAAATAAAATGCTGAAAATTTTCAATTGTAGGACATCATTTCAAGTAAATGGAACTCTCACACACACAGAGAAGAAAATAAAATTGCACTAATAATTTTGTAAACATTTCGTAGATTCTTATAAATTTAAATACATGCATACATATATAACACCACACATACTTGTACAGAGCAATTTAACACCTAGGCATTTATTCAAGAGAAATGAAGGCATTTGTCCACACAGAGACTTTTACATAAATATTCATAGTGGCCTTATTCATATTAGCGATAAACAAGATAATCTGAACGTTCGCCAGTTGGTGAATGAATAAACACAATGTGATTTATTCTTACAGAGGAATACTATATAGAAATAAAAAGTAATGAATTGATGATAGATGCAGCAGTATGAATGTATCTCAAAATCCTTATACTGAGAGAAAAAAAGATACAAAAGCATATTTGCCAGTGGTTGCCAGGGACCAAGGGTTGAGGGAAGTGTGGCCTGCAAAGGGGTATGAAGAATCTCTTGGGAGTAATGGTGACGTTTTGAAATTTGTGTGGTTGCAGTTTTAAGGTTGTATACAATTGTTAAAACACATCCAACAGTGCAGTTTAAATGAAAGAGCTTTGCCACTCCTTGATATGTTTGCTAAGAAAAATTAAAAACAAAGCAAAACTGGTCCATTTCTTCAAATATTTAATAAGGGAATATTATTAATTCTATACAAACTATCAGAAAATAAAAGAAATATAATCACTTATCAACAAAATTTATGAAGCCAGTATTACCTAATACTAAAACGTAGACAAAAACATTTCAAAAAAGATGACTAAGAACAATATCCTTCCTGAACATAGATGCAAGAATCCTGTAAAAATGTTAGTAAATTGAATCCAGCAATATATAAAAAAAGATAATAAAACTTAGTTTATCCCTGGAATCAAGGTTTATTTAACATTCAAAAATCAACAACATTATTCACTATATTAACATAAAAGTATAAAAGTGATACGATTATCTCATTAGATGGAAAAAGTACTTAACTAAATTCAGCCCCTATCCCGATAATAAAAAGAAAGCTTCTCCATAAATTAGACATTGAAGAGAACAGCTAAACTCACACTTAAGGGTTAATAAGTAAATGCTTTTTTTGTTAAGGTCAAATTCAAGGCAAATATGTTTCCAGTTTCCACTCTTATTCACCATTATTCATGGGAGGCATAAAAATAGGTCCAAAAAAAAAAGGAATAAAAACAGGCCAATTGGAAAGATGTTTTGGTTCACATTTGGCAAGATTATGTACGTAGAAAATCCTAAGGAACTTATAAAAAGCTACTTGAATTAATAAGCAAATTAATGGCTTACAAAGTCATTATAAAATATAAACTGTATTTCTATATGGCAGCAACAAAAAACAAATGGAAATGAAATGTAAAACTTATCATATTCATTATGATTCAAAATATGAAATACCTAGGGACACATTTAACCTGTGCTTTGAAACTTTAAAAAGCCATTGATAGAAATTTTAAAATTTCATAAATGGAGAGCTATATCATGGTCACGGATCAGGATATATATTATTAAGATGACAATTCTTCCTAGATTTAGTATGATCCCAATAAAAAGTCCAGGAGGCTTTTTTTGTTGAAATTAACAAACGAATTATAAATTGTACATGAAAATGAGAAAGGCCTACAAATATTCAAAACACTTTAAAAAACAAACAACACTGCAGAACTGGCACTGCCTAATTTCAAAGTTTACTATAATGGTACAGTAGTTTAGACAGTGTGATATTAACATAAGGATATAAATCAGTGGAACAGAATGAAGGTCAGAAATCGACTCAGGTTTGTACAGTCAATGATTATTGACAAAAGTTGAGAGGTCAATTGAGAGCAAAAACGTAATGTTTTTTACAGATAGTCTTAAAACCATTGGATATTTCCCTGGAAAAAATATTATCTCACAACATAAAAAAATTAACTTGAAATCATATTTTGACTTAAATTTAAAAGCTAAAACTATGAATATCATAGAATAAAACAATAAAAAATTTGTGCCCTAAGATAGAACACACAGTAATGAATCATAAAAGAAAATGTCCTGTGTTGGACTTCATCAAAATTAATAACTTTCTCTCTTTGAAAGAAACATTCATAAAATGTAAAAGCAAGTCACAGGATAGGAGAGAAAATATCAAATATGTGATTTTCGTATATATAAGATATGAAAATATTATATGTGACATATACACATAACAAAGATGTAATGTTCAGAATATACAGAAAATATAAAGAACACTTATTAAGATATTTAACCTGATTTAAATATTTAAGAATAATAGGCAAAAGATTTTCACAGACACCTTGTAAAAGAAGATATACAAACATAGCCATTCTGTATCATGTATATCAAATACATGAAAATGTGTGCAATATCATTATCAGAATTACAAATTAAATATGCCATAAGATACCACTGCACACACACTAGAATGACTAAAAACAAGACTAGAGCAAATAAAACTCAAACATTTCTGGGGGGTATTTAAAAATGTACAAACACTTTGGAAAAATAAGTGAACATTTTTTTTTTTATGGAGTTAAACATAAACTTACCATATGATCCAGAAATTCCACATCTGGCATATTCAAGAGAAAAGAAAATATGTTTACACATAATGACTTATACCCAAATGTACATGGTGCCTTCATTCATAAAAGTTATTACCTGGAAACAGCTTAAATGTCCATTAATAGATGAATGGAGAAGAAAATTTGTGTATATCTAAGCAATGGATTAACATTTAGTAATAAAAAGGAATAAAGTTAATACCATATGCTAACACATATGTATGGAATCTAGAAAAAAGAAAAAAAATATGGTCATGAAGACCCTAGGGGCAGGGCAGGATTAAAGACACAGACCTACAAGAGAATGGACTTGAGGACACGGGGAGGGAGAAGGGTAAGCTGGGATGAAGTGAGAGAATGGCATGGACATATATACACTACCAAACATAAAATAGATAGCTAGTGGGAAGCAGCTGCATAGCACAGGGAGTTCAGCTCGGTGCTTTGTGACCACCTATAGGGGTGGGATAGGGAGGGTGGGAGGGAGGGAAATGCAAGAGGGAAGAGATATGGGGATATATGTATATGTATAGCTGATTCACTTTGTTATAAAGTAGAAACTAACACACCATTGTAACACAATTATACTCCAATAAAGATGTTTAAAAAAAGAAAGGAAACAAAATTAAGGGATAATGGGAAATATCTAGTTGTTAAAATGAATGGAAAACAATGAGAGCAGAAGGAGAACAATGCAAACACTGAATAATGCTAATCTAGCCATAGATATTCTTACATTCTATTTCCAAAGGGACTGCAAAATCTAGATATTCTAACATTCTATTTCCAAAGGGGCTACAAAATCCATCAAGGAAGTTTCACTTCAAACAATAGAGGACCAAGAAACACTCTTATGCCAAGAACAATCAGAAAAGTTAAGGGAAAAAAAAGTGTTTGAAAGGAGTAGGACAATGTAGGATCAAGATCTAGAAGAATAGAAAAGTCAAATGAGTTAATCTTGGAATTTGGGGTTCTTTTGTTCTGAGTAATTGGCAATTATAAAAAGAAATAAAAGTGAGGACTGAGAAACTAAAATGTTAAAGTAACTTTCAATAATCTCAGGAAAGAGAAACTAAATTGTAGTTAAGGAGGGACCCTGAAAAATACGTCAAGTTTTCAGTCAGATTCAAACACGCTGTCTTTCAGGACAAAGGGTAAACCAAAATAAACAATCTTGACAAGAATGAGCAGATCTTTGTATAATATTAAGTCTTGAAAGATAGAGACAATCTTCCCTATAATAACTGTCTGCCAGAAGCAACATTTATTTCTCAGCCGAGGATAAACTCATATAGTATTTTACTTACAATTTTTTAAAGAAAATTCCAGCAGTTAATAAAAATAACTAGACTTAACAGAAGAAAATAAATAACCAAATGCAAAAGAAACAATATAGTATAAGCAGACCAAAAGTGTCAAACATTCTCTGAAAGTTAAATGCATACCTACCATAAGACTCAACCTTTCCACTCCTAAAAATTAGTTTGCATTCTCTAGTGTTTCATATAAATGGAACCATATAGTATATTTTCTTCTTCATCTGACTGCCTTTACTCAGCATAATTATTTTGAGACTCATTCTTGCTACTGAGTGTAGTTAATTCTTTTTATTGATGAGTTTAACATTCCACATTTGTTTATACATTTATGCATGTATTAATGTACTGCAATTGTTTATACATTAAATTGCTGATAGACATTTAGTTGTTTCTAGATTTTGGCTATTACAAATAAAGCTCTATGAATATTCATGGGCATATCTCTGTAGGGCATAAACTTTCATTCTCCTGGATAAATAGTTATAACACATAATAAAGCAAGAAAAGAAAATTAAAGCATACATATCAGAAAGAAAGACATCAAACAGTCCTTACTTGCAATGGAATGATGGAATGATGCAATGGAATCCCAAGGAATCCTTAAAAAACTCCTAGAAAAAATAATTATGTTCAACAAGTTTGTGTATACTAAATCATCATACAAAAATCTATTGTGTTTCTACATACTAGCACTGAACACTAGGAACCAAAATTAAAAATAAAATATATTTATAACCATTCAAAAACATTTAAGAAACCTAATAAGACATGTATGCTGAAAATTACAAAATGCCTTATTATGGTGGCTAGGCCTCCCAGTACAATGTTGACTAGAAGTGATAAGAAGACATATCCTGACCTTCCTGACCTTAGGATTATAGCGTTTAGTTTTTCACCATTAAGTATGATAATAGCGGTAGATTTTGTGTAGAGGAAGTTCTCCTCTGTTTCTAGTTTCTGACAGTTTTTATCATGAATGGGTGTTGAATTTTGCCAAATGATTTTTTCTGCATCAATTGAAAATACCATGGGATTTTTTTTTGTCTTTATCCTGTTAATAAGGTACTTTGCATTGATTGATTTTTGACCTCTGATCCAACCTTGCATCTCTGAAATGAGCCCCACTTTATCATGGTGCATAATTCTTTTAATATATTGTTTTTAATTCTTTTAATATATTGTAATATTTTAATGATGATATTTGATAATAGGTGATAACATTTGCTTCCATTTTGTTGAGGATTTGGTGTCTATATTTATAATTGATATTGTTCTGTTGCAGTGGCTTTTGTTTTTTGTTCTGTCATTGTCTGGTTTTGCTATCAATGTATTACTGTCCTCATAAAATGCTTTGAGTAGTATGAGAAGTGTTCTCTCTTCTGCTAATTTCTGGAAAAAATTCTCTGGAATTGTAATTCTTCTTTAAACATTTGGTATAATTCTCTGAAACCATCAAGGTCTGGAGATCTCTTTCAGGAGTTTTTGTTTTAATGGACTAATTTTTTAGTAGTTACAAGGATATTTAAGTTATCTATTTCATATTGACTGAGCCAGTTTTTTCCTTTAGAGGAACTGATCTATTTCATTAATATTGTCTAATTTTTAAAAAGTTATGATCAATGCCTCCACTAAAACTAGACCCAGCCAGGGACTCCACAATAGTGAATTTTACAATTCTGAATCATAAATTGAGATTTTTTTTTGTTTCCTACTCAAAATTTTGCCAAATTAAAATTTTATTTTAATTTTCTTTTAGTCCATTTATATTTATTATCCTTTTATATATAATTTTATATTTATTTCTATAACTATCTGGCCTTATTCATGTCAGTTTATTTTATTGCTATTTTGTAGTATTTTCTTAATCCTTTTTTATTTTTTATAAACCATTTTTTTTTTATTTTTTCCAATATTTTGGAATGTCTATTTGCTATTCTTTTTTTTTTGCTGTATGCAGGCCTCTCACTGTTGTGGCCTCTCCTGTTGTAGAGCACAGGCTCTGGTCGCGCAGGCTCAGCGGCCATGGCTCACAGGCCCAGCCACTCCACAACATGTGGGATCTTCCCGGACTGGGGCACGAACCCGTGTCCCCTGCATCGTCAGACGGACTCTCAACCACTGTGCCACCAGGAAAGCCCACCTATTTGCTATTCTTAAAAGCCTCCTTTAGTCTACATTTTTCTCATTGTCAATCAAGAATAAAATGCATATTTTTTTAGTCTATTTAAAGCAAGAAATTTCATGTGCATTTTTGCCCCTCTCCATTCATACTGTTTTATTTTTAAACTAAGTTTTAAAATTCAGATTGTTACTCTGAAAGTAAATATTTTACTAAATAAATTTTCTTTTTGAGTAATCAATAAAATTTTCTAATTTATCTGAATTGTGTTGTTCATAGTATTTTCTTATTATCTTTTTGTTGTCTTCAGGGTCTATGGTGATATTCTATATTTCATTTTTGATATTCATTATTCAATAAATAGTATTGCATTAATTGATATTTGTCTATCCACACTTCATACCATACAAAGAAATTAAATTCATGTAAATTATGAATATAAATGTGAACCAAGAGACAATGAAGTTTCCAGAAGAAAACATAAGAAAAAATATTCATGATATTGGAATAAGTAAAACTGCCTTCAGTGTGACATATAAATCATTAACTATAAATGGAAATACTCATATTTTAAACTACTTTAAAATTGGAAAATCTCCTATATCAAAAAGTATCATTAAGAGACAAAAGACAAATGACAGAGTGAAGGAAGTTATCTGGAAAATGTGTGAAAATTGACATATATCTAGAATCTCTAGAAATCAATTAGCAAATGAAAAATAGCTAAACAAAAAACTCAAAACACTCAATCATTATTCATGAGGGAATTGTAAATAAAAATTACAATAAGATATTAGTACATATTCCCCAGAAACACAGAAATGACAATGACTGACAATATCAATCTCTAAAAGGTTGTAAAGCAACTAGAACTCTCATATACTATTGGTGAAAGCATAAATTTGGAAAACTAATTTGGAGACCTCATAGTTTTATAAATTTAAACATCAAACATAACTCAATAATCCAATAATTACCTGTTTAGGTATATACTTAAGGAAAATATGTACACATGTATGAGAACACATATCCAAGTATACTTATCATAGTGGCCAAAACTGTAAAAAAACTAAATGACTATCAACAGATGAATGTTTATGCAACTTGAGGTATATTCATAAAATAATATATAGGAATGAAAATGAATTCACAACTGCTACATGAAAAACATGGCTGAATCTCACAAATATAATACTGAGGAAAATAAGCCAGAAATTAAAACATGAAATATTTCAGGTACATGAAGACTATGAATAGACAAATCTACTCTACAGTGATACTACCCAAAAGTGGCTAATTTAGGGTAGAACAAAATAATTTTGATTCTGGTTTTGATTTTTAGGTGAGCTTCTGAAATGTTGATAACTTCCTATTTCTTCTCTTGGATAGACAACACACAACTATACTCCATTTGCAATAATTCATGGAGCTGCATATTTAAGATTTATTTTAAAATTTTTCAGCATGTATGCTATACATCAATTAATATATTTATTTTTAAAAGGCTGAGACATAGTGTAGGCATAGATAAAGAAGCTATGGAACTCACACCTTTGTAGAACTTCTAATATGTTAGAAAAGATATGGAAAATAGCAAAAATGGTATGATCCACTTTCTGATCTACTTTATTCAACAAAGATGAATCAAATACTTTGGAATGAAGTATTTTTTGATAATACAAAACAGGATAAATCAAGTCACTCTTCTCCAGAAACTTAGTTTATTTAAATAACTACTATATGAAAGAATTTTTAGGTGAGGGGGAAGTAAAATGTTAGCTTTCAGGGAAAACAAATGTCATGATAGTTGAATTGACCAGGAACATAGGTATATAATAGAAGGGGTGTGTAGATAAGAAGCCATGAGCAAAAATGTGTCAGGGGAGGAATTAAGATGATTTCAGGTCAGAGATGAATATAATGCCATATCAAAGATTTTGGACTGGGGTTCCCTGATGGCTCAGTGGTTAAGAATCTGCCTGCCAATACAGAGGGCACGGGTTCGAGTCCTGGTCTGGGAAGATACCACATGCTGTGGAGCAACTAAGCCCATGTGTCACAACTACTGAGCCTGTGCTCCAGAGCCTGCAGGCCACAATTACTGAGCCCACACACCACAACTACTGAAGCCCACGTGCCTAGAGTCTGTGCTCAGCAACAAGAAGCCACCACACAGCAATGAAGAGTAGCCCCTGCTCGACACAACTAGAGAAAGCCCGTGCACAACAATGAAGACCCAGTGCCACCAAAAATAAATAAATAAATAAAATAAAATTACTTCAAAAATTTATACAAACAAATATTTTGGACTGAAATCATGCAAATAAATGTGTAAATTAATTCATCACAGGCACATACACAAAAATTAAAGGGGTTCGTCTTAAGTATAACATCTGGAGTTTTACAGGCTTAATACAATTGGGCTTCAGTGGGGAGCTGATTTGGTATAGGATTGATTAAAAGAGGAGATTTTTGACAGAGAAGATCAGGGAGGACATGAAGGAAATGAGAGTTACAATTCACCAATGAGGATGTGGAATTACAAAACCAAAAATACTTACAGAGCTTGCAAATAGCAAAAATAAATACATATCTAATTAAAGCAGAGACACAAGGTAAAAATATACATGACATTAATCAATCAAGAACTAGTAATTGAATGACAGCTGCATATTTAGCAGTTGGCAAGGTGTGCTCTGGGATATAAATGTGTCCTCAACAATTTTATTGAAGAATTATTGATGCTTATGATGTGCAAGTGAGAACTGCTTCAAAGAGCTTAAATCAAGACCAGAAAAGAGGGGCATAAATAATACAGAGACAGGAACATTTTATTTATTTATTTTTTCTTTCTTTTTTATTTATTTATTTTTTTAACATCTTTATTGGAGTATAATTGCTTTACAACGGTGTGTTAGTTTCTGCTTTATAACAAAGTGAATCAGCTATACATACACATATATCCCCATATCTCTTTCCACTTGCATCTCCCTCCTTCCCACCTCTCTAGGTGGTCACAAACCACCAAGCTGATCTCCCTGTGCTATGCAGCTGCTTCCCACTAACAATAGGTTTTACATTTGGTAGAGTGTATATGTCCATGCCACTCTTTCACTTTGTCCCAGCTTACCCTTCTCCCTCCCCGTGTCCTCAAGTCCATTCTCTAGTAGGTCTGTGTCTTTATTCCCATCCTGCCCCTAGGTTCTTCATCACCATTTTAAGGCAGTATCAGCTAGGTCCAATTGAGAAACAGGAATAAACGGTGCTGGGGGAATTTAGAGAATGGTGCTGAGAGAATATACTTGAAAGGGCTGGAATTGTCAGTAGAGATCTCAGGAACGAGAAGATGTTACTTTATCTAAAACTAGCATGGAATTTACATAAGAAAAGACCTTTAGGTAGAGGAATAAGAAAGGGCAATGATGGGCAAAAGTAATGAAAAAAACTGATGAGAGGAATGGGGAGTGCAAGTTAAGGGTTTATAGGAAAGAAGAATCACTCCAGTCACCTAACCACCCCTTTAACTTTTTTTTTTTCCAACACAAATGTACTTGAAAACACTGAATCCAGTAGTTCAGAAGAACATGGATTACCACCCCTTTTACTTTAATCTCCTATAGCACTGAACTTCACGGCCACTCATATTGACTCTTCCACTTACTCTGCCTGAAATAGTTCCTAACTGCTCAGTCTGTGCGTGTAGATCATTTCCCAAGCAAAGATAACAATTTCAGAGTAGGCATATAGAGTCCCCATATTCCCAAGGCAATATGTTTTGGTTATAAAGAGTTTAAGCCTTGCGTTGGATAATCTGCATTAAAATCTTGAATCTATTTCTTGTTCAGCAAGTTGCTTATGTTCTCAGCTTTGGTAATTTCCATTTATCAAGTGTAAAACTGAAGATAAATGATTTTGTCATTCTCCTAAATGTTGATAGTAATAACATGAATGCTACCTATTTCCCATATTGTTTGAGGGCTAAATGAAATGACTGGTGTAAAATTTCTATGATTACTAAGTTTTATCTTAGTGCCCTGAATAAACATCACTGCCATATTTCAAATTTTATTCCCTTAGTACCAAGTAGAATAGTATTTTTAGGTTGTATTATCTCCAAAAAGAGCAAAACTGATTAGAAAAATCATACCTGCTCAGCTATAGAGGAAATGTTCTATTAATTATGGTGTGATCATTCAAAGTAGTAATATAATTTTTACATTATAATTATATTACTATTATTCTATAATTATGCAGCCATTAAAAATCACATATCCACTGGCTATATAACCACATGTGCAAAAACTCAAAATGTGGAGCCAAGAAAAAAGGTGGAATGCAAGGCTCTTTAACCTATGATGTCAATGTTTTTATAATCTAGAAAGTTAAATAGCGTTAACAGTAATTATAATCAAGTGATGACTTTGTGAATAATTTTTTTCTTAAATATTATTTCTATTTTCCAAATCATCTACTTTATTCAATGGATTTGCATTACCTTTAACATAAAAAATATGCAATAAGTATTATGATTTTAAATGAATACAACTTGCCCATGCAGCTTGAGAAAAGTCCTAGAAATCCAATTCCTTGCTGTTTCCTCAGTTTTTGGTGAATCTACACATCAATTTCACTCTTTGTTCACATGCAATTAGTGTTAGCACATACTTTAAAATGCATCTGCAGATGTTATTGGGCAAAAAGACAAAATGCATTTATTTAAGCAAACAACACAATATACTTGAGAAGTATACAAAGTATCAAAAAATCTATCATTCATGGCATTGTAACAGAATATTATTAACAGCTGTATAAACTTGCATCTCTGATCTACCCTTTCAACTAATTAATTAGAATTCTTGCTGAAATATGTTCATATTGAGGACCACATGTTCACTACTAATATTCTCACACAGCTGGTCACAAAGAGTTTCTCACCTATCTCTCCATGTTAGGGAGCAAGAGAAAGAATGTTTCATTCTACAGAGCTTCCAGGTGTGTGTAAAGAAAAGCTAAAATTAGCCACTCAAATGTAAGACTGTTAGGGAAATTTAGAAAGTAGCAATCTATACTTTCTAAATTAGTATAGATTGACTTGAAGATGCATTGATTAAAGACAGGGATTTTTAAGTTGTACTTGTTCAAAAATATCTGCATTGTATCTGAACGCTGTATATGCAAATGAAAGATATGGATTAGCTGTGATAGGTAAAAAGAAAGAGAAATTATTTGTGGTTCTTTCTTCTTTATATCCATCCACCGGTGTTTAGTGAGTAACTACCATGTAACAAGAAAAGTGTAAGAACTATTAATTCTAACAGAATGCTTTTGAACTAAGCATTCATATTTCTCATTAATCTATTAGTTATTCTCATTCATATAATAAAGTATTTGTTCCAATATTTGCTTATGTTCTGTGTTTCAAAAAGAATCTATAGTATATTATTTATGACTATTTTCCTAAAATTCCAAGAGAGAGATTTTCCTCATATCTGTAGCTCTTAGTGATGTTTATGAGTGACATATTGCCAAAAGAAAGATGCCCTAATTAAATAACTTTTGTAAATTCTGGATACTGGGATAAAATTTGGTTATCTGGGTTTGCTGTCATATATATATATATATATATGTATATATATATATATATTTAATTTGTTTTAGTACATGCCTTAGCATTTTAATTAACATCCACTGTGAATATCTAAGTGGAAGTTACAGTAAGCAGATGCTCTCATATGTGTATATATATATATATATATATATATACACAAATGAGAAAATCTATGTATATATATATATATATATAAGGTATGTTTGACCACTTGGCTACAAATTCCTCACTTTATTTTATAATTTAATCAAGATTATTGAGAAAATGCATCCATTTGAGTTTTGATAAACATACACAACTGTACACCACCATAATCAAGTCATAGAACATTTTTGTGTCACAGAAAAATTCTGTCATTAACCTCTGAGGTCAAATGCCACCAGCCATTCACCCACATCTTGGGCAACTACTGTTTTGTTTTCTTGACCATATAAATAAGTTTTACCTTTTCTGGGATTAAATAGAAACAGAACCATACAGTGTTTATTCTTGTGCTTACCTTAGCATGTTTTTGAGATTCATGCATACTTAACTTTATTCCTTTTTATTACTAAATGTTAATCCATTGCATAGATATACACAAATTTTCTTCTCCATTCATCTACTAATGGACATTTAAGCTGTTTCCAGGTAATAACTTTTATGAATGAAGGCACCATGTACATTTGGGTACAAGTCATTATGTGTAAACATATTTTCTTTTCTCTTGAATATGCCAGATGTGGAATTTCTGGATCATATGGTAAGTTTATGTTTAACTCCATAAAAAAAAATGTTCACTTATTTTTCCAAAGTGTTTATACATTTTTAAATACCCCCCAGCAATGTTTGAGTTTTATTTGCTCTAGTCTTGTTTTTAGTCATTCTAGTGTGTGTGCAGTGGTATCTTATGGCATATTTAATTTGTAATTCTGATAATGATATTGCACACATTTTCATGTATTTGATATACATGATACAGAATGGCTATGTTTGTATATCTTCTTTTACAAGGTGTCTGTGAAAATCTTTTGCCTATTATTCTTAAATATTTAAATCAGGTTAAATATCTTAATAAGTGTTCTTTATATTTTCTGTATATTCTGAACATTACATCTTTGTTATGTGTATATGTCACATATAATATTTTCATATCTTATATATACGAAAATCACATATTTGATATTTTCTCTCCTATCCTGTGACTTGCTTTTACATTTTATGAATGTTTCTTTCAAAGAGAGAAAGTTATTAATTTTGATGAAGTCCAACACAGGACATTTTCTTTTATGATTCATTACTGTGTGTTCTATCTTAGGGCACAAATTTTTTATTGTTTTATTCTATGATATTCATAGTTTTAGCTTTTAAATTTAAGTCAACATATGATTTCAAGTTAATTTTTTTATGTTGTGAGATAATATTTTTTCCAGGGAAATATCCAATGGTTTTAAGACTATCTGTAAAAAACATTGTTTTTGCTCTCAGTTGACCTCTCAACTTTTGTCAATAATCATTGACTGTACAAACCTGAGTCGATTTCTGACCTTCATTCTGTTCCACTGATTTATATCCTTATGTTAATATCACACTGTCTAAACTACTGTACCATTATAGTAAACTTTGAAATTAGGCAGTGCCAGTTCTGCAGTGTTGTTTGTTTTTTAAAGTGTTTTGAATATTTGTAGGCCTTTCTCATTTTCATGTACAATTTATAATTCGTTTGTTAATTTCAACAAAAAAAGCCTCCTGGACTTTTTATTGGGATCATACTAAATCTAGGAAGAATTGCCATCTTAATAATATATATCCTGATCCGTGACCATGATATAGCTCTCCATTTATGAAATTTTAAAATTTCTATCAATGGCTTTTTAAAGTTTCAAAGTACAGGTTTTAAATTTGTCCCTAGGTATTTCATATTTTGAATCATAATGAATATGATAAGTTTTACATTTCATTTCCATTTGTTTTTTGTTGCTGCCATATAGAAATACAGTTTATATTTTATAATGACTTTGTAAGCCATTAATTTGCTTATTAATTCAAGTAGCTTTTTATAAGTTCCTTAGGATTTTCTACGTACATAATCTTGCCAAATGTGAACCAAAACAACTTTCCAATTGGCCTGTTTTTATTCCTTTTTTTTTTTTTTGACCTATTTTTATGCCTCCCATGAATAATGGTGAATAAGAGTGGAAACTGGAAACATATTTGCCTTGAATTTGACCTTAACAAAAAAAGCATTTACTTATTAACCCTTAAGTGTGAGTTTAGCTGTTCTCTTCAATGTCTAATTTATGGAGAAGCTTTCTTTTTATTATCGGGATAGGGGCTGAATTTAGTTAAGTACTTTTTCCATCTAATGAGATAATCGTATCACTTTTATACTTTTATGTTAATATAGTGAATAATGTTGTTGATTTTTGAATGTTAAATAAACCTTGATTCCAGGGATAAACTAAGTTTTATTATCTTTTTTTATATATTGCTGGATTCAATTTACTAACATTTTTACAGGATTCTTGCATCTATGTTCAGGAAGGATATTGTTCTTAGTCATCTTTTTTGAAATGTTTTTGTCTACGTTTTAGTATTAGGTAATACTGGCTTCATAAATTTTGTTGATAAGTGATTATATTTCTTTTATTTTCTGATAGTTTGTATAGAATTAATAATATTCCCTTATTAAATATTTGAAGAAATGGACCAGTTTTGCTTTGTTTTTAATTTTTCTTAGCAAACATATCAAGGAGTGGCAAAGCTCTTTCATTTAAACTGCACTGTTGGATGTGTTTTAACAATTGTATACAACCTTAAAACTGCAACCACAATCAAATTACAAAACATCACCATTACTCCCAAGAGATTCTTCATACCCCTTTGCAGGCCATACTTCCCTCAACCCTTGGTCCCTGGCAACCACTGGCAAATATGCTTTTGTATCTTTTTTTCTCTCAGTATAAGGATTTTGAGATACATTCATACTGCTGCATCTATCATCAATTCATTACTTTTTATTTCTACATAGTATTCCTCTGTAAGGGTAAATCACATTGTGTTTATTCATTCACCAACTGGTGAACATTCAGATTATCTTGTTTATCACTAATATGAATAAGGCCACTATGAATATTTATGTAAAAGTCTCTGTGTGGACAAATGCCTTCATTTCTCTTGAATAAATGCCTAGGTGTTAAATTGCTCTGTACAAGTATGTGTGGTGTTATATATGTATGCATACGTTTAAATTTATAAGAATCTACCACATGTTTACAAAATTATCAGTGCAATTTTATTTTCTTCTCTGTGTGTGTGAGAGTTCCATTTACTTGAAATGATGTCCTACAATTGAAAATTTTCAGCATTTTATTTTACTTTTAACAGTTCTAATAAGTGGGTAATAGTATCTCGTCATGGTTTTAAATTGTATCTCTTTGATGACCAATGTCAAATATCTATTCATATGCTTATTTGCATGTGTGTATCTTCTATTTTGAAGTGTGTATCCAAATCTTTTCCCCATTAAAATTGTTTGTCTTTTTTAAATTAATTAATTTATTTTCCTAACATCTTTATTGGAGTATAATTGCTTTATAATGGTGTGTAAGTTTCTGCTTTATAACAAATTGAATCAGCTATACATATACATATATCACCATTATCTCCTCCCACATGCATCTCCCACCCATCCTCCATATCCCACCCCTCTAGGTGGTCACAAAGCACTGAGCTGATCTCGCTGTGCTATGTGGCTGCTTCCCACTAGCTATCTATTTTACATATAGCAGTGTATATATGTCTATGCCACTCTCTCACTTTGTCCCAGCTTCCCACTCCCAGTGTCATCAAGTCCACTCTCTACATCTACATCTTTATTCCTGTCCTGCCCCTAGGTTCTTCAGAACCATATTTTTCGATTCCTCATATATGTGTTAGCATACAGTATTGTTTTTCTCTTTCTGACTTACTTCACTCTGTATGACAGACTCTAGGTCCATCCACCTCACTATAAGTAACTCAATTTCATTTCTTTTTATGGCTGAGTAACATTCCATTGTATATATGTGCCGCATCTTCTTTATCCATTCATCTGTCAATGGACACTTAGGTTGCTTCCATGTCTTGGGTATTGTAAATAGAGCTGCAATGATCATTGTGGTACATGACTCTTTTTGAATAATAGTTTTCTCAAAGTATATGCCCAGTAGTGGGATTGCTGGGCTGTATGGTAGTTCTATTATTAGTTTTTAAAGGAACCTCCATACTGTTCTCCATAGTGGCTGTATCTATTTACATTCGCACCAACAGTGCAAGAGGGTTCCCTTTTCTCCACACCCTCTCTAACATTTATTATTTGTAGATATTTTGATGATGGCTTTTCTGACTGGTATGAGTTGATACTTTACTGTAGTTTTGATTTACATTTCTCTAATGGTGTTGAGCATTCATTTGTTTTCTGGCAATCTGTATATCTTCTTTGGAGAAATGTCTATTTATGTCTTCTGCCCATTTTTGGATTAGGTTGTGTGTTTTATTGATATTGAGCTGCATGAGATGCCTGTACATTTTGGAGATTAATCCTTTGTCAGTTGCTTCATTTACAAAAAAATTCTCCCGTTCTGAGGGCTGTCTTTTCATCTTGTTTATGTTTTCCTTTGCTGCGCAAGAGCTTTTAAGTTTCATTAGGTCCCATTTGTTTATTTGTGTTTTTATTTCCATTTCTCTAGAAGGTGGGTCAAAAAGGATCTCGCTGTAATTTATGTCATAGAGTGTTCTGCCTATGTTTTCCTCTAAGAGTTTTACAGTATCTTGCCTTACATTTAGGTTTTTAATCCATTTTGAGTCTATTTTTATGTATGGTGTTAGCGAGTGTTCTAATTTCATTCTTTTACTGGTAGCTGTCCAATTTTCCCAGCACCACTTATTGAAGAGGCTGTCTTTTCTCTATTGTACATTCTTGCCTCTTTTTTCAAAAATAAGGTGACCATATGTGTGTGGGTTTATCTCTGGACTTTCTGTCCTATTCCATTGATGTATATTTCTGTTTTTGTGCCAGTACCATACTGTCTTGATTACTGTAGCCTTGTAGCATGATTCCTCCAGCTCTGTTTTTCTTTCTCAAGATTGCTTTGGGTATTTGGAGTCTTTTGTGTTTCCATACAAATTGTGAAATTTTTTGACCTAGTTCTATGAAAAATGCCAGTGGTAGTTTGATAGGGATTGCAGTGAATCTGTAGATTGCTTTGGGCAGTAGAGTCATTTACCAAATGTTGATTCTTCCAATCCAAGAACATGGTATATCTCTCCATCTGTTTGTATCATCTTTAATTTCTTTCATCAGTGTCTTATAATTTTCTGCATACAGGTCTTTTGTCTCCTTAGGTAGGTTTATTCCTAAGTATTTTATTCTTTTTGTTGTGATGGTAAATAGGAATGTTTCCTTAATTTCTCTTCCAGATTTTTCCTCATCAGTGTATAGGATTGCAAGAGATTTCTATGCATTAATTTTGTATCCTGCTACTTTACCAAATTCATTGTTTAGCTCTAGTAGTTTTCTGGTAGCATCTTTAGGATTCTCTATGTAGAGTATCATGTCATCTGCAAACAGTGACAGCTTTATTTCTTCTTTTCTGATTTGGATTCCTTTTATTTCTTTTCTTCTCTGATTGCTGTGGCTAAAACTTCCAAAGCTATATTGAATAATAGTGGAGAGAATGGACAAACTTGTCTTGTTCCTGATCTTAGAAGAAATGGTTTCAGTTTGTCAAAACTGAGAATGATGTTGGCTGTGAGTTTGCCATATATGGCCTTTATTATGTTTAGGTAAGTTCCCTCTATGCCTACTTTATGGAGGGTTTCTATCATAAGTGAGTGTTGAATTTTGTCGAAAGGTTTTCTGCATCTATTGAGATGATCATATGTTTTTTCTCCTTTATTTTGTTAATATGGTTTATCACATTGATTGATTTGAGTATATTGAAGAATCCCTTCATTCCTGGGATAAACCCCACTTGCTCATGGTGTATGATCCTTTTACTGTGCTGTTGGATTATGTTTGCTAGTATTTTGTTGAGGATTTTTGCATCTATGTTCATCAATGAGATTGGCCTGTATTTTTCTTTCTTTGTGACATCTTAATCTGGTTTTGGTATCAGGGTGACAGTGGCCTCATAGAATGAGTTTGGGAGTGTTCCTCCCTCTGCTATATTTTGGAAGCTTTTGAGAAGGATAGGTGTTAGCTCTTCTCTAAATGTTTGATAGAATTCACCTGTGAAGCCATATGGTCCTGGGCTTTTGTTTGTTGGAAGATTTTTAATCACAGTCTCTATTTCCGTGCTTGTGATTGGTCTGTTTATATTTTCTATTTCTTCCTGGTTCAGTCTCAGAAGGTTGTGCTTTTCTAAGAATTGGTCCATTTCCTCCAGGTTGTCCATTTTATTGACATGTAGTTGCTTGTAGTAATCTCTCATGATCCTTTGTATTTCTGCAGTGTCAGTTGTTACTTCTCCTTTTTCATTCCTAATTCTAAAGATTTGAGTCTTCTCCCTTTTTTTCTTGATGAGTCTAGCTAATGATTTGACAGTTTTATCTTCTCAAAGTGTCAGCTATTAGTTTTAATGATCTTTGTTATTGTTGCCTTAATTTCTTTTTCATTTATTTCTGATCTGATCTTTATTATTTCTTTCATTCTGCTAACTTTGGCATTTTTTTCTTCTTCTTTCTCTAATTGCTTTAGGTGTAAGGTTAGGTTGTTTATTTGAGATGTTTCTTGTTTCTTGATGTAGGATTGTATTGCTAAAAACTTCCCTCTTACCACTGCTTTTGCTTCATCTCATACGTTTTGGTTCACCGTGTTTTCATTTTCATTTGTTTCTGGGAATTTTTTGATTTCTTCAGTGATCTCTTGGTTATTTAATAGTGTATTGTTTAACCTCCATGTGTTTGCATTTTTACAGTTTTTTTTTTTCCCCGTAATTGATATCTAGGCTCACAGCATTGTGGTCGTAAAATATACTTGATCCTATTTCAATTTTCTTAAATTTACCAAGGTTTGATTTGTGACCCAAGGTATGATCTATCCTGGAAAATGTCCCATGAGCACTTGAGAAGAAAGTGTATTCTGTTGTTTTTGGATGGAGTGTCCTATAATTATCAATTAAGTCCATCTTGTTTAATGTATCATTTAAAGCTTGTGTTTCCTTATTTATTTTCAATTTGGATGCTCCGTCCATTGGTTAAAGTGGGGTGTTTAAGTCCCCTACTATGATTGTATTACTGTCAATGTCCCCTTTAATATCTGTTAGCATTTGCCTTATGTTTTGAGGTGCTCCTATGTTGGGTTCATAAATATTTACAATTGTTATATCTTCTTCTTGTATTGATCCCTTGATCATTATGTAATATCCTTCTTTGTCTCTTGTAATAGTCATTTTAAAGTCTATTTGTCTGATATGAGAATTGCTACTCCAGCTTTCTTTTGATTTCCATTTTCTTGGAATATTTTTTCCATCCTCTGACTTTCAGTATTTATGTGTCCCTAGGTATGAAGTTAGTCTCTTGTAGACAGCATATATATGGTCTTTTCTTTGTATCCATTCAGGCAGTCTATGTCTTTTGGTTGGAGCATTTCATCCATTTACATTTCAGATAGTTATCGATATGTAAGTTCCTATTTCCATTGTCTTAACTGATTTGTTTTTTTTATTGTGGGTCTTTTCCTTCTCTTGTGTTTCCTGCCTAGATAAGTTCCTTTAGCATTTGTTGTAAAGCTGGTTTGGTGGTGCTGAATTCTCCTAGCTTTTGCTTGTCTCTGAAGGTTTTTATTTCTCTGACAAATTTGAATGAGATCCTTGCTGGGTAGAGTAATTTTTGTTGTAGTATTTTCCCTTTCATCACTTTAAATATGTTCTGCCACTCCCTTCTGGCTTGCAGAGTTTCTGCTTATACAACAGGTTTTAACCTTATGGGGATTTCCTTGTATGTCATTTGTTGTTTTTCCCTTGCTACTTTTACTATTTTTTCTTCGCATTTAATTTTTGATAGTTGGATTAATATGTGTCTTGACGTGTTTTCCTTGGATATATCCTGTATTGGACTCTCTGTGCTTCCTGGGCTTGATTGACTATTTCCTTTCCCATATTAAGGAAGTTTTCAAGTATAATCTCTTCAAATATTTTCTCAGTCCCTTTCTTTCTCTTCTTCTTCTGGGACCCCTATAATTCGAATGTTGGTGTGTTTAATGTTGTCCCAGAGGTTTCTGACACTGTCCTCAATTCTTCTCATTCTTTTTTCTTTATTCTGCTCTGTGATAGTTATTTCCAATCTTTTGTCTTCCATGTACCTTATCTGTCCTTCTGACTCAGTTATTCTGCTATTGATTCCTTCTAGAGAATTTTTAATTTCGTTTATTGTGCTGTTCATCATTTGTTTGCTCTTTAGTTTTTCTAGGTCTTTGTTAAACGTTTCTTTTATTTTCTCCATTCATTTTCCAAGATTTTGGATCATGTTTCCTCTCATTACTCTGAATCATTTTTCAAGTATACTGGTTATTTCCTCTTCATTTGTTTGGTCTGGTGGGTTTTTACCTTTCTCCTTCCTCTGCTGTGTGTTTCTCTGTCTTCTCATTTTGCTTAACTTACTGTGTCTGGGGTCTCCTTTTTGCAGGCTGTAGGTTCATAGTTCCTGTTGTTTTTTTTTTGTCTGCCCCCAGTGGCTAACATTGGTTCTGTGTGTTGTGTAGGCTTCCTGTTGGAGGTTACTATTTCCTGTGTTCCGGTGGATGAGAGAGACTGGATCTTGTCTTTCTGGTGGGCAGGACTGTGTTGATGGTGGGTTTTGGGGTGTCTGTGATCTTATTATGATTTTAGGTAGCCTCTTTGTTAATGGGTGGGGTTGTGCTCCTATCTTGCTAGTTGTTTGGCATAGGGTGTCCACAACTGTAGCTTACTGGTTGTTGAGTGGAGCTGGGTCTTAGGGTTGAGATGGAGATCTCTTGGAGAGCTTTTGCTGTTTGATATTCCATGGAGCTAGGAAGTCTCTGATGGACCAATGTCCTGAATTCAGCTCTCCCACATCAGAGGAACAGGCCTTACACCTGGCCAGAGCACCAACACCCTGTCAGACACGTGGCTCAGAACAAAAGGGAGAAAAAAAAAAGAAAGAAAGAAAAAAAAAGATAAAATAAAATGAAACTTTAATTAAAAAAATATTATTAAAAGTAAAAAACTTAAAAAGTCATAAAAGATAAAGAATGAAAGAAGAGAGCAACAAAACCAATAAACAAATTTACCAATGATAACAAGCACTAAAAACTATACTTCAAAAAAAAATGGAATGACAGAACTTTAGGACAAATGGTAAAAGCAAAACTATACAGACAAAATCATACAAAGAAGAATACACATACACACTCACAAAAAGAGAAAAAGGAAAGAATATATATATATATATATATATATATATATACAAAAAGAAAGGAAAAGAGAAACCAATTCAATAAACAAATCTACCAATGATAATAAACTCTAGATACTAAACTAAGATAAACTTAAAAAGAGACACAAATTAGATGCAGAAAACAAACCTCAAGTCTACAGTTGCTCCCAAATCCACCACCTCAATTTTGTGATGATTCATTATCTATTCAGGTATCCAGAAATGCAGAGTACATCAAGTTGATTGTGGAGATGTAATCCGTTGCTCTTGAGGCTGCCGGGAGAAATTCCTCTTTCTCTTCTTTTTTCACACAGCTCCTGTGGTTCAGCTTTGGTTTTGGACCCTTCAGACTGTGTTTGTGCAGCCAACCCCAGTCCTCTCCCTGGGCTCTGACCTCTGAAGAAGCCAGAGCCTGAAATCCCAACCCCCACCCATCGAGGGTGGTGGGTGAGCAGACAAGCCTCTCAGGCTGGTGAGCACTGATTGACATGGATCCTCTCTGTGGGAGTCTCTCTGCTTTGCCCTCTGCATCCGTCTTGCTGTGCTCTCCTCCATGGCTCCAAAACTTCCCCACCCCACCATCCCCTGTCTCCACCACTGAAGGGGCTTCCTAGTGTGTGGAAACTTTTCCTCCTTCACAGCTCCCTCCCAGAAGTGCACATCCCATCCCTATTCTTTTGTCTCTGTTTTTTATTTTTTCTTTTGCCCTACTCAGGTTCTTGGGGAGTTTCTTGCCTCTTGGGAAGTCTGAGGTCTTCTGCCAGTGTTCAGTAGGTGTTCTGTAGGAGTTGTTCCACATGTAGTTGTATTTCTGATGTATTTTGGGGGGGAAGTTTATCTCCGCATCTTACTCCTCTGCCATCTTGAAGGTCTGTCTTCTTTTTATTAAGCTGTGCTTTGTATATACCCAGAATATCAACTCTTTGTCAGATATATTTATTATAAAACATATTCTTCCTTTTATTTTTGTGAAATCTCTTTTGTCTCTCTTCTTCAGATTTGATGACTTTTTGTTTTCCCATTTTCAAATTCACTACCCCTTCCCTTACTAATCTGCTTTCAGTTCCTAAGATCACCTAACAAATATTTTATTTCAAATGTTGTATTTTTCATTTATAGTAATTTCAATTTTCTTTTTTAATATTTTCTATTTCTCTTCTAAAATTTCCTGTAGTTTTATTCATTACAAGAGTACTTCATCTCAAGAAACATATTTATAATACCCACTTTCATATTTTGTTTCTAATAATTCCCACAATAGGGTTATATCAGATTAATACCTGAGATTTTTTTAATGAGTTCTTACGTGAAAATATCAAGTCATAAGATAAAATGTGTAGTGTGAAGAGGATACATGAAAAAGCTATTTTTCCATAAATAACATATATGTAATGCATAGAGAAATGTCAGGAAGGATATGCAGAAAACTGTAAATATTAATTAGCTGCAGATGAATGAGAAAGACTGAAATGGTCATTTAACTTCATGCTTTGTTCTCTTATGTATAATGAGAGTCTACTCATATATTATTTGTGTAATTAAGAAACAAAACTCACCCAGCATTCCTGACCATTCCCACTGCTCTTTCCTCTAGGTTTCCTGATGCTCAGATAGGTTTTGCTTTTGTCAATAATCTCAACTCCTATTATGTGCCTTACCCCTTGTTTGATAGTTATGTTTGTAGTGACTTTGCTAGTTCTGACCTCTTCCTCAATACAGTCCCCATATATAATTTTTTATTTTATTTTTTTATTGTCATATAGTTGATTTACAAATTTGTGTTAGTTTCAGGTGTACAGCAAATGATTCAGTTATATATATATATATATATATATATATATATATATATATATATATTCTTTTTCAGATTCTTTTCCCTTGTAAGGTATTACAAAATATTGAGTATAGTTCCCTGTGCTATACAGTAGGTCCTTGTTGGTTATCTATTTTATATATAATAGTGTGTATATGTTAATCCCAAACTCCTAATTTATCCCTCCCCCACAACATTTCCCCTTTGGTAATCATAAGTTTGTTTTCAAAATCTGTGAATTTGTTTCTGTTTTATAAATCAGTTCATTTCAATATATATTTTTTAGATTTCACATATAAGTGATATCATGTGACATTTGTCTTTCTCTGCCTGATTTACTTCACTTAGTATGATAACCTCTAGGTCTACCCGTGTTGCTGCAAATGACATTATTTCATTCTTTTTTATGGCTTAATAATATTCCATTGTGTATATATACCACATCTTCTTTAACCATTCATCTGTTGATGGACATTTAGGTTGCTTCCATGTCTTAGCTATTGTAAATAGTGCTGCAGTGAGCATTAGGGTGCATGTATCTTTTAGAATTATCATTTTCTCCAGATATATGCCCAGTAGTGGAATTGCAGGATCATATGGTAGCACAATCTCCATATATAATTTTGGGCAAGAGGTTCATGAAATGACTCATCCTAGGGTGACCAACTAGTTCTGATTTGCCTGGGACTTATCTAGTTTTAGCAGTGCATGTTTGCTCATCTTATACCACCCCCTTTCCTTAGTACTTGAATCTCCAATAGCTTCATGTCAAGGATGTTAGTAATGATATCTTAGTAGAAAATCATCTAAAAAAAACATTAAATACATCTTCTTCTTTGGAGACATTCTCTATTTCTTCTTCTGTCACTATTTTATGATACATATCATGACACACTCTGCTTCAGTTTGCAACCCAGCAAAATTTGCTTGCCTTATTTGCCCTAATTTCTCACAAATAAATCAAAGATTTTGTCAGTGAGTGCCCTGGAAGATACATTTATAAAATTCCTGTTTATTGTGTGTCTGTATGCATGAATTGGAACTAGAATGAAAAGAAACTAGAAAGAAAAGAAACTAGAATGAAAAGAACTAGTAATGGAAAGAAAGAAGGAAAATATCCTGTCATGTAGAAATAATACCTTTTGCAAAAATGGCTTTTTGTTGAAATCCACTTCTGCCCAGTTTCCTCACCTATAAAATGCTTTGACATGAATTTGGCCCCCAGAAAGCTGAAAACCCACCACTGTGTTCCCTGGCTTCTTCTTAGAAAGGTGAAATGTCAGGTACAAACGAGGTGACAAGAAGTCCCCTTTAAGTAAAACTTTAAGTAAGTTTTTTCAGTAAAGAATATTTGACATCCTGTTTAGTTAGAAGTAGAAATGTGTTGTTCTTTTTTAAGCTTTCAGTTACATTCATTCTTTCAATAAGTTCTCAATAGTGTTTACTGTTTTTCTGGCTTGTGCTAGATGCTAAAGATATAACAATGAATATGATTAACATGGTTCCTAACTTTCAAATAACTAAAGTTTAGCGAGGGAGACAAGCTTTTAATAAGCAGTTATAATATGGTGTGGTAAGTATGCTAATATGCCACAATACAGGGTATATTTTAGTACCCATAGAGGGGCACCAAATTCAGACTCCAGCAGACCAATCTTCATATGCAGAACAGAATATTTGGCATGGAAAGGAATTAATGATCAGATTATTCTGGGTTCCACAAAGAAATGGAATAAATAGGATAAAAGAAAGGGGGTGGGGGTGGAGAGAGAAAAAGAGTGAGAAAGAGAGAGAGAGAAACTTACCATAAAGAACTGGCTCACACAATTATAGAGGCTGAAAAGCCCAAGATCTGCAATTTGCGAGCTGGAGACCTAGGAGAGCCAGTGGAGGGGGTAGTTCCAATCTGAGCCCAAAGCCCTCTAAACAAGAAGAGACAATGGTGTGAGTTCTAGTTCAAGTCCAAATCCAAAGGCAGTAGAAGACCAATGTCCTAGTCCAAATACAAAATCAGGCAGAGAGAATTTTTTCTTATTCAGCATCTTATTTATTCAGACCTTTAATGGATTAGATGAAGCTCACTTACATTGGGGAGGGCAATTTATTTCACTCAGCCTGTCGATTTAAATATTAATCTCATCCAGAAACACTCTCACAGACATACACAGATATATTGTTCAATCAAATATCTGGACTCCCTGTGGTCCGGTCATGTTGACACATAAAATTGACCACCACAGTGACCACGTGGCTCCAATATCTTGTTTTACTAATGAAGCCTGGGTAGGTAATGTAACTTGGCCAAGGACAGAAGAGGCTGGACAGCAAGGTTCCTGCTTCCAGTCTAGTGCCTGGTCCATGGGACCACAGGACAAGATTGTTTTTATTATCATGTCCTCTGTGGTTAAATAGTTCCTGACCTATACAGATTCTACTTCTTTAGTGCTCACCCAGAGCTTGCCTCTCTTGACAGAGCCCATGTTATACACCAAGGGTGATATTTTTTACCCTCATCAAATGATGAATTCTAATTCCTCATGACATTGATTTCTGAATGAAACAGTAACTAATTCACTTGTTCTTAACCAGGGGTGCATATCACAAGGAACTGTTTTTTTTTAAAAAATATATATTCCTGATCGTAGGGTTCCCTTGCCTTCATTACCCATCTACCCTCTGAGGACAGAAGTCTGGCATTCTCCAGATAAGATAGGGGGTGGAGACAGGTACTGGCTTCTGCTCTGATCCTGCCATCCAAAGATAGAGGTCCTCCCAGCAAGCAGTTCTCCAGTAGGCTCCAGGCTGGCTCAGGTGTGAAACACAAAGGAAACACAAAGGAAAATACATAGTTTGGTGTAAGTCTGATAGGCTTTTCAAGTACCCTTTCAAAGATAGTACAGAGCAGGTCACTACCTCCACTGGCATATACAGTTGGCTCTAATGAAAAACTTGTAAGATTTGTAAGTAGTTCTTGCTGAAGAAATGTTGGATCCATAAAGCTTCAACATTTTAGCATTTGTGCTCAAAGTCCTACTGTTTTCTCTGCCTTCAAGATGAATTACTTTCTTACTTTATGTGCTTCTACAACAGGTAACTGTAGACACTTTCCTAGTAGCCAACTTAATAGTCAGTAATGAGACTTCCCTGGTGGCACAGTGGTTAAGAATCTGCCTGCCAATGCACGGGTTCGATCCCTTGTCCGGGAAGATCTCACATGCCGTGGAACAACTAAGCCTGTGTGCCACAACTACTGAAGCCCACGCACCTAGAGCCCTTGCTCCACAAGAGAAGCTACCACAATGAGAAGCCCGAGCACCACAAGGAAGAGTAGCCCCTGCTCCCCCCAAGTAGAGAAGGCCTGGGTGCAGCAACGAAAACTCAACACAGCCAAAAATACATTAAAAACAAAAAATAGTCAGTGATCATTACCTTCTGTCATGAGGATTCAACATGAGCATAGTTGTTCCCCTACTGGGATTCAGACATATCTGAACATTTCAGAAAACTTGCTGTGATGAGCGTAACAGAAATGTGTTCATGTGCAGATGGAGAAAATTGTTCTTCCTGTTTGGCAGAACAGGCGTGACTAGCAGAGCTGTGGCACTAGTAGAACTGTTCAGGATCATGTATGCATTGGCTTCTAGGAATTTGAGTAAAATTTGAGGATGAGACTCTGTAAGAACTGGAGAATCTGGGACAGTGCTTTGAAATCAATATATTATTTAAGCAGGGCCTCGTAGGCAGAATAATGGCCCTCCAAAGATGCTCACATCCTTGTTCCAGAGCCTGTGAATGAATATGTTACCTTACATTGCAACAGGGAATTTACAAATGTGATCTTAGATTATGCAAATGAGCTCAGTCTAATCACACAAGTACTTCAAACCAGAGGACCTTTCCCTGCTATAATCAATCAGAGAGAGGTGTTATAGCAGGAGAGGTGTCAGAGAAATGCAAGGTTTCTAGCTTTGAAAATACAGGAAGGTCCCATGAGCCAAGGAATGTGGACAGGCTCCAGAAGCTGAAAAAAGCAAGGAGATGGAATCTCCCCATGAGCCTCTCGAAAGGAATATAGACCTGCAAACACCTTGATTTTATCCCAGTGAGACCTATGTCAGAACTCACAGATCCAGAACTTTAAGTTAATAAATTTATATTGTCCAAGCTACTCAGTTAATGGTAATTTTTTACAGCAGCAATAACAACAACAGAAAACCCTAATACAATGTCTTTAACCAAGAAGAAAAGTTATTTTATGTCAATAATTAGATCTATTCAGGACTAAGATAAAACTGCTGAAAGACTTCCCCCTCCTCATAAAAGAAAACTCTCTGTGCTGTTTTTATAAACTTTTCCAAGTTGTTTTGAGTGCTTTGAATTTAACCTGACTGCAGAATTTAACTTTTCATGCTTGACATCTCTAATCACAAAGCAGAGGCTGTGTCCTCCACTCCTGTACTTTCCACCCAGAACACCAGGTAGAACTGCTCCAGATCTCATCCACACTTATGATGGAGTTGAACTGATGTCATAGACAAACAGAACAGTTTTGAACCAACTGCCTTCAGGCAGTTGTTCTGAAACCAACAATTAAACATGCTGAACTGGGAACATGAGAGCAGGAAGCTCCATGATGGGTGGGAACCTCGATAGAGAGCCCAGTTATTCTCTACTGCCTGACTAATGTATGTCCTGCTTGGTGTAAACAACTTTTTCTAGGGGTGTCATGTGTGCCCTCTGGAATTCCACTTCTTGTGGAATGCTTCAGGTCAGCTTACTGATCAGAGTTGGGCTGTGCCTGAGTTGATGCCTCAAGCCAGGTAAAAAGCTTAATACAGAAACTTAAGGAGAAAGTCATCTAGCTTTCAAGATAGTTCTCTATAGTTAATGGAATTTGTTTGAACTGGCTAAATCCTGGACTCCAAAGGGCATAACTGAGGTTACTACTGCATGGTGGTCTCACCTTGGTGCATGAGATTCTATTGATAATAATTTTACTGTAAAGACATGTTGGCCAAGGGACAAGGGGGTGGACGGTTCAGAAGAGTCAACATAGTAGACATGAGGCTGTTATCATTAAAAGGGCCAACACTGGTCCTTGTTGGCATCTGGGAACTTGGCACTTAAACCACACCCTAGTTGATAAGAGTAGGAGTAGCTCAATGTACCTAGATTGTTTGTACAAACAAAATGGTTTATGCTAATATCTGTTTTACTTCTATGATTCTGAAATTTTGGTACATGTTGGGGAGAGAAGCCTACATGACCAGTCCTTGATAAAAACCTTGGGTACTGAGTCTCTAATGAGGTTTCCTGGGAAGAAACATTACACACATCTTGTGTTTTCTCTGCTGGGGAAAGAGCATACGTAATATATTCCATCACTGAAGGGAGACAAAATCAGAGCCCTGTTCATAGATTTCTACAGATTCCACTCCTGCTTTTTTCCTTCATTGACCTATTGTGTTTCCCTCACTCATGTAATAAATCTTATCTATGAGTTCAACTACAGGGAGAGTCCTGTGAGTCCCTGCAGAAAATCACTGGATGAGTGGATGATCTTGAGAGCCCCATTACAAAAAGCATATGTATGTATGTGTGTGCATGCATAATCAAAACTGAATTAAATAATGCATATAAAATCACATAATCATATAACCATTTATATGTATATATAACAATTTAGGCTTTGCTATACATACTTTGTCAGAGCCATTCAGACACTAATATTCCCTAACGGATTAGGTCACTGAATGGCTTCTATCACTATGTAGACAAGTACAATTTTTCAATAAGTTTTATTTTTAGTGAGATAAATAATTTGAAAAATTATTTAATGACTTAATAAATATAGTTTGGGCATCTACCAGGTGCCATGCATTATGCTACATAGTCTGAAATGATGGAAAAATTACTTAAAACTACTACAAATAATTGAATCAATAGGATAAAGGTACACATGTACACATGTATAAATATAGATGGATTTGCATCACATTGCCATTTAAATTTTACATAACAATCAGAAAGAGAGAGAAAAAGATTTAAACAGAGGTAAATTCACACATTTTTGTATTCAACATTCAATTCATATCATTTGGCTTAGAGTATAACAGAGATGAAGACATGAATCTGCTCTTCCTAAGTTGTCCTCTGTACCCATGGGTCTTTTATAGTGTTAGCGACTCACCCTGCTGAATATCGTTTTACAATTTTCACATAAGTCATAGCCCCTAAACCTAAGCCAGCTTCCTTAGCTGGTATTCAATCAAAGCAATTCTTTCAGGGTTAATTATATCTCTATGTTATTGTCTCCTAATATGACAACTTTAGAAACTTAACTCTCAAGTAAGATGTTTCAATACTTGTGTAAACATGCATGCCTCACAAGGCCCCTGAATTCCGAAAACTTCCTCTCTAGTTGTAAGACACCAGCACAGAAAACATTTAAATAACAAGGAAAGTGATAATATGTTCCATAATTGAAAATGTGGTCAAAGTGTTCTATTGAAGTTCAGACAATAGGGAGATTTACTCTTGCCATACTGACCAGCAAATACCATGATGGAGGAGTCTAGCACATAAGCTTCTGTGCTGTTTTATTTCTCATGTGTAATATGCAACTTACATGTTAATTGAATTTGTTTTACATTTTAACCTGTACTTAAAATGTTTGAGAGGCTACCATGTATCATGCGTTGAACTAGTTTCTTTGTAGACAGCAAATAAACAAACACTATTAGATAATAATAATAATTATATAATATAATAATTATATTGTTGACTGAAAAAAGAGGTACAACCTGAGAGTTATGAGTTCAGTTCTCTCTGGGGCAAAATGAGGACTTCAGTCCAGCAGACAGCATTTCAGATAGCTCTGAGAAACTGCTCTGAAGAGGCAGGGGGGAAGGTAAGTATATATGTGATTTTGGTGAAGGGGATGTAAATGCAATCAAACACACTTTTGCAGAAGGTTGGGGCTAGTCTCATGAAGGTTACTGCTAGTCACGAGGAGGAGACATCACCATGAAAGATTTTAGTGCTTTTCTAGATATGAGGAGAGCCAAGAATTGGGCTTATAAAATTTTCTCTTGAAAATATCTAACTATCTGAAGGCCTGTTCAGCCAGTTTTTCCCATAGCACAGAGTGCCACATTCCTGATCTCCACCCTGAACTCCTTTCAAGGAGTGTTGAAGATCAGAAGTCACAGCAGCTTGTGATTTAATCCTTGTAAAGGCAGATGGCAAGTGACAACCTTTAGTTTGCAATATTTTATTAATATAATTATTAATAATTATATACAAATATAATTATATAAATATGAATTTTACATAAATTTACATGATTAAATATTATTAAAATATAAATTTATAATTATATAAATTAATTAAAATATATAATTAATATGTTAATATATGATAAATGATATTGATATAAAAGTTAATTATTATTATAAAATAGAATAATTTCATTGTTTTTATTGTTATTACTTTATTCCCACACCAAAGTATTTGTGGAGTGGTTAGACTCTGCAAGACTCATCTCTGGCCCTGTTAAGTGAGAAGTGAGTTTACGTGTAGGTAGAGGGAGAATAACTGGCTGTCTATGTCTTGCAGTTTATAATTTCTGGAATGATATTTATAGCCCCAAGAGAACTCAGCTATTCCCACAAGTATAATCTCAGTTCATTCTCAAAATCCTCTAACATTAGTGATTTTTTGCTTTAGTATAAAACTTTGATATTTTTACCAATCTGATGCAAATCACCTTGAGGGTCATAGTTATTTGTACCAAAATATGAAGGAAGAATCCGAGTGGTGATCTTGAAATTAATGATAGAAAAAAGAGTTGAAGAGCTATGAGTACCTGGAGGTAGGTATGATCTGACTTTGTCAAATAAGGAATGGGAAGGAAAGAGCAAATTTGGGGCCTCCAAAAGCTCTTTCTCTCGGTTTACATTTACCAAGAGTTTCCTTGCTTAAAAACAAATGTGGTTAGAATTTTCAATGGATGCAGCTTTAAAGAAAAAACTGAAAGATAGGCTGAAATAAAATAATAAATGTCAAGAAGATGATGGATTCATGAGGAGCCCTTAATCCAAATGGTACCAAATTCCATTTATCTGAAATGATTCACAGTCAGGATTACCAGACTGTAACAGGTGACTACTTTTAAGTACAGATGCTAAATGTCATACCTGCAGATGGTTCATCAGTAGAACATGTAAAAAAAATCTTAATTATGTACTATGAAGCCTTTTCATAAAAAAATAGAAGACAGGCATTCATTATGCTTGTTTGAGTTATATCACTGAGTATAGATGCTGTTATGAGTTAACTGGTGCTTTAATCAAAACAAGTATCAGTGGATCAATTTAATGATATGAAGGTTCTGACTTCAGGTTGGAAAGTTTCTAGCAATGCAAAATTCTTGCAGTTTCCTGATTTATGCATCAAAGAAAAGGATTGTCCTCCACCAAAATACCACATCGATATGTGTTAAAGAAAGAGATGCTCAGCTAGTCTTCCTTAAATAGAAGCCTTCCAGATTAGCTTGGAATTCTCCTGGAGACATATCACACCTGAAGCCTGAAGCTGGAAACATTTAATTCCTCACATGGACTTTGGAATCATTGTGGCAGGTTTATCAAAGAACATTTGTCATTCATGAACACATGCATTTTATATTCAAATTATTTTTTGTTTTACCGTCATTGGCCAGTTTATACTATGGACATTGCTGGAATGACAACTTTGGCCAAATAGCAAATCCACGCTCAAAGATGGAGCTTTAATGAGAAGTATATGCATGGAAAAAAAAAAAAAGATGGAGCTTTGATTCAGTTTAGCACATTGAAAAACTCTCTCAGACTTTGAATGTGATTCCCCATAGAGACAGCTCTCCAAATATTTTGAGTCTCGGCAACTCCATCTGGATTATATGGCCCGTGGTGATATCAATAGTGTATTTGTTAAATTGTTATTCTCATTTCCTGATCAATTCACATCCCACTTCATCTTCATGATAAAAGGATGTTCAAACCCTACTGACAATACAGTGTTAAATTCTCTACATCCATTTCCTTATCTTTCCAATAATGAATGGCATGCTACTGTTTAGGTGTGTGTTTGTGTGTGTGTGCGTGTACCCATGTGCTTTACCTTTGAACATATTTCACATAACTAAGAGTGCCGTACAAATGCAAGGTTCGCTATGACTGGTTTTGACCCAAAATCAAATCCAAGGGAAACTCCTTAGATCTCTGAACAAGCTGATTTGCAAGAAGGAAGCAACCCTGCCAAGAATTAGGTGCAAATGACTGGGAATTTCTGCAAGTGAAGTTCTTACTTTTTGTCCTCTTTTTAGTTAAAATAAGAAAGCAAACAAATAAAATCCTGTATATTTAATTATGATGATATAAATTACATAATTGCAATAAAAAGTAAAACAGTACAAGAGCTAAAACTGGAAAGTAAAAGTACTTCAACCTCCTCATTCCCACCTCTCAGCAGAACCACTATAAACTGTTTCTTGCATATACTCCTTATAACTTTCTTTGCAAAAGCAAGTGCACATATTTACATATCTATATACATATATTTATAAATCTTTCCTTTACACATATAGCAGGATGCCTTACCAGGAGAAGCACATGCCAAAATTTAAATCTGTTATTTTTATTCTTATTTGGCAAGAGAATTATACCAGCGTAAACAAATAATCACCTTATAATCACAAACAATAGGTAAATGCACAGTGAATCATCTCATTGTCCAAGCAAGTGGGGTATAGTAAGACTTCTTATGTCCCATCACCTTAGTAACTCATGAAACAAGATTAGTTTTCTAGGTCCATGAGATGGCAAACTCCAAAACCTGTGTCAGCATAGCCCTCTGAGGTTTGGCTTATTCCTGAGGAACTTGTAGTGAATTTAAAAGAAAAGAGCTAGACCATAACTGCAACTTGGGGAAGTCCGGCTTATCACTGTTGAGGAAGAGGGACTGGCTTTCGTAAAGACCCCTGGGGCTGCTGCAGGTATCCACACAAGCTTGTGCTCATAGATGCCATAGGCAAGCTTTGCCTGTTGAATTCTGCTTGTCCAGCCTTTAAGTGTGATAATAGTGAACTAAATGAACTCATGTTTTCACAGTCTGACCTGTGTAGACTAAATCAGCTCAAGTATTCTTAGGACTTCAAGTTGGGGAGGAATAGAGAAGAGCAAAAGCATTTGAAAGGGAAATCTTGAACCTTATTCTTATAGAATTTGTGGAGGGCTGCACAAGTAACTAATATAAATGAAATAAGATTTCTACTACACTGTTATGTTACAGAGAACTCTACCACGAATGTAAGTAACAACAGGGATCTGTTCATTTTGACCTATTGTTAATTCTCTTAAATTACACGCACATTAGCTAGTTTAAAATTTTAAAGTTCTATCCATGTTTGTATAACAAATTTGGTTTATTATATTCAGATCATATCAACTTTCTTTTCTCCCTTCAAACATCTCCAGTATCTTTTCCCATTAGCACATGCTGCATAATATTCTCAATTGCTGCAAAATATTCACATTTTACAAAAGTATCATGAATTACTTTTAAAATGTCTGACTGTCATTTTCTTTGCGCATACAAAATAATGTGGCAATAGCTATGCCTATACATGTGTTTATGTCAATGTAATTCACAGATCAAATCCCCAGCAGATGAATTCTTGGACAAGAGATGAGTCACTTTCAATTTGATAGCTATTGCCAAATGGCACTCCGAATGCTATCCATTTATACGCTTAGCAATGATGTATGAGAATCAGGATTTCTTTGTAAGGAAAATGACCCATTACAGATGTTTCTCAAAGTTCTGGATGATGTTACTTAAGGTCAAGACCACCTGACTTAAAAACCCTCCACTCCTACCCCCACAAAGCACTAACTCAAATCAATTCTTTCTGCATTGTAAAGAGACTAAGTGGACATTTTCTCCTTAAGTTCCTACCTCTGAGGGACAAATTTAGCTCAAAAGTATATTTTTTTCACATAAAAGCAGTGGCCAATTTTCTTTTGAGCACCTCACACTCACAATTTCGCAGGCACAAATGTCAAGGAGGTGTGTGGTATACCTGCTGATTCACACCTCTGTCAGAGAAAAACACTTCAAAGCAGCCAAAGGTGCTGGCCCAGTTTCACTTGCACCCCACCACTTTCTCCTGTACTCCCCCTTAACACCTCCACACACAGATGCTGCTCACACCTTCTAATTTGTGGCACCTCAATTTAATCCTGCCAATTCATTTACTATTCACACAGGCATGAGATACTGACATCACTAAGAAAGAAATAACTCTTGGAAAGGTGATGTATTTCCAGAGGCTATACAAACAGGAGTAGAGGACAGTTTCAGAATACTTTCACAGACAAAACTTTTATTCTTTAGATCAAATTTGACCAAAATGACCTTCTTCAAATCCATCCACATTTACCTGCTTCAGTTGTAATCATTGTCCATGATACATGCTTTCTTTTCCACATGGGATCTTCCCTTTTCTTGATGATAATCAAAAGAGTAGCTATCATTTGTGTAATAGAGCATATAAAAGAGATTTGGGGCAATGCTACTGGGCTTTCTGTTTAAGAAAGTGAGTCTGGACTGAAGATCATTTCACTTGTCTTTGACTTGAAGTTTTTGACATCATTGTAGCACTATTGAACTTTTTACCAGATTGCTACACCAGAATTCCAGAGTCTGATTGGTAGGGTTTGAATTCCGAATAATCCTTACTATATCTAGGATATTAGGGAGTTACTTTATTCATGGTCAGACAAAACTTTGGGTATTGGCCATATTGAATGAAATATACATGTTTGCTGCTCATGTGGAATTTATGTCATGGGAGTGAAGGCATAAAATTAAAGAGTAATTAATACAGAGAAAAGAACATGAAGAAAATAAAATAATATGATAGTTTGGTCTAGGCTCTGTAGAGAGAAACATTAGAGTGGTAATGGAAAGCATCTTTAAAGAGGTACCGTTTGAGCTGATGCCAGAGTGATGAGGCATATGAAAAACATAGAAAAAAGAATACCAGGAAGATAAAATACCTCTAAGCTGAGAATGAGCTTGGTATATTAAACATATATTTTTTTAAATGGCCATTTCAACTGGAGTATTATGAGCAAAGGCTAAAGGGAGATGGCATGATATAATGTCTGAGGAACAGTTGGGCCAGCTCATAGGCCACAGTGAGGAAGATGGGCATGAGCTATTAAGAATACAGACTCAAAAAATAAATAAATAAATAAATAAAAGAATACAGACTCATATTATCAGCTCCAACTAGAACAATTTGGTGCATTTTCTCTTGCCTTAGAACATTTTCAGTCCACATTCTCCATGATTAATATGGAAGCTTTTTGCCTTTGAACATTTACCTTCCTTACCTATTTATTCTAGACATGGGGTCTAATCCAAGTGAAGTTTTAGTATCAATGGATGATAGATCCCTCTGGAAAGTCTTCATCTTCATTGGCTGATACCATAGAGCACAATATGACAAGAATCTACAAAAAGTTAAAAATTTTTGATGATACTTCTGAAAATGTTTTTGCCTAAGAAAAACACATATCCAAGCCCAAATTCCAGTGGTGGAGAAATAAATTCTACACTCCACATCTTAATGAAGGGAACTACAAAATCACATTGCAAGGAGACCTGCATACAGGGATGAGATAAATTTGTGGCCATTTTTTTGTCATCTGCCACACTTTTAGAGCAATAATGTCTAATAACAAAAATGATAGCAAATGGCATTTTCCTCATTTATAACTTTAATAATTATTATTTTAATTTTAACTATAGTGTATGATATTGGCTACAGGATAGAATATTCACCTTTAAAATATCTTTTCTCTGTGTGTGTGTTTTCTTTTACAATTCTGTTCTTCTCCTCCTTCTATGATTACTACGTCTTCTATGGCTTTTGTGTTTCTAAATTTGACTCTTTATCTCACTCTTCCTTCTACTTCACTAAATATGGATACCTACTTAATTCTTTTCTTGGCTTTTCCCCTACATATCTTTTTTGAAGAGTTCTCATACACTTTAAATATCTTATCTATGAAATAATTTCCAAATATTCACCTGTTTTTCAGATATACTCTGATATCCAATTTTCTAAATTGATAGACATTTCCACTTGTGTAGTGTTCTATTAATTAAAACTGAACAGGTATAAAAAATATATTCATTTACCTTACTCGCTTTGTTCTGGGTCATTATGTCCAGAAGCTGAAATATAAACTTTATTCAAATTATTTTCTCTTCCACTGTAGAAGCTATTTTTTTCTGTCCTTCATTTGTATACAAATTCACCTATTAAGAACTGATTAAAGGACCTACTTCTTTGTGTCATTATTGGAATAGACAGCCAATAGAGCTGAACTACATTAAAACAACAATATATGAGCTCCTGAATTTGATAACCTCAGAAATTTCCTGGCCTAAATTCTAACCAATTTTTCATATTTAACCTTCCTTTCATTTATTGGAAAACCACAATATCTTTTGAATAATATCTGTTCCCACTTTTTGCTTTTAACCTGGTAAGAGCTTGTTTCTATTGTTTTTAACCTGGGAATTCTAGCTGACTTAACAATTATTACTAAACAAATGGTACATTCAGTAGATTCTCAGAGACAACATAATATATTCTCTTAGGTTGGAGTTTAAAAATAGGTGAAATGCAATAAGAATCTTATTTATATAGCAAGGATAAGAAAGTGATAGTCCATGATCAGTGACTCTTACTTGTGTGAACCTAAGATAAGGTCATCACTGGAGGTTAAGACTGAGAAGATAAGGTGGGTGCTCCCATACTACCAATTTAAGGACAATGAGGAGAAAAAGGAAAATTGAAATTCAAGATGGAATGGCTAATTCTAAATGGCATTGGATAACTGGACAATAGAAATCTAACTTTAACCTCAAATCCTTCCCTCAAGTCGGGAGCTGAAACTGAGCAAGTATGTGACATTACTAAAATAATTTCTTATTTTTTACAACTACAAAGCTGATATTCCCAAAAACAAAGGTCACAGAGTTGTTCTGTGGGTTAATGAATTACAACTCCAGTTGAATGCACAACATTGTCAGATCTCTTATATGAAAGTCAAGATCCTGAATTTTTTTTAAAGTTATAACCTAATAATTGTAATCAGAATTTCTTGGAGGACCCAGAGGACTTCTAAAATGCTTTCCAAAAGTTCTTCCTTACTTGAGGAACTGAAACATGACCCTCATGACCCTCTTTTCATTACTGTTCACTTGGAAACAAAAAATTGCATTCAAAATTGTGTGCAGAGTGAAAAGCAGAATCAACACTCTATCCAGAAAAAAATAAAGTAATTCACTAATTGTATGATTTAAAAACAGTGGATAATTGATTTAGTGGATGATTAATCAAAGAAGAAAGGCATAATTTTTAATCAGGCTCAATTTATTGATATATCTGCACTTATAGGAGATTCTACATTACATAAGGTGCTGAGGCATTTGGTTGTTTTTTAACAGTTTGCTAGATCTTAATTTATGGTTAGCCAACATAAGTGACTTAAAAGGCTAGAGATAAATTGGCATAATGTAGGCAAAGATATTTAAATGCTTGCAAAAACAGGAATGGTGTGTTTCCTGGCTTCTTTCACTTTTTTTCACTATGTTATCTGACAGTTTTCAGAATACTTCTATTTTCCTTATCATCAGGAATAAATTGATGTGGAAGACACCAAAATGTTTATAAAATTATTTATAGCCATTTTCTGTTGGCCAGAAATGTTGGTAGGAAGGTTTGCAGTTAAAATTGGACGCCTCTTTTCAGTAGAACTGAGAGAAGATTGTGAAATGGAGGTGGAAGCAATTAACCTCTAGAAAGAAAATGGATCTTTTTGGCATTATAGGCATAGCTGATAATGGGACTTAACTATGGTGTTTAAGTACAGATATGATCACATAAATATATTTTAGGAAATAGTTTGATCCGTGGAAATCTCTAGCTGTGGTTAACATATCATAGGTAACTGAGGAAGAATATTAACAGACAGCCCATAAAGGTTTTACTTAATTTATTCATCTAAAACTACTTTGGTTATAATACTCAACTAATTCCTAAGCCTGAGTAAGGTCAAAGGCACTGAGCCTTGAATGAAGTTAGTGTCTGTCACTTACAATCAATGACCCTCATTTGACATAATCACCTTATGCACCATTTTTGGCTGAAAAGATATTTCCTCAGTCTCATGTGGTGATTCCAACTTGGTCATCTGATGAATTAGTCATCCACAGAGTCTTCTTCTGAAGGGTCTGAATAGGAAGTGAGGAGCTGTCTATTCCACTACAGAATTATCATGTAAGAAGTATATCATTAGCCTAAGAAACCATAGAATCCTAGGATTTAGAGAAAAAAATAATTAGATCATAGATTTCAGTAAAAATTGGTGTACATCTGTGCAAGAGATGAAAATTAAAATGTACACGCTATCAGGGAAAATTGCCAACATTTATTGCTTCTTCTAGATACTGGAGAATAAACAAAGAAATATATTAATACTCGGTTTCACTATAAGCAAGTAATATGGCTGACAGTTATTTGTGAGAACTATTTACTATTAGTAGCATATTACCATATACACAATAACTGTTACATGTAATATGAGTATGTGCCAGATTAATTTTGAAAATTTTTATTTGATTATAATTCTAAACTCTGCTCCTTGTGTTCAGTTTTCTGTTGCTAAGCAGGCATATCACCTGATCACAGCGTGAAAAACAGAAAAGAACATTGAATGTAACATTTTATAAATGTTTGCTAAAAGAAATATACCTTTTTCTCCATAACATAGACATCAGAGGTAGTTTTCATTTTTTTATATCCTATATAGAGCTTTATGCTGAAAGCTCTGGAGGAAATAGAACAGGAAAGACAGAAGGGAGGTTTCAAATGTCATCTATCCAGTGCAGGCTAGGTGCAGGTATATTTGAGATGGGGCCCTGAATGCTATGGTTGATCAGGTAGGAGTTAGCGGAGGTCAAGAAAGATTAAGGATAAACTCATATTTAAAAAAGTATGAAGGGGATCAAAGTTAAGAAGCCAAACCTATTGTCAAATCCAAAGGGGAAACATAACTGAGATTAGACAAGCAGGTCAAAGTTTAAGCAAAAGTGAGATTGGCTTATCAAACATTTTGAATGTCTGCAGTGTTCTTTTTGTCTTGGGATACCTACCCTGAAGATTTTACAGCCTAGTGGGCAAGATATACATATAAATAGATCATTATAACACAACAAAGGAAATTTAATCTTAGAAAATGGCAGATAATATTATAGATCCAAAAGAAAGGGTCATTTAAGGTAGTTGAAATGGAAAAGACAAAATGCTTTCTGGAAAAAAAAAAAAGGCACAAACAGAGACTTAAAGAATATGTTTAGGAGTTAGATATGTAGCTGACATCTGTGGGATGACTAGGGGGCCCTTCAGGAAGGAGAGTTAGGATACCCAAAGAATAAAAGTCAAGAACAAAGAATGCTGAAAATTATGGGCAGGTAAGTTCTGCTAGACTGAAGTGCAAGGGAGAATACGGCAAGACTTGATGGTGGAGGTGGTAGAAGCCAGAGGATGTGGGCAGAAGAAGAAGGTGATATCTGATATGCCATGATGAGGAACTCAGGTAATAACCTGTAGGTGATGGATCATCATTGAAAAATTTGGGAGATTTTGTTAAAGGATAAGTAACCTTCTGTAGTCTAGAACTTCCATTAAATAAGCATCCTTTGCCTCTCTCCTTATCCCTTACTCACTACTTCCCCCTGGGTATAAATGGAATTATTTAACAGATGAGTCTATGGGAAACTGATCTGCCTCTTCTAAGTTATCTCTTAGGAATGCTTGTCTACAGAGAAGGTGTTTTCTGGCCTGCTCCTCTGTTGAGTGGTTAGCTTAGAAGGAAAATATTTGACACTATGGAGACCAATTTACCCCACTGTGCATCTGACTTGCAGGAGTTATGTGCCTAATTTAGAGGAGAGTGTTAACCTGCTCTTTTACTCTGGATATGAAACCACATTCTGTAGTCAGATTTTTTATAATAAAACTAACATTTTTATCTCTAACTAATTTGTGCTAACACAGGTAGGGAAAAAATAGTTTACTGACATTAAAAACTTCAATTTTTTTTTTTCTTTGAGGTGGATCATTGGTAGTTAAGTAGAAAATGAGTTTTAGAAGTACTAAGTCTGTCAAGAAAAATCAATAACTTCTTTTAGAGATCCAGGTGAGACATTAGGTTTAGTCATGTGCATAACAAGGAAGAGGTAGAGCTGAGAAACATTTAGAAAGGAAAATAAGGTTCAGTGAATAATATGTGACAGTGTAAGAAAGGACATATTAAAGATGGCATCTGAATCTTTATCCTAAGTGACCATGTTAATAGTAGGAACCCAACTCATAGAGTAACCACAGAAGACCTAATTTAAGAAAGAATTTAGGTTGGGATTTGAGTTTATTTTGTGATATCCAAGTGGAAATATCTGATTGAAATTGGATATATGAGCCCAAGAGCCCACAGGAGGTGACTTGGTTGGGAGGTGGTAAATGAAATAATGGAAGTGAGTGAAGTTACTCAGAAATACTCTAGGGAGTGAGAAGAACAGTGCAATGAGGACAGACTATGGACAAAAACAACATTTAAAAGACATTTTGTAAAATATGAAACAAAGGTCTACAGAAGGAGGAAAACCAAGATATTGTCACTTAAGCAAAAGGAGTAACATTTTTAAGAAAAAAAGATAACCAAAGATATCAAAAGTTACAAACAGCTTTATTAACAGAAGTATTGAAAAACTGTATTGAATGTAATACTTAGTACCACCAGCAATATTACAGAGTAGTGTTAATCTATTGTTAAAGATGAAATGACCAGACTCCAAAAGAATACAGACTATAATGGAAAATAAATTCACTTATATTAAAATTAAGAACTTCTGTTAATTAAAAGATGCCATAGTGAAAGTGAAAAGGCAGTCCACCCTCTGGGTAAAAGATATTTGCAGTACCCACAGCTAATAAGTACCAGCATATATAGAAGTTCTATCATCATCAACAAAACGTGTAATGACTCAAGGGGAAAAAAGGGGGAAAAAAGTGAGCACTCAATTACAGGAGAAAAGCATGAATGGTGGATAAACAAATGAAAGGATATTCAATCTCACTAGTAACTAGGGAAATGCAAATTAAACTCAAAATAATACACTCTTTTTATACTTACCAGATTGACATAAAATTAAATGACTGATAAAATTAAACATTGGCTGGGATACTTAGCAAATTAGGGACTCTCATTCACTGCTGACAGGAGTATAAATTGGTAAAACTCTTTTGGAAATATTTTGGGCTTTCTAGCAAAGCTGAGTATGTACAAGCCCTAAGATCCAGCTATTCCATTCAAAGGTTATCTCAGTGTCTAGAACAAATCTTATACGAGAAGATATGTTTAGAAGATATGTTTATATCATCATTTTTATAATTGAAAAAATACATATAATCATAACTTCCTTTAATAAAAACTGATAAAAAAGATATATGGTACCCCAGCTATAAATCACAGCTGTGCAAAACTACATGATATTAGACATCTTGGTAATGTTAAAAAAAGAAAATCAAGAACTAGCACAGTTAGATAACACATTAGCAAAACTAAACAATACATTGTTTAGAGATACACACACAAGTGGTAAAACTATAAAGGAAAGGCAGGGAATTATTAATTTAAGAGTTAGAAGAACAAGCACCTGATGGAGAGAAGGGTTTGGAAGAGGCTATGATGACTGAGAGGCATGGAGGGACTTCTGGGGTACAGGTTACGTATGTTTATTGATCCAGGTATATGGGTACACAAGTGTTCACCTTATTTTTCTTTAAAATGTACTGCTACACTTCATATACATACTCTTATAATGTATTCCATAATTTAAAGAAAAATTTTAAATAAAAATGAATGGGATCTTAGAAGCAGCTCATTACTTTATAATAACCTGAAATTATTAAAATAACTATTTTAAGAAGAGTCATTGTAAATGGGACTTCTACATTTTGCAATACGACAGGTGAGATATTTTGGAACCAAAAAGCTCCTGAACAGTTAGAAAGGCAAATGCAACAACATTATTTTACACCTGTAGCTGAGCTTGCAAAAGAAGTCAAGAAGGATACATGGAGGCCTAAAACAAAGCTGGAACTGACATCTAGAGTAGTAAGCATAACTTAAGCCAGAACCACTGGGCTACTGATAGCAGTGTAGACTTAGAATGGTTGCCACAGGGGACAGGAGACCAGTCCTACAACCAATACAAAAAGGGCGGTGGAATTGAGAACCCTGCATTGAGCTGGAACTCTCAAAAAGCTACAGTCTCGGGAATTCCTTGGCAGTCCAGTGTTAGGACTCCCCACTGCAGGGCACAAGTTCGATCCCTGGTCAGGAAAATAAGATCTCACAAGCAGCATGGCTTGCCCAAGAAAAAAAAAAAAAAAGCTACAGTCTCAGTTAAAATCCAAATGAATGGAATGAAAACAAAACAAAACAAAAATACAGTGACGTGTAAATTCTTTGTCTCTGACTTGGGTCAATGTGGGACTATTATATCAAGAAATGTTGCTGTAAAGAGAACAGAGATTTGGCTCAAGAGAAAAAAACATAAGCAGTAAAGAAAATAATATTGTAATACATTATTTACCTTTCTCTTGTCCCAGGCAATTTTACAAGTAGATTCTAGCAAAAGCTCAAGCAATACATATAATCTCAATTTCATACAAGTTGTTTCAGGGAAAAAAATATGATAGTCTTAACCAATGTAGAAAATGTATTATATGAAGTTCAGCATTCCTTTGTGGTTTCAAACTCTCAAAAACCATGAATAAAATAAAAATCCCTTAACTAGAAAAATGCCATGAAACAAAAACAAAAACCTGTTCAATGAAGAATGGAGCATTTGCTATATATCAGAAGTAAAGCTTGGGATGCTTTGTTATCACCATAGGGTTCATATTTCCTTTATATTATGATAATTCAAGAGAAAATATGAAGGATGAGGTTTAGGAAGGAAAAATAAAATTGTCAATATTTTCAGACAATGCAATCATCTACATAGAAAATCCTGCAGAATCTACATCAAACCAGAAATTTTCAGTGTTCTGGAATCTAAGCCAAGTGTTTCAAAAAGAGAATAATCAACAGAATTTAATGCTGGGAGGCTAAATGATATAAACAATGTTTACTTGGCATTGTTCAAATGATTGGTGTCCTGGACAGGATTAATTTCTGAGGAGTGGTAGGAATAAATAGATCAAGAAAAGCAAGAGAAGAAGTGCATAGAGTGAGTTTTCTCAATTATCTCAAGGAGTATTGTTGTACGGGAGAGTAGAGAATTGTGGAAGCAGCTGGAGGGAATATGAATTTGTATTTTTTTAAAGATGGGAGTTATATGTTACAGATCAAAGTTCAAGTAAAATGAATTTGTAGTGACACAGATCTGCTTGGTTTGATGCTTTGCCCCAGCAGGTACTCAGAATGAAGAAGTTGGGGGGGGGGGGTTAGACTGTACATTAATCAGGGTCCTTCTCCGTGCTGAGCAATAGAGCAAGGCTCATTAGTTTACCTCGTGTGAGAATATTAGTGGCATACCATCAAGGGCATAAGAGTGAAAAATTATAGAAAATTTTGAGTACTATTTTACCCTTATATTTATAATGTATTTTTTTTTTTTTTTTTTTTTGCGGTACGCGGGCCTCTCACCGCTGTGGCCTCTCCCGTCGCGGAGCACAGGCTCCGGACGCGCAGGCTCAGCGGCCATGGCTCACAGGCGCAGCCGCTCCGCGGCATGTGGGATCATCCCGGACCGGGGCACGAACCCGCGTCCCCTGCATTGGCAGGCGGACTCTCAACCACTGCGCCACCAGGGAAGCCCTATAATGTATTTTTTAATTCTCCTTATTTTTAATTATTAAGATAATATATGCTCAGGGTGGTATGCATGTAAGTATTCCCCCTAATACATATGAAAATCATAAAGTCTTTACATTCTTCTAGTTATCTCTTGTTCCATTTTCCTTCTTCCAATGAATTTTCAACCTTAGAATTGTAGTTATATGTTCTGCATATGGCAGGTTGTAAATAAATTGCACCACTTGGAATTATATACTGTAGCAGCCTTACTTGTTATTGTTCTTTTTCTGGGTTTGTCCACTATAGACTTTATCCTGACTTCTTTATCTAAGTTCTACTGACATAAGCCAGTTGTAGAAATAAGAATTTCAATGAAGATTTCATTTCACGATGGAGGACTGCAGCAGAAGCAACCTCTTAAAATTGATTAATAAACATATTTACTCTAAAAATTCACCTGCCATTTCCTCCAGTGAGAAATGATTACCAACTCTGCCCAGAGCAGCTTTTGTACATGGTGAGAGAATAAAAAATTTTATTCACGGAGTGTTTTACCAAACAGAGTACCACCCAAATAAGACCTCCACACAAGAAGCTTTAACCATTCTCAGCTTATTTAACATGAAATATTTTATGAAACATAGTCAAATCTTATGTAACAATCCCTCTTTCTACTTTTCTCGAAAGAAGAATGGGCAATATTAAAATTTATTCTCCCAATGTCCAGAAAAAATCTACATACATTATGATTTTTATTTCTCTTTCTTTGACTCTTATATATGTGCATGTGTGTAAAACTTTTTTTTAATGTGATCAGTATATTCATACCATTTGTCAAAGTTTTGGACTTGATTTGGTTGTTGTGGTTTAATAATATATTATGTATATCCCTCCATGTCGGATTTATATCAATCTGTTATGATGACTATAAAGCATTCAATATGATATATAACAAATTTTTAAACAATTTAGTAATTAAGGTATTTTTCCTCTAACATTTTTCTAAATGCAAGAATGGCTGCAAATGGGTTCCTTGAAAATATATTTCTGAAGGCTTATGAAACACTTCATGAATCTATAAGAGACCAAGTGTGTGGGGCTTGGTCCTTGCCTACCCCTAGCTTTAATCAAAGGAGCTCCACTTTTGTCTTTTGTACACATTAAGCTTCTATAAAAGCTAGTTGATAAAAAGTTTCTGCAGGTTGAAAATTAGATAAACAATAATAAAAGTTAAAATAACTTTATTATAATACTCCATCTCTGATCTTCATGTTAAAAGGTAAGAATGGGACTGTACCAAAGTAATTCCAGTGCTTTCCCGAGAGATGTTCCATAGACTTCAGGAGACTTTGTACCTTTATTATCCCATGGTTGGCTGTTTTTTGGTAACATTTTGCGTAAAGACCCCATTTATCATTCTTCCCAATTTGGATGAAGACTTTTCCCATCTCAAGTAACACATATTCTTTTGTTAGATGTAATCAGAGCTTGGAAGCATCAAAATGATCTAACTGTTGAACATCTAGAACGATCCAGGTCAATGCATTTTGAGAGGGAATCCATCCTTGGAAGTCCACTTAAAAAGCGTTTTGACACAGTTGGGTACCACATGTGATCTACCTCTAAGGGCTGTTTTCCATGTACATGTGTGTGATAGTTACCTTTGCACAAAAGGCCTTTTGGTCAACTATACTAAATGACCCTATACATAAAGCTATTCTCTTTGGGCCCTAGCATCTCACTTTTTGAGCCAAAGGATTTGGCTTTAATGGTCTCCCCAACTACTTTCAGCTGTTACCTGGCAATGATATTTGAAAAAACACAGGCAGAATAGGGCTCCAAGTATATCTCCTGCAGAAGAAAATAAGCCAACTGTTGAACTTTCCTGGGCTAAATCTGCCTTGACTTTCTCCAGCTCATTCTATCTTCAGCTGTTTTAAAATATAACCTTGGCAATCAACTATGATCTTGGTAGTATTTTAGTATATAAGAAATTGCTAGGAGCCACAGAATAACTTGAATTCTCCTGGCCAGAATCTTTTCCTGGATCTCAGGACATGTTTAATCTCTCAGTATTTTGACAGTTCTTATCCAACTCTCTTCCCAGATAACAAGGAGGCTGTATAAATCAGAGCACAGTTCTCTCTGTTTTTCCCAGCATGCAGAATTCACTCTTAATGAGCAAATTCTCTTGGGGGAGGGAATAGTTTGAAATAATTGACACCAACACTAGAACAAAGTTGTGTCCTAGAAGCTGTCTTGGAATTCAAATGAGAAGACCTGTTTTCTAGCCAAGAGTTGGCTGCTTGCCAACTGTGAAACTGAGTTTTTCTTCTCTGGAATGGAAATATTCTCATCGCCTTGCCTCAAAGAACTATACAACATGGGGCTCAACAAATGGTTTGTAAACATGGAAGTGTTCTATAAACATGAGAGGTGGATTTTTTCCTTTTTTTCCCTTTTCTTTTTCAGTTTCCCAATCATGTTCCCTAGAATAGTGGTTTGCAAGGTTTCAGTCAATGGAGATTTATAGTCTTCATTCTTTGAGATGGTCATCTTTATTAAGGCTTGAATAATCGTATATAGGCAAAGGAAGGCTTTTATTCCTCCCAGGAATTGTTTTCCCTTAATGTTGGTCTGGGAAGTGCTGTCATCAAGAAAAGTCCTAATCAGATGAAGCAGTGAGAGCCCATCTATAAGAGGAAGGAATTCATGATTTAAAAAAAAAAAAAAAAAAAAAACATAAGAAATGCAACTTGATTACATCAAAGTCAAGCCTACAAGCTTAATCTACCAAAATCTAGCTCAGTGGCAGACATGAAGTAGGTGTTTGAAGAGTACTAAACAGTAAGTCAAAAAAAAGATGATCAAAGGTGAACTCTGTCATTGGGAAGCTCTGAGAGCAACCAGGAGGGTTAACACACGAAAACACAAGATATGCAGTAGCTATAATATTATTTATACAGATTTATATGATGTAATATGAGAGAAATGTGACAAACATTATGAAAGCAGAAAAGAATAACTGATTGGCTCTGCCCACAGAAATTAGACACACATTCACCAAGGGTCAGTCATTCCTTGTGAGAAGTAAAATATTGCCTGCTATATCAGTAAACAAAGGATGTCATAGTCATCAGCAATTGCAACCATCTCCTAAGGTGAGCTGGTGAGCCCTGAGGGAACTCAGGAAGGAAACAAAGAATACCTGTCATCTAGCAGCCATCAGACTACAGACATTCCCAATGGTGGACCCTGAGGAAACTCAGAATGTGAAAACACAGCATACTGGCCCCAGATAGCAGAGGTGCATATCAAAGAAATGATTTCAGTGGGCCCAGACTCTTGCATCTTCCCATACATAGAAAAGTGCTAAATTCCTTCACTTGAGATATCTAGATTTTTTTAATGATAGTAATTTTTTCTCCTACTACCTGTCCTTTGTTGCAAAACTCCTATATATCCTAACTCTCTCCTTGCCTCCTCAGAGCAGTTTCCTCAGGGTCACTTAAGGTGCTGCCTCCTCCGCTTGAAGTCCTCAGTATGTCCTCCAAATAAAACATAACTCTCAACTTTTAGGTTGTGAATATTTTTTTTAGTTCACACTTAGCTGTGGGTCACCTAATGGTTATGTCAAAAGGCTGACTGCAGCTTCCCATATACTCTCATGCCATTCAGTTCTCTTTCTCTCCAGATAGGAAAAGGAAAGAACAAATACTGGATGAGATTTTGGACGGTAGCATTTGGAATAAGTTTACACGGAAACTCTCTTCTTATATGTTGGAAAAAATGTAAGTCCCAGATTCAGCTACCCTAATGTGTCCTTGAGGATGTACATGTTCTCAGCAAGTTATTCCTATTACTTACAAGAAACCCCACAGGGACAGCTACACTCCTTTAAGTTATCACTTCTCATCAGAGTGCCTAACTGTCCATTTATTTGCTGACAGCTTGTAATAAAAATTTAAGAATCTACCACATGTCTTAAAAGGGAAAAAAATATCGACGTTATATCTTTATCTTTTTCAGACTTGAAGGGGATACATTTAAAAAATGTAAACTTTAGACACCAATGAGCACTACAAGGTCATAGTTTGGCTGCTTATGCATGTGTTGTGAGATTAATAAGGAGAACTCATCCACAAAAATCTCTATGACCAAAAGAAAATTGAAAATAATTGCCTATGACAACGCATTGTAGTTCAGTTCTTTAAGTTAAATGTTGCCACTCTCAACTCGTTTTTCATTTGAAAGTGCAAGATGGGAAGAAAGAATGTTTTGATTACATTTTCTAAAGGGAATAAATTTATTTGCTCACCTAACATTTATAATCAGAGAGAACCCTCTCTGTATTATGGGTTCCATGACAGTCCAGAAGCTTACCTTTTTTCCCCTATTTACTTTCACCGGAACGCTGTATGCAGTCTGCATTTTAATAGACACCTAAAATATGCATAGTATGAATAAATAAATTCAGGTATTATCGATGGCATGCACAAGAATGTTAACAATAGCAAACTTTTTAAAAAGAGAGAAACCTCCCAAATACCCGTCAACAGAAGAATAGATAAATGAACTGTATTATACTGACACAGTGGAATATTATACAACATTCACAACAAATCATAGACACACATGACAATATGGATAAATCTTAACTATGTGACACAAAAAGGTAAATCTCAAAAGATTACATATAGCTTAATATCCCCTTGGTAAGGTTAAAAGAACTAAAGTAAAAAATAAGTAACTTTAGGGACACATAGGTATGTAATTAGAAATTATGTACATAAAAATGATATTAGGTACAAAGAAATATAAGAGATAGATGAACATAGGCTTTGGGGTGATTGTTCTCTCAGATATGGAAGAGCCTGGTGGATAAGCTGCTGAAGGAGCATCACACGGCTATATATTTATAGATTTTTATAAAGTTGTAAGCTTTTGTTTTGAGTGGTGAGTTATAACAGCCAATTAATTAAAAACATAAATATATGTGCATGGTGAGAATGCATCATGAACCAAGGACTATAACTAATTTAATTATGTGACCTGAGGTAAGGTAATCTCACACACACACATACACACACACACATGCACACACAAAGGATGGTGATTGGATGGTGGACAGACAGCATGGATGCATGAATTCATGCATGAATAATGCATGAATTCCCCTTACAATATGAGGGGGAAAGGGATGTCACAAAAATTGGGCAGTGGGGTGAGGGGAGGTAATAAAAAGTGGAGGGGGAGAGAATCATATTCCATGGGGCTGCTGATTCCTGCAGAAACTTGATTTCAGTAAACCAGAGCCATGGTCAGAGACTCTGGCCTTGAAGAGAAGTCATATTGTTAAGCACATTCAATTTCCATTATATTAATCTCCAAATATTATGCTTCATAAATCCTCCAAGATCATATAAATTCATATATTCAACAACATAAAAGAAGATACCTAGTGGGGTATACAAGGAACAAATAAAAAACTATATCTTTAAGAAAAATATAAGCCAGTAGTTAGTACTAGACAGAGAATCAAAGCAGAGTAATATAATAGGGAATGACCACATCATGACAGCTTTGTATGTGTAAATTTATTTTTCTCAACCATTTTTTCCAACCATTTATTTTCATTTTCTGACTGTTCTCTTATAGCCTAGTTCTATAATAATCATAGGAATGTGGAAATATTGGTTTTGCCAGATTCCACATATCCAAGGAGACAAGAAATTAATTCATGGTTCAATGTTTTCCCACTAAAACTGAATTCAAAATACTACTGCATTGTATTCAGCCAGTCTGTCTTCTGGTGTAAATGTGAGATTTGGAGTAGTATTTTGGGGTCAGGAACACTGCAGGCATCCCTCTTTCAAAGAACATTTTATGTCTATTCCTTCCCTGGAAGATAAATATCCTCAGTAAATATTTTACCTAGAATTTTAAAAATGAAAGTGTAAAAATCCCACCGTTAGGTTTGTCTTTATTTTTCCTACTCAGTCTCAATTTTCCTGATATATTACTGAACTTAAAAACAAAAACAAAAACAATAAAACAGGTTTTCATAGGTATTTAGGATTGATACAATAAAAAATAATTGAGAGTTGTGCAAGGTCTAAACAGAGTTCATCCTTTAATTTCCAGACACAATCAAGTAGGAGTGACTGTCACATCCAATCCAACACTCTCTTTGAGCAGAATTTAAGCTAGACTCCAGTACCAAATATTCTCTAGCTGACTCTAAAAGGCTTCAGGGAATGGCACCTCAAATGCCTGCCTAATCAGGCTGTTTTACAATCTAACTGTTGTTATCTTTTTGGGTTTTTATTTCCCTATTTCTTCTTTAAGCCACATTTCCTTTCATTGCCTTAAAGTGATTGCACTGATGGTATCAGGCTTTCTGTGGTAGTAAATAGGGTAGCATCTCAGGTTACTTTGGTCTTGTGGATACACATTTGCCTATTTATTTCACTGCCCTGTTTTCTCCACCCTGATGTTTCTTAGCTCAGTTCTCTGATGCAACTCCTCATCCACCTCCCACAATCTGTGAACTCAGGAGTGTCATTGGTCTAGTTACAACTGTGCTTGAAATGATCTATCAACTGTCTCAGCCTTATTTCTGACCAACAATCTAGACTTCCATCCATATTACCTGCAGTCTTCATTACTGACCAGTCCTGTGTACCCTGGTGCTAAACTTTCGTGCTAAACATAGGTTTCTGGGGAATCCTAGCCCTTAATATTCCTAACCATGTTATTCAGTCAGTTTTCTCCCTACTCCCTCATGCTAACATGATACAATGTATTTCTTAGTCTGGCATTAAACATTTTATGATTTGGTAAATCATAACAGATTAAAATCTCATTTCACAAGATGTATCAAAATGAAAGTTTCTTTCTAGCCAGGTTGGACTCATCAGCTCCAAAACCACATTATAATTTCCTTTCTTTGTTTAGACTGTTCCTTTATCTAGAACACTTTTGACTATGGGTAGTTGAGTGTCTGGATCATGAGAATTACTGAAGAAATACTTGTTTGTTTATTCCTGTGTTCTGTGAATTCGTTGGTTCAATAATATATTGAATATATTATTGGTTTAATAATATATTTAACTATATATATGTATAACTGAATCACTTTGCTATACAGTAGAAATTAACACCACATTGTAAATCAACCACCACATTGTAAATCAACTATACTTCAATAAAATAAAAATTTTTAAAAGGCATATATTTAACATTGATTATGTGTTAGGCACAAGGATACAACAGTGAACCAAACAAAGTCCTTCTTTTTAAGGAATGTATACCCAGGGGAAAGAGACAATTGAAAACAAGTTTACAATGTGTCAGATGGCTATAAGTAAAATGGATCAGGCTAGAGGTAGGAGAAAAAGGAAGAGAGTATTATTTTAGATAGAAAAGCCCAAGATCTATGATGAGGGGAAACAAGCAGAGACATGAAGGTTACAGAGGAGTGAGCATCTAAAAATACAAGGAGAGAACTTTCCAGACAAGAGAAAGGCAATGGAGAGGCCCTGAGATGAGTGGTCATTGTACTTGAGAACAACAGGGAGGGGAATGAGGAGTGAGAAGAAGGGCTGTTATTTGGGGAACAAAATATTGTAGCCCAAAGAGTCATGTGGCAAAAAGGATGCTCCCCTCTGCATACCACCTCTTAGGAAGGACAGGTGGATATTTGCTGAGGAAGAAAGAAAGAAAGAAAGAAAGAAAAGAAAGAAAGAAAGAAAGAAAGAAAGAAAGAAAGAAAGAAAGAAAGAAAGAAAGAAAGAAAGAAAGAAAGAAAGAAAGAAAGAAAGAAAGAAAGAAAGGAAGGAAGGAAGGAAGGAAGGAAGGAAGAAAGGAAGGAAGGAAGAAAGAAAGAAAGAAAGAAAGGAAGGAAGGAAGGAAGGAAGGAAGAAAGGAAGGAAGGAAGGAAGAAAGGAAGGAAGGAAGAAAGAAAAGGAAAGAAACTGGGAAAGAAGAAGGGAAGGAAGGAAGGGTGGGAGGGAGGAAGGAAGAAAGAGAGAGGAAGGAAGGAAGGAAGGAAAGAAGGAAGGAAGGGAGGAAGGAGGGATGGAGGGGAGAAGCAAAAGAAAAGGAAGCAAGCAAAAACAAAAGAAAGAAAAAATTAGTTTGTCTTCATGTATAAGTGCTTAAATGAACCTGAAATTTTTGTCACAATCTTTACCTGCCAACTCTTAAAAACTCTTCACATTGTTTCCTCGCTTCTGGCATTTAGCACTTTTATGATGTAACCTTTAATTTTGTATTTCAGAATTTAACTAAGATATGTGTAAGTTAATATTGGCTGGCATGCAGTGAATCCTTTAGATCAGGGGATATTAATTCATATTATTAACATGATAACAGTATTTTCTTTACACTTTTCTTCAATTTGGAAATTTTTTATTATATAGATATATGTTAGTTTCACTAGATTCATCTACCACATCACTTTTTAATTTTTTTATTGAAGTGAAATAACTGTAACATAAAATCAATCATTTGAAAGTGAACAATTCAGTGGTATTTAGTGTATCACAACATTATGAAACCACCACCTGTAGGTCCAAAATATTTTCATCACCCAGAAATAAAACCTCATAATATTAAGTAGCTATTCCCCATCTCCCCATTTCTGTAGTCCCTGGTAAGCACCAATCTGTTTTCTGCCTCTCGGGATTTAGCTATTCTGACTATTTCATATAAATGGAATCATACAATATGTGATCTTTTGTATCTGATTTCTTTCACTTAGCATAGTATTCTTGAAGTTTATGCAAGGTATATCATGTACCAGTATATCATTCCTTTTTTTAATGATTGAATAATATTGCATTGTGTGTATATAACATAATTTCTTCATCCAGTTATCCCTTGATGAACATTTCGTTGTTTTAATCTTTTGATTATTGTGAACAGTGCTTATTTGAACAATCAGGTGCAAGCGTTTATTTGAATACCTGTTTTTATTTTTTGGGGGTATATACCTTGGAGTAGAATGACTACATCTCATGATAATTCTGTATTTAACTTTTTGAGGAACTGCTAAAATATTTCCACAGTGGCTACACCATTTTACATTATTGCCAACAGTGTAATAGAAGGGTTCCAATTTTGCAACATCTTCACCAATACTTGTTATTTTCTATCTTTTAAAAATCATGATTATTATAGCAATCCTAGTGTCTGTGAAGTGATATCTCAGTGTAGTTTTAATTTGCTTTTCCCTGGTGACTAATAATGTTGAGCATATTTACATGCACTTATTGGCCATTTGTATATCCTTTTTAAGAGAAATGTCTATTCAAGTACTTTGACCATTTTTAAATTGGGCTGTTTGTCTTTTTGTTGTTGAATTGTAAGTGTCCTTTATATATGCTCTGTGGTACACCATTATCAGATACACGCTTTGCAAATATTTTCTCCCATTCTGTACATAATCTTTTATTTTTCTTGATGATGTCCCTGATGCAAAAAAATTTAATTTTGATAAAGTCTAATTTATCTAATTTTTATTTTGTTACTAGAATTTTTGATGTTATATCTAAAAATCCATTGCCAAATCCAAGGTCATGAAGATTTACTCCCATGTTTTCTTTTAAGCAATTGTGGTTTTAGCCCTTAAATTTATGTCCATAATCCACTTAGATTTTATATTTGTATATGTTGTGAGGCAGGGGTAAAACTTTATTATTTTGCAGATGGGCATGCAGTTGTTCCAGCACGATTTGTTAAGGAAACTATTCTTTCCCTAGTGATTTGTCTTGGCACCCTTGTTGAACATCAGTTAAACATAGATGTATGGTTTTATTTATGGACTCTCATTTTCAATCTATTAGTCTGTAGGTCTATCTTACCACGGTACTACACTGTTTTGATTACAGTAGCTTTTTAGTAAGTTTAAAAAAAAATGTAAGTTAATTCTCATTTTTCAATATGGTCTGGGCTATTCAGGGTCCCTTGCAATGCCTTATGAATGGAAGATTGGCTTTTCAATTTCTGCAAAAAAGGCCATTGGAATTTTGATAGGGGTTACATTAAGTCTGTAGATCGCTTTCAGTAGTACTGACAAATAACAATATTAAATCTTCCAATCCATGAGCATGGGCTACTTTTCCATTTGTTTAGGTTTTCTTTAATTTCTTTCAGCAATATTTTATAGTTTTCAGTATATATATATATATATATATATATATATATATATGTATAATATCTTCATGGTTAAATTTACTCCTAAGTATTTTTTTTTCAATGCTATTTTAAATGAAATCATTTTCTTGGTTTCTTTTTAGGATTGTTCTTGTTTAGGATTGTTGATATATAGAAACACAACCGCTTTTTGTGTCTTGATCTTGTACACTGCAATTTTGCTGAATTTGTTCATTAGCTCTAGCAGATTTCTTGTGGATCCTTATGGATTTGTATTTATAGAATCATGTCATCTTCAAATAGATTTTTGCTTTTTCCTTTCCAATTTGTTTTATTTATTTTTCTTACCTAATTGTTCTGGCTAGTATTTCTGATAAAACATTGGATTGCAGTGGTGAAATATGTGCATCCTTGCCATGTTCCTGATCTTAGAAAGTTTTAGACTTTCACAATTGACTATAATGTTGCCTGTAGACTTTTTATAAAAGTCCTTTGTAATGAGTGTTTTAACTACGGAAGGATGTTGGATTTTGTCATATGCTTTTTCTGAGCCAATAGAGATGATCATGTGAGTTTTTTCTTCATTCTAAAGTGGGGGCAGGGTATTACACTGATTGATTTGCTTATGTTGAATCACCCTTGCATTCCTAAAATAAAACTATATTTATAAAGGTATTGGTCTTTAGTTTTCTTTTATTGTGGAGGAGTCTTTATCTGGCTTTGTTATTAAGGTGATTCTGGACTCATAGAATGAGTTATAAAGTGTTTCCTCCTCTCTTATTTTTTGGAAGGGCTTTAGATAGATTGATGTTAATTCCCCTTTAAAAATTTAATAGAATTTGCCACTGAAGCCATCTGGTCTTAGATTTTCCTCTGTTGGGAGATTTTGATTGCCGATTTAATCTCTACTTGAAATAGACCTGGTGAGACTTTTTATTTCTTCTTGAGCTATTTTAGGTAATTTGTGCTCCCAGGAATTTGTTCATTTCATCTACATTATCTAATTTGCTGGTCTGCAATCTCTGTAGCATTCTCTTGTAATCATTTTTATTTCCAATAGTAATCTCCCCACTTTTATTTCTGATTTTCTTATTTGTGTCTTCTCTCAGTTTTAGTCATTTTAGCTAAAGATTTTTAAATTTTGTTGATATTTTTAAAAAAAAACTTTGATTTCATTAAATCTCTCTGTTGTTTTTCTATTTCATTAATTTCTAACTTTGTCTCTTCTTTTGCTAGCTTTGGGTTTAGTTTGCTATTCTTTTTTCTAGTTCCTCAAATATAAAGTGAGGCTATTAATTTGAGAACTTTCTTATTTTTTAATGTAGGCATTTAATCTATAAATTTCCCTTAGAGTACTGCCTTCACTGTATTCCATAGTTTTAGTATGCTGTGTTTTCATTTTCATTTATTTCAAAGTTAGATTTCAAATTTCACTGTGATTTATTCTTTAGCCTATTGGTTGTTTAAGAATGTATCATTTAATTTCTACATATTAGTGAATTTATTTCTGTTATTTTTAGCTTCATTCCATTTTTGTCAGAAAAGATACTTTGTATGATTTCAACCTTTTTAAACATATTGAGACATTTTGTTGTATAATATATGGTTTATACTGGAGAATATTCCTTGTGTACTTGAGAATAATGTGTATTCTGCTCTTCTGAGTCAAGTATTCTATATGTCTATTAGGTCTAGTCAGTTTATAGTGATGTTCAAGTTCTATATTTCCTTACTGATCTACTCTTTAAATTTTCTATCTATTTCTGAAAGTGGGGTATGGAAGTTTCAACTATTATTTTAGAGTTGTCTGCTCTTCTCTTTAATGTTGTCAATGTTTGCTTCACATATTTGGGGCCTTTTGTTTGCTACTCATATGTTATAATTGTTGTATATTCTTGATGAACTGACCCTTTCATCAATATATAATACCCTCCTTTCTCCCTTATCATTTATCAGATCCCTTAGCATATTAGTGATAGTTGTTTTAAGTTTCCAGTCTGATAACTCCAACATCACTACCACATTTGAGTCTAGTTCTGAAAGCTGCTCTGTCTCTTCAAACTGTGTCTTTTTACCTTTTAATATGCTTTGCAATTTTTTTCTTGATAACCAGACATAATGTATGAGGTAAAATGAACACAGGAAATAGGCATTTAGTAATGTTAGTTATGTGATGGTAAGGTGTGGGGAAGGAGAAGTATTCTATAGTTCTACGATTAGGTCTCAGTCTTTAAGAGAGTCTATGCCATTGTACTGTGAACTTCACAAGCACTTCTCAGTTTTTAACTTCTGTAGGTAGCATAGAATGCCTAGAAAGGGCTGGAGTTTAATATTTCCCTTCCTCCACATGGAAGGCTAGAGTGAGCTGGAGTTGGGTATTTCCCTCCCTCCAGTCAGTTAAGCTTGGATAAATCCCAAATAATTTAGTTTCTGATAAATTTTCTCTTGAGGGCTGTCCTGGTTAATGATAGAATATTCTGCACATTTCAAAATGGCTCGTTTCCCCTTGTCCTGCTGGAAGCACAAGGGGCTTTTTTATAATATTTTTTGTGAGAATGCTTTTGAGCTCCTGGAGTTAAAACTCACAAAAGTGTAAGAGTCCCCCTGTGACTGAGTAGCCTTGGAATTTTTACCTCTCAGACTTGTCCACTCGGTGCCTCTTACAATTCATCAATTATAGTTCAGGTTTTACCTCCCAGTACTGGTTCTTGCAGAGGTTTCTGCTCAGGGGTTTCTGCTCCAGTAAGCTGTGAAAATCTGTATTCACTTGTCTGTCCTTCCAAGTTTGGTTTGCCCTGTGAACTCACTTCTTTGATGGATCTTACAAGGGTTGTTGATTTTTCAATTTATTCAGCTTTTTACTTTCTTACTGAGATAGAGGGACAACTTCCAAGCATGTTACATGCTGGACCAGAAACCAGAAGTCCTCTTTTGTTTCTAGTAACAGTTTTTGACTTAAAGTCTATTTTGACTGATATTAATATAATCACTCCAGCTCTCTTTTGGTGGCTATTTGCATGGAATATAATATTCCATCCTTTCACTTTCAACCTACTTCTGTTCTTGGATCCAAAGTGAGTCTCTACAAAGACAGCATATAGTTGGATCATGTCTTTAAATTCATTCTGCCAAACTTCGCCTTTTGTTTGAAGAGTTTAATTCTTTTACTTTTAAATTATTTTTCTACAAGGAATGATTTACTTCTGCCCTTTTTCTGTGTTATATGGTTTTTTGTTCCTTATTTCTGTATTCTTTACTGCATTCTTTTGTGTTTAATTCTTTTTTGTGTTCCATTTTGATTCTCTTATTCCCTTAATGTATATTTTTTTAGATGTGTTCTTAGTCATGATCATAAGGATTACAATTAACATCTTAAATTATAAAAATTTAGTTTGAATACATATCACCTAAATGTCAATAACATGCAAAACTCTGTTCTTACCATCACTTGTCCCTTTATGTTGCTTATTTTCACAAATTGTATCTTTATACATTGTATGTTAGTTAACATAGATATATAATTATCATTTTATGTACTTATCTTTTATCACATAGGAAATAAAAGAGAAGTTAGAAGTCAAAAATACAATAATACTGTCTTTTACATTTACCTATATAGTTATTTTTATGGGAGTGCTTTTTTCTCCATGACTTCCAATTACTGTCTAGTGACATTTTGTCTTCAGCGTTTCTCATAAGGTAGGTCTATTAGGGACAAACTTCCTCAGCATTTGTTTATCTGGAAATGTCTTAATTTACCCTTCATTTCTGAAACCAGCAGAGTTTTGCCAGGTATAGACTCCTTGGTGGACAGTTTTTGTTTTTCATTTAGAACTTTAAAAATGCCATTCCTCTCCCTTCTGGTCCCCATGGTTTCTAATAACACTACCTCTGTTAATTTTATTGAGGACCACTTTTACATAATTAGTCAGCTCTCTTTTGCTACTTTCAAGATTCAGTCTTTGTCTTTAGCTTTCAACAATTTGATTATAACATGTTTGTGTGTAGATGTCTTTAAGTTTGTCCTTCTTGGAATTCATTGAATATCTTAAATATGTATATTCATCGCTTTTTTGTCAATTTTGGGTAACTTTGTGGCCATTATTTCTTAAAATATACTTTCTGCCCTTTTTCTCTCTCCACTCTTGGGATAACTGTGATACATATTTTGGTATGCTTATGGTGTCCCACAAGTCTCATTTTCTTTACTCTTTTCTCTTTCTGCTCCTCAGATTAGATAACTTCAATTGAATATAGGTTCTATACTCAAGTTCACTGGTTCCTTCTTTAGCCTGCTCAAAACTACTATTAAAATGTAATGAGTTTTTCATTTCAGGTATTATTCTTTTAAGCTCCAGTATTCCTGTTTGGGTTCCTTTATAAATTTTAACTCTTTATTATTATTCTCTGTTTGTTCTTACATTGTTCTCCTGGCTTCTTTTAACTCTTTGAGCATATATGTTAATGATAGTTGATTTAAAGCCTTTGTCTAGTAAATGTCTGGTCTCTGTCAGGGACAATTTCTATTAACTTCTCCAGTGAATGAGTTATAATTTCTTGTTTATTTATGTGCTTTGTATTTTGTTATTGCTGTTGAAAGATGGACATTTGCATAGTGCAATATGTATATAATTCTAGAAACCAGATTCTTTACTCTCCTCAGGGTGTTTTTGTTGCTTGATATGGGTTGTAGCTCTTTCTTGTCTAATGATTTTTCTAAACTACAGTTGATTCTTGAAAAACGTGGGGGTTAATTTGCATATAACTTATAGAGGACCCTCTGTATCCATGATTCCTCCACATCCATGGATTCAACCAATCAGAGACCATGTAGTACTGTAGTATTTACTGTTGAAAAATATTCACAGTGGATCCATAGCAGTTAAAATCCTCATTGTTCAAGGGTCACCAGTATTTTTGTAGTCTCTATTCTTTGTCACATGAGGTCTCTGCAGTCTCTTTTCCTATAGCGATGCTCAGTGTTTTGGAAGAGAGAGAGAAATAACCTCCCAATTCCTCACACTGTGCTGGAGTACTGCTTCAAATTAGCCAGGCAGTTTACAACTCTGCCTTAGTTTTCCCTTCTTGCTTGCACTGAGGTTAGAGATCAGGATCACTAGAGGCGAAAGCATAGGGTCTTCTCAGATTTTTCTAAGCATGTTTCCTGCCTTGGGCATGCATGTGACTTTCTAAATTCCCCAGTATACTTGAGTCTTCTTGAATGCCTTAATTTCCCAAGACTCTAACCCTAACTTTTCCTCTCATGGTTCAGGCATATCATGTTTACCTCAAATGAACCACCCCACCCATCCCACCCCCAGAGTTTTGGCTTAGGTGCTTGTCTTAAAAAGTTTTGGAAGAATGCCTTCTGCTTTTCTCCCAGGAGTAATGATCATAATTTGAGAAACAAAGGCATGCGCTTGTTTCAGCCCTGCAGCCAGTCCCCTTCAGGCAGTCCTTCAGGCAGTCAGAACAGACAAACACATTTTTTTGTATAAATAAGGTCTCTCTGCTTCCCCTGCTCCCTCAGGAATGAAGAAGATCACTGCTGAGCCAGGGTGGGGTTGGGGTTCAGGCAAGTAAAAATGCCACAGTTTCTCTATCACTTACAAGTTATCTTTTTCTTCAGCATTCACTTTGTTACTTTAAATCTTTCTTTGACTGGTTTCCTGTGTTCTGATAAAGTTGACTGTGACAGTTTTTGCTTGATTTTTCAATGTTTCTGTGAAGGGACCGTCCCTTGGAGTTACCTACTCCACTATTTTAGCTGATGGTCATTCTTAACACATCAGTTTTTGCACTTTATATCAATCTATTTTTACTTTTTTTCTGAGTTCTGGGAGATTTGCTCAAGCTAGTAAATATATCTATATATCTATATCTAGATACATCTATATGTATATATATATATATATCTATATTTATAGATATATAGATTTTGCCTTTTTTATTTCATTTTCTGTCTGTGTTTACCCCCTCCATTGTTTTTGCTTGTTTGTTTGTTTTTTAAACACAAAGGGAAAGCACGAATGCAGTCCCCCACTACCACAAATTATGCAGTTGAGTTTCCCACATTTGGGGAAACTGCAGGGGTCAGCACATCCAGAGTGCAATGGATAAGACTCGCTCTGGGAAAACCACCTTCATGATCATGGTATCTCCCCCAACAGGTACGTATATCCATTAAGTTTTTAATTCAATCATCTATTTCATATTTATTCAAACTTTTCTGCTCTCAGATTTCTTGCTTTGCTAGATATAATGACTCATAGAATCCACATGAGACCACCAAATTAAATATTTTCTAAAGACTTCTCTTATGTTTTTGCCATGTTAAAGACTGGTCCCTGATTTTGAACAAGGTAAAATGTTCTCACTCTAAATTCATTCTCATCATAACATTGAAGGAAGGGGGACCCCTTTCAGGGCCTGAGAGTGGGCTCTTGTCTAACACTCAGAAATGAATTGCCCAAGGAGACAAACATGCTGACAAAGCAAGAGACTTTATTGGGAAAGGCTTCCCCCACCAGCAGAGAGCAGTAGGGTAAGGGAACCCAGGAGAACTGCTCTGCCATGTGGCTCGCAGTCTCTGGTTTCATGGTAATGGAGTTAGTTTCCTGGTTGTCTCTGGCCAATCATATTGCTTGGCCTATAGTCTGACTCAGGGTCCTTCCGGGTGGCATGTGCATCTCTCAGCCAAGATGGATTCCAGCACAAAGGATTCTGGGTAGTTTGTCATCTTCTCCCTCTTTTGGCCCCTCCCAAATTGATGGCAGCAGTACCATGTTCCTTATCAGGACCTCCTGCTCTGAGGCAACTGAGGCAAGTGGTTATCATTGTGCCTGGTCAAGGTGGGTGTTTCAGTCAATTGTTCCCTAACAATAGTTAGTAAAATGTTTTCCAAGAAAGCAATGTTGCATTTTTCTGTCCATTTTTGTTTTATGTTTTTGTTCAGTTTTAAAAGTCAGTTTCTTTTCCTAGGTCTCCAAGGCTATTTTATTAGAAAAGTGAAAGATTTTCATGAGTCCATCACCAAAAGCTATTTATAATGATAGTCTATATATCCTTAGCTATTTTAATGCTATACATTGTCTCTTGATTTTCCTGATTTTAGTTCAGGAATTTATTTTTCTCTAAGGTATTAGATATAGCTATTACACTCATTAGGATTCCATTATATTACTTTAATCAAGTAATTAAAGAGAGAGAGAAAGAATCCCTATCTATCTCTGTCTATATCTACACCAGCAAAATTTTCTGAACTTTGAAGCATGAGGAATTGCTGAAAGGTAGAGAGAGGCAGCAGTTCTAGAAGCACTGCAACTGCTTGGGTGAATATGGGAAGGGGTAAAAAGAACTCCTGAATACCCAAAGGGGAGAAGATAGAGCCTACAGAAATATGAATTTGTAGGAAATCAACTGAACCCAAAGGTTATTTGTTCCACTTCACTTCCTCCAAATAGAAAACATGAAATCCCTCTTTTTAAAAAAATAGTTAATTTTAATGAAATAATAATTTTAAAGGAATTCTACACAAATACAAGATTTTACATGTCTTTTTGTAAGTTGTTCAGATGTTTCATAATGTTTGGAGACAGGAAATTCCTCCTGAGATCTACGTATTACTCTCTCATGCTTCTAAAACATGCACACACACACACACACACACACACACACTAAAATAAATATATCACCCAGCACTTTACTTTTTCTGCATGCTCTGCATCAGTGGAAGATTTGAATTTTCCTATCAGTAAATTAAGGGAATTAATATAAAATCCTGGGGCTCACATGACAATGTTGTAATTGTCCTTGTTGACTTTTCGATTTGTGTCAGAAAGCCTCAAGATCAACTAAAATTCCAATTAAAACAAAGTGTAATAAAGTTCTGTAAAAGGCTGATTTCATTAAATGTCAGCAATAAATACATATTTCTTTTAAGAATGAGGCTTCTAGACTTCATGAAGAGAATTTTTATTTTCTTAATTACTGAATAAACAAGGCAATTTTATGCGTGACATAGTTTTAACTCATTCCAAATCTGAATTCTGAGATGCCTTGGGGATTTTTCATCTTGCTCGGCTATTACAACAAACAAGTCTCTTTAACAAAGTTCTAATTTTATTTCCCAGATGCTTGATTTAAATATTGTTTAGAGCAGTGGTTCCCAAATTTTGCTGCACATTAGTATCACCTGGGGAAATTTTATAAATCCTGATGCTCTGATTGCACCTCATACTGATTAAATCAGAGTATCTATACGTAGAAGCAAGGTATCAGAAGTTTTTAAACATCACCAGGTGAATATAATGTATGGCAAAGTATGAGAAACAGTGGTTTAGAATTTTCATATGTTAGTGTAGATAAAAATTACTTTAAATATTATCATTAGATTCCTGGTTCCGTCTCTCCAATAGTCTGATTCAGTGGGTCTGATGTGGGGCACTCCAGATGATTTGGATGTGAGTGAGCCCCACACACAATGAAGAAATATTCTTATAGAACAAAGAGCTACTCAAAAAGCGGTCCTTGGAACCACAGCATCAGGATTAACTGTGAGCTTGTTAGAAATGCAAATACTTAAACCCTACTGACACCTACTAAATGAGAATCACCGAACCTGAGGAAGAGGAATCCATGTTTTTTGTTTTTTTTCAAGCTTTCCAATTGATTCTTATGCACATTTAACCTGAGAACCATTGACGTAGAGCATATATGTGGTAACTAATCAGTACCACTAATCAAGCCAATATCCTAGATTTCTTAGCTGTTCCATATTGTCCATCATGATATTACAGGCATTGTAGTAAATGATGGGGAAAAAAGTTAAAAGACAATCTCCGCATTTAAGCTTGTGTGTATAATAAATACTCAGAATTATACTAGATTAAACCGGTTAGAGGAAAGGGTGTTTTTTCTGAAAATGTAGAAAGATTAGGGTGAGTATTATTTAGTCATACAGTCAGAGAGATAGAAGATAAGAAAGAGGGGAGGATGATTATATTCACTAATGTGTGTTGTTTCCTTTTCTCAGGTACTTTTCCTAATCTGAATTACCTGTCTTACCAAAGAATGGATAATTGGAAAAAAAAATCACTTATTAAAATGTGTTGTAACTCAGATAAGCTTTGGCTCCGAGGGATGTTGATAATCCAGATGAGCCAATGAAAAAAGCAGAACTTAATTTGGGGGATAGAACTAGCTTCAAAGGGATGTGGCAAAATTAGACTTGTTGTCTAAGCCAACATAGGTTCTAAGCAATAAGAATCTTCCATCAACAGTGATCACAGAAGTCTGTTATGAGGCAGGGTTAGTGACATCTTTGGAGCAAGTCCCAGTCATGAATGACACAACAGATTTACAAGTCAAGCTTTTGTCTTGCTATCAAGCCTTAGGTGAGGAATCAAAGCTCTATCCAAATGAACTGAAATTCACAGCTTTACTTATTTCCCCAAAGAAAAGACTTTATTAAGTTAAGACTAAAGCCCACATTAGGAAAGCAAAGAGGGATTATAACAAGGTCCTGCCTTTATGAGAATGCAGATGTTGAAGATTAATCCAGATACTCCCAAAACTAACTAACTAAATAATTATTTATGACAAGATTAACTTAAAATTCCACTTGGGGCATTTGGACTAAATCTCTGGATTTAGTTTCAACACCTGTTTTAGAAAAGTATTAGAAGAAACAATCTCTAAGTTTTACTCCTGCTATGAATAATTCTGGTTATGCTTCCCCCAAATTCTATTTTAACAGGAGAAGAGATCCTAGGAAAATAATGTAGATATAAAGGGAATTTTAAATAGAAAATTATGTTTTTAAGTATCTATACTAATTCCTTGCTGCTTTTCATTTGGGGAGAAGATGAGGGTGAGGGTTTCATGTAGTTTTCAGATGGGTAATATTTTCACAGGGTCAACATTTCAAAATGTATTAAAGGGTGGAATAAAGGGTCTGACTGCATATTTTTGATGTATGACTGCTGCTTTTAAACCTGGCCCTCTTCTTCCTCTTTATTCTACATCTGAATAGGCAGATGAGAAAGTTTGTGCTGTCTCCTCCTTTGGTGCCTATAGGAAATTCAAACCTGATAAAATCCAAGACCATGCACATGTGCTAGCTACCATAAAAGCCCAATCCATTCTTTCTGCCTTGCTCAAGTCAGCTTTTGCCTTCCTGCTCTCCCCAGGAATTCCTTGCATGAGTAATAAATTTTTTTATAACCCCTTGGTGTTTTGGGTGGGGCCTATCTTCTTTTCACTGAATGTCCAAAACAGTGGTTCTGTCAGCAGGATGTCTAGACAATAACCACCAGCAGCAGAGGTCTCTTCTCTTGCTTTGGTTTGCTACCTGGCTCTGCTGCCTGCATTTGAGCCATTATTTTGAGCAGCTGCTTACTTTGAGCTGTGTTGCTGACTGATGTTAAGTTTGTGTTTTGAGCTGGGCTGCATTGTGCTGCATTTGCTTAGTTCTATGGAGCCTCTGTCATACACCACTATGAGATTGAAGCCCTCCTTACAGTGGCCCTGGGTTGTGTGTCACAGCTAAACCTATTGTGTGATTTGATTCCAGCATAAGCTGTGAGAGGTGTTAGGCTCAGGAGAATCAATGATTTTTACCCTGTGACCCTTGGTTTTGTGTCTCAACCCAGCATTGTCTTCTGTTCAATAGAGGGTTCAGGGAAAGACTCATACCCTATAAAATATGTGGACCCACTTGCATGGAGGAAATGTTACTATGTGGCATGTTGAAATCTACATCCCAAAAGCAAGTAACTCACTAGGACTCTACAAAATGCCTTTGCTGCTGCTACCTATGCCTCTGACACCAAAAGAAAACCTGATCCTCAGAATTCTAGGGAAAAATAACTATGGTATGCCTCTGGCACAGCCAGGAATTAATTCCCTCTTTGTAATAGAGGAGGCCCCTAAATCTAGTGATACCAATTTGAGACTTTCTGAAGGAATAAATTTAGAAATATGATCAAGATAAAGAGGTTCCCCCAAAGTATGTCCAGTAACCACTGAAAAAGAAGGAAGTGTCAACTGAAAAAAAAAGGCACAACGTAAAAGTTGAGAATTATGTTTTATTTAGTGGAAAAAATGAGGTTTCAAGCCCAGGAGGCAGCCTCTCAGATAGCTCTAAGGGATTTCTCTGAAGAGGAAAGGGAGGAGCCAGGATATATAGGGGTTTCTGCAACAAAGACCAGGTAGTCAGAAAACCAGACATCTCAAGTTAAGGAATTTATCATTTTTCTATGTATGGGGAGATGCAAGAGTCTGGGCTCATTAAAATCATTCCTTTGATCTGCACCTCAGCTATATGGGGCCAGTATCCTGTGCTTTCTCACCCCGAGTCTCCTCTGGGTGCACCCTTCAGGGGTGGCTGCAGCAGTTGACTGCTAGATGGCAGGCATCCTGTTTCTGTCTTGAGTTCCCTCAGGGCTCACCTTTGGGATGGCTGTAATGTGATGGTTTGATGGCTGCAACAGCCTTTGTTTACTGATATGGCATGCAACATTTTTTTTTTCATTGATAGAAGGAAGGACAGAAACCTAGATGCAAAGAGAAAAAGCTGAAACAAATGTCCATAATTTAACCCAACTGGAAATCCAAAATTTACCAAAATAATTTATTCAACAAAAAGATAAAAGGGTACGAATTTCCTGTTATGCCTCCACATCACAGATTCTGAATTAACTTCAAATCTCCTAAAATGCATCAGTTGGCAAGTATTCATGGCCTTAATCAACACTGGAGCTCAAACTAGAGTTACATCTGGCTATCCCAGTAAATTTAAGTAGGGTATCTTAGGGGAGTTTCCAAATATTAAAGAGAGAACAAATAGTTATGTTTCACCTTAACCATCAGAACTATCATCTTGATTAAATTTCCTGTGATCATAGAACATGTGGATGAAGAATGTCGCCTGCCATATCAGCAAACAAATGATGTTGCAGCCATCAAGCCAGCAGCCACTGCAGCCTCCCCCGGTCGGTGCACCCTGAGGGGATTCAGGGTGGGAAAGAACAGGATACTGGCCCAAGATAGTTAAGGTTAATATCAGAGGAATGATTTCAGTGAGCCCAGACTCTTGCATCTTCCCTTACATAGAAAAGTGCTAAATTCATTAACTTGAGATGTCTGGTTTTCTTTAATTAAATGTAATGTTTTGATGTTCCAACTACGTGATTTTTGTTGCAAAAACCCCAATGTATCCTAGCTCCTCTCTTACCTCTTCAGAGCAGTCCCTTAGAGCTATCTGAGAGGCTGTCTCCTGGGCCTAAGTCCATTTTGTCTGCCAAATAAAACATAATTCTCAACTTTTACGTTGTGCATTTTTTTTCAGTCAACACACATATGCCCTAAAATATCCCAAAGTAAGAATGGATGCTCTGAACTAATGAGTAATAAAATAAAATACGTTTTGATTTAAAGTTAAATTAAGTATTTGGAACTTACACATTGGCTTGACAAAATGGGAACCCATGGACCAGCTCCCCCTTCCTCAAGTAAAATAGTTAATATGTCCCAATATAAATTAAAACAGACTTTCAGGGATTAAAACTCATTATACAAGAACTATTTAGTGAAGGAATGATTATCCTCACTGCTTTTCCATTTAATGGTCAGTTTGGCCTGTTCTTAAACTTGAAAAGAATGAATGGTAGATTTTACTGTAACCTTAATTCTGTGGTATCACTGACATTATTAAAATTACTGACTACAACCAAACAGCAACTGATGAATATTTTGCTATCATAGACTTGGCTAAAATGTTCTGTTCATGCATATTTCAATATCCTCTCAGCCACCGTTTGCCTAATTTTCAGTATGATATATAACACCTTTACCTGACTTCCCATGAGGTATCTCAACAGCCTTGCCATCACACACAATCTTCCCAGGCAAGATCTTCACCACATCCCACTTTCTCTGGGAGCACAGGTATGGCCTCACATTGATGACATCCTCCTCTGAGGAAATCCATTTTGAGGCAGAAAAAAAATGGGTTCCAGACTGGACATTTGCAGCTAGCTTCCTGTTTACATTTCCTGAGGCAGGAGGCAAGTGGGCTCCAGGCTAAATATTTACAACCAGCCTCCTGTTTGCACTTCAAATGGAAGTAACAACAGGAACAGATTAAATAGCTGGACTTTGCCTCCTGTGTACACTTTAAGATAACAGTCATGGCAGGAACAGAGAGGGGCTAAACCCTGTTTGAGTAAAGGATCAAGAGGTCACATATTTCCCATCCTTGGGGCAAGGGAGACACTGCACATGTGCAGGAAGGCTCCTTGTGGGTCAAAAATGAGGGTGTGCTACCCCATAATAGGTGATGTTAAGGCCCCCTATAGGCCTCTGGGCTGAAATCCATCTTGGAAAAAAGTTGCACATTCATGTTGGGGAGGGTCCTAGGACAGGTAAGGTGTGGAAAAAGAAACCAGATAATTGGCCAAAGGTAAACAAAGACCTGGAAGAACTGCGCTATATGATTTAACCACCTCTTTACTGTACTCCTCTTCATTAGGCAGGATGCACATACACTTTCTTTCTGGGTGTGTGTTTCTGCTCAGTATCTGTCTTAAACAAATTGTTTCTCTGTGTGCTCTTCCACTTGTTGTGCTGTATCTCTAATAATAAACTTTGCACCTGTTTTTACAGTGTTTGCCTCCTTGAAATATTCTTGCTTTCAAATGGAGGCAAGAGCCAGGGAAAGTTTGCTTCTGACCTCTAGCCCTTGCTGGTCTAGTGGCTAGGATTCCTGGTTTTCATCCAGGCTACCCAGGTTCAATTCCTGGGCAGGAAACTAAGATCTCACTTCAAGCCGCTGCTCACTGTTATCCTTCCGAGATCAATTTGACACACTCATTTGGAACATACAAATACTCACAAAAGAGCATACGTACCAAAAAGTAAATAAACTACTATGCCACACAGAGTGCAAGGGTTTAACTCTGGAAAATTACCTGGTAAACCAAGGACCACTCAGTCCCTGATACTTATGTTAAGGAACAGCTGTTGACTCTTTCAGCATATGCAATGTTCAAACAAGCTCAATATCTTTTAAACATTTTTAGCTTCTAAGCAAAATTTACAACTTTACAAATAGATTTTACAAATCTATTGATAATGTTATCTGCAAGTTGTCCCAACTTGAATGGGGCTCCCTCCAACAAAACGTTCTAGAATCTGTCCAAATTTTATTACAACAGGCATTCTTGTTAGTACCCCCATAAGTTCCTTTATGGAGGCTTAGCAACTTTGTCTAGATGATCCACGATGGCCATGCATTGGCTTTTTTGTCCCCATGCTATATACAATTAGCTGGCCACATACTGGCTATCCTGGAAATAGAGGTACTCATAGTCCATGAACCTGTGACCCTTCCTGATGCCTGATAGCCGAACACAATTTTATGAATAGTTTTTCATTTCAGAACTGATTTGTGATGCCTCATTTATTGAATACTAAATTTCCATGTATATCTGGATCTCTGTTTAGACTTTATTTTTTCTATTGATATTTATATATCTATGCATGAGTAATGCCACACAATATTAATTATTGAAGCTTTATAGCATACATAGTACTTAATACATAATAGAGTTAGTCCTCATTCTATTTCTGACTCCTGATTAATACTAGAGCTTGCTAATTTTTCAGCCCCAAATCTCTTCCCAAACTTTATTGCATGTTAGAATTTTCTGGGCATCTTTTAAAAACCTCAGTGCCCATGCCTTATCCCATACAAATTATATCAGAATATCTTGTGGTCAAAGGCATGCATTAGTATTTTTTTAAGTCCCCAGTTGGTTTCAATATGTACTAACTTGTGAACCATTGCCTTAGGTAGATTCAAAGAGCATAGAGGCCCAGATTGCTCACCAAGTCAATCATGATGCAGATAGTATATCCTTTGGTCCAGGTGCTCTGAGTTCAAGTCCCTTGGTCTGGCGAGCAAGGTTCTCTGTGACACCTATTTATACAAATTTACTTGTTTTTGTCAATTTCCTGTTATAGCTTAGAGTTCCACTGCCATACACATTTGACAGATGCCCACTTGTGTCATCTTACTGGTATGCTTATTATGTAAACAACTATTGCTAAGGACATGTTGCCACCATATCTTCAGGTACTGTTCTTAATCTGCTTTATTTCATTTCCTCCAACTGTCTGTTGTTGGATGTTTCTACCAACATAGCCATTCATATGTGGGTCTATCTAATCTTGAGTTCCCAGTGTTCCTGTCTAGCATAATTCAGAGAGACCAAGCCCTTAATCCCAATGTAATTGAGACCAACTCCTTTACTCCTTGCAGGATTATATTGGAGCGCTCACTACTTTGATTTAAGTTGGGCAATGCTACTGTGTCATATAACATAGAAGAAAAATTCAAACAAAAAATGCATATCTGAGAAACAGAAGTAATACTTTAAGAATCTCAAAAGAATTACCAAAACAACTTCTTTGGAGGCTTGTTTATTTCCTAAGATCCTTAACAAGAATTAAAACATTTCTATTTCACAATAAAGTTTCCTAGTTTTATTTTTTAATTGCATCTTATCTTATTCAAGACTTGACATAGCTTCCAAGTTTACTAATTTGTGATTGGTGTTCTAATTATTAGTGCACTTTGCTGAACCTCTCCAGAATGAAGCCAACTCCCCACATTTGGTCAGGTTTCTTGTAAGGTAAGTATGTCAGGTGGACATAAGTGTAAAGAACTCAAAATATTTTTTAAATTAAAGCCAAGCAATCTCAACAGCTGTTTATTTTTTATTTGTTTGGTTTTAATTAGAACAAGGAAATAAAATTCCATTTGTTCACATTAGTCTTAATTGCACTTCCTCAAATTTATTTTCCCTGATTTTATTTTCCTGAAGTTAAGCAGTCTGTGATAATACACAGTGGTATTGTTTGCTTTTATCTGTTGCCTACAGTTTAATTTTATACATGACTTTCACATTAAGGGATCTGAATTTTATTTTATGGGCATTAATTTATTTACCTATTTTGCTGTTCTTTTTCACTGACTGAAAATCTTCCCACATTTATTGTTTAAGGTAAAATATCGCAATGCACTGTTTAATAAGATGGAGCTCCTCTTATTAGTATCACTCTCCCCTTCCCCCATCTATAAGTGAACAGCAGTCAGCATCACTGGGCGCAGATGAGACATCTCTGGCAGAGGATCACAGATATCCCATTCTCTTAATCACCTATAGATAAATTCTCTTGATGTGGGAAGTAGCTTGATGTATCCATAGTGCTGTAGAGGGTTCCAAGTGCCCACTGACCATGCTGCCCTCATTCCCAGTCTACACTACATGATGGTTATTGATGTAAATCAGAAACTATTACACCACATTCACCAAGGCATATCTCATGCCCCTCTACTGCAATAGTCAATTTAAACACAGCTTTTCAAAGAATTCCCTGAAAATAATGATTGTATCATCTCTGTTTATTAACATACTTAATTTATCCTTGGTTCTGTGTAATCATATCTTATATTCAATGCAGTTACTTCAATATAATGAGGACCTAAAGACACCAGGATAATTGGGAAGATCACAGGTTTTACAGTGAGGCAGAAATGGCTTCCATCTGCCATCTGAGCCATAGCACTTAAGAGCTGTGTGGCTTTGGACATATCACTTAAACCTTCTGAAGTGTAATATTATCACCCATAAAATAGGAATATAAGGCAATACTAGTTGGTTATTAGGAAGATTATATACGAGAGTGTTTTTTAAAATTTTCTTCTCAGCAGGATAATTTCTAAAAATGAAATTATCCATAGAATGTGTACACAGAAACCCAACATGGAAAATAGATTTTAAAAACTGAGCATCTTAGCAAAAATTTGGTGTTGTTGAATAATTTCTTAAAATCTTTAAGAAAGAAAACGTAAAGTATAGAGAAGCTGTAAATGAATCAGACTCTGCTTTATTCATTCAAAACACTTCTTTTGAATGCCATACCTTGTGTTTGACACTGTAATGTGTGCTGGGGATACAGTGGTGAGCAGGACAGAGCAAATCTATTCCCTCAGGGATTTTAAACTCTAGTTGGGAAGAATTACAGGTGACAGACAAACAAATGTATTTATCATATCTATCTGAGAGTGATAATTTGATGAAAATAAAAGTGAGGTGATGAGATTTTCAATTATTTGTGTTATTTGTCCATTGATGTTCATACTTTTTTTTAAAATATTGAAGTATAGTTGATTTATAATGTCACATTAATTTCAGGTGTACAGCACAGTGATTCAGTTATACAAATATATATATATATATTCTTTTTCAGATTTTTTTCCCTTATAGGTTATTACAAAATATTGAGTTTAGGGCTTCCCTGGTGTTGCAGTGGTTGAGAGTCCACCTGCTGATGCAGGGGACATGGTTTCGTCCCCCGGTCCGGGAAGATCCCACATGCCGCAGAGCGGCTGGGCCTGTGAGCCATGGCTGCTGAGCCTGCGCATCCGGAGCCTGTGCTCCACAACGGGAGAGGCTACAGCAGTGAGAGGCCCACATACCACAAAAAAAAAAAAATTGAGTTTAGTTCCCTGTGTTATACAGTAGGTCCTTGTTTGTTACCCATTTTATATATAGTAGTGTTTATATGTTAATCCCAGCTTCCTAATTTATCCCTTCCCCCTGTTCAATTGTATCTTTTTTTTTAAGATTCCACATATATATGATATCATATGATATTTGTCTTCCTCCATCTGACTTACTTAACTAGTATGATAATCTTTATATCCATCCATATTGCTGAAAATGATATTATTTCAGTCTTTTTGGTGGCTGAGTAATCTTCCATTATATATAAGTATATATATATATATATATATAAAATATATATATTATATATATACTTATATATAATATATATAATCTTCTTTGTCCATCTGTCAATGGACATTTAGGTTGCTTCCAGCAATATCTTTTTAGATCTGTCTCCTAGAGTAATGGAAAAAAACAAAAATAAACATATGGGACCTAATTAAACTCAAAAGTTTATGCACAGCAAAGGAAACTATAAACAAAATAAGAAGACAACCCACAGAATTGGAGAAAATATTTGCAAATGATGCAATGATGGGAATGTAAATTGGTACAGCCACTATGGAAAACAGTATGGATGTTCCTTACAAACTAAAAATAGAGTTACCATAAGATCCTACAATCTCACTCCTGGGCATATATCTGTAGAAAACTATAATTCAAAAAGATACATGCACCCCAGTGTTCATAGCAGCACTATTTATTATAGGCAAGACATGGAAGAGATTCATTTCTGAAAGGATGGAAAAATAAGACTTCAGGAGGTGAAAAATTTGAGCAGAAACCTCCTTAAATTGAGGGAGGTATGTTAGTATGTGGAAAAGAACAGTATATCAATATTTGGAGAAAGGATGTTCAAAGCAAAAGAACAACAGCACACATGTGCTGAGGCAAAGTTATTGTTTTCCATTTGAGGAAAATCAAGAAAACCAATGTGACAGCAGAGGAGGAAGCTAGTGGAGAGTGACAGGAAATACAATCAGAGTTAACCAGAGGCTGTACCAGATAAGGTCTTTATAAGTCATGGTATGGGGTTAGGATTTTATGCTGAAAGAGATGAAATCCCATTGAGATGTTTTAAGAATAGAAGTGGCATGATCAGACTCATGCTTTTGGAAGATCAACTGGCCTGTTGGAAAAGAGTCTGTACAACACAGTGTAGAAGCAAGATTATCACTAATTCACTAATCCATGTAGGAGATGATATTGACTTTGACTAGTGAGCTAGCACTGGTGACCTGTGCAATGACATGTTTTGAGATATATTTAGAAGGAAGAATAACTGATTTTCAGGTGGATAGGATATAAACTCAAGGGTATCAACAGAGTTTAGAACCAGAACAAAAGAGAACCAAGCAATGGTGGGGAAAAAAGTCACCACTTTTCCTTTCCAGGAGGATTGCAAAGAAAGCTTGAAGAAAAAGAATATTTGAAAAGTCTTTTACATGTTGCCATGTGATAGCTACAGGGATGTGGGTCACTGGAGAAAAATTAAATATTAGGGCATGAGTCTCCCTATGAAACTGTGATTTTGTGTGCCTTTGGGAGGAGGTGTGGAGATAAGAACAGAACTAATAAGGCCATTTGCCATCATTTGTTTTGCTTCATTTCACTAGCAATGTCTCCAGAATGTTTGTTTTTTCGAGTCAGTGGTCTTGTATGTAATTGACAAAGGGACTCTTGAACATGGTTTTGAATGTCAATACACAGTTTCTGATACATATTTTATAGTTAAAAATAGTATAGGTTTATAAAAAGTATATAGCACAACTGAAATAATTAAAGGATGGTCCCCTCAGAACTTCCCAAATTGTATCTCCTTACTTCATATCACCCACAGCATTGCTACCAGAGTTCTTTGCCCAAAACACATAAATCCTGTGTGAAACCACTTGTGGGAAAATCACTCACAGATCAATGGGTACAACCACCATGGAAAACACTTAAGAAAACACCTCTTTAAATGGATTCTCCACATACCCTGTGATCCAGTATTATATTTATTCTAGAGAAACACTTACTTAATCAGGAGACATGTACACAAATGTCTTTAGAGCTACTGATCACCATAGAAGAAACCTGAAGTTGCTGAAATGCCTATTATTGTGAGAGTAAATCAAAAACTGTGACATATCAAACAACGTAACATTTCTGCACTCAAAACAAATGAACTACAGAGGCATGCAGTGATATGGACTTTAGTAGCACAATATTAAAGAAAAAAAGTAAATCCCCAAATAAACCATAAGTGTGATACCTACTTTCTAAAGTTAAAAACAAAGTAAACTTTTGAAATTAAAATGTAATTTAATTAAAATCACATTAAAAAGAAAGCAAGGGAATGATGAACACAGAATTTAGGATATGTGCCCCATGGCTGTGGGAAATCAGGGGATAGGTTAGTAGAAGAAATATAATTCAGTGCAGGTTATTGTTAAGGTCCTAACTTTTCCTTGGGATGGTTGGTCCATGAATAATTATAACATTTTAAAAATATATAATTATATATCTTAACATCTTAAAAAAGGGAGGAGGTCACTTATGGAACAACAGATAGAATATTTCATGGATCAAAGATTATGTTTTATCCAAGCCAGTGTCAGATCCTTTTTAGAAAACACAGATGACTCCTATTCTCCACAGGAGCAGAATCCAAACATTTTTATTTATACAGGCCTATTTATGAAATATTATTGCAAGCACACCCAAAATTCATACAAATAATGATTTAAAAATTATATACATATTTATAAGTATGTTGATTTATAATTTTTAAATAATTTATATACTAGAATTATCTCATTTATAGTTATGTTTTCCTCAGTTTACATAATGTGTAACTTATACCTCAAAACACTTATTACCTCATAATTGATATTTTTAAAGAATTAAAATAAAATAAACATATTATCAATTTACTTTTTTTCTTTCTTTTTTTGTAATTAGAGGCTTAGAGGTCCGGTACCAATCATTGCTTGATAAATAGAGATGGCACTGAGAAAACAATCAAATAATGACCATAAAATCCATCATCAATGCACAACCATATTGTTACTCACTTTATTTTCCTCTCCTAGCAGTCTCCAAGTAAACTTTGAGCTTGTGAATAAGAGAGATTGTTGACAAGTAATAGGAAACAATTAGGAAAGTGGTTTTTTCCTTGTCTTATTTCTTTGTTAGTGAATTGGAAGCACTGTAAGTTGCATAACCCATATCCATTCCTCAAGATTCCTTACTAATATAATCCTGATTTTATTTATTACAGCAATATAATCAGCTCCAATATCCCTTACAGGTAGGCATAACATTAGATGTTCAATGAGATGACCTGGAGCTTCCTGTGAAATCTTTCTCTTTTCTAATAAATAGGTTCAGGCATATCTCACATCTACCTTCCTTTTTATATTTACTTTGAACATGAACATGATGTCTGAGGTTGTAATAATGACACAATAAGCATGATAGTGAGATCAATAAAATAGGCGTGGCAAAAGTAACATGCTTGGTTGCCAGATGACATCCCTGAATGTCTCAATCCAATACCTCTTATTATTTTGAAAAAATGAGCAAATAACACAAACAAAAAATCTGTTTGCTTAAGCTATAATTTTATAGCTTATAAAATTATAAGCTATAATTTTTCTGTTAGCAGGTTAGCTACGTGGAAAATATGGTATGAGTCCTGATAATGGCTTTGAAGTTGAAATAATTGATAATATAATTCTTTAAAATGGCATGTGGATATGAATTGTAATAGAATAATTTTAAAATTACATCATTTGCACATCTGAACTTGTGGACTACAATTCATTAATTCACTTTTAATACTAAAACTTGTTAATAATAGAACATGATTCATATAAATACATATATAATACAAAGAGACATATATAATTGTAAATGGTTTATTATTTCTGAAAATTTTTATTTAACCCACTAAATTACTTCAAATTAAAGACATGGTTCTAAACCCAATACACTGTGATAATTTTAATGATGATATATTTAAAAATCTAACTCATGATAAAAATGAAGAATTAAATGGAAAAACTGGATCCATAGTTCATGTCATGAGCCACATTTTGCAGTCTTATCCACCTATGATGCAAAAGTTTCTTATTGCTATTTAAATTTGATAGGCAAATTTCCCTTATTACACTTAGTTGTTGAAAAAAATTGAATACTTTAACCTTTTACACAAGTTGGAAATTCTGTTTCCAAGTTCTTTGAGAGGGCAATTTTGAAAAAAATTTCTAGTTGCTATACATATTTATTGTTTTCAGTGATAAAAATCACATGACAATGAAAATATTTCCAATTACTTTTATGTTTTCCATGTTGAGAATGTTAGTTTTGCTTATAATTTTAAAACATCTTTATATTCAAGGGTAGTATTTTGGCTTCCCTTTTAAAAATGCACCTGGATAGAATACTATTGAAAATACCTATTACGTAAAAGTACAGCAAATTTGGTACTACACCTTCTTTTTTAAATATATAACTTTTTTAAGCTCAACAGCTCTGTAGTACTCTGTCCCAAGATAGTCAGTGAATTGTGTGTAGAGCAAAATATTTTTTAGTTCAAGTACTGTACTTTGAAGATGAAGCACCTACAGGACACCTCCAAAATGACTCAGTAGAGCTTGTAAGACCCTTGATTCATGGGTCCCAGCCTCCTTTCTGAGCCACACATGGAACCTTTCCTCTCTTCTAGATGCACCATATATCTAAACTTCCCCCAACTTCCATTTATTTTCCTAAACATGGTGAACTCTTTGTAACTCCATCTATCTGGAAAACTCTCACTGTTTCACCAACATTCAAAATAAATGACACCACTTCTTTGAAATATTTCTTGAAGTTCCTATGCCGAATTAATCTTTGTGTGGTTTGTATATTCACAGCTACTGACTAATCTCTAAGATTACATATTACAATATATTATAGTTATCAGTACAAATGGCTGCTTTCCCTGCCAGACAGTGATCAATCCAGGTGAACAAAAACTTTCTACAGCATGGACTAATTTTATTTAACTCTATTCTTCCTCTATAGAATCTTGTACATAGGAGGGATAAGTCCTTGTTAAATGCCAAATAAATGAATGAACTAGTGTTTAAATAAATCAGTGAATGACTAAATGGAATTTAAGAAAGGAACATTGAATTCTAGTGAAAATTCTGATGAAGTTAATTCAATTTTAGCAAGTTTGGGCACTGGATCTATGTAGATAGTTGGTACCAATAAACTCTCTGCACTCTTCCCTGGGGTATTTCAATAAAGAAGCAAAATAATCTGTCTCACTCCAACTTCTCATCAACATATGTTTACAGAATCATCCTGTTATTTGTTCTGAGGTTTGAAAACTTAAAAGGTAATGGGAGAAATTAGTACTAGATTTAATAGAGATATAATATACATGCAACATGGATACTAGTTTCCAGAAGCTATTCTTTTTATAGGAAACATCCAGCAAGCACCCAGTTAATGACAATCAAGTCAAGACATGCATGACACATGTCCCAAGAAAGCTGTGGAAGAAAATAAGAATAACTGACTTCTGATTCTTTTTAAGATCATGTTTTCAAAAGGGCTTTATAAATTTAAAAACACCATCAATGGTAAGAGATTGTTCAGAGTGTTATAGGGGAAAACTTTTGGCAGGCCAATGGAAAGAAGAATCACTTCTTGAAAAAGTTCTAGGGAGTAAATGAATAGCAGTTGAGCTGGGGCTGGAAATGATTTCAGACTCTGTAGCCACACACATAAAGCATCATAGTCGTGAAACTGCCTGTTTGATATGATGGATGTCATGAGAGCTTTCATTTGGCCATAATGGTCAACATTAAAGCGTAGAAGAATCCTACCTCATGCCATTATTTAATATCTCTCTGAAAATTGTAAGTCCTGAAGGCTCACACTGTTGTTTTATTGAGAAACTTTTAATGCATTGACTCATCTTCAAATATGATGGATCATTTTGTGTGCCCAGCCGTGACATCATTTCCTAACTTGATGTATTAAGTAATGATACATTCAGCCTCCTTAAGTGATCACCTTAATTATGACAATGGATAAGTATGATCACTAAACTAATGACAGCTGTCACCATCAGCCACAGGAGTAACAGATGAGTTACAAGATCAAATTTACATCAACTTCATAATGTCTGGTGATTGAGAGTAAGGAATAACATAGAAGGATTAAGAATATATCTCAGAAACTTTAAAGATAAAACATAAGATAGTGTTTCTCCTAATTCTCCAGAACAATAATGGAATGAGGCAATTCAGCTCCCAAAGTTATTTCAGTGAGGAAAATGTTCATAAACCATCCAAGTCAACTGATTCAACCAATCTTTTGTTTTTCCACTAGAGAATTAGACCAAGTGAAAAATCAAAATGTGACAATGGGATGCCTGAATATTAACATTTGTTGTACATAACCTGCCATTCCCCATTACCTTTGTAGATGTCACCATTCAACTCCATCTTTGCAAGAAAAAGATATATGGCATCCACCCCTCCTCCCAGGGCCTAGCCTCCCAGACTGCCTTACCTTTGCTCAATATCAAAACTAATCTTCCCTATCCTGTGTCTCCTAACGGGGCCTGTCCTCTTCTTTTTAAGGTTATCAAGAACTAATTTGTGTTAATAGTCAATGCAATATATTTATCATATTTGGACAGAACTCACTGGGAATAGAAAACATACTATTATAGATAAAGTTATTCTTGAATTCTGAGCTGAACCACTTCTAGAATCCTAGAATCCTTTCTTTTTTCTTGGCTATCAGGAAGCTCAGAATAAGCTGCTTGGTCAGGTCCCCTGATATCATTATTAACTTATCCCTCCAGAGGTTTTGGGTTTTGTTTTGTATCATTTATTTCAAGTTTTATATTTTAACTCCAAATGCAATTTTACACTATTTCTTCAATTTATATACATGTTTTGTTACAATTATACTCAAATCAGTAGAATATAATTGAATATTAATAATGAAATACAGAACTAGAATAACATGGATGCCTATGGAAAATTCATAGAGTTAAGTAACCATGGCAAATTGATGGGAATCAAAGTATGCCTAACTCTTTAAAATTATAGGTATAGAGTTAAGTGTATAGTTCAGAAGGAATACTTTTACTATATTCTGTACTTACCAGACCATATTTAGAATATTGAATTTGAATCTGAAAACCATATAAGAGGACTGTTAACTATTGGAGATAAATTTTTACAATCAGAGCAGCATCATGAGAAAAAGGGCTATCTTGAAAGGCCTTGGAATCTTGTTGGCAACTGCCTCACTTAATCCCCCAGGAGTCCTCCATCTAAATAAGTTAGATTCAGGAAAATGCATTGGTTCATAAGCACCAATGTATATTTGTCTAATATGCCTCTTCAAGTATCAACCTTCTTGCTGCTTTTGGACTTGTCAGATGTGACAGGGTGACTAATGTTTGTAAAATATTCCAAAAAATTTAAACAAACACAAGCAAAGCATGCATGTAGTAGGTCAGCAAACACATGAATACCCAGTTGAAATGACTATCTCTGAGCTAGGGTATTCTCTATATCTGGAGAAGAGTTGATAAACTTTATTCTGCAAGGTAAAACCCTCTGGAGGTTTTAACCATGTGAGTAGCAGGTTTGTTTATTTTATTTTTTATTTTGATTTTGTTTTAAATCAGGAGGTTCAGAGTAAGTGAGTAGAGGGACTTAATATCTTCTAATTTTCCCCAAATTTAACTTCAGAGTGTGATACACAGATTACTACTATGGCTTTTCCCAACACAGTAACACACAATTTTTTCTATTACCTTTAAAGTATGATTTAAATTTTTCAGTCTGGTAATCAAAATTCTCTAAGATCTGTTCTCAAGAAAATCACTCTACTGTCTATATTTCTCACCCAATATAAAACTGGGATAAAAAGATGCACCTATTTCCTCAATTGTAGATTGAGGTTTAAACAAGTAAAACAAAGATTAAATGATACAACATAAAGAGAGGGCATAGTCATTGAGAAATAGCCATCATCATCATCTTCTTCATCACTATCTTCATTATCAGGTATTTCATCATTCCACAATATTTATTGATCTCTTTCCTCAGAACACACACAATTCTGGGCACTGGAGAGAGAGAATATTAATCCATTGATTCTGAGTAAAAGAACCATAACATTACCAATAAATTTTGTCATAGAAAATAATTTTAATAATTTGCTACTCTTCACATTTCAGAGAAAAGGTGAGTCACAAGGAAACCATAAACCATCAATATTAACGGTTACAAAAGAATAAACTACTCAACTTCTTTCAATGTTCTGAGACCAATGTCAATGTAGTCTCCCACACCTTCCCTCTCTCTCTGATCTTGAGCAGTTTTTAAGAGAGGTAGAATCACAGAGTGGTCAGGTTCTCATACTCTGGAGTCTAATGACCTCGTTTGCATCCTGGTTCGGCTGCTGTCAGTGTGACCTGGGTCAAGTTACATACTTTCTTTGTGCTTCAGTTTTCTATATTGTAAAATGAAGATTACAAAAATGTATTAACCTCATTGGGTTGTTGTGAGGATTAGTGATGTAAAATACCTAAAACAGGTCCTAACACACAGTAAGTTTGAGATGGGATGATGATGATGATGATGATGGTTATGATGAAATGACTATGGTAAAGTGAGAATTTATCTTCAAAATGATTGCTTGCAAGATTTTCCATCATAAATACAAATCTAATGACATTTACTAGGCGGAGATTACTGAGACTAAATAATGATGTTGGCTATTTAAAGCAAGATTAAAATAAGAACCACACAAAAAGCTATTTCTCAGGTGAGATTTTAGTTAAAAATAAATTACTAAGGTCGCTTCTACCTTCTCCCCAGTTCCTAAAATGTCAGCTAGTGAAATTATATTAGATACCTATTGCTGTGTAACAAATTAATCTGAAATTTAGCAGCTTAGAAAAACACACATTTATTATCTCATGGTTTCTGTGGGTCAGGAATTCGGATAAGGTTTATTTATTTATTTATTTATTTATTTTATGGCCGTATAGTTGATTTACAATGTTGTGTTAGTTTCCAGTATACAGCAAAGTGATTCATATATATATATATATGTTATATATCAATATACACATATATGTGTGTATATGTGTATATATATATATATATATATATTCTTTTTCAGATTCTTTTCCATTATAGGTTATCACAAGATATTGAATATATTCTCTGTGCTATACAGTAGGTCCTTGTTGGTTATTTATTTTATATATAGTAGTGTGTATCTGTTAATTCCAAACTTCTAATTTATCCCTTCCCCCCGCTTTTCCCCTTTGGTAAACATAAGTTTGTTTTCTATGTCTGTGAGTGAATTTCCATTTTGTAAATAAGTTCATTTGTAGCATTTGTTTAGACCCCACATATAAGTAATATCGTATGATATTTGTCTTTCTCTGTCTGACTTACTTCACTTAGTATAATAATCTCCAGGTCTATCCATGCTTTTGTAAATGGGATTAGTTCATTCTTTTTTATGGCTGAGTAATATTCCATTGTATATAAATACACCACAACTTCTTTATCTATTCCTCTGTCGATATACATTCAGGTTGCTTACATGTCTTGGTAAATAGTGCTGCTATGAACACTGGGGTGCATGTATCTGTGTCCTCCAGCTCATGGTCTCTCACAAGGTTTTGTTCATGTTGTTATCCAGGGCCACAGCCATCTTGAGGTTCAACTAGAGCAGAATTTACTTCAAAGTTCACTCAGGAGTTGCTAGCAGGATTCAGTTCTTTGAAGACTGTAGGACCGAGAGCCTTAGTTCTTACTGGTTGTTGGCTGGAGGCCATGAGCCTCTCCATTAGACCCTTCATAACATGGTAGCTGGCTTCCATCAGAGCAAGCAGAGGGCCAGTGAAGATGAGCAAAATAGAAGCCTGAGTCTATCACAATCTAATCTTGGAAGTGCCATCTCTTTACTTTGGTCAAATGCTATTCTTCAGAAACAAGTCACTATGTCCAGCCTGCACTCAAAGGGAGGAGATTCCACAGCAGTGAGAGCAAAGTATATGTATAACTGAATCACTTTGCTGCACACCTGAAACTAATACAACATTGTACGTCAACTATACTCCAATAAAATTTAAAAAAAAAGAATAATGGAGTGTGTATCACTGGGGACCATATTAGAGACCACTTACCCCAACCTTATATAAAAGATATTTCATTCATGAGTTGCCTACTGTAGAAGGCTTGATATTCTATGCAGACTAATATAACCTGGTCTGGAGGGTCATGAAGTGCTCTGACTGCAATCCTTTAGCTGTCAAACTTAGGAAAGATTGTGAATATGAATGTTCATTTGTTTGCTTGTTGAATGCTTTTGTTTTTTATATTTTGAGGGGAAGAAGAAAATGCATTTTCAGGTTGGACTAAACTCAGAAATGCTTTCTTTCCCACCAAAAGCCAGAGAATAATATAATAGTCTTCCCACTGTTGTATTACAAATCAGACAAAAGAAGGGGAGGGAGAGAAAGAGTGAGAGAGAGAGAGAATCAGAACTGAAGAGGCAGAGAGCAGAGAGAGCACAGCTTAAGAGAAGACCCTTCCAGGGTAACACACAGTGTAGCCAGAAATCTTCAGAACCTGACAAAGGAGGATGCACACTCTGAGATCCAAGCATCATTCAGAAATATAAATCAGATAGGTCTCTAATCACAATCAATAAGAACAGTAATTAAAACTCATGGATCATTCAGTTTGTGACAGACACTGTTCCCACTTCGTAATTTTTAACTCAGTTTAATCTTTACAATAACCCTATGTAGGTCTTATCATCATTCTCTTTTTGTAGATGAGGAGACCTCTGCATAAGCAGGTAAAGGAATTTGCCCAAGGTCATACAGCTTGTTAATGGCAAAGCTGGTATTTGAACAGAGACAGCAGGCTCCAGAGCCTGTGTACCAAACCACTGGTGAAGATGCTCTACTTAAAATGTGATGGTACCAGTTACCATCCTGTCCCATGTGCATGGAACAAGAACAGCATAGGGCAGATGTAAAGTTAATGGCCTTGAACAAGAAAGAACGTTCAAATAAGCCAAAGCAGAGTTGTTTTTTTTTAGCTGCACTTGGTTATAGTTTCACCAATCGCCTATGACAACAAGCACTGTTCAGGTGAGTAGTCTGTTGATATATATAGTTACATAGTTATATAATACAACAAATTTAAATATATAGTTTATCATTCTCATTCTATGGGGTGAGTTCAGTTATTCTCAAGTAATCTTTTCATTGTCATGATAAAGCTCTTATTAATGATACTTTAGTATTGTAACTGATGATTAGACAAATCTTGACCATAAAATATTATGTTGTTTTCTGTAGTGGGCAAAACTTATAATCAGTAATTCATACATAGCAATAACTTTAAAAGACTTATTCTCTCCTTAGTGTATAAACATTACCCATCTCTTCTCTCCTTTTCTCTCTCTCTGTCTTACACACACACACACACACACACACACACACACACACACACACTTCTTCTCATCTGGTAGGGGAGTGAGAAAGGGAATAAGGAAATTTGCAAAGTCAAATTACCCCCAAAGAGTGCACTGACTTTCAGTTTTATTCTCCCTAAATTTATTGACCACCCAGCATGTTCCAGGAAACATTCTCTTGATATACTAGCTCAAACACAGATCCTTATTTTCACAGTGAAGTCACGATAGTTCTGATACAAGTCCACTGAGCCTGAAAGGAGATGGTGGCCATGACCAATGTTCCCATACAAGGTGCAACACACAGCAGGTGATTCTGAGAAAGAAAATAACTGAAAAGCAGGTTGCTAAGCAGATAAAAGAGGGTGAGTGCAGGGGAGAATAGGACTAAGTCACCTCACCCTGTTGCTTCCTGTCTTTCCCTTCCCTCCTCCTACAGATGATTACTTGTTCCTTGGGGATTTTTGATTAAACAGGAGCCTGAATGCATTAACCTTTTCTGTTTACAATACATTCATCAGAACACCCTTGTCATGCCCTTGAATTCCAGGGCTGGGCTCAGAGGGAAGCTACCATGATATCCAGCAAACCCTGGGCAAAATTTACCCAGTGAGGCTTGGAAAGCCTATACTGGGGTGCATAAATGAAATAATTTGTTTAAAAAGGGATCTTGTATAATTGCAATTTTGAGTCGGAGAAAAGTTCCAGAACTATGTTTATTTGATTAACTCTTCTCTAAAATAAGATTATACTAAATAGCCTGATATCCATATTTTAAATACATGTGGGTAAAGCCTTATTATATACACAGAAATTTCACATGTATTATCTCATCTGATCCTCAAAACAACCTGTGAGGTAGGGAAGAGAAAAGAAGGAAAAATATAAGAAAATATTATTAATTGAGATATATACTAGGCACTATGTTAAGAGCATATATTTTTTAATATGTTTATTCTTATAAGTGAAAAAGTCAAGACCAGTAAAGTTGGTTTCGAGATCTCTTAGGGTAGACGTTCTTGGGCACTGTGAATAGGACTATTCTTTGATATATGGGACTGCCCTGGATTTGCAGCCTATTTGGGGTTTCTGGCCCTACATGTGAAGCAGCATTGGTACTCCTCAATCAATTTGACAATTAGAAATGCCTCCACACATTTTCACTTGTCACCCATTAAAGTAGGTGTGGAGAGAGGGACATATATACAACCTCTGAGAATCGGGATTACAGCCTGCATTGGCTGATGCAAAGATCTGTTTGCCTATACCTGCTGAAGAGCTTTCCTCACTTTCTTGTATTAATATGGGCCGAGTTGGCAGCTTTCACACGCTGGAAGAATTGAGACGTCATCCAGAGTCAGAAATGTCAGTGTATGTATGTATGAGGAACAAGTTTTAGAGGCTGACAATGTGGGAAACAGTGAAGTAGTAGGAGAAAGAAAGTTCTGGACAGGACAGGTGGCCTGGATAAGAAGTTTGAGTATGATTCTGGAAAGTGGGGCAGGATTCAGTAATGGTGTCAGTGTAGGTCCAAGATACCAAGACAGACATAGAATGGAGATGTTTCTTGAGGAAATGCCTATGAAGTTACAGGAGAAAGAGCAAGAGTAGGCAGGGGAAGTTTTCAGACCTCCATGAGAGTCTTAAGTCCCAAGAAAGGAGATGGAGAATGAAGAGGAAGAACCCCAGACTATAGAGAAGTTCTGAGAGTCTCAACTAGCCAGGTAGGGGGCCCAGAGTGCAGTCACCTCTTAGAGGAGTTGGGGAAGTCTCAGGCAGAAATGTCTCTGCTCTAGTAGCCCTCCTGTGCTCAGCCATGGGATGGGAGCAGCCGAGGAGAGTGCAACCTAGGTGGGAATGCTGAGGCAGATCCCAGGGGTTCATCACTAGTCTGTCAGCACACTATATGGCTCACAGAAAATTCTCTCTTGAAAGGGATCTGAGCAGCACCTCCATGGCTGCATCCATCATGCTTCAGAGGGAGGGTACTCGAAGGAAGGAAGTGGTGAGATAAAAATGTCTCTGGGCATTGTTGTAGCAAAATTGAGTGTGCTCTGCCTCTATAGGTAAATGAAAAATGAGGGCAATAAGGGAAACTCTAAATGGCCACACTTGTGCAAACAGGACTAACTGCTAGCCCTCTCTGTCAATCTATGCATGCAAGACCAGTGTTACTTGGAGGCAGAAGATGCAATCAGAGACCAGGGAGGATTTTGGAAACTTCAGAAAGGGGGGATGTGATCCCAAACCAGCTCCTCCACTCACATCTTTACTTCTACCTTGCAGTTTTCTGCCTTTTGTTAACTGGGTAGGATGAAGCTGTCAGCCCAATTCCATTCAAGAACATTTTTCATTTTAAACTCATTTATTGATGTACTTATAACCAGAAGTATTTTCCCAAAGTACTTGAGGTAATATACAACCAGCGGCACTATAACACACATAGTAAGAACATGGAACACTCTAGTGAAACCATCTGTAGGGGGCAAATTACTATTCTTTAAGCAAGAAGGAGGATCTTGGGTAATAACAATACCTGCAGCTGAAAAACTGGGTACTTGTTAATAGGGGCAGAAATAGGTGGGATAATTACATAAGAAAAGGCAGGTAGAAGAAATGGGCACACATCACATTTTTGCTGAGCTCCAATACTATGTGTAAACTAGGCAAAAATGTGTGGCTGAAACCCACGTGGTTCCCTGATCAGCAGTACCAGCATCATCTGGAAACTTGTTGGAAATGCCACATCTTGGGGACCACCTGAGAAATCCTGAATTAGAGATTCTGGGATGAGGGCCAGCAATGTGTTTGAACAAGGCCTCCCAGGAATTCTGGTGTACAGGCAAGTTTGAGAACAACTGGCCTAAATAATGTTCACACAGTGACTTTCACAACTTGACATCTCTGCCTGTGTTACTGTTACTCGGTCCTTGAGTTAACTTTTCCTTTTTCCCTTCCAGTTGCACGTGTCCCAGACTCTTATTCCCTGCATTTTACTCCCATCTGCACACACACACACACACACACACACACACACACACACACACACACATGTAAACACACATACATACCCCACATGCACATTCAGGGACCACACCCTTGATTTTAATTTTCCATGTATAAAATATGCATCCATCTGTCTTCAGAAAAAGTTCATAGACCTACCTCAATTACCCTCATGGTCTGGACCCCAAACTAATCCAACAGGTTTCCAAGAAAATCCTGTTTCCCCAAATGAAAGGAAATAATATTTGACTTCTCCCCTACAAGTAGAGATAGATCACATCTGTGTCTTCATATTTTGATGGGACTTAGAAGAAATATAAGGACTGTTTTTGGTTGGGAGGTGGTGGTTGGGGGAAGGTGGATAGTGTTAAATCCATTCCTCTTAACACCTGTTTTTTCCTAAAAAGTATGTGTGTAAGACAATCCCCAAAGAGGTTTGGCTACTAGAAGGGAATTGAAACACTAAACGCCATCCTTGGGTGAAACTTTTCTTACAAACAGGAGGTAGAGTGGGGTCAGCGATACGAGGTAAATTCAGAGTTCTTTATGTAGGGAGCTAGATAACATTGTATTGCATGCATTTTCCTTTTTATTCCCATTTTGTTCTCTGTTGGTGTTCTTCCTTAAGTCTTATTGAAACCATAGCCTCCTGTGGCTGTTAGAGAAAACAAGAAATTGATTTGGTATAAATGCTTAGATAGTTTTCAAGAAAAAGAAGAACACATTTGGGGGCCAGTATGGTTGTGGCAACAATAAATACTGTGAAAGACCCCAAGTGATGGTAAACCTCGCAAAGAAAGTGAATTCCTTTTAGTCCATTTACCTTTGGATTCTCTTTCATGGTCCCCAAGTCCAGGAAATTCTAAAAGCAATGGAAATTAAAGTCCAAAATATAATTTTAAGTCATTTGCATGGTCTGTATGAGGCCCATAGCATGTACTGCAAATTGCTTCTGAAAAGCAACTTTTGGTCCTGCAAAAATACAGTCGTGAATTGTTGGCTGAAATTAGCTCCCTCACTTAGCTACAAGAGCATAATTACACACATCAAGGAAAAGAAGACCAGACAAGCAAAGAACTTGCTGGGAAAAAGAAAAAATTTAAAATGTACCATTGAGCCCTGGTAGACTGAACACTGCTAAATGGTTTGCCAGATCCAATTTTGATGATTATTTAGCAATCTCCTACATGCAGCATCAAAGTTCCCAAGGCATATCCTAAATTGAAGGATACTTGTAATAAAAAGATAGAAGCCTACAACTCTCATTTTTACCAAACATTAATAAAAATCGAATTAGAAGCAAGTGCCTTGAAAGGCTACCGGCAAAAGGTTTCAGTATTGTAACAGTGTGAATCTGATAAGAAAAGGAAATGTTCTTCTCTCTTTTTTTATTATATGAATAATATAAATACCACTTTTTTAAAAACTTGTGAAAAAGGCCAAAAAAATCCCATATCCTAATACATCTAGAAAGCATGGATTCTATTTTTTCACTTTGCAAAGAATACATAAATATGAAAGGCAGCCACCGTGATTAAAAGTTGCACAACCACCTCAAACCACAATAGATAATCTGACTCCAAATGCCCTTTTCATTATTCTTAATGAAATGCGACTTCATTTTCCTACACACTTGAAACTGTGTTAGCTGAGATTTCAAACATGTAAATGAAGCTGAAAGCTCCAAAGAAAACCTCCATTCTCTGTTTCCAAAGGCCATGTGAGGACACCAGCTTGTACCAAGTGAACACATGGGAGGCATAGAAGGGAGATGGTGGGTTATTAACTTTTTACTTTATCCCTTTTGTACTTAGGCTCGTTCTCTGGTGGATTTTGTTTCACATGCTCTCATGGGTACAGTTAAAACTGGTTCTGGGTCATATTGAACCAGATATCATTTCAGAAAGACTTCTATTTTAAAGTGACACCCTCCAGGACCAATGCCAAAGTCCTCAGAGGTCCCTTTGTGCTGTACTATTTTATTATCTAAATACAGGCACCATGGTACTCCCAGAGGCTCTGTGGAAAGAGCATTGGATTGGGTACAGGAAAACTTGAAGCACAAGTCCAATCCAAATTTTTCTTTAATATATGTATGCTCTTAACCAAAAAGGACATAACATAAACAGGCAAATGCTCTATTACTCTTATATGGGTAAACAGCACGAGACAATCTGATCCCCTTGTTTATTCTATCCCTCCTGTTTCCTTGCTTCATTTCTCAGTGGAAAGGAAGTTTGGGGTTATGGGCAGGTAGGATTAAGAATGCAGGGAAGAGGGTTTGAGAAAAAGACTTTGGCATCAGACATGATGAGAGTGACTTGTACCCCTTACAAGCCTACAAGACCACACATACCTGGCTCCTGATTCCTCTCTCATCCCACTCTCCCCCTACGCTTACTGTTGATAGAGAAGGCTTCTTTCTTTTCCTTGATATTAAGATCATTTCTTTTTAACTCTTTGCTGAATACTGTAATTGGAATGTTCTTTGCCCAAATTTTCATGTAGGTAGTTGAAATCATTGTTCAGGTCTGAACTTTGAACTCACCTACTGAGAGAACCCTAACTGATCTTCTTATGTAAAATGACACCTCCACATACATGCACACAATCTCTGTAGCCTGTTCTCTTCTGTTACTTTTTCCATAGCACTTACAGTCTCTAACTTTATCTGGTGTGTTTAATTGTTTCTTTGTCAATTGTCAGGCCCTCCCAAATCACACCAGGATGGAAGCATCATTTGAGCAGGGATCTTGTCTACTGTGCTCACTGCCCCATCCTTGTGTTCTAGTATAGTGTAAGATCACTGTCTCCCTCACCACTGAATTATCCATATTGCCTCCTCCTCAGTTGCTCAAAATATGTACATTAAAAATTGAATTGTCAGAAGAGTTAAACATGATCTCTACCCCTGATTTGCTTATAATTAACTTGAGGAGATTTGTATTAAACATACACAAAGCTTAGTAGTAAAAGGCTCACATAAGATTTCAAGAGGCAGTTGAGGAAGATGGCGGAAGAGTAAGACGCGGAGATCACCTTCCTACCCACAGATACACCAGAAATACATCTACACTTGGAATTGCTCCTATAGAACACCCACTGAACGCTGGCATAAGACCTCATGTAAGGCCAACTATCCCAAGGCAGGGGAACACAATCAGATTCACAGGTTGCATCAGACCGAAATTCTCCGGACCACCCAGTTCCAGAAACTGCCCTGGAGACATTCCGGACCACCCAGTTCCAGGAACTGACCTGGGGACTTTGAACCCGGCCCAGCCTTCCCGCCTTTTGAGGGGCGGGAATAACGGTCCCCTAGGATACCCGAAAAGACCACCAAGTAAGGAATACCCTGCGCCCTCCCAGATTCACCACACCCCTTTCCCTTCTTCCCCTATAAAATCTTGCCCAACCCTTGCCCGGGTGCGATTTCTCTGGCCCCTTTCTCTCGAACCAGTGAACCTCGCCCGGGAGCGCTCCCTAATAAAGCTCACTTGAAGCTTTCCTCTGTTTCGCGGTGCCCTTTGTTAAGATCCGACCTTACACCTCACACCTCCCAAAAGGCAAGAAACTCCCCCACGTATCTGGGTAGGGCAAAAGAGAAAAGAAAAAAACAGAGACAAAAGAATAGGGACGGGACCTGCACCAGTGGGAAGGAGCCATGAAGGAGGAAAGGTTTCTACACACTAGAAGCCCCTTAACTGGCAAAGACGGAGGGCGGAAGGGGGGGAAGCTTCAGAGCCACGGAGGAGAGCGCAGTAATGGGGGTGCGGAGGGCAAAGCGGAGAGATTCCCAGACAGAGGATCAGTGCCGACCAGCACTCACCAGCCCGAGAGGCTTGTCTGCTCACCCGCCGGGGCAGGCGGGGCTGGGGGCTGAGGCTCAAGCTTCGGCCAGAGCGCAGGGAGAGGGCTGGGGTTGGCGGCGTGAACACAGTCTGCAGGGGGCTAGTGCACCACGGCTAGCTGGGAGGGAGTCTGGGAAAAGTCTGGAGCTGCCGAAGAGGCAAGAGACTTTTTCTTCCCTCTTTGTTTCCTGGTGCACGAAGAGAGGGGATTAAAAGCGCTGCTTAAAGGAGCTCCAGAGATGGGTGTGAGCCGTGGCTAACAGTGCGGACCCCAGAGACAGGCATGAGATGCTAAGGCTGCTGGTGCTGTCACCAAGAAGCCTGTGTGCGAGCACAGGTCACTATCCCGGGAGCCTGTGTAGCCCACCACTGCCAGTGTCCCAGAATCCAGGAGCAACTTCCCCGGGAGAACGCACGGCGCACCTCAGGTTAGTGCAATGTCACGCTGGCCTCTGCCGCTGCAGACTGGCCCCACATCGAGCCCGTTCCTCCCGCCCCCCGGCACGAGTGAGCCAGAGCCCCCGAATCAGCGGTTCCTTTAACCTCATCCTGTCTGAGCAAAGAACAGATGCCCTCAGGCGACCTACATGCAGAGGTGGGGCCAAATCCAAAGCTGACACCTGGGAGCTGTGAGAAAAAAGAAGAGAAAGGGAAATTTCTCCCAGTAGCCTCAGGAGCAGCAGATTAAATCTGCACAATCAACTTGATGTACCCTGCATCTGTGGAATACCTGAATAGACAATGAATCATCCCAAATTGAAGAGGTAGACTTTGAGAGCAAGATATATTATTGTTTCCCCTTTTCCAGTTTTTGTGAGCGTGTATGTGTATGCTTCTGTGTGAGGTTTTGTCTGTCACCATTTGTCCTAGGATTCTGTATGTCCGTTTTTTTTTTTTTTACTTTAAAATTTTTTTCTTAATTATCTTAATTTTATTTTATCTTACTTTATTTTATTATATTTTATCCTCTTTCATTCTTTCTACTTTTTCTCCCTTTTATTCTGAGCCGTGTGGATGAAAGGCTCTTGGTGCTCCAGCCAGGAGTCAGTGCTATGCCTCTGAGGAGGGACAGTGAACTTCAGGACACTGGTCCACAAGAGACCTCCCTGCTCCATGTAATATCAAAGAGTGAAAATCTCCCAGAGATCTCCATCTCAACCCCAAGACCCAGCTTCACTCAACGACCAGCAAGCTACAGTGCTGGACACCCTATGCCAAACAACTAGCAAGACATGATCACAGCCCCATCCATTAGCAGAGAGGCTGCCTAAAATCATAATAAGGCCACGGACACCCCAAAACACACCACCAGACGTGGACCTGCCAACCTAAAAGACAAGATCCAGCCTTATACACCAGAAGACAGGCACTGGTCCCCTCCAAAAGGAAACCTACACAACCCACTGAATCAACTTTAGCCACTGGGGACAGACAGCAAAAACAACGGGAACTACGAACCTGCAGCCTGCAAAAAGGAGACCCCAAACACAGTAAGATAAGCAAAATGAGAAGACAGAAAATCACACAGCAGATGAAGCAACAAGGTAAAAATCCAACAGACCTAACAAATGAAGACAAAATACGCAGTCTACCTGAAAAAGAATTCAGAATAATGATAGTAAAGATGATCCAAAATCTTGGGAATAGAATATAGAAATACAAGAAACATTTAAAAAGGACCTAGAAGAACTAACGAGTAAAGAAGCAATGATGTACAACACAATAAATGAAATTTAAAATACTCTAGAAGGGATCAATAGCAGAATAACTGAGGCAGAAGAATAGATAACTGACCTGGAAGACAAAAGAGTGTAAATAACTACTGCAGAGCAGAATAAAGAAAAAAAAAAATAAAAAGGACTGAGGCCAGTCCTAGAGACCTCTGGGACAACATTAAACACACCAACATTCGAATTATAGGGGTCCCAGAAGAAGAAGAGAAAAAGAAAGAGACTGAGAAAATATTTGAAGAGATTATACTTGAAAACTTCCCTAATATGGGAAAGGAAATAGTTAATCAAGTCCAGGAAGCACAGGCAGTCCCATACAGGATAAATCCATGGAGAAACACACCAAGACACATATTAATCAAACTATCAAAAATTAAATACAAAGAAAACATATTAAAAGCAGCAAGGGAAAAACAACAAATAACACACACGGGAATCCCCATAAGGTTGACAGCTTATCTTTCAGCAGAAACTCTGCAAGTCAAAAGGGACTGGCAGGACATATTTAAAGTGATGAAGGAGAAAAACCTACAACCAATATTACTCTATCCAGCAAGGATCTCATTCAGATTTGATGGAGAAATTAAAACCTTTATAGACAAGCAAAAGCTGAGAGAGTTCAGCACCACCAAACCAGCTTTACAACAAATGCTAAAGGAACTTCTCTAGGCAAGAAACACAAGAGAAGGAAAAGACCTACAATAACAAACGCAAAACAATTAAGAAAATGGGAATAGGAGCATACATATTGATAATTACCTTAAATGTAAACAGGTTAAATGCTCCCACCAAAAGACACAGACTGGCTGAATGGGTACAAAAACAAGACCCATTATATATGCTGTCTACAACACACCCACTTCAAACCTAGGGACACAGACTGAAAGTGAGGGGATGGAAAAAGATATTCCATGCAAATGGAAGCCAAAAGAAAGCTGCAGTAGCAATTCTCATATCAGACAACATAGACTTTAAAATAAAGACTATTACAAGAGACAAAGAAGGAGACAACATAATGATCAAAGGATCGATCCAAGAAGAAGATATAACAATTGTAAATATTTATGAACCCAACATAGGAGCACCTCAATACATAAGGCAAATACTAACAGCCATAAAAGGGGAAATCAACAGTAACACATTCATAGTAAGGGACTTTAACACCCCACTTTCACCCATGGACATATCATCCAAATGAAAATAAATAAGGAACCACAAGCTTTAAATGATACATTAAACAAGATGGACTTAATTGATATTATAGGACATTCCATCCAAAAACAACAGAATACACATTTTTCTCAAGTGCTCATGGAACATTCTCCAGGATAGATCATATCTTGGGTCACAAATCAAGCCTTGGTAAATTTAAGAAAATTGAAATTGTACCAAGCATCTTTTCCGACCACAATGCTATGAGACTTGATATCAATTACAGGAAAAGATCTGTAAAAAATAAAACACATGGAGGCTAAACAATACACTACTTAATAACGAATTTTCACTGAAGAAATCAAAGAGGAAATCAAAAAATACCTAGAAATAAATGACAATGGAGACACTATGACCCAAAACCTATGGGATGCAGCAAAAGCAGTTCTAAGAGGGAAGTTCATAGCAATACAATCCTACGTTAAGAAACAGGAAACATCTTGAATAAACAACCTAACCTTGCACCTAAAGCAATCAGAGAAAGAAGAACAAAAAATCCCCAAAGTTAGCAGATGGAAAGAAATCATAAAGATCAGATCAGAAGTAAATGAAAAAGAAATGAAGGAAACAATATCAAAGATCAATAAAACTAAAAGTTGGTTCTTTGAGAAGATAAACAAAATTGATAAACCAGTCGTCAGACGTATCAAGAGGAAAAGGGAGAATACTCAAATCAATAGAATTAGAAATGAAAAAGGAGAAGTAAAAACTGACATTGTAGAAATACGAAAGATCATGAGAGATTAGTACAAGCAACTCTATGCCAATAAAATGGACAACCTGGAAGAAATGGACAAATTCTTAGAAATGCACAACCTGCCAAGACTGAACCAGGAAGAAATAGAAAATATGAACAGACAAAACACTAGCACTGAAATTGAAACTGTGATTAAAAAATTTCCAACAAACAAAAGCCCAGGACCAGATGGCTTCACAGGCGAATTCTATCAAGCATTTAGAAAAGAGATAATACCTATATTTCTCAAACTCTTCCAAAATGTAGCAGAGGGAGGAACACTTCCAAACTCATTCTATGAGGCCACCATCTCTCTGATATCAAAACCAGACAAAATGTCACAAAGAAAGAAAACTACAGACCTATATCATTGATGAACATAGATGCAAAAATCCTCCACAAAATATTAGCAAACAGAATCCAACAGCACATTAAAAAGATCATACACCATGATCAAGTGCGGTTTATTCCAGGAATGCAAGGATTCTTCAATATACACAAATCTATCAGTGTGATAAACCATATTAACAAATTGAAGGAGAAAAACCCTATGATCATCTCAATAGATGCAGAGAAAGCTTTTGACAAAATTCAACACCCATTTATGATAAAAACCCTGCATAAAGTAGGTGTAGAGGGAATTTTCTCAACATAATAAAGGCCATATATGACAAACCCACAACCAACCTTATCCTCAATGGTGAAAAACTGAAACCATTTCCACTAAGATCAGGAAAAAGACAAGGTTGCCCACTCTCACCACTATTATTCAACTCAGTTTTGGAAGTTTTAGCCATACCAATCAAAGAAGAAAAATAAAAGGAATCCAATCGGAAAAGAAGTAATAAAGCTGTTACTGTTTACAGATGACATGATACTATACATAGAGTATCCTAAATATGCTACCAGAAAACTACTAGAGCTAATGAATGAATTTGGTAAAGTAGCAGGATACAAAATTAATGCACAGAAATCTCTGGCATTCCTATACAATAATGATGAAAAATCTGAAAGTGAAATCAAGAAAACACTCCCATTTACCATTGCAACAAAAATAAAATATCTAGGAATAAACCTACCTAAGGAGACAAAAGACCTGTATGCAGAAAATTATAAGACACTGATGAAAGAAATTAAAGATGATACAAATAGATGGAGAGATATACCATGTTCTTGGATTAGAAGAATCAACATTGTGAAAATGACTCTACTACCCAAAGCAATCTATAGACTCAATGCAATCCCTATCAAACTACCACTGGCATTTTTCACAAAACTAGAACAAAAAAATTCACAATTTGTATGGAAACACAAAAGACCCCAAATAGCCAAAGCAATCTTGAGAACGAAAAACGGAGCTGGAGGAATCAGGCTCCCTGACTTCAGGCTCTACTACAAAGCTACAGTAATCAAGACAGTATGTTACTGGCACATAAACAGAAATATAGATCAGTGGAACAGGATAGAAAGCCCAGAGATAAACCCACACACATATGGTCACCTTAGCTTTGATAAAGGAGGCAAGAATATACAGTGGAGAAAAGACAGCCTCTCCAATAATTGTTGCTGGGAAAACTGGACAGGTACATGTAAAAGTATGAGATTAGATCACTCCCTAACACCATACACAAAAATAAGCTCAAAATGGATTAAAGACCTAAATGTAAGGCCAGAAACTATCAAACCCTTAGAGGAAAACATAGGCAGAACACTCTATGACATAAATCACAGCAAGATCCTTTTTGACCCGCCTCCTAGAGAAATGGAAATAAAAACAAAAATAAACAAATGGGACCTAATGAAACTTCAAAGCTTTTGCACAGCAAAGGAAACCATAAACAAGACCAAAAGACAACCCTCAGAATGGGAGAAAATATTTGCAAATGATGCAAGTGACAAAGGATTAATCTCCAAAATTTACAAGCAGGTCATGCAGCTCAATAATAAAAAAAACAAAGCACCCAATCCAAAAATGGGCAGAAGGCCTAAATAGACATTTCTCCAAATAATATATACCAAAGAAGATATATGTAATCTTATTGTTTACACTCCATAATGGAAATTATTATTAGTTTTATTATTATTATTAATAATAGTCTTGGTCTAAGAATTGACTAGCATTCTTCTATAGGCTGTCCTGTGATCAGTGGTAAGTTTTTTCATGGTCATAAAGAGTTAATCAAATTCAGACTCTCTAGATCCACCATCTTTGACAAGAAAAAAAAAAAGGGATACAACAGTTTTCCTTGATGAACCTTCAAGAAGAACTGTGTTCACAATGAATTCTTAGGTAAATTTTGGAGCAGGTAAAAGTCGACATTTTCTCCCTTCCCAATGTCATTTTGCTTCTCAGATTTTCCTTTTGCTAGTCCACCCTCTATGGCCAATGCTCGGTCCTTCCAGTTATCTGGGAAACAGATTATGTATTTCACCTCCAGTTTCCTCTGCCTCCCTGCCTTGGCCCTTTCAGACTTAAGTTCAGCACTTAAGTCAGCTTTGCTTGGATGCAATTTCTCCTTGTCTTTGATCTACTAATTAGCATGAACAGCTTTTCTACTTAGATGTCAAGGATATATTCGATTCTCACACCACTTACACAGTGCATACTGTCCATTAGGACCTGCACTAAGCACTAGCAAGATGGACTGATTTGAGATAACTTTCCAACACTAACTTCAAGGAGCTTAAAGTTTAGTTGAGGAATTATGAAACAAACAAGTTAAACAATTAGAAGAATAAAACAGTACAGAATTGAAAAAAAATTGAAAAGAACAGAAACATGTTAAGCTGTTGTGTCTTTAAGATTCTTATGAGAGACAATTGTTTGGTATTGAGGAGACTTCTCCCATTAAAAAAAAAAAGGAAAAATCTAAAACCTATGTTATTAATGATAATTTGCAGTTCAGTGGGAAAAAAACCCTCTATTCAAACATGAAATGTCTATAATCTAACATCTCTGAATAATTTTAAACATACCTAATCAGCATAAAAACTGTTGCTAAGAAAAATGTTAAAATGAAATTCCTAATAACTATAAACTTTGTTAAGGGCTTACAGTGTGTTAACACTTCACTGGAAAATAGGAGAAACAAGGGCTGCCCCTTATAGTAGGGAGACAACAGGAAACCAGGGACTTATGCACTTCCTTTCTGCATAAGAATAAGAGGAAGATATTTTTCATTTACATAAAGAATGACACCTCTAAGGTCAATCAATCCCCAGGTGCTCAGGACTAGAGAAAAAAGGAAAGAAAGGATTGTCCCTTTGAGAGTGCAGGGATTCATTGCATAAGAACAAGTCATTCATAAGTCAAGTACTCCCCAAGTATGGAACTGCAGGTGAATGTAATAAATAACAATGTCCTCCTCTGTACAGTGAGGGCTTTGAACTGGATGATTTCTCATTTTCCATTCAGCTCTACTATACTAAGTCTCCTTGTAGGGCATTCTAAGACTGAAATGGTTGGTATGGATCCTTCATGCATTATGAGTTGGGAATAGGGAGCATCAAGAATGATGCCAAATGTTTTCGTGAACAGGGAGGAGAGTACACTGAGCCTTGAGGGGATCAAGAGCATTTGCCTATGTGCAGAGGAAGCAGCAGGAATTCATGAGAGGGCAACCACAGGAACTAAGACTTGGGGATGCATTCAAGGAAGATTAAAACTGACGCAGAGGATCCAAGGGAAATAACAGGAAAAGAGCTTCTGGAGGGGTCCAGAAAATAAGGCAGCTCTGTTTATGAGAGAGCTGCTCACCCTACAAAGTGCTATGGAGTTTATGCCAACATCATGGAACCTTCACCCCAAAGGACCCAGCAATGTGATTCCTTCAAATTGAGGGGTTTTCAAACACTTTTTCTCACTCCAATTATGACAACACTAAGCATCCTGTTGTTAAACAATAACTTTCAAAAAGTGATAAAATCATGATTTTCATTCAGGTGTAAAAATAAACATGTGTTAAAGTTTTATATAACTCATTATTAATGAGATAACTCATAAAATATTGCAAACAGTTCAACAGATGTATTTATAGATCCACAATTTTAAATGAATGAACAAACGGAGGCAAACTGGTCTCTTCCACAGTGAGGGAGGGAAGTCAATTGACAAATCTGCCTGTCTGTAGACAAGAATTATTTTGTATTGTTATCAGCTACAATCCACAGTGTTATAAAATAACTCAAAGACAATGAAAGAATAAGACGAGGTAGCCTGGAAAGTTATAATCTTAAAAATGCATAGTTTCGTCTGAAGCATGATTTTTTTCTCTAGGCAGCTCTGACTATTTTTAATGTAAATTATGTTTATAATGCTGGAACCTCCTCTGAAAAGCCTTGATTTCAATTCTCTATCCATAGACCTAGGTCTCCATTGTAGAATTTATATGCCAAGACAAGAATAGCTAACAGTTTGCAATTATTTAATGAGTTCTCTATTTTAACTATAAATAAATGTCAACACTTTTCAGAGAGTTGTTTCGACAGTAAAACAGAGGAGAAAGAAGTATGGTAGATGGTAGATTCCATCAGAAATGGAGGACTAGGACAAAGTGGAGAGTGGCAGGAAATGAAGGAAAGAGCAACTCTGATGAATTTATGAGGAAGTAATGTCTAATCTGGGACTATAAAGATTAGTGTCTGACTGAGAATTCAGGAGGTGAGTGGGCTTTAGACGGAGGAGCACAATTTTGAAAGTCCCAGAGTAAATAGGAGTATGGACCAATGGAGAACTCACGTGATGTTGTCAGCATACAGATGTAACCAAGGAAGGGAAAGAAGTAACATGGAAATGAAGCCAAAAAGATTTTTTTTTAAACAAACCATATTCAGAACACAGTTATTTCTATTTTAACTGTGTTCTCGCTAACGTATAGGGCTGTTGTGTTTTTTTTCTTTCTTGAGACTTTACTTTTTAGAGCAGTTTTGTGTTTATACCAAAATTGAAAGGGAAGTATTGAGACTTCTCATACACTCCCTGCCTCTGCACATGCATAGCCATTATCAATATCACTCACCAGAGTGGTATAATTTTTACCAAAGATGAGTCTACATTGACATAACATAATCATCCAAACTCCACAGTTTACCTTAGGGTTCACTCTTGGTGTTGCATATTCTATGGGTTTGGACAAATATATAGTGACATACAACATACATCATAATATTATACAGAATATTTTCACTGCCTAAACACCCACTATGCTCTGACTATTCATTCCCCCACCCCAGCAACCACTGATCTGTTAATTTCCATACTTTTGCCTTTTCCAGTTCATATAGTTGTAATCATACAGTATGTAGCCTTTTTAGATTGGTTTCTTTCACTTAATGATACACATAATATCTATGTCTTCTCATGGTGTGATAGCTTTTTCTTTTTAGTGCTGAATATTCCATTATCTGGAGGTACCACAACTTCTTTATCCATTCACCTAATAAGGATATTTTGGTTGCTTCCAAATTTTGGCAGTTATGAATAAAGCTGCTATAAACTTCCCTGTGCAGGATTTTGTGTGGATGTAAGTTTTCAACTCCTTTGGGTAAATACCAAGAAGTTTATTGCTGGGTCCCATGATAGGAGTATGTTTAGTTTTATAAGAAACTGCCAAATTGCCTTCCAAAATGGCTGTACCATTTTGCATTTCCACGAGCAATATATGAGAGTTTCTTTCCCTCTACATCCTTACTGGCATTTGGAATTGTCAGTGTTCCAGATTTTAGCCATTCTAATGGGTGTGTACTGGTATCTCATTGCTGTTTTAATTTGCATTTCCCTGATGGCATATGACATGGAACATCTTTTCATATGCTTATTTATGGAAGAGATGAAGGGAATCACTGGCGTTGAGCATCTATGTGATCCAAAAATAAACATTCAGTGTTGAAATTCAATAATATCATTGAACAAATAAGAATGGGGGAAAAAGTCAATTCAATTGTGTAACAGAACCTTGCCTGTTACATCTGCTAACAAGATGAAACCCTTAACTATTTGCCTGGAAATTAAGTAAAGGTAAAAAAAAAAAAAAATCATGTTTAGATTTATATTGTCCAGACAATATATTTCTGAATTCAAAAAATGCTAGAATTTGTTTATAATGAAGAAAACTGCAGACCCAAAGGGAATTAATTTGTCTGAAGTCATATATCTGAATGGTAGTATAGTAGGTACTTCCTAGACTTCTAGTCTCATACACCCATTCCAAGCCCACTCTACTACCTAGGGAAACACTGCATTAAAGACATTTAATCTTTTTGTAGGGGCTCACATAGTCTTTAAAATGTGACTGGACACCTCTAACTCAAGAAATGCTGTGAAGCATTTCCTAAGCACTTTGACTGTTGAACCAATAGAGGATGCAACGTTCCTGAACACAAACATTGGAAAATGTCATTTTGTGCTATGTTTCCTCTTTATGCAGTCCTATTTGTCCTTCGTTTCTCTCCTGTGTATGTTAATACATGTTGTCTTCTAAGAACAAAGATCATAATAGGAAGTATAATTAATAATGAGTGGTAGCAGCAATAGATTGATACTCCAAAGAGTATAGAAGATAGTAGTAGTGTACAAAAGTAACACTACTGACCCACACCCATCAGCAGGGATTTTTTTGTGAGTTACTTTCAAGCTAAGCAAAGAGCTCTGAGCCTTGAGCAATGGCTGATTAAAGATAAATAACAGAGATTATGGCAAAAGAAAATAAGACACTCATCCCTCATCAATTTTTAAAATCAACACATTCTTGGTACCCACGTCTCCTCCAATCTGATTGCTTTTTCTCCTTTAAGTATAAGAATATCAAACACAACTGAAATTATGAAGAATTTATTATATGCCAGACCAAATTTAAAGCACTTCCCATCCACTCAAGCATTTAATTCACAGCACAGTCCTATGAATTAAGTGTAAACATTACCATATGTATTATATAGGTGAGTAAACTGCCAGCTGTGGACCTATGATTTAAAAACTGAGAGCCTTGTCCTTATGTGTAATGCTCTTGTTCCCAAGTAAGTCATCTCCAAACATGTTTCCCTATCAAACCTCCAGAAAATCAAGCTAAATCTCATTCACACTGAAGCTGAGGGGATGAACACTGACATGAGATTTAAGGTCGAAACCTTAAAGCCATGATGAAGTGAGAAGGCAAAATCAACACTCAGAAACACAAAACAAAGGAGGGGTTTTCTTATTTCTGGAGGTCTGGTGGTAAATGGGGTAGAAAGATGCAGGGATGGAGAGAAGGACTCAGAGAGGATTTTTTGCCCCTTAAATAAAACTTCAGATAAAAGAATAAAGTCCCTTTGACACGTATAAAAGAATGAAACAGATTCACAGACAATAAAGAACAGATTTTTGTCTGCCAAGGGGGAGAGAAAGGGAGGGATGGATTGGGAGTTTGGGATTAGCAGATGCAAACTATTATATGTAAAATAGATAAACAATAAGGTCCTACTGTACAGTATAGGGAACTGTATTCATATCCTATGATAAACCATAATGGAAAATAACATGAAAAATAATGTACATATATGTATAACTGAATCACTTTACTGTACAACAGAAATTAACACAACATTATAAATCAACTATACTTTAATAAAATAAATTTTTGAAAAAATGAATGAAAAATTGTACAGGAATCCCTGCTCTCTTTAACACCAGTATGCAAACTCAGTTCCACTTATTTTTTTTGTAATGAAGAAGCCTAGGTGCTGTCCTCTTCCCCAAGCCAGCAGGAAATGAGAGCACAGTGTTTCCACTTTCTGCACCTAATCATGACACCCAGGCTGAAAGCAAAAGTTCCAGGTACTGTCACTTGTGAACAGCCAGCAGGACCAGAGGAAGGAAGCTGAGCCCCCTGATACTGACCAAACTTGAGACAGCAGCTGTTTCACATCTTTAAGATGCAGTTGTGGTTGCAAAGCAGTACTTGGGAGGGAAAGGCAGTCATGGTTCTCTGGTTCATCTCGGATCCTGTGTTGTACAAATTGAACCCCTGTCCCTTTCCATTTACCATGCCAGTCTTGACAAAGTTGAATGTTTCTTTCCTCCTGCTTTAACCTGCTTCAGAAATGCTGAACTTGTTAAGGTAACTCCTTCTCACATGTTTTTTGACATTTATTTTTTTTATTCCAGTTGACAGAACAAAGTGTTAGGTACAGACTTAATAGATATCCAAATGAGTCATTCCCCAAATAATTTCTTGCTAATTAGGTAATTATTTTATTTTATATTGATAGGGGGAAAGGATAAATGCACTTCAATTACAGAGCAAAAGAAAAAATAGTCAAGTCAATTAATACATGACTTCAATATTCATTTATGAAATAACCAGGACTGAATGCCCCCTACAACCCTCATTCATACATACTGGGGAATGGAAAATAGGTAAGGAGAGGGTTGGTGTTCAGGCTCTGTTAATTACGTATACCAAGAGCTAGAAAGGGGGATCAACAATCTTGGAAAGAGCAAATTTCCAAGGGATGAAATGAGCAAACTCTTTTTTGATTAATTTGTATCTTTCCCTTAGATTTCACATATACTTCTTTGCTTTTGATTTCTAGGATTTTTTAATAATAATGTTTATATTGTTAAAGTACTAGTTTCCTGTTGTTACTGTAAAAATTTTCCACAAACTATGTGGCTTAAAACAATTTATTATCTTACACTTCTAAAGGTTAGAAGTCTTAAGTGGGTCTCATGAGCTAAAATCAAGGTGTCTGCAAAGCCATATTCCTTCAGGAGGCTCTAGGGCAAAATTCACTTCCTTGTTTGGAAAAGGCAAGCTTCCAGAGGTCACTTACATTCCATTGATCATGACCCTTCCTCTGTCTGTATACCCATCACTCCAACCTCTGCTTCCATCATCAAATCTCCTTCTTGACTGGAACCTCCTGCCCTTCTCTTTAAAAGACACATGATTCTGTTGAGCTCACCCAGATAATGCAGGGTAATCTCCCATCTCAAGATCCTTAACTTTGTCACATCTGCGAAGTCCGTTTTGCCATTTAATGTGACATACTTACAGATTTTGGGGAATAGGACAGGGACAACTTTGGGGAACCATTATTTTGCTTACCGCAGTGACTTTCCTTCAGTTAGCCCAAGAACTTGCTCACCTATTTTATACACTGATGTTCTTCTATCCATCTTTTCCTTCCTCTGCTCAGCTCTGTATCACAGGAAATTATACTTTCAAGTTACTGTGTTCTTCCAGTTTCAGGTAAGTTTAATTATGAAATGGGATGCAATGATGTAAGATTAAATAACTTGGGAAAGGGAGAAACAAGGGTACTTCTCCCCCTCTGTTTTCTGTGAGTGTTCTGATATTGGTTGCACATCCTTTATCTCCAGCCCCTGTACTCAGATATCACTATCAGCCTCCATCCTTTACCAGATGATCCTGTCATCCCTCTTGCTCTAGGATTAATGGCAGCTTCTTGACAATTGATAATGTCTGAGTTTTATCCCATCCCCAGTATGGTTTCTTAGCTCTGTCGTACCTATAATAACCTTGAGTTAAAGGTCCTCTTTCTAAAAGACCTACAGTAGTTTCTGTTTTATGAACCAAACCCTGATTTGTATACCAACCTAGGATGAGCTGCAATTGGTGAATTTACCCATGGATTAATTAGCTCTGAGATGGTGGCCACAGTGACTCTGACCCCCAAGGTAGGAAACATCATGTTGCCAATGCATAGAAGAAGCAGATGGCAAGGCTTGGACTCCATCGCATTTTTTATACTTGACTCTTACTTACATATCTCTACTACCCATGAAATTAACATGCTGTAGTTTGACCTCTTATGTCACTTTGTCTGAAGTCTGCAAGGTGACCCTGAATCATACAGCTAGTTTGACAGTAGCATTTAAATGAGAACTCTTCAACTGGTGACCAGGTAAGAGGTTTCCTTGCTCATATCCATGAGATCTGAATGAGTCCACCTACTTTTTCAATATTGCTTCAATTGTAAAAGAAATAGGGATTATTTTGAATGAAAAAGAAAAGGCCCACTTGGAATCTAAAAGCATATTTTTCATTAGATTTAATGCCAAGATTTTCCAAGGCAAGCCAAAATAGCCAATGAGGTACATGATTAGAACACTTTCTCAACATGGGGAGACATTTCTAAATTAATCGTGACTTTCTGGCCCAATTTCCCTCTCTCCTGGCACTCAGACTCCTTCTTTGAAGTCTTGTAATGAGATATTATGTAGAGGTAGACTTCAATGAGAATGGATTCCTCTAGTTAATGGATCTTGCTTCAGCCAAACAGTCAAATGTGACACAAGCTAGGATTAGGAGTACTGAACTTCCCATGGTCCCTTTTACATTGTCAGCATAATTAAGGACCATGGTGGAAACATAAACTCTGTCTCCCAAAGTACCATCAAAAGATGTTATCTTTCCACTAAGAGGTTGTAAACCTGCTTAAAACTGTCATTTGCCAAATGTAAACTCGTGAGTACATTTGGCAAATGAAAAGCCCTCAGTGAATATAACAAATATATTATAAGTAAGAAATTACGAAGATAAAGTCTCACACCAATTCTAGGTTCTTAGATACCTAGCCATAATGAAGGAGGAGGAGGAGATGGAGGAAGGGGTGGAAGAGGAGATAGAAGAGGAGGAAGAAGAAAAGTAAGACACACGTAAACAAAATTGGTCACTCACTTGGAATTCATACAATTGCTTTACTTTTCTCCCTGCCCCCACAGCTTATAAATAATAATTATGGTGGAAAATTTTTCTCTCTCTCTGAAGGACCATATTTTACATTTAATACTCAGAAATCATTGAAATTACTTTTAAAAATTAAAAATTGGAAGAGACCTTCAAGATGGCAGAGGAATAAGACATGGAGATCAACTTCCTCCCCAAAGATACATCAGAAATACATCTACATGTGGAACAACTCTTACAGAACACATACTGAGCACTGGCAGAATACCTCAGACTGCCCAAAAGATGCCCTCAGGTGACCTACACACAGAGGTGCGGCCAGATCCAAAGTTGAACCCCAGGAAGAAAGAAGAGAAAGGGAAATTTCTCCCAGCAGCTTCAGGAGCAGTGGATTACATCTCCACAAACAACTTGATGTAGCATGCATCTGTGGAATACCTGAAGAGACAACAAATCATCCCAAAATTGAGGCGGTGGACTTTGGGAGCAACTGCAGACTTGAGGTTTGTTTTCTGCATCTAATTTGTTTCTGGTCCTATGTTTATATTACTTTAGTATTTAGAGTTTATTATCATTGGTAGATTTGTTTATTGATTTGGTTTCTCTCTTCCTTTTTTTTTTTAATGTATAGATTTCTTTTTCTCCTTCTTCTCATTTTGTGAGTGTGTATCTGTATGCTTCATTGTGTGATTTTGTCTGTATAGCTTTCCTTTTACCATTTGTCCTAGGGTTCTGTATGTCCCATTTTTGTTTGTTTGCTTTTAGTATAGTTCTTAGCTCTTGTTATCATTGGTGGATTTGTTTTTTTTGGTTTGGTTGATTTCTCTTTCTTTCTTTTCTTTAATTATACTTTAATATTTTAAAATTTTTAATAATTTCTATTTTTTTATTTTAATAACTTTTATTTTGTTTTATTTATTTCTTTTTTTCTCTCTTTTCTTCTGAGCCATGTGGCTGACAGGGTCTTCATGCTCTGGCCGGGTGTCAGGCCTGTGCCTCTAAGGTGGGAGAGCCGATTTCAGGAAATTGGTCCACCAGAGACCTACTGGCTTCAAAGAATATCAAATGGAGCTAGAGGAATCAGGCTCTGGAATGTCAGACTATACTACAAAGCTACAGTAATCAAGACAGTATGTTACTGGCACATAAACAGAAATATAGATCAGTGGAACAGGATAGAAAGCCCAGAGATAAACCCACACACATATGGTCACCTTAGCTTTAATAAAGGCAAGAGTATACAATGGAGAAAAGACAGCCTCTTCAATAAGTGGTGCAGGGAAAACTGGACAGTAACATGTAAAAGAATGAAATTAAAACACTCTGTAACACCATACACAAAAATAAACTCAAAATGGATTAAAGACCTAAATCTAAGGCCAGACACTATAAAACTCTTAGAGGAAAAAATAGGCAGAACACTCTATGACATAAATCACAGCAAGATCCTTTTTGACCCACCTCCTAGAAAAATGGAAATAAAAACAAAAATAAACAAATGGGACCTAATGAAGCTTAAAACATTTTGCACAAGAAAGTAAAACATAAACATGACAAACAGACAACCCTCAGAATGGGAGAAAATATTTGCAAATGAAGCAACTGACAGAGGATTAATCTCCAACATTTACAAGCAGCTCATGCAGCTCAATATCGAAAAAACAAACAACCCAATCCAAAACTGGGCAGAAGACCTAAACAGACATTTCTCCAAAGAAGATATACAGATTTCCAAGAAACATATGAAAGGATGCTCAACATCACTAATTATTAGAGAAATGCAAATTAAAACTACAATGAGGTATCACCTCACACCAGTCAGAATGGCCATCATCAAAAAATCTACAAACAATAAGTTCTGGAGAGGGTGTGGAGAAAAGGGAACCCTCTTGCACTGTTGGTGCGAATGTAAATTGATACAGCCACTATAGACAACAGTATGGAAGTTCCTTAAAAAGTTAAAAATAGAACTACCATATGACCCAGGAATCCCAATACTGGGCATAAACCCTGAGAAAACCATAATTCAAAGAGTCTTGTTCCACAATGTTCATTGTAGCTCTATTTACAATAGCCAAGGCACGGAAGCAATCTAAGTGCCCATTAACAGATGAATGGATAAAGTAGACGTGGCACATATATACAATGCAATGTTACTCATCCATAAAAAGAAACAAAACTGAGTCATTTGTAGTGAGGTGAATAGACCTAGAGTCTGTCATACAGAGTGAATTAAGTCAGAAAGAGAAAAACAAATACCATATGTTAACACATATATATGGAATCTAAAAAAAAAAAAAATGGCTTTGAAGATCCTAGGGGCAGGACAGGAACAAAGATGCAGACATAGAGAATGAACTTGAGGACACAGAGATGGGGAAGGGTAAGCTAGGACAAAGGGAGAGAGTGGCATGGACGTATATACATCACCAAATGTAAAATGGATAGCTAGTGGGAAGCAGCTGTATAGCACAGGGAGATCAGCTGAGTGCTTTGTGACTACCTAGTGGGGTGGGATGGGGTGGGGGGAGGGAGACACAAGAGGGAGGAGATATGGAGATATATGTATAGGTATAGCTGATTCACTTTGTTATAAAGCAGAAAACTAACACACAATTGTAAAGCAATTATACTCCAATAAAGATGTTAAAAAATTAACAAACCAGAAATTAAAATATTGGCTCTATTTCAAGACTTTTATAATTAGTTATAGTGGGAAAAAATGATTATAAATGTTCTCTTTGACCACTCTCATTTTTATAGACGAGGAAACTACCATAGCAAGGTGATATGATTGGCTCAAGGTTACCCAATACACATGGCAAAGCTTGAGGAGGGCTGGGATTCATACTGCACTCATTTAAATCTTCTTGCTGTAGTATTTTCACTATACACAGATTTACAGTATGATTCTGTATACAGATTTCAACTTTCAAATAAGAAAACTAGGGAAATTTTGTTGCTGTTGTCCCATATAAAGTAGACAAACTAGATGGATTTGAGAGGCACAGAAGAAAAATCAAGTTACCTGTGAATTTGTGACAGATGGAGTTTATTTTTTCTAGCCACAGTAATGAATCCTCCAACTTGACCTCACACTTGGGCAAGTACCCACGAGTATCACAACAGTGAGCAGAATAGTGTTAAGAAAAGTTGAACAAAGAATATTCCATGTGCTGATTGATTTAAAGAGAGCCATACAATTGGAGCTGAAGGGAATGAATGGCTCCATTGCTGCATTCATGTCCCAGGGCACTGTAAACCCTTCTCAGCCAGGCATCTTTAAGACCTGACTCAAGTATGTGAAAACCGAAAAAATGTTGATCTTATATTTAAGGATAAGAAGTTATAGGGTTACTGTGTATCTAGAACACAGTAGGCACTTGAAAATTATTTGTTGATTTAATTTACAAAATAGTTTATAATCTTATGATACTTTATTAGAATTTTTATTGCTATGAAAATCATTTTATATCATTGGTCTCCATGTTTTAAATTTCTATCATTTGCACTAAATAAAGCATTTTAATTATAGAAAAACTAAAAATATAACTTAAAAAAAGGAAACAACTCTTAAACCTACTAACCAAAGATAACCATTAACATTTTGTTACATATCCTGTCTGCGTCCTATTCTATTTTGGTACCAAACTATTTTTTTGTAAATAGTCTTATATGTATATTTGAAGGTCTTGTAGGAAATCATTTAAAGAAACAAGGCAAATTTTCTCTCATTATTTCTCCTAAAAAGTTGCCAATTATTCTTGTTTCATTTTTCAGAAATGTTTATATTTTCCAATTACTAAAATAATGACATTGAAATGTAGTTGAGAAATGTAATAAATTTATAAATTAATTTGAAGGATAAGTAAATGTTTAAAATATAGAACCATTCCTTGAGGGAATGTGTTATTGAAACAAAAGATGTATTTGTTGGTTTGTCTGTATTATTAAAGGGTCTCCTGCAAGTAAAACAAAACAAAAGAAAACAAAAAAAACATAAAGAAGTTGTGGTACATATATACAATGGAATATTGCCCAGCCATAAAAAGGAACGAAACTGGGCCAGTTGTAGAGACGTGGATGAATCGAGAGACTGTCATACAGAGTGAAGTACGTCAGAAAGAGAAAAACAAGTATTGTATATTAACGCATATTCATGGAACTTAGAAAAATGGTACAGATGAACCAGTTTGCAGGGCAGAAACTGAGACACAGATGTAGAGGACAAACGTATGGACACAAAGGAGGGAAAGCGGTGGGGGGTTGGGGTTGGGGTGTGATGAATTGAGAGATTGGGATTGACAATATATATATACTAATATATATAAAATGGATAACTAATAAGAACCTTCTGCATAAAAAAATAAATTAAATTAAATTAAAAAAAAAATAAGAAGTTTCCCTCTTTGTTTCCTGGTGCATGAGGAAAGGGGATTAAGAGCGCTGCTTAAAGGAGCTCCAGAGATGGGCGTGAGCCACGGCTAACAGCGCGGACCCCAGAGAGAGGCATGAGACACTAAAACTGCTGCTGCGGCCACCAAGAAGCCTGTGTGCAAACAAAGGTCACTATCCACACCTCCCTTCTGGGGAGCCTGTGCAGCCCACCACTACCAGGGTCCAGGGATCCAGGGACAACTTCCCTGAGAGAACGCACTGCGCGCCTCAGGCTGGTGCAACGTCCTGCCGGCCTCTGCCGCCACAGGCTCACCGGCATCGTGTCCCTCCCTCCACCAGGCCTGAGTGAGCCAGAGACCCCGAATCAGCTGCTCCATTAACCCCGTCTTGTCTGAGCTAAGAACAGACGTCCTCCAGTGACTTACACGCAGAGGCGGAGCCAAATCCAAAGCTGACCCCCGGGAGCTGTGAGAACAAAGAAGAGAAAGGGAAATCTCTCCCAACAGCCTCAGGAGCAGCAGATTAAATTGCCACAATCAACTTGATGTACCCTGCATCTGTGGAATACATGAATAGACAAAAAAACATCCCAAACTGAGGAGGTGGACTTTGAGAGCAAGATTTATTATTTTTTCCCCTTTTCCTCTTTTTGTGAGTGTGTATGTGTATGCTTCTGTATGAGATTCTGTGTGTATACCTTTGCTTTCACCATTTGTCGTAGGGTTCTACCCATCCGTTTTTTTGGTTGTTGTTTCTGTTTTTTTACTTTTTAAAAAAAAATTTCGCTTAATAATTTTTTTTTAATTTTAATAACTATATTTTATTTTATCTTACTTTATTTTATTTTCTTTTATCCCCTTTCTTTCTTTCTTTCTTTCTTTCTTTTTTTCTTTCTTACTTTCTTTCTTTCTACTTTTTCTCCCTTTTATTCTGAGCCATGTGGATGAAAGGCTCTTGGTGCTCCAGCCAGGAGTCAGTGCTATGCCTCTGAGGTGGGACAGCCAAATTCAGGACACTGGTCCACAAGAGACATCCCAGCTCCACATAATGTCAAATGGCGAAAATCTCCCAGAGATCTCCATCTCAACACCAGCACCCAGCTTCACTCAATGACAAGCAAGCAAAAGTGCTGGACACCCTACGCTAAACAACTAGCAAGACAGGAACACAACCTCACCCATTAACAGAGAGGCAGCCTAAAATCATAATAAGGCCACAGATACCCCACACAACCAGACGTGGACTTGCCAACACAACCAGACGTGGACTTGCCAACCAGAAAGACAAGATCCAACCTCATCCACCAGAACATAGGCTCTAGTCCCCTCTACCAGGACGACTACAAAACCCACTGAACAAAGTTTAGCCATGGGGGACAGACACCAAAAACAATGGGAACTACAAACCTGCAGCCTGCACAAAGGAGACCCCAAACACAGTAAGATAAGCAAAATGAGAAGACAGAAAAACACACAGCAGATGAACGAGCAAGATAAAACCCCACCAGACCTAACAAATGAAGAGGAAATAGGCAGTCTACCTGAAAAGGAATTCAGTATAATGATAGTAAAGATGATCCAAAATCTTGGAAAGAGAATAGACAAAATGCAAGAAACATTTAACAAGGACCTAGAAGAACTAAAGATGAAACAAACAATGATGAACAACACAATAAATGAAGTTAAAAATACTCTAGAAGGGATCAATAGCAGAATAACTGAGGCAGAAGAACGATAAGTGACCTGGAAGATAAAATAGTGGAAATAACTACTGCAGAGCAGAATAAAGAAAAAAGAATGAAAAGAACTGAGGACAGTCTCAGAGAACTCGGGGACAACATTAAATGCATCAACATTCAAATTATATTTGTTCCAGAAGAAGAAAAGAAAAAGGAAGGGACTGAGAAAATATTTGAAGAGATTATACTTGAAAACTTCCCTAATATGGGACAGGAAATAGTTACTCAAGTCCAGGAAGCACAGACACTCCCATACAGGATAAATCCAAGGAGAAACATGCCAAGACACATATTAATCAAACTATCAAAAATTAAATACAAAGAAAACATATTAAAAGCAGCAAGGGAAAAACAACAAATAACACACACGGGAATCCCCATAAGGTTAACAGCTGATCTTTCAGCAGAAATTCTGCCTGCCAGAAGGGCCTGGCAGGACATATTTAAAGTGATGAAGGAGAAAAACCTACAAACACGATTACTCTACTCAGCAAGGATCTCACTCAGATTTCATGGAGAACTTAAAATCTTTACAGACAAGCAAAAGCTGAGAGAGTTCAGCACCACCAAACCAGCTTTACAACAAATGCTAAAGGAACTTCTCTAGGCAAGAAACACAAGAGAAGGAAAAGACCTACAATAACAAACCCAAAACAATTAAGAAAATGGGAATAGAAACATACATATTGATAATTACCTTAAATGTAAATGGACTAAATGCTCCCACCAAAAGACACAGATTGGTGGACTAGATACAAAAACAAGACCCATATATATGCTGTCTACAAGAGAACGATTTCAGACCTAGAGACAGCATACAGACTGAAAGTGAGGGGATGGAAAAAGATATTCAATGCAAACGGAAACCAAAAGAAAGCTGCAGTAGCAATTCTCATATCAGACAACATAGACTTTAAAATAAAGACTATTACAAGAGACAAAGAAGAACACTGCATAATGATCAAGGGATCGATACAAGAAGAAGATATAACAATTGTAAATATTTATGCACCCAACATAGGAGCACCTCAATACATAAGACAAATACTAACAGCCATAAAAGGGGAAATCAACAGTAACACATTCATAATAGGGGACGTTAACAGCTCACTTTCACCCATGGACAGATCATCCAAAATGAAAATAAATAAGAAAACACAAGCTTTAAATGATACATTAACCAAGATGGATTTAATTGATATTTATTGGACATTCCGTCCAAAAACAACAGAATACACATTTTTCTCAAGTGCTCATGGAACATTCTCCAGGATAGATCATATCTTGGGTCACAAATCAAGCCTTGGTTAATTTAAGAAAATTGAAACTGTATCAAGTATCTTTTCCAACAACAAAGCTATGAGACTAGATATCAATTACAGGAAAAGAACTGAAAAAATACAAACACATGGAGGCTAAACAATAAACTACTTAATAACAACATGATCACTGAAGAAATCAAAGAGGAAATCAAACAATACCTAGAAACAAATGACAATGGAGGCATGATGACCAAAACCTATGGGATGCAGAAACAGCAGTTCTAAGAGGGAAAATTATAGCAATATGATCCTACCTTAAGAAACAGGAAATATCTCGAATAAACAACCTAACCTTGCACCTAAAGCAATTAGGGAAAGAAAAACAAAAATATCCAAACGTAGCAGAAGGAGAGAAATCATAAATATCAGATCAGAAGTAAATGAAAAAGAAATGAAGGAAACGATAACAAAGATCAATAAAACTAAAAGCCGGTTGTTTGAGAAGATAAACAAAATTGATAAACCATTAGCCAGACTCATCAAGAAAAAAAGGGAGAATACTCAAATCAATAGAATTAGCAATGAAAAAGGAGAACAAATGACACTTCAGAAATACAACAGATCATGAGAGATTACTACAAGCAACACTATGCCAATAAAATGGACAACCTGGAAGAAATGGACAAATTCTTAGAAATGCACAACCTGCCAAGACTGAATCAGGAAGAAATAGAAAATATGAATAGACAAAACACTAGCACTGAAATTGAAACTGTGATTAAAAATCTTCCAGTAAACAAAATCCCAGGACCAGATGGCTTCACAGGCATATTCTATCAAACATTTAGAGAAGCACTAACACCTCTCCTTCTCAAACTCTTCCAAAATATAGCAGAGGGAGGAACACTCCCAAACTCATTCTATGAGGCCACCATCACCCTGAAACCAAAACCAGACAAGGATGTCACAAAGAAAGAAAACTACAGGCTAATATCACTGATGAACATAGATGCAAAAATCCTCAACAAAATATTAGCAAACAGAATCCAACAGCACATTAAAAGGATCATACACCATGATCAAGTGAGGTTTATTCCAGGAATGCAAGTATTCTTCAATATACACAAATCAATCAATGTGATACACCATAATAACAAATTGAAAGAGAAAAACCATATGGTCATCTCAATAGATGCAGAGAAGGCATTCGATAAAATTAAAAACCCATTTATGATAAAAACCCTCCAGAAAGTAGGCTTAGAGGGAACTTTCCTCAACATAATAAAGGCCATATATGACAAACCCACAGCCAACATCATCCTCAATGGTGAAAAACTGAAACCATTTCCACTAAGATAAGGAACAAGAAAAGGTTGCCCACTCTCACCACTCTTATTCAACATAGTTTTGGAAGTTTAAGCCACAGCAATCAGAGAAGAAAAGTAAATAGAAGGAATCCAAATCAGAAAAGAAGAAGTAAAGCTGTCACTGTTTGCAGATGACATGATATTATACATAGAGAATCCTAAATATCCTACCAGAAAACTACTAGAGCTAATCAATGAATTTAGTAAAGTAGCAGGATGCAAAGTTAATGTACAGAAGCCTCTGGAATTCCCATACAATAATGATGAAAAATATGAAAGTGAAATCAAGAAAACACTCCATTTACCACTGCAACAAAAAGAATAAAATATCTAGGAATAAACCTACCTAAGGAGAAAAAAGACCTGTATGCAGAAAATTATAAGACACTGATGAAAGATATTAAAGATGATACAAATAGATGGAGATATATACCATGTTCTTGGATTGGAAGAATCAACATTGTGAAAATGACTCTACTACGCAAAGCAATCTACAGATTCACTGCAATCCCTAGCAAACTACCACAGGCATTTTTCACAGAACTAGAACAAAAAATTTCACAATTTGTATGGAAACACAAAAGACCCTGAAAAGCCAAAGCGATCTTGAGAACAAAAAACAGAGCTGAAGGAATTAGGCTCCCTGACTTCAGACTACACTACAAAGCTACAGTAATCAAGACAGTATGGTACTGGCACAAAAACAGAAATATAGATCAGTGGAACAGGATAGAAAGCTCAGAGATAAATCCATGCACATATGATCACCTTTTCTTTGATAAAGGAGGCAGGAATGTACAGTGGCAAAAGGACAGCCTCTTCAATAAGTGATGCTGGGAAAACTGGACAGGTACATGTAAAAGTATGAGATTAGATCACTCCCTAACACCATACACAAAAATAAGCTCAAAATGGATTAAAGACCTAAATGTAAGGCCAGAAACTTTCTGACTCTAGAGGAAAACATAGGAAGAACACTCTATGACATAAATCACAGCAAGATCCTTTTTGACCCACCTTCTAAAGAATGGGAATAAAAAAAAAATAAACAAATGGGACCTAATGAAACTTAAAAGCTTTTGAACAGCAAAGGAAACCATAAACAAGACCAAAAGACAACCCTCGAAATGGGAGAAAATATTTGCAAATGAGGCAACTGTCAAAGGATTAATCTCCAAAATTTACAAGCAGTTCATGGAGCTCAATAACAAAAAAACAAAAAACCCAATCCAAAAATGGGCAGAAGACCTAAATAGACATTTCTCCAAAGAAGGTATACAGATTGCCAACAAACACATGAAAGAATGCTCAACATCATTAATCATTAGAGAAGTGCAAATCAAAACTACAATGAGATATCATGTCATACCGGTCAGAATGGCCATCATCAAAAAATCTAGAAACAATAAATGCTGGAGAGGTTGTGGAGAAAAGGGAACACTCTTGCACTGTTGGTGGGAATGTGACTTGTTACAGCCACTATGGAGAACAGTGGAGAACACTATGGAGATCTATGGAGAACTATGGAGGTTACTTAAAAAACTACAAATAGGACTACCATATGACCCAGCAATCCCACTACTGGGCATATACCCTGAGAAAAACATAATTCAAAAAGACTCATGTACCAAAATGTTCATTGCAGCTCTATTTACAATAGCCAGGAGATGGAAACACCCTAAGTGTCCATCATTGGACGAATGGATAAAGAAGAAGTGGCACATATATACAATGGAATATTACTCAGCCATAAAAAGAAACGAAATTGAGCTATTTGTAGTGAGGTAGATTGACCTAGAGTCTGTCATACAGAGTGAAGGAGGTCAGAAAAAGAAAGACAAATACCGTATGTTAACACATATATATGGAACCTAAAAAAAAAAAAATGTCATGAAGAACCTAGGGGTAAGACAGGAATAAAGACACAGACCTACTAGAGAATGGACTTGAGTATATGGGGAGGGGGAAGGGTAAGCTGTGACAAAGTGAGAGAGTGGCATGGACATATATACACTACCAAACGTAGAATAGATAGCTAGTGGGAAGCAGCCGCATAGCACAGGGAGATCAGCCCGGCGCTTTGTGACCACCTGGAAGGGTGGGATGGGGAGGGTGGGAGGGAGAGAAATAAGAGATATGGGAACCTGTGTATATGTTTAGCTAATTGGCTTTGTTGTGGAGCAGAAACTAACATACCATTGTGAAGCAATTATACTCCAATAAAGATGTAAAAAAAAAAAAAAAGAAAGAAAGAAAAAGAAAAAAATATAAGCAAAAAAACACATATTTGGCATGTATTTTATTTGTCATACATACACTGATTTAATTATATATATATATACTGTTTTATGTATAATAAATCAGCATATGCATATATATACATGTATATATTAAAAGTATATTTATATATATAAACGTTTATAAGTTTATATATATATAAACTTTATATATATAAGTGTATATATACAAACGTTTATATATATATATAAACATTTGTATATGTACACATATATGTGTGTTTGTGTGTATATATATATATATATATATATATATATATATATATATATATATAAACTTTTTGCTTCCAAGCAAACTTATTTGTGTAATGACAAAGAACCCCCACTGGTTGGGCACATTTTGACAGACAGTTCAACAGAAGAATGTGTCTGTGCTGGACTTGATCTCACCCATAGAGAATACACCATGAAAACATTCCACTTAATGCTTGTCTGTTTTTGCCACCACGTTGATTAAGAGGCACCAAGTTATTCATTAAAGTAACATGCTAACTTTTAGGTTACCAAAAATTCCTATTGCCACAAAAGTGATGAGAAGCTCAATATCTTCTAACTTTCACTCTGTGATGTTTAGTAATGCATATATTGGTCATGTAATGTAAACAATTAGAAGGTTACATTTAGTCAATCAGTGGTGAAAGAAAGAGGAAGCAGCATCAAATTTATCAATAAGATAATAATCAAAGTTATCATCTGCCCCTTGCTTGGGTCAGAGCCTGTGGCTAAAGGATCCAGTCCAAATTAAGTATTTTAACAATCTCTTTCCTTCAAGTCATGTACTTATTCCTGTTAGGTTTTTTTGAAAGCAAAAACAATCCAATACTTGTATACATAATTAAATGGAAGAAATTTATTATTCTTAAACAAAAGAATGTTCCCCCCCCGAAGTGTGATAACTTTTGGTGGTACACCCTCTTCCTGCCATTTGCCCTATAATTATAGACATATCTTGCATTTGACCCAGAGTGTGCTCAAGACTGTATTATTTCTAAACTGGTGCTGTGATAAGGACAAAATATTTGGATGTATACTCCCTGGCTCTGATGATTCTAACGGTTTCCTTGTTTAGGTCAGCTGTACATAGAGCTAGAAGAATGGTACTTGAAAAGAAAGAAATCTGACTTTTTTTTCCCAACTAAGTAGTGAAATTGCTCCTCTAATTACTTAAAAACAAGGAAGATGAGGTCAAGTCTACTAGTGGTCAGATTTTAAGCTTCAGGGAAATTCTAGAACTGACTGCTACCTTTTAAACAACAATGGACTTCCAAAGCAAATAACTCAGTCTAGAGTTAAGATCGTCAAACAATGTAGAAATTTCAGAGTAAAAATGCATCCAGTTTTTTCTTGCTGAGCCATTTATTCTACATTTATTTGGCCTGTGGACCAACCAGGCCATATTTCTAAATATAAAAGTAGGATGGTAGTAGGGAGAGAAGCCTTTTTGTTCTAGTTTCCATAAGGATTCTCTCAAATATATCTCTGCTCATTTATTTCCTTTGCCATTGGGGAGGTGAAGGATATTTCTGATTGATAAATTTAGTGAATGGTATGCGATTTGGCATACTTAATGCAATTCAGCCCTTCTTCTTACTGGGTAGAGTTAACCTTAGAAGGGATTATTTTTAACTGTTTCTCCAGGGCCAATCTTATCTGTGGGCTTTGGGTACCTATGTCTCCTTTGAAAAATCTGCCTATTCCTGGAGTTCAAGTAAATGGCCCATTTGGCTGTCACATCAAGATACTTCTTCCTTAGCCTTTCTAAAGAATAAAACTGATTTTTAATATCTTAGCTCTTTTACTCTTTGTCCTTCCTCTCAATATGTTCAGAATCCAGAAAAGGAAAAAGAAAAAGGAACCCAGGCTATTTTTGAACTCCAACAAGGGATGTGCCACACCAGTCATTAAAAATGTTAATATCAAGGAATACTCTGAAGGCATTAAGTCTTATACCCTGAGCCAGCAAGCATGTACAGGCTGAGCATAGGATACAGACATTGCCAAGAGCTAAATCCACAGACACCATGTTCCCCTCTGGTACATATTTAGTCTCATTTCCCACCATCTCAACAGTTAGGAATTTTGTCACCCTCCCTACAGCATGACTCAAATGGAGAATAAAGAGTTTAGACAACTCATTTTCTGACTAGTTTATCTATCAGCTAATGACCAGATCAACCCTGGAGAGTGTCAGGAAACTTTAAAACCATTGCCAAATATTTGAGTTTAGCTCTAGTTTGAAATAATCAGATTACATTAATCACTATTTTATTTAGAATCCAGTTTCATTTCCCTTCTATGCCATTCAAAATCAATTAGGATTAATCAAAGCTTAAAAATCCAACAGAAATCCTCAAACATGTTCTGTTTTTAGGGATTCACATTTTTGTAAGTCAAATTTCCATTATAATCAACTGTCTCTCAATTGTTTTGTTTTTAATGATTTTAATTTTCTTTTTATACATGAATTTTTCAGAATTATTCCTTTTAGTAAAGACATGCCTTTCTCTATAAGTGAGTTTCTACCCATAGAAAATAATCTGTTGGTTAACTATTTGGTCAGTAACATTAAAAATGAAACCATGAAAACAAGATCTGGGTTAAAAGCAAACTCCTAATAACCCAAGAAATTATGGTAGAAACAGTAACTCCCACTATGATAAGAACTTTTAGTACAAATAGTTACATGATCCTTTCTAAACATCAGGTTTGCACCTAATTCATAATTTGCAAGAGCTTCATGCAAAAGCCATACAATGCTTATAATTTTTTTAAATGCTGATAAAAATTTCATTACTTGTAATGAAATAGTAATTTCATTACTATATTCTTGGATAGAAAGACTTGGTAGGCCAAAAGTGTCAATCATCTCTAAGTCATTCTAAAAATTTACATAATCCAAATAAAAATACTAATACTTTTTGGTAACTGGAAAAGTAATCCTGAAGTCCATATGAAAATAAGCAAATATAACTTAGAAAATTAATATATCAAAATATAATCAAATCTATTGTAAAATAATTAAGGCAATGTAATACTGATACATAAATAGACCAACTAATCAATGCAACTAGAAAATCTAGAAGTAATGCTCCCAAGTATGTTGGATTTTAGTGAAGATTATATGAATAATTTATCATTTCTTATTGAGGTAACTTGGTAGCCATCTGGAAAAAATAGATTATTGCCTCACATCTAAAACCAAAATAAATTCTAAATAAATTTTAGAGTTTAATGTATAAAAACAACAAAACAATATAAAACACAATAGTACAGGAAACAAATATGTATACATAGCTTATAGCAAATAAAGCATAAATGAAAGATGTTCAACCTCTTAATAAAAGTATAAGAAAACATTTGAGAGTTTTTTTTTCACCTATTACATTGACAATATTCAAAATGCTTGATATTCATGGTGAAGGTAAGGAAAAAGATACATTCATAAAATGAAGATAAAAATAAAATACACTCAGAAAAAAAATGGTTTTTTTCCCACAGTTAACCATGAGTGAAGGTGTGGGAAAAAATCGACTCATATTCTCATATTATTTTCTCTAACAACAACAAAATAATGATTTATTTGTAAAACAGCCCAATCCCCATCACTTCAGTACAGCATAGGCATAGAAAAGAGTCACATGGTAAGCATCATTTAGTCCAAAACAGAGCTCCATGCCTCCCAAAACAGCAAGTCCACCTTCCCCAGAGACTCAGGCTCAGAGCCAAACTGAACATACAAAGCAGCAAGCCCAGAAAGAAGTCTGCCCCAAGCCTCAGCATGTTTCCGCCACAAAGCTTCAAGCTTCCTAACTGCAGCCTACTACACCCTCCACTCACAACGAGGCCAACTTCCAGGCTCTGAGCCACCTGGGATCTACTTTTTATGAGTGGAAATGTGGGAATGTAACTTGGTCTAACATAATAGAGGACATTTCACCAATATATCAGTATTAAAAAATGCACATATTCTTTGATCTATAATTCCTTGTATTTTACTATATCATATGGAGAAATAATATATATATATAACAAACATTCATATAAGATTATTCATTGTGATTTTGTTCATAATATCAAAGGATAACATATGCTAAATTTTGGGGTCTGTGATATTTTTTATGGTGTGACTGAGTTCTGTAAACCCAAATTACTAAAGAATAAATTGAATGCATTATCTTTTTGAAAAGCAGTAAATAATTTGCCTTAATATTTTAAACTTTTACCTTGGTGCAGAAGCATGGTGTTTCATGTGATAGTTGTCAGAGGGGGATATTTCCTCTTTTATCCCTCTTGAGTTCTTGTGCAGGGACCAATTATAAAATCATGAAATTGACACAAAAAAGATTAACAGGAGAAAAAGAAACAAATTTTAACTTTTGCTCATGAAGATCTCAAAGCTAGGGCTTAAGAAGTGGCCATAGCAGGCAGCATGTATACTTTTTAGACAAAGAAACAATGAATTTATGAGGAATTTGACAGGAATAAGAAATTTAGACTTTGGGTATCCAATTAGTGAAGAATTTAAATAGCGTTTGGGTGGGATAGTAAAATAAAGATGTAACATGGTTTGTTTATACAGGCTTCTCAGACCCCCAAATTTTCTATCTCTGGTGATAAGGGTGTCCTTCTAACTCCAGATGCCAGGAAGGCAACTTTCATGTGAGAGATTTATTTCCTGCTTTCAGGAAGACAGAGAGAAGGGTCAACATGTTCCTCTTGCATCCTCTCCTTCTTAAGTAACTTTAATTCAAAATAATCAATATGTCATTGAGGGACATTAAGGGGCATCCTCCCGTGGACCCCAACATAATTAAGATACTTAGACCTCACTGACTCTTCTCAAATTAGTTTTTACCTAACAGACTGTTCTCTTGCATGGAGTCATTAATACCTATCCCCATGATCTGAAGAAAGTTAGCTTCTATTTAATCATGTATTCTAGAAAGGTGAATACACTGAGTTATTTACATGTTGGGAAATTTTAGTGTACCATTTTCCAAAATGTAGCCTATGGAACTTTAATCCTTCAGGATACTTTGAGAAAAGAGGGTACCTGAGTAAAATAAATTATGATATCTATTGCATAAACCTCCTCTTGAGTTCAACTGGACACATTTACACATTAAAGGCTTTGAGAAGTTCTGTAATAAAGAAACAAATGTAATCATGTTTAATTTAGTCCTTTCTAAAGTTATCTGGTGACAGAACCTTCTTTTTCTTGGTAAAAATAAATTTAATAATCTATGTAACATACTCTTTGGAAAACCTGCTGAGTCTGTCAGATTTGACTTCAGAGTCCTCATGATGATAAGATGAAGAATGTGTGGATTCAGAAGCAGGAGAGCATGAGAGGTGAAGTACTGGGAGTGATATCCAGAGTCAGTTACTTTTGGGTGGTGATGGGGTGGAGAAGGGAGGACCCAGAGCATGAAAAGGATATTAGTAAACCGTGGGATATTCAGGGAGGAGAGAGAAAGTGCAAAGAAAATACTAATTTCTAACTTCACATTTTATCTACTTATTTAGTTTACTACTTCACAACTGATGGGGACAACAACCTCATGGGGACAGTAGGCACAATGCTTTAGGGTAGTCAAAGGGTCTCCCACCTGCTGTGTGAGAGATTCTGTCAACTCTCCCACATCACTGTGGAGGTGCTAATTGGGTGCTTAATTTGGGCTTGCATGGTGATTGTCTGGTCCGAACTCCATTCTTTTTATCTACTTCTTAAGGATTGCACAATCACAGACTGTCAGAGCTGGAAGGAGCAGTAAAGATCATCACATGTAATGCCTCATTTTTATAAAAGTAAGGAAATTACTAGTGGAAAATAAGGACAAGTTTTTCCCAGGGCACCTAGTGAGTTAATGTTGGAGCTACAACTTGTTAAGAATGCAAATTGAATCAGAAGACTGGATCCAAATATAAGGTGTGACTTTTATTAGCCTTGTAAGGTTAGATAAGTTATTATTCACTGAATTTTAGGTTTTTTCCTCAAAGTTTTTTCAAAAGCATTGAATGAGATAGTGGGGAAAACGGATAGCACATCCTTGGCAGAGAGTGAATAAATGGCAGCTAAGAGTAGTGGTAATTATTATGAGTGGCATCAAAAGAGAAAGGAAACATGCAAATTGCAAGTTCAAATTGAAAAGCCAGGAGGTCCTCAACCTCTATTTTGTCTCCTTGCTTCATTTATTTGAGTCACTATCCATATTAGTCAGAGTTCTCCAGAGAAACACAACTAATAGACATGAGTAATGTAGTATGTATTATGTGTGTATATGTTTATCTATGTCTATATCTATATATAAGGGTGGGGGAGAGTGACAGAGACAGAAACAGAGAAAGAGAGACAGAGAGAATGAGAAAGAGAGAGACAGAGTGGTTATAAAGCATTTTCTCACAAGATTATGGAGGCTGACAAGTTGCAAGGTCTGCAGAGTGAGATGTCAACATGGAACCCCAGGAGATTCAATGGTGTAGTTCCAGGCTCAGTCCAAAGGCTCTAGAAATAGGATAATCAATAGTGTAGTTCCCACCTGAAGGCCAGCAGGCTCGAGACACTGGAAGAGACAATATTTCACTTGAAGTCCAAAGGCATGGAAAAGCCATGGTCCCAGTTCGAAGCCAGTCAGACAAGAGGAATTCTCTCTTTCTCAGAAGAGGGTCAGGCTTTTTGCTCTATTCAGGCCTTCTACTGATTGGATGAAGCCCATCCACATTAGGAAAGGCAATCAGCTTCATTCAATCTAAGGATTTAAATGTTAATCTCTTCCAAAAACACTCTCATGGAAACAACCAGAATAATGTTTAATCAAATATCTGGGCACCCTGTCTGTGGCCCAGCCAAGTTGATACATAAAATTAACCATCACACAATGTCTCAATTTATAAGTGAGATAGTATAATAACAGTTCTCATATTCCCCGTCACAAATCATGAAAAGTACTGCTTACTTATTCATTCTTTCATCCACCCATTCTTCCATCTATCTCTCCATTCTCACATCAGTTAACAAAATTTACTGACCATCTGTCAGTTTTAGGCATTGTTCTGGCCCCTCGATTCAGTGTTTTATTGACAAAACAGAGAAAGTGAAATGAGCTTTTGATAGCCCATTTCAAGGATTTGAAAACAACTTGAAGTAACCAAGGGGAGGAATTACTTGGTAACATTTCTTAGGTATGCCATAAGGAGCAGAAAAAAGCCTAAAAAAAAGCCTTGAAGAAAGCCTAAAAGTTCATTTATCTCTACTCCTCTCTCTAAGGCCGTTATACCGTAAGACAAAGAAATTCAATAAAATACTTTGTGAAAACAAACCTGTGCAGAATGCCTTTGAAATGAACACTGACTTCCATATCTCGGTCATTTTCATGGTGTCAGTCCTACATATTCTCTCCCAGGTATTTTCTCCTGAACATTTATATTATGGTGCATAATTAATAAATGCAATTTTGTTGTTGTAGGGCTATGTAAATTTTAATCACTTGTGCATACAGATGGCTATTTCTTGAGTTCACCTTGAATCTCACTCACACACTGTGAATAATATTTTATTTTTGAAAATGAATGAGCACATGTAAACCTGGTGTTAATAATATATATTTTAAAAAACTATGCCTTAATTAGAATCATATCTTTTTTACGTCTGCTATGTGTCTGCATCAAGTCTTGGTGGGTTGAACTGTAGAAAGTAGGAAGCTCTGGAACTGATCCCTGTGAGTCAATTATGGTAAGAGATGACCTTTGTTGTCTCTTATCTGGAATTCTGCAAGGACATCTCTGCTTTGTCAGCTGGCTCTTTGATGGGCCTTATCAACATGGGTACTTAGAGGGAGGTTCAGGGACGGAAAAGTGACTGCTTCTTCCTGTTTGATTCTTCTTTGCTTCCTGTCCCTGTCAGTTTAACCTGAAAATGCTTTGTAACCCCAGTAGCAGCAGTTCCTTCCCATCACAGCAAATGAACTCAGTTTGCAGGGCTTTTTTCTTTACTTTTTTTTCATTTATTTATATATTTTTAATAAAATATTTTATATACTAAAGTTGTATAATATGATTATTTGATATACATACACATAGTGACATGATTAACACAGTCAAGCTAATTAACATAACATCATTTTACATTGATACTATTTTTTTGTTTGATAGTTACTCTCAGCATATTTCCACTGTTCAATATAATATTATTAAGTATAGTCATTATGCCTAGACATTAGATCTCTACATAACTTCAACTTTGTTTCCTTTGACCAACATCTCCCCATCTTCCCTGTCCCAGTCCCTGTTGACCACCATTCTACCCTCTGCTTCTATGAGTTTGATTTTTTTTTTTAGATTCTACATATAAGTGATACTCCCATGCAGTATTTGTCTTTCTCTGACTTACTTCATGAAGTATAATGTCCTCCATATTGATACACACTCTTGTAGAAGGCAAGATTTCCTTCTTTCTCATGGCTAAATAATATAATAATTATATAGATAATATATTCTTTATCCATTTACCAATCAATGGAAACTTGGGTTGTTTCCATATCTTGACTACTGTGAATAATGCTGCAATGAACATGAGAATGAAGATATCGCTCCAAGATCCTAATTTCACTGTCTTTGGGTATATACCCAACAGTGGGATTGCTGGATCATATGGTAGTTTTATTTTTAATATTTTGAGAAACTTTCATACTGTATTCCATATTGGCTGTATCAATTTACATCCCCATCTTTTCTCTACATCCTTACCAACATGTGTTATCTTTTGTCCCTTTTATAATAGCCATTCTCACAGGCATGAAGTGATATCTCATTGTGGTTTTGATTTGCACTTCCCTAATAATTAGCAATATTGAACACTTTTCCATGTCCCTGTTGGCTATTAATGTCTTCTTTGAAAAATTTTCATGTCCTTTGCCCATTTTTTAATCAGGTTATTTGTTTTCTTACTATTGAGTTGTTTGAGTTCCTTATGTGTTTTACATATTAACCCATTATCAAGTATATGGCTTGCAAATATTTCCCCCCCAGTCTGTAGGTTGTCTTTTCACTCTTTTGATTGCAGAAGCATTTTAGTTCGATGCAATTCCATTTGTCTATTTTTGCTTTTGTTGCCTGTGATTTAGGGATCAGATCCAATATCAAGAAGATTTTTCCCTATGTTTTCTTCTAATAGTTTTATGGTTTTGGTTCATATATTTAAGCCTTTAATTCATTTAGAGTGCTTTTGTACATGGAGTGAGATAAGGGTACAATATCATTCTCCTGCATATAAGAGATCAGTTTTCTCAATACCATTTATTGAAGAGAGTATCTTTTCCTCATTTTGTGTTCTTGGCAACTTTTGTTGAAAATCAACTGACCATATATGTTTGGATTTATTTCTGGACTCTCAATTCTGTTCCACTGGTCTGTGTCTATTTTAATGTCATTGTTATGCTGTTTTGATGACTATAGCTCTGTAGTATATTTTGAAATAAGGTAATGTGATACTGCTAACTTGTTATATTCTTTTTACTCAAGATTGCTTTGGCTATTCATGGTCTTTTGTGGTTCCATATGAATTTCAGGGTTGTTTTCTATTTCTGTGAAAAATGACATCAGAATTTTGATAGAGAGTACATCAAATCTGAGATCAGTTTTTTTTATTACTTTGTGTAGTATGGACATTTTAACAATATTACATCTTCCACTCCATGAACACAGGATATCTTTCCATTTATTTGTATCTTCAGTTTCTGTCATCACTTTTACAGTTTTAAGTGTACAGATCTTTCATCTTGATATATTTATCCCTAAATATTTTATTTTTTCTTTATTGATGCTATTGTAGATGGGATGGGATAGTTTTTTTGTTTGTTTGTTTGTTTTCCTTTGGGTAGTCTTTTGCTAATGTGTAGAAATGCAATTGATTTCTGTATGTTAATTTTGTATCCTGCAACTTTATAATTCATTTATTATTTCTAATAGTTTTTTGGTAGAGTCTTCAGAGTTTTCTGTATATAAAATCATATCACCTGCAAACAGACAATTTTACTTCTTCCTTTCTAATTTGGTTGGCTGTTATTTCTTCTCCTTGGATAAATGCTCTGTCTAGGACTTCCAATACTATATTGATTAGAAGCAGAGAGAGCGGATATTTTTGTCTCCTACCTGATCTTCAAAGAAGAACCTGAACCTTTTCACCACTGACTCTGATGTTAGTTGTGACTTGTCATATGTGGCCTTTATTATGGTACATCTTTCAACATTAATTGTTGAGAGTTTTTATCATTAAACAGTGTTGAATTTCATCGAATTCTTTTTCTGCATTTATTGAGATGATCATGACTTTTGTCAACCATTTTGTTAACGTGATGTATCATTTTTATTTCCTTACATATGCATCCCAGAGATAAATTCCACTTGACTGTGTTATATAATCCTTTTAATGTGCTGTTGAATTTCATTGGCTAGTATTTGTTCAGGATTTTTGCATCTATGTTCATCAGGGATATAGGCCTGTAATTTTCTTTTCTTGTAGTGTCTGTTTCTGGCTTTGGTATCACAGTAATGCTGGCCTCATAAAATGAGTTTGGGAGTGTTCCTTTCTCTTTAAATTTGTAGAAGAATTTGAAAAGGATTGGTATTAATTCTTCTTTAAATGTTTGATAGAATTGACCTGTGAAGTTGTCACATCCTAGGTTTTATTGATGAGAGGTCGGTTTGCAATTTTTCAGACACTACCCAATTAACTTCATTGTGCTCACCTCAGAGACATTAGCACAGCAAGACAGTATGTCCTCCTCAGAGATATGAATCCCAACCTCATGAGGTCCGTTCCCCAAGATCAGAGATGCCAACCTCCACTGAGCAGCACCCCGTCCTCTGTTGTCTGAGTTTCAGCTATTAAGCTTCTAAGTTTTAATAATCCTTGTATCTCCCCTTCATTATCTCACCCTTAGTGATAGAAGCTGTGCCCTATAGCTGCTACTTCCTTGATACCTTAGATGTCCTCATGTTGCCTTTTCAGTTACCTAGTTAACAACTGTCTTCCTAGTTAAGAATTATTTATATTAAATTCTCTCCATTAAAATAATGTGTGTGTGTTTTATCTCCTGTGTGGATCCTGACTAATGCTTTAATCATCTGGAAGAACTAACCTGGCATTACGACTCAGAATGTTCTACCTTGATCTTAAGTGGTAAAACTTAAGGACCTGTATATCTTACCAGGATGGCACTCACAGGGAAGCACAAAGTCAAATAAAGGAGAGAGGAATGAGAATATTTTGGTGAATGTTTTGGCATCTTCATTGGGATGGAACCCAACCAGTAGAACTGCCATAAACTCTCCCCTTCTAGCAACTGAGAGTCTCTGAGTTATTGTATGTCAGTTCCCAAATTGGCACATAAGTAAATAGTGCCATTTCCCCCTTTAACTACAAAGAAAATTATACCATCCAAATGATGATGTAGGCCTAGTTTACCTTCAATGCATTCCCATTTCTTCTTGCCCTACTCACCTTTCTACTCACATGTAGATGTCCAATACTCTCATTTTCTTCTCCCCCTACCTATATTTACCTGCTTTCAATTAGCCATCAAACTGAAGAGCACAAGAACAATTCATTAACAGATCAGAAAGGCTTAAGAATGGTATAAACACAATGCTACTTCTTTCAGTATTATATGTAATCTGAAAGGGGGAAAGCTTTTATTGGAAGGAACATATTCCCAGAAATTGAATCTGAGGTATAAAAGATATATGATCAAGTGGAGTAAGGTTGATATTTTAAGTAGGAATATGAGGAAAATTCCTTCTAGCCCACACATCACAAGGAAAGAAATTATTCTACCTTACAGCTATCATTGATCTTGAGTGTCATTTCCTCTTAAAGAATCTTCATTAACCTATTTGTTGACATTCTTCATCAGTGCCTTAGGTACTGAAACAGATTCTGAAAGCAGCAAGTATCTAATAAATTTTTTTCTGGATAATTATCAAGGGCTAGGCTACAAAATAATTGTATTGTCTTCTCATTATGAGCAGGGACTACCACCCCATTCTCTGTGCTGCTCTTATCCATCTAAGATCTACCCTGAATTTTCCCCAAATGTTCAAAGAAATTTCTGAATAGAGACTTTTTAGGAACCAGCAAGCAAATATGGCATTAAACAAGTTGATTTCTTGTCTTAGGTTTCATCCATCATACCAATATTGAATCAATCAACTTTGAAGAGAAGAAAAGCCTATGGATTCTAATCAAGCTACAGCATAATACCAGTTTGGCATTGTGCCAAGACCAGTGTGAAGAAAGATGAAAATCTTTGTCTTAAGACTGTCAGTGAAGGTTGAAAAGTTAATGACTTTCAGTCAGATATTATTTTTTTCCTGTTGAGGTACACTGTTCTAGTCTCAAGAAAAAGAAGAAGGAATAAAGAAGCCAGGAACCCCTGAATTGCTAGAGATTTATCTCATAGTCCAGGAGTCAGCATTGGTAGCATACAACTAGAGAACAGCATAATTAAGGAGAGACCAAGTGCCAAGTTGCACAATGAGTAAAATGACTGGGCTGATATGCAGGTGAGAGAACAAAATAAAAAGCAATTTATATGGGGAAAAAAGTGAGTCAAAATTATGGAATGAAGCTGATATCAGAATCAGAGTATCTAACCAAACTGGAGGGTACAGTAGAGTCTACCATACAAATTGGCTGGCCAAATTAGGTGTGAAGAGGTCCCAGCTGGGCAAGACAGTAGAGTTTCAGAACCTGAAAGAAAAAATTTTCAGGATAAGCATCTCAAAATTTTAGCCTAGAAAGAAGAAGTAGATAGAAAGTAAAGAAAAAAAAGTATGTCTGGAAACAGAACACTAACAAAATATTAGTACTAAGACTATAGTTAGGTGTCATACAAATATGGACACAACAAATTTATAAGATCAGCACCCTCATTGTACATATTTTATAGACAAGAAAACTTAGTTTTCTCAAGTAATTTGCCCAAAATTAAACTTTTATTAAGTGTCATGGGATAAAGTTAAGCCTGGTCCTGTTTAATGTTAAAGATCACATGTTTAACCACTATGCTACTGGGTCCATTTCCAAAAACACAACTGGGGTATGACTATGATTGCCCGAGCAGTTATCATCTACTGTCTGCTATACATGGAAATTCTACATTCTACATTTGCTCCCAATTTTCTGATTACTGTTTATGGTAATGGTTTCTGGAAGAGCTCATTGAATCCCAATACCAGGGAAGACCCAGCAATGTCGAGGGAAGTGCAGTCAGAATTAAAGAAAAGAAGCACTCTTTAATTCAAAAAATTGAAAGTAGAGAGCATCTAAATAATGAAAGAAAATGGGCAAGAATAAGAGCATACAACTTACCCCATTCCCATCTCAAGTTTGATGGGAGGTTGTTTCTGTACAATATTTACATAATGGAACATCATCAAAAATAATGTTAAATCCTTACAAAATAGGTTTTGAAATGGACAGAGTGATGTACCCTGATATTACAAGGGAACTAGGCCAGAGTTTCTGACCTTGATTTTCTGAAGGATGGAGCCACTGAGGATGACTTCAGAGTGCATTGTGCAGATGTGTTAGAAAAGATAATCTTAGAAATCAAAAGACATGCCTTAGGATATAGTCAGAAATGGAATTGTGAGCAGGCTTGACTCAACTTGCCCAGTATGACATGTTCAGTAGCTTATGATATCTCTACATAGAGGCCAAGTCCCTTAACCCATGATCCCAGATCCGCAACTAATTAACCCGAATGTTCTCATTGCTCCACTCTGTTCCAGCCAAGGAACCACATTTTAACATGATCTTCAGATGACTGGAAGGAGAAATCCAAATTGAACACTCATTGGCTTAATAATCTCAGAGTTGACTAAAGCAGGGATACTCAAATTCTTCCAATGAAGAATTCCGAAGAGCTGCAGAGAGTTGATTTTTAACCTAAGACGCTTGGGAAGAAAGAGGAAATGGCTAGTGCAAGTGTACAATTACTATGAACTCTGATGTTTTGTCCTAAGTTATATACTATTGTAACTTTCTACTCCACACTGTATCTAGACTTTGATGAAAAATTAATATTTAAAATTACCTAACATTTTAGAAAATAAATTATGCTTGTCCTTTGAATTAATATTTTACTCTGGTACATCTCTGTATGCCCCCAGGGGTACATGAACCAGGGCATGGAGGAATTAAGGTTCTCTTTTTAACAGAGAGAAAAATGTTAGAAATAGGACTATGAGATTAGGGTTTGCTTCTGAGTGGTTCAGTGATCAACCGTAAATGGGATTCTGAACACAAACCGGTTGATGTGCAAACATGCTGAAAATCTTTTGGGAGAGAGGGTGGATGGATTAGTGCAAATCCTCTTCTACTATAAGAAAAAAAATCATCACATAAACCTCTTCAAAACAGACCACACATCTTTCACCACTTTATATATTTTTTTCCTAAGTGCCTTGCTCATAGCAGATATCATTTGTTTAGTGATTGGTGATGATGAATGCTTATCAGTAATAGATTATCAGTAATGCCAAAAATGTTGGCTCTCTGTGCACCAATGCCTAACAGAAATATGGAGACAGAGTTTTTGGAGGAAAAGAAAGAAAGCTTTATTTCTTTGCCAGGAAAAGGGGAAAACACAGCAGGCTAGCATCACAAGGAATGTGCCTCCTTCTCTGAGGAATAGGGAAAGGTTATATAGCCCAGGGCTCGTGGTCTGGTGTAGGTGATAAGGCTCAAAGTAATAAAGGTCTTGCACGTTTTTTCTTTGGCAAATTCATGGCCAAAGCTGGCGTCCGGTGGCACAGCAATCAGGTCTGGTGTCCCTGAAGTTATAATCCCATGACCTTATTTCTGAAATGAAGAGTACTACAAGGGAGTTTAGGGGGAGAAGAAATGCCAGGTGCAAAGAGTAATTCATATGGAGTCAGAGAGTAATCAGCTTTGTGAAGGACAAGTCTAGCTACAAGTGTTTGTTAGTAGTAACAGCTAAAGAATAACCAAGATTGTTTAACACTTTCAGGCCTATTTATGTTGTTTCCCCAGCCTGTTCATTATTTCCTTATTTTCCTTGTTTATTAGAAAAGCCTCATTTCTATTTTTGCTGCAACATCAGCATTGTTCTCTCATTTCTCATTAGAAAAAAAAAAAAGATTACTTTTAATACCACCACATCTTGACCCCTTGTGCTCTTATTAGATCTATTATATATCTCCCACCTAAATAATTATTAACCATTCAAGGATCAAATCAAGTTCCATATCCTCAATGAAACATCTTGGTGAGAACTCTAAAATGTATTTTGGAAGATGAAAAGCAGTTTAAAAACAACTCTAATTCAAGTTATAAATGATAACATCAACAGTGTCACAAATAAAATGCTAATGATAAACCGTGGAAGGAGAGTCCAGAAGAGAGAATCTGTGAAGGCTTCAATGGTGAGGTGGTCTTTCAGGTGATTTCCTAGAATGATAGGTAGAATGCAGATTTTTGGCAAACACTGAAATGTGAAATGGGGTCAGTCTAGGAGAAAAAAACACAGAGGCAAAGCCCAGAGGTAAACACAAGCTCAAACTGTTTTGGTCCAAAAGAGTGAGAAAGAAAACTATCCTTTTTTTGTGCTGCCTTTTTGTGCCAAGCTCTGTACATATAGAATTTAGTTACTTCTTAAAACAGACATGAGTGGTAGGTGTTAGTGACCCATTTTGCATATTCTTGTGATTAGAATACTGACACTTAAAAGGAATAAACAATTCAAATGTTACATCACAAGAAGTTTTTAAAAATCTGGTGAACTACAATATTGATAAAAGTCCATTTTATACATTATTTTATGTATCCTGAATATTGAGGGTTTCTCATCAGAATACTGAGAAGATCTTTTCTGATGCATGTCTTCTGCTGGATAACACTAGTCTCAATAACTCCATACCTATCCCACAAACGTTGAACTTTCTTCTGAGCTAAGGATTCCTCTCAAAATATCTGCAACAATCATAAATAAAACAACAGCTATTCACAAAGATTCTTCCTAAATTGTTTTTCCCTAACTACTCAGCTGAACTTCATTCCTTTGTCTCCTTGAGTTTGCAGAGGTTTTATGAATAAGTTTCAGCCCAAGCAATGAAAGTTTAAGTGATCTGTTCCTCTTCTGGGACAGCCACCCTGTTAAGAGAGCCACATACTGAAGATGCCAGAGCTTATGTCAGGGTCCTTGAATGACTGAGTGAGTAGAGATATATACTAATTTGCAACACATACCATAGACTGTTATGTGAACTAGAAATGAACTCTATTTCTTAAGTCAATGAATTGTTTTTATGTCTCTTGTTACCACATACTAGCCTTTACACTAATAAAACCATAGTACTTGAAAGTAGACAAAAGCATTCTGTTTCTTCTAAATGTTTACCCATTTCTGGACTGACCAAGGAGAATTAAATCAGCAAATTGAGATTCTTTCTCAAATAGCCCTATCTACATATGTTCAGGTTGAGTATTGGGAAGTTATGAATCATCCACTTATAAGTTTCAATTTCTCCCCCCCTTAATCTAGAATATGGGCATTATCTTACTTAAAAAGTGAGATCTTCAGTAAAGATAAAATGATACAGAATAATTTCATACACTGAGATTATTGAAAGTGGCTTTAAAGTCATTTTAATCTTATCATACATTTAATTTGACATCATCTTTTCAAATATACTTGGCTAGAAATTTTTTAGCTACTGTTTACTCTCCACTGGGGATAATGAGATAGTTCTTCAGTGATCACCAAAGACTTACCATTAAAAAGTACTTATATGTTTCTCTAGTCTGTTTGGTGCATTTTATTGGAAACTATCAAATGCTGTTATAGACATAATTTTAAGAAACAATATTCTTGATTATATTTAAGGATAATTTTTTTCCCTTGAACATACAATCATCACCCTCCCTCCTAACAGGCTGAAGATTTCATTAATAAATCTATTCTAGGAACCACCTAAGAAGTAACTATACTTAATTTCTTATGACTTGAGTTTACATCACAATAAGTGATATCACCCTTTCTTTTATTTTTTTTCTTTAACATTTTTATTGGAGTATAATTACTTTACAGTGGTGTGTTAGTTTCTGCTTTATAACAAAGTGAATCAGCAATATAAATACATATATCCCCACTTCTCCTCCCTGTTGTGACTCCCTCCCACCTTCCCTATCCCACCTCTCTAGGTGGTCACAAACCACCGAGCTGATCTCCCTGTGCTATGTGGTTTGCTTCCCACTAGCTATCTATTTTACATTTGGTAGTGTATATATGTCTATGCCACTCTCTCACTTCGTCCCAGCTTACCCTTCCCCCTCTCCGTATCCTCAAGTCCATTTTCTAGTAGGTCTGCATCTTTATTCCCGTCCTGCCCCTAGGTTCTACATGAACTTTTTTTTTTTGATTGCACATCTATGTGTTAGCATAAGATATTTGTTTTCCTCTTTCTGACTTACTTCACTCTGTATGACAGACACTAGGTCCATCCACCTCACTACAAATAACTCAATTTCATATCTTTTTTGGTCTGAGTAATATTCCATTGTACATATATATCTTCTTTATCCATTCATCTGTCAATGGATATTTAGGTTGCTTCCATGTCTTGGCTACTGTAAATAGAGCTGAAATGAGCACTGTCGTACATGACTCTTTTTGAATTATGGTTTTCTCAGGGTATATGCCCAGTAGTGGGATTGCTGGGTCATATGGTAGTTCTATTTGTAGTTTCTTAAGGAACCTCCATACTGTTCTCCACATTGGCTGTATCAATTTACATTCGCACCAACAGTGCAAGAGGGTTCCCTTTTCTCCACACCCTCTCCATCACTTACTGTTTGTAGTTTTTTTTTGATGATGGTCATTCTGAATGGTGTGAAGTGATACCTCATTGCAGTTTTCATTTGCATTTCCCTAATGATTAGTGATGTTGAGCATCCTTTCAAGTGTTTGTGGCAATGGATATATCTTCTTTGGAGAAATATCTGTTTAGGTCTTCTGCCCATTTTTGCATTGGGTTGTTTGTTTTTTTTGTTATTGAACTGCATGAGCTGCTTGTAAATTTTGAGATTAATCCTTTGTCAGTTTCTTCATTTGAAAATATTTTCTTCCATTCTGAGAGTTGTCTTTTTATCTTGTTTATGGTTTCCTTTGCTGTTCAAAAGCTTTTATGTTTCATTAGGTCTCAATTGTTTATTTGTGTTTTTGTTTCCATTTCTCTAGGAGGTGGTCAAAAAGGATCTTGCTGTGATTTATATCATAGAGTGTTCTGACTATGTTATCCTCTAAGAGTTGTATAGTGTCTGGCCTTACCTTTAGGTCTTTAATCCATTTTGAGTTTATTTTTGTGTATGATGTTAGGGAGTATTTTAATTTCATTCATTTACATGTAGTTGTCCAGTTTTCCCAGTACCACTTATTAAAGAGGCTGTCTATTCTCCCTTGTATAGTCTTGCCTCCTTTATCAAAGATAAGGTGACCATATGTGCATGGGTTTATCTCTGGGCTTTTTATTGTTCTCCATTGATCTATATTTCTGTTTTTGTGCCAGTACCATACTGTCTTAATTACTGTAGCTTTGTAGCATAGTCTTAAGCCTGGGAGCACGATTCCTCTAGCTCCGTTTTTCTTTGTCAAGACTGTTTAAGCTACTCAGGGTCTTTTTTGTTTCTATATAAATTGTGAAATTTTGTGCTCTAGTTCTATTAAAAAATGCCATTGGTAGTTTGATAGGGATTGAATTGAATCTGTAGATTGCTTTGTGTAGTATAGTCATTTGGTATATCTCTCCATCTATTTGTATCATCTTTAATTTCTTTCATCAGTGTCTTATAATTTTCTGCATACAGGTCTTTTGTCTGTTTAGGTAGGATTATTCCTAGGCATTTTATTCTTTTTCTTGCAGTGATAAATGGGAGTGTTTCCTTAGTTTCTCTTCCAGATTTTTCATCATCAGTGTATAGGAATGCAACAGATTTCTGTGCATTAATTTTGCATCCTGCTACTTTACCAAATTCATTGATTAGCTCTAGTAGTTTTCTGGTAGCATCTTTAGGATTGTCTATGTATAGTATCATGTCATCTGCAAACAGTGAGAGATTTACATATTCGTTTCTGATATGGGCTCCTTTTATTTCTTTTCTTCTCTGATTGTTGTGGAAAAAACTTCCAATACTATGTTGAATAATACTAGTGAGAGTGGACAAACTTGTCTTGTTCCTAATCTTCATGGAAATGGTTTCAGTTTTTCACAATTGAGAATGATATTGGCTATGGGTATGTCATATATGGCCTTTATTATGTTGAAGTAAGTTCCTTCCATGCCTTCTTTCTGGAAGGTTTTTATCATAATGGGTGTTGAATTTGTTGAAAGCTTTTTCTGCATCTATTGAGATTATCATATGGTTTTTATCTTTCAATTTGTTAATATGGTGTGTCACACTGATTGTTTTGAGTGTATTGGAGAATACTTGCATTCTTGGGATAAACCCAACTTAATCAAGGTGTATGATCCTTTTAAAGTGCTGTTGGATTCTGTTTGCTAGTATTTTGATGAGGATTTTTACATCTGTGTTGTCAAGGGATATTGGCCTGTAGTTTTCTTTCTTTGTGACATCTTTATCTAGTTTTAGTATCAGGGTGATGGTGGCCTCATAGAATGAGTTTGGGAGTGTTCTTCCCTCTGCTATACTTTGAAAGAATTTGAGAAAGATAGGTGTTAGCTATTCTCGAAATGTTTGATAGAATTTGCATGTGATGCCATGTGGTCCTGGGCTTTTGTTTGTTGGAAGATTTTTAATCAGAGTCTCAATTTCAGTGCTTGTGATTGGTCTGTTTATATTTTCTATTTCTTCCTTGTTCTGTCTCAGGAGGTTGTGCTTTTCTAAGAATTTGACCATTTCTTCCAGTTGTCCATTTTATTGGCATATATTTGCTTGTAGTAACCTCTCATGATCCCTTGTATTTCTGAGGTGTCAGTTGTTACTTCTCCTTTTTCATTTCTAATTCCATTGATTTGAGGCTCCTCTCTCTTTTTCTTCATGAATCTGACTAATGGTTTATCAATTTTGTTTATCTTCCCAAAGAACCGCCATTTCGTTTTTTTGATCTCTGCTACTATTTCCTTAATTTTTTTCATTGATTTCTGATCTGATCTTTATGATTTCTTTCCCTCTACTAACTTTGTTTCTTTTTTTTTTGTTCTTCTTTGTCTAATTGCTTTAGGTGTAAGGTCAGGTTGTTCATTTGAGATGTTTCTTGTTTCTTGATGTAGGACTGTATTGCTATAAACTTTCCTCTTAGAACTGCTTTTGCTGCATCCCATAGGTTTTGGGTAGTTATGTTTTCATTGTCATTTGTTTCTAGGTTTGTTTTTATTTCTTGTTTGATTTCTTTAGTTACCTCTTGCTTATTAAGTAGTGTATTGTTTAGCCTCCATGTGTTCATATTTTTTACAGATTTATTCCTATAACTGATATCTAGTCTCATAGTGTTGTGTTTGGAAAAGATACTTGATATGATTTCAATTTTCTTAAATTTACCAAGGCTTGATTTGTCACCCAAGATATGATCTATCCTGGAATGTTCCATGAGCACTGGAGAAGAAAATATATTCTGTTGTTTTTGGATGGAATGTTCTATACATATCTATTAAATCAATCTTGTTTAATGTATCATTTAAAGCTTGTGTTTCTTTATTTATTTTCATTTTGGATGATCTGTCCGTTGGTGAAAGTGGGGTGTTAAAGTCCCTTACTATGATTGTGTTACTGTTGATTTCCCCTTTTACGGCTGTTTGCATTTGCCGTATATATTGAGGTTCTCCTATGTTGGGTGCATAGATATTTACAATTGTTATGTCTTCTTGGATTGATCCCTTGATCATTATGTAGTGTCCTTCTTTGTCTCTTGTAATAGCTTTTATTTTAAGGTCTATTTTGTCTGGTATGCAAATTGCTACTCTAGCTTTCTTTTTATTTCCATTTGCATGGAATATCTTTCTCCATCCCTTCACTTTCTCTCTGTATGTGTCTCTGGGTCTGAAGTGGGTCTGTTGTAGACAGCATATATACAGGTCTTGTTTTTGTATCCATCCAGCCAGTCTATGTCTTTTGGTTGGGGCATTTACTCCATTTACATTTAACATAGTTATCGATATGTATGTTCCTATTACCCTTTACTTAATTGTTTTGGTTTGCTATTGTAGGTCTTTTCCTTCTCTTGTGTTTCCTGTCTAGTGAAGTTCCTTTAGCATTTGTTGTAATGCTGGTTTGGTGGGGCTGAATTGGTTGTAGGTTTTTCCCTTTCATCCCTTTAAATATGTCCTGCCACTCCCTTCAGACTTGCAGAGTTTCTGCTGAAAGATCAGCTATTAACTTTATGTGGATTCCCTGGTATGTTGTTTGTTGTTTTTCCCTTGCTGCCTTTAATATTTTTTCTTTGTGTTTAATTTTTGATAGTTTGATTAATATGTGTCTTGACATGTTTTTCCTTGGATTTATCCTGTATGGGATTCTCTGTGTTTCCTGGACTTGACTATTTTCTTTCCCATATTAGGGAATTTTTCCACCATAATCTCTTCAAATATGTTCTCAGTCTCTTTCTTTTTCTCTTCTTCTGGGGCCCCTATAATTCAAATGTTGGTGCATTTAATGTTGTTCTAGTGGTCTCTAAGACTGCACTCAATTCTTTTCATTCTTTTTTTTCTTTATTCTGCTCTGCAGTAGTTATTTCCACTATTTCATCTTCCAGGTCTCTTATCCTTTCTTCTGCCTCTGATAGGCCAGAACACCAAGACACTTTTAGCCACACAGCTCAGAAGAAAAGGGAGAAATAAAGAAAGAAATAATGAAAAAAATAAAATAAAGTTATTAAAATAAAAAAATAATTATTAAAAATAAAATAAATAAAAGTAATAAAAAGAAGAAAAAAAAGAAAGAAAGAAGAGAGCAACCAAACCAAAAGACAAATCCACCAATGATAACAAATGCTAAAAACTATAATAAAACAAACAAACAACAACAACAAAAAGCAGACAGACAGAACCCTAAGACAAATGGTAAAAAGCAAAGCTATACAGAGAAAGTCACACAAAGAAAAGAGTAAAAGGAAAAAATATATATGTCTATATATTAAAAAAAAATGAGGAATAGAGCAACCAAATCAATAAACAAATCTACCAATGATAATATAAACTCTAAATACTAAACTAAGATAAACCTAAAACCAGAAACAAATTAGATGCAGAATGCAAACTCCAAGTCTCCAGTTGCTCCCAAAGTCCACCACCAACATTTTGGGATGATTCGTTGTCTACTCAGGTATTCCAGATATGCAGGATACATCAAGTTGATTTTGGAGATTTAATCCACTGCTACTGAGGCTGCTGGGAGAAATTTCCTTTTCTCTTCTTTGTTCACATAAAGAAGCTGGAGTTTACCTTTGGATTTGGCCCTGCCTCTGCGTTTAGGTCATCTGAGGGCATCTGTTCTTCTCTCAAACAGGATGGGGTTAAAGTAGCAGCTGATTCAGGGGCTCTGGCTCACTCAGGCCGGTGGAGGGGAGGGAGAGATACAGAATGTGTAATAAGCCTGTGGGGGCAGAGGCTGGCATGACGTTGCAACTGCATGATGTGCACCATGTGTTCTCCCAGGGAAGTTGTCCCTGGAAGTGGCAGGGTGCACAGGCTTCTGGGAGGGGAGGTGAAGATCATGACCTGTGCTTGCACACAGTCTTCTTGGTGGCTGCAGCAGCAGCCTTAGAGTTTCATGCACATCTCTGGTGTCCGCGCTGAGAGCCACGGCTTGAGCCTAGCTCTGGAGCTCATTTAGGCAGTGTTATGAATCCCCTCTCCTTGTGCACCCTGAGACAATGGTCTCTTGCCTCTTAGGCAGTTCTAGACTTTTTCCCAGACTCCCTCCCAGGTAGCTGTGGCACACTAGTCCCCTTCAGGCTGTGTTCACGTAGCCAACCCCAGTTCTCTCCCTGGGATCTGACCTCAGAAGCCCGAGCCTCTGCTCCCAGCACCCACACATCCCAGCCAGTGGGTGAGCAGACAAACCTCTCAGGTTGGTGAGTGCTGGTCAGCACCAATCCTCTGTGCTGGAATCTCTCTGCTTTTCCCTCTGTACCCCTGTTGCTGTGCTCTCCTCCATGGATCCAAAGCTTCCCCCCACCACCCACTATCTCCACCAGTGAAGGGGTTTACTAGCATGTGGAAACATTTCTTCCTTCACAGCTCCCTCCCAGAGGTGCAGGTCCCATCCCTATTCTTTTGCCTCTGTTTTTTCCTTTTTCTTTTGCCCTATCCATGTACGTGGGGAGTTTCTTGCCTTTTGTGAAATCTGAGGTTTTCTGCCAGCGTTCAGTAGGTGTTCTGTAGGAGCTGTTCCACATGTAGATGTATTTCTGATATATTTGCGAGGAGGAAGGTGATCTCCACATCTCACTTCTCCACCATATTGAAAGTCTTCTTCTCTCCTTTTCTTTATACCTTTCAAATTTGCTGAAGTGAGGTAGTCTCTCTTTCATTTTTTTTTAGATACTTTTCCATGTGAAAAAAATTGCTTAAAGTTACTTAATTATTTTTATGTTAAGCAAGCATTTGTCTCTATTTTGATCTATTTTCTTGGCACTTTCCCCATAATGACAGATCCCTAATGAAGTGACAGTGTTAGTAGCACTGTGCCTCCTCTCTTGTTTTCTTTTATCCCCCTTTGTAGGTTCCTGGAGTACTACTGGACTTGATCCTGATAGTGGGGATGAAAGATAATTTGAGCATTTGAGTAATACCACGTTTGAGTTATTCAGGATCCATAATGCCTATAAGGTACTGTTTACACAAGTATGGGCAAGATTAAAAATGACATCAAGATGACATAGTACAGTACTCCAAAGCTACTTACAGCAGAGTTGCCATCTTTGGTATAAAGGAGCAAGGAGAGGCAGAAGTTACCAGATTTAAGACATGAAAGGAATAGGCAGAGAGCTTACTAGTAGAAGATATGACCTTTGGTAAAAACACATAGTCAATTCACTGCAACCTGTCAAAGAAGGAGCTGAAGAAAAATACACTGAACTCATCATTGTCCCAACCTCCACTGCTCTTACCAGAGCCTCTCATTGGATAAACTCAACATGGCCCGTTAATGAATACTCTAGGTTGGAAAAAATCAGGTTGGAGAAGTATAGAAACTGGTTTGTGTAAGATGCTTTGCAGATAGGACAGAAGCACAACACCAGCTGTGTAACATACAAAGATATTTAACACAAGGGGTCAGAGAGAATAGCTTCTAGATGATGGCTTCCTAACCCACCCATTTAATAGAGCTGCAGTGTAGTCTATAATATGGTGACTACGTCAATAATATGGTGTTGCAAATTTGAAAGCTGCTAAGAAAGGAAATCTTAAAAGTTTTTACCACAAGAATATTATTTTTGTAACTTTGTGTGGTGACAGATGGTAATGACATATTGTGGTGATCGTTTCATAATGTATACTAATGTTGAATCATTATTTTGTATACCAGAAACTAATATACTATTGTATGTCAAATATATATACGGTACTTTTTAAAATAACCAAACTTTTTCATATCTTCCTCTGTTTGTCTGAATTATTTCATGTCTTTTAAAGAAGGGGAATACATGTGGTACATGATTAAAGGCTTCAAAGAGGGGCAACTTTTACTTGTGGGTAAAAACAGGGCTTTTATTACTACTCTGAGTGAGATTACAGACCCCCACATCCAATTTAAAATAATATTAGAGGGTCTTGTTTTTGTGTCCATTCAGCCAGTCTATGTCTTTTGGTTGGAGCATTTAATCCATTTACATTTAAGGTAATTATCAATATGTATGTTCCTATTACCGTTTTCTTAATTGTTTTGGGTTTGTTATTGTAGGTCTTTTCCTTCTCTTGTGCTTCCTGCAGGTAGACAGAGTAAAGTGAGTTTATCAATAAAGTTCACAATGTAACTACATCATATATGAATTATAATCTTCAGTGTCCTTCAGTGTCCTTCAGTGCACAAGAATTATAGGCTCATGAAGAACTTTGTATTGAAAATCCTTGAGGACACTAGGTAATTAAAGATTTTCTTAAACAACTTAAGTGGCAGGGACTATGTATAGCTTTAGGAAGTACCACAAATTTTGAATCAGAGACAACTAAATTTTATAACTATTCCATCAATAAAATCTTCACTTCTCCATGACTGGGTCCCTAAATATTGATATGATATGATAAACTGCAAGGAGTTATCAAATAATGTCTTACTTATGAAAGCTAAAACACGAAAAATCACGTTATTTTCTTTTTATTTTTTTTTTTTTATGGAAATGAGAGAATTCAGTTATATCTATGTCATCCAGCTCACTTTCTGGCTTTCTTAATGAGAATGGAAGAACTGAACTCTGGAATTGTAGATAACCTTGGGAGTATACGTAAGAGTGGCCCAAGCCACCTGAGTGTCATCAGTCATGTGATAAAGAGGAACAGAGGCTGGAAACCATTGCTCTAATTAGAAGTAATTTGAGAAAAGTACTTAGTATTCAGCCTTACTGATAAACTACAGAAGAAGACTAGGCAGATAGAAAGAAAAGTAACCATTATTATTCCATACCTTGGAAGACCTGCCAGAATACAGGTCTCTATCAGGATGGACATGTCAAATCCCATGACTTCAAAAAGAGGGGCAATCAAGCACAAGTATTATCTCTTTAGAAACTCTTGTTCTAGATAATTTCCTTCATCAGCTGTAATGCTAACCCAGGCCAGTCATAAACAAGAACCAAACACATATATCTTTTCTGACATTGCCCTTCATCATGGGAAAGAGATGTGCCTGTTCTTGATTAACATTGCATTGTTGAATTTGATCACAGAGCAATCTTGTTTTTTGTAGATATTAATGGGCTAGATACGATGCTTGATTTTTTTCTTACATCAAAGAATAAAAGTATAGAGAAAGGAAAGAAAGTTTTCCTTCAAAGGAGAAGAAATGGTCTTAGAAATGTAGAACATTTTCATGCTGAAGAAAAATCACAAAATTTCCATGTACATGTTAATAAAAGCTCTGGATGAGGGCATGAGTACATTTAGGTCAGGAAGGAAATACTTTAGGGAGAAAATCAGTGAGAAAGTAACTGTTTGGCACACTAAATATTACCCTGACTGACCTGAAAGAGTTAATATAGCTCTAAAATTGTAAATTATTTCCAAGAAGATGATTTTAAACAAATGTTCTCTGAAAATGCAATACCATATACTCTCCACCTTCATTTATCACACAATTTATGTAGAATCACTTTATAATGAAATCCACAAGGCAACCAAATAGTTTGATTGCATCATAATTTTGTGATAATAAATTTGCTACTAGACGTTACATTTCCAGTATGCTAGAGCTAGACATAAAATTCAGCTAATGCAAATGCTGCTGTCGTGAATATGTAAGCAAAAGGAAGTGTTCAAAGGAGAAACAGAAATGTGGCATGCACATATTAGTCTTACCCACTGATTCTCCAAACATCTTGTGTTCTATGTCTTGGTGGTTTTATTAGGAATTTTGAAAATTCAGGAAGTTGGTGACTAGGCTGCTGAAAGCTGAGAAATACATGACGGAGAGGGAAGTTGAATGATAAATGCAACCTCATGGCAGGAAAAAGATTGCAAAGAGCCCATTCTCCCCTCCCTGCTCACACTGTGGTCCACCTGGTCATGCAATATTATGTATAGTTCTATTACTATTACATAGGCAAGGACCAGAGAAAGTACTATATTATGGAGAATTCACCATATGCAAGGCATTATAACCAGATACCATTACCATGAATTGCCACTTGGAAATTTTCTAGCAAATGTTCTGCCTGCAAAATGAAAATGTAGTGGCAAAAAAAAGAAAAAAAAAAAAGAAAATGCAGTGGCTATAACTGATATTATAGAAAGCAAATCATCCTAATGCAGAGTAAAAGAAGCTGTCATTAGGAATCACAGGTCTGGTGAAACTAAAATATATTTTAACTGCAATTGTTGCAATGAAACATCCTTCCCACCCCCATCCCTTCCACACTCCATAAATTGCTTCCTCCTCTGTGTTTCTGTTCTGTTTCATATGTATTTATATGGCTACTGTTGCATTTGTCCAACTCTACTATCATTTTATGTATGTGTACATAATTGTTATAAGCAAATGGAGTACAATTATTGGTTTTATTGATTAATGTATTTCCCATCAGCTCAAACTATGTCAAGGGTTGAACAAAACTCTGAGTGGACTCAAGGAACTTACAGGAATTACACATCCCACTTGAAGGATGTGGGAACATAGGGATATAATAACACATGCTAAAGGAAATAAGGAAAAGTTTGAGGTATTAAGGGGGCATAAAGGAGAGTAACAACACCCTGGCTCAGAGAGTCAAAGAAGACTTCCTGGAGAAGGGAACATTTGCTTATTTTATAAACTAATAGATAAATCTAACTAGATTACTAGTCAGGAGAAGAGATGGAAAAAATCAGTCTAGACAGAAGGGAAAGCACAACCATGTGTAAAGACCAGAACATTTTCAATGATGCTAGATTCTATTGAAAAGCTGAGTGATAGGAAATGAGGCTGTGCATCATCAGATAGGAGTACATGGTAGATGTTGTAGGACTTGTTAAAAGAGCTTACACTTTATTGTTTATTGATGGGCAGTCAAGGAGAGAATTTTTTTTCAAGGCAGAGAAATGTCATCTACCTATAGCTACTAGAGAGCTGTGCGAAAGATGAATTTGAAGTGAATAATACTGGAAACCAGGAGCCAAACTGGTCTTAATAATCATTGTACTAATTCATATGAGAAATTGTGGAGACCAGAAGGAAGGTGATAATGGAGGTGAAAAGACAGATGGGGCGGTGCCTGGTTCTCCACTTCCACTTCACTTTAGAGCACCTACGGAGCTTTTAACTATCCTGATGCCCAGTGCCCCACCTCCCCCACCACAGATCATTTAATTAAAATTTTACACTGAAACATGGGTCATTTTAAAAGCTGTCCAGGTGATTCCAATATGCAGCCAAGACTGAAAAATACTGACTAGAGACACTTTTAAGAAGTAAAATTAGCAAGTTTTGGTGATTGGTGTAGGACATAGAGAGAGACAGGTGTTAAGCATGAAACTCAGATTTCCAGCTTGGAAGACGGGGTAGATGCTGGTACTAGATAGGGAACACAGTGAGATCAGTTTATGTATGATATCTCTGGAGTGATTATAAGGGGTTCAGCTGATGTTCAAGAGGCAGCTGGTGGTAGAACAGAGGGAAGGGGTGTGGGCTGCAAGTTTACAGATGAACAGGAAGGCTCTCTCTGAGCAAGGGCACTATGTGGTTCAGAAAAGCAGAAGACCCTTGAACCTGCTGAATAATTCCTAGAGGTATATGGTACCAAATGAACTACAACTGAGGGACTTCCCTGGTGATGCAGTGGTTAAGAAACCACCTGCCAATACAGGGGACATGGGTTCGAGCCCTGGTCTGGGAAGATGCCACATGCTGTGGAGCAACTAAACCTGTGCACCACAACTACTGAGGCCTCATGCCGCAACTACTGAAGCTCGCATGCCTAGAGCCCATGCTCCGAAACAAGAGAAGCCACTGCAGTAAGAAACTCACGCACCACAACGAAGATTAGCTCCTACTCGCCGCAACTAGAGAAAGCCCGCGCGCAGCAACAAAGGCCCAACGCAGCCAAAAATAAATAATTTTTTTAAAAAAATTAGCATTCAAAAAAAAAACACTACAACCGAGTTTCTGAAAATGTTGTATCTACTACCACCTCTCTGAGCAAACCAGAGAACATTGATATAGGATTTGACAAGCACTCAATTCAAGGATTGCCCCAATCACAGAGATACAAGTGTTTCCCGATTGATTGGTTAGCATTTAGCTGTGGAAGCATGACTATCAGAGTGTGTCTGTTGTTGATGGGCTGACTTTCAGAAGCAAATTAGTGAAGCAGCTGTCATTCATTGACTGGGTTCCAAAAGAGTTCTGATAGTAACTTGCTATTGAGGGTACTGAATAATTAATTACTTTCCAAAAATATCCACTTTTATCTCCTTGTTGGCACTTGCTACTGAATACTCATTTCCTATTATATTAATTTAAGCATTGATTTTATTATTTCTTTTCTACTATTCTTAGACATTTTTGTTTTGTTTCCTATTGTCTAATATTTTATATCTTTTATTTTCAGCCTTTCTTCTTTAAAACTAGAAGCATTTAAAACTGTAAATGTCACTCTAATTATCACTTTGTGTCCCACAGTTTTCTTTTTTTAAAGATCTTTATAGATGGTAATTCTTTCATTAAGTCAGGTTTATTGAGTTTCAATTTACAAACAATTATATTCACTCTTGTAGATGTAGAATTCAACAAGTTTTTGACAAATATATTCAATCATGTATCTCCACTATATTGTTGATGGATACAGAATGTTTCCATCAAACATCTCTCTGATTTCTTGATATATATTGCATATTCTTATTTGACAGTCTCCATTAAATGCATTAAATAAATGGTATCATTGTGTGACTAATTGCATTTTTATTTTCCCCTTGACTTTTCACTGCCTCAAGTCCTGACTTTCATTTCATCTTGGCCTCTGCAAAAATCTTACAGTCTTGTCAGCTCAGTCAGTCCTGAATTTAAAAGTATTGTTTTAATACTTTACCAACTTTCATAGTTTACTGTAATCAAGAATGTCATTCAGAGTATCTATTCCACTATACTGTGGGAAATAGAAACCAGCTTGTGGCTTTTGAAAATGATCTCAGGAAAATCTATTTGTATAAAAATTCAAAAACCACTGAACTAAACCTCATAAAGTTTGTTACCAAATGCTTCAATGTAAAGTAGCAAGAATTTAAACAAAGATAAAAAAACAACGCTAAAACATTTTAAAGTGTTAAAGTAAAAGCTAATGTGAAAAAAAGCAGTCATTTACATAGATTCAACCCAAATCAATTTAGCAAGAACATTTAGACTAGACACTCTTCACACCCTCTATTATGCTAAGGAGATTTTTAAAAAGTGTCAATCACAATTCCTGCATATGACTAACAATCATAAAACTATTAAACTTAAATATGTCAATGCTCACATATCAAATGAGCTAAAAAGATATCAGGACTCTACATGCAAGGAAAGTGTAGTAGCTGGCAGTAAGTAATCCACACATCCCTCCTCTTCATCTCCCCTACCTCCATCCCTCCAGCTTCATTAAAGTGAATTGAACCAGGTCTTAGAAGTTGAGAGAAATTACTGAGTATGTGGTGGTGGAGAAGGGGTGATGGGACTCTAGGCAAGGGCAAAGTTGAATAAAAATCCCAGAGGTGAGAAGGGACATGGAGAGTCCAGGCTGGATTGGGATCATATGTGGCATCATGACAGCTCATATGGCATATTGATATGGAGTGAGAGAATGTGAGCTCAAGTCCTGTCTTAACTACTGTTATTGCACACAGACAAGGGAAATATAGAGCTGGATTGGGAATAGTCTTGGACCATTACCTAAACTGTTCAACCTTTGTCCTTAAATAATAACAAATATAATTCACTAAGCAGGGAGTTGGCATGATGCACAAGAACAAAAGCAAGAAGACAAGCTCAGAGAGAAGGGAGGTATGCTGAGGTGTCCTGAGAGCAACTAAATTTCATGTAAGAGACTCTTGTGCAACTTCTCATTCCAGAATATCTACATATTTCCTAATAATTGGTGAGTCTTATTCAGACATATTTTACATCTGAAGTTTAACGCTATTACTTGTCTGATTCAAGCAGGACTCATACATTGAAAATGTTTTGCCTTACTTGCAAGATTTCCTTATGTGTGTGTTTTGTGAGATCCACTTCAGCTGTGGTAAGGAATAGGCATGAATATCATGTATTCTTATAAATAATACACACAATATTATTTATTGACACTAGTGTAATAATAAACCTGCTAGTAAACTCACAGTGAATTATATAATTCTCTTGAAGTACAAATAACCCATAGATTTGATGTTGATCACCTATTTTGTTTGATTGTTTGATTTTTTTCCATTTTCATTGTATGTGTTAGCTAAACACTAAGACAATGATACATGTATTTGCATTCTGCTGAAAATACATAGTATCTTTGATATTCTCTGATTATGGCTGCTATTCCTTTAATCAACAGCAAACAGGCTAACAATTTATTGAAAACTAGACACACTCCAGGCTCTTAACATATGAGGATCAGGATTCATAGAAACACTACTAAGTAAATATATGCACACTCCCCTTTTTGAAACTGCTTTGGGCTTCAAATAACTTGCTCAACTTTGTATAGTGGAACAGAAAACTGTTTGGGGAAAATATCAGATGCTTGAGCCTCTCTACTCCAATCACCAGCCATAGCACTTTATAGTGGTTAAAGCACTGGTTCAGGAGTGCAATGGAAATATTGTTTATGAGTAAGAGCATGAGAATGTGAAGACTGAAAGGCAGGAAGTCATTTGTGTGTGTGTGAGTGCATACAAACATGTACACACATACATACACACACACACAGTTTGGTAGTCTGAACAGCTATTTAGAGAGATCTTTGAAATCTTGCTTGTACTACTAAATAAAATATTTTGTCAACATTGAGAGGCAGAGTACAGAGAATGTGGGAGAAGTAAACCTATGATGGAAATAAGATGGATGGAAAAGAAAAACTCCTCACCTTGGGCAGACATTCTGACAGGTGGGAAGGATAATCCAATTCTCTTGTTCTTCATGGTCTAGGTCATGGTTGCATATTAAGTGGATGTAAAAACTGAGCATCCCAATATAGGAAAAGTTCCCTGTAAAACTTCCAGGGTTCTAAAGGTTAATCCCTATTGACCACTACTCTGCCCACAAAGCCAGAGCCACCCATGACTTTTCTTGCTACCTGTAGGAGAACCCTTATGTCACCAACACCAAATGCTTATTTTTATCTTTACTTCTTTTTTTTCTCCATAAAACAAAGACTTTCAAGCTGTATTCAATAAGACTAAAGGTTGGTGGGCTGCTGAGATGTGTATTTGAACACGGAGTTTTGAGCAGATGGACTGGTGGGCCTCTACTACCCTTCCCTCACTGAAGCAGAACAACTTCACTTTATTTATGTAGATATTGAGATGCTGTACAATATTTTATTTTTAAAAAAAGTTGTGATGCTAAAATTAGTTGAAAAACATCTGTGCTAGTAGATTAATCAGATACAGTAAATGTTATTGATTTTAGTGCCTTAAAGTTTGAACGAATTATTAAAATGATTTTCAAATTGCCGAGACAGGCTGAGTCACACCCTGGAGACAGCCATATATGTTGCCTAAAATAAGACTGGCTGATGCTGGAGCAGACAGTTGGTATTCCTTGATTTAGCTCTTAAACTTCCTTTTTGTTCAGTTTTCTGGCTCTACTCCTGACTGGTAGCTCTACTCCTAGCTAAATACCTTGTTTCTCTAAGTTTCAAATATGATTCTCTCCCTTGGTACTTTGCCTCCATGACAGATAGACTGATAAATCTCCACACATCCTTTTAAAAGGTTTAAAGTAAATTGGTGTTTTTGGAACAGATATGCAATATAACAGCAAATGGTACAAGAAGGTATAAAATAAAATGTAAATTTCCTTTCAACTGAATCTCCCAGCAGCTGAGTTTTCTTCTCCAGGAGCCGCCACCAGAGTCAGATTCTCATACCTTTGTACAGAGACATTCTCTGCATGAGACAAGTGAACATGTGTATTTTTCCCCCTTTTTAACAAATACACAACATGCTCTTCTATACTTTGCTTGTGTCACTTAGCATACATTCTGAAGATTTTCTAAATACATATCTGATTAATTTCCTTGTTCTTTTTTTAAAACAAACACTTCCATTATAGAGATGTTCCATAACCTATTTAAACAGTCCTCATATTTGGGATTTTTTTTTTTTTATGTTGTGCTATTACAAACAATGTTGCAATGAATATATGCACAAATTTATGAAAGTATGCACATAGAACAAATTCCTAGAAGTGGAATTGCTGCTTCTGTGTCAAATTTTCATAGACACTGCCAAATCATTTCTATAAATATAGTACCACTTTAGATTCCCAGGAAAATATATGAAAGTGCCTATATTACATACCCTCACCAACACAATGTGTTTGCAAACAGTTTAATATTTATTAATAGAAAAATAATGTACTTTTAACTTATATTTATCCTATTATGAATGGGTTTGAGCATATTTTCACATATTTAAGGGCCATTTATTTTTACATTTCTCTAATCTGCCTAAATTTTTGGCCCATTTTAAATTGGGCTGCTGTTATTGTTTCTTATTGATTTATAGAAAACTTTTACCTATTAAGAAAATTAATCAATTTTTTATATGAATTGAAAATTTTTGTTTCTTACTTTTTATTGTTTTTGCTACGTAGGATAGTTTTAGAATTATATATCAAAATCACGAGTTTTTTTCTTTTATGACCTCTGTTTTATTCCATAATTTAAAAGAACTATTCCGTTCCAATATAAGACAAAGTATTTCCAATGTTTCTTCTTATACTTTAAGTTTTATTTTTCACATTTAAGTCTTTAATGCACCTGGAATTTATTTTTTGTATAAATTGTTAAGAAAGGACATTTCTACTTAGTTAACTTTATTTATCATCTATTTTTCCACCTATGATTTCAATATTAACTTTATTATATACAAAATTCCTATTTTTTTTCTCTTTCTGAACTTTGAGGGCTACTCCATTAACCTATCTCTTAATGTAAAAATTAATCACTGTATTATTCAGAAGATATAATATGATATCTAATAGGACTATCACCCATGGCACTTCTTTTTGAAAATTTTCCTGGGTTTAATTTTTTTTTTTTTTTTTGCTTTTTTAAATATAAAATTTAAAATCATCCTGTCTAATTGGCATTGGTATTTTTATTGAAATCATATTAATTTTATAGACTGATTTAGAGAGAACTGACAGTTTTATGGTATTTAAGATTCCTAATCAAAAGCACAATATATTCAATAACTTTCTATTTTCAAGTCTATTTTTAAGTCCTTCAGCAACATTTGAATTTCTTAATCTAGAGCTTGCCCACTTCTTAACAAGTAAGTTCTTGAGTACTGTGTTCATTTTACTTTTTTAAACTGCTTCAGTAAATGGGGTCCTTTCTTCCATTGCATATAGTCTATCTGGGTGTTTCTATCTTTTACATAGTTGTTTGATGATTTTCCTTTAGTATACTCAAGCAGATATAGTTCACTCAAGTGATGCACTTGAGATATGTTTGTGCATTCGTGTTTGTGTGTGTGTGTGTATTTATTTTAAGTTAATCTTCACCATAGGGGTAGTTTATTAGCACTTGATGTACAATTATCAGAAAAATACACTCAGGAGATTGGTTCAAGATGGCGGAGTAGAAGGATGTGAGCTCACTCCCTCTTGCAAGAGCACCAGAATCACAACTAACTGCTGAACAATCATCAACAGGAAGACATTGTACCTCACCAAAAAACATACCCCACATGCAAAGAAAAAGGAGAAGCTGCAATGAGATGGTAAGAGGGGTGCAATCACAATAAAAACAAATCCCATAACCACTGGATGGGTGACTCACAAACTGGAGAACACTTATACCACAGAAGACCACCCACTGGAGTGAAGGTTCTGAGCCCCACGTTAGACCTCCAACCTGGAGGTCTGGCAATGGGAAGAGGTATTCCTAGAGAGTCAGATTTGAAGGCTAGCAGGATTTGATTGCAGGACTTTGACAGAACTGGGGGAAACAAAGACTCCACTCTTGGAGGGCACACACAAATTAGTGTGCACATCAGTACCCAGGGGAAGGAGCAGTGACCCCATAGGAGAATGAACCCGACCTACCTGCTAGTGTTGGAGAGTCTCCTGCAGAGGTGAGGGGTGGCTGTGGCTCACCACGGGGACAAGGACACTGGAAACAAAAGTTATTACAAGGACTCATTGGCATGAGCCCTCCCAGAGTCTGCCATTAGCCCCACCAAAGAGCTGTGTAGGCTTCAGTCCTGGGTTGCCTCAGGTCAAACAACCAACAGGGAGGGAACCCAGCCCACCTCTCAACAAACAAGTGGATTAAAGTGATATTGAGCTTTGCCAACCAGAGCAACACTCAGTTCACCAACCACCAGTCCCTCCCATCAGGAAACTTACACAAGCCTCTTGGATAGCCTCATCAACTAGAGGGCAGACAGCAGAAGCAAGAAGAAATACAATTCTGCAGCCTGTGGAATGAAAACCACATTCACAGAAAGATAGACAAAGTGAAAAGGCAGAGGACTATATACCAGATGAAGGAACAAGATAAAACCCTAGAAAAACAACTAAACGAAGTGGAGATAGGCAACCTTCTAGAAAAAGAATTCAGAATAATGATAGTGAAGATGATCCAGGACCTCAGAAAAAGAATGGAGGCAAAGATCAAGAAGATGCAAGAAATGTTTAACAAAGATCTAGAATAATTAAAGAATGAACACCTAGAAGATTTAAAGAACAAACAGATAGAGATGAACAATACAATAACTGAAATGAAAAATACACTAGAAGGAGTCAATAGCAGAATATCTCAGGCAGAAGAACAGATAAGTGACCCGGAAGACATAATAGTGGAATTCACTTCTATGGAACAGAATAAAGAATAAGGAATGAAAAGAAATGAAGACAGCCTAAGAGACCACTTGGAAAACAATAAACACACCAACATTCACATTATAGGGGTCCCAGAAGGAGAAGAGGGAGAGAAAGAAGCCAAGAAAATATTTGAAGAGATTATAGTCGAAAACTGCCCTAACATGGGAAAGGAAATAACCACCAAAGCCCAGGAAGTGCAGAGAGTCCCAGGCAGGATAAACACAAGGAGAAGCACACCAAGACACAAGGTAATCAAACTGACAAAAAGACAAAGTATTGAAAGCAACAAGGGAAAAATGACAAATAACATACAAGGGAACTCCCATACAGTTAACAGATGATTTCTTAGCAGAAACTCTACAAGCCAGAAGGGAGTGGTAGGATATATTGAAAGTAATGAAAGGGAAGAAGCTACAAGCAAGATTACTCTAAATGGTAAGTATCTCAATCAGATTTGATAGAGAAATCAAAAGCTTTATAGACAAGCAAAAGTTAAGAGAATTCAGCACCACCAAACCAGTTCTATGACAAATGCTAAAGGAACTTCTCTAAGTGGGAAACACAAGAGAAGAAAAAGACCTACAAAGACAAACCCATAACAATTAAGAAAATGGTAATAGGAACATACATTTTGATAATTACCTTAAACGTGAATGGATTAAAGGCTCCAACCAAAAGACACAGGATCACTTAATGGATACAAAAACAAGACCCATATATATGCTATCTACAAGAGACTCACTTCAGGCCAGGGGCACATACAGACTGAAAGGGAGGGGATGGAAAAAGATATTCCATGCAAATGGAAATCAAAAGAAAGCTGGAGTAGCTATACTCATATCAGATAAAATAGACTTTAAAATAAAGAATGTTACAAGACACAAGGAAGAACACTACATAATGATCAAGGGATCAAACCAAGAAGAAGATATAACAATTAAAAATACATATGCACCCAACATAGGAGCACCTCAATACATAAGGCAAATTCTAACAGCTGTAAAGAGGAAATCGACAGCAACACAATAATAGTGAGGGACTTTAACACCTCACTTACACCAATGGACAAGTCATCCAGACAGAAAATTAGTAAGGAAACACAAGGTTTAAATGACACAATACACCAGATAGATTTAATTGATATTTATAAGACATTCCATCAAAAAGCGGTAGATTACACTTTCTTCTCAAGTGTGCATGGAACATTCTCAAGGATAGATCACATCTTGGGTCACAAGCCAAGCCTCAGTAAATTTAAGAAATATGAAATCATACCAAGCAACTGACCACAACACTATGAGATTAGAAATCAATTATAGGGGAAAGAAACTGTAAGAAACACAAACACATGGAGGGTAACAGTACACTACTAAATAAGAAAGAGATCACTGAAGAAACCAAAGAGGAAATCAAAAAATACCTAGAGACAAATGACAATGAAAACACGATGGTCAAAAACCTATGGGATGCAGCAAAAGCAGTTCTAAGAGAGAAGTTTATAGCAATACAATCTTACCTCAAGAAACAAGAAAAATCTCAAATAAGCAGTCTAACATTACACCTAAAGGAACTAGACAAGAACAAACAAAACCCAAATTTAGTAGAAGGAAGAAATCATAAAGAACAGAGCAAAAATATATGAAATAGAAACAAAAAAAAAAACAATAGCATAGATCAATAAAACTAAAAGCTCGTTCTTTGAGAAGATAAACAAAATTGATAAACCTTTAGCCAGACTTATCAAGAAACAGAGGGAGAGGACTCATATCAATAAAATTATAAATGAAAAAGGAGAAGTTACAATGGACACTGAAGAAATACAAAGCATCATAAGAGACTACTACAAGCAACTCTATGCCAATGAAACGGACAACCTGGAAAGAATGGACAAATTCTTAGATAGGTATATCCTTCCAAAACTGAACCAGGAAGAAATAGAAAATATGAACAGAAAAATCACAAGTAATGAAATTGAAACTGTGATTCAAAATCCTCTAACAAACAAAATCCAGGACCAGATGGCTTCACAGGTGAATTCTATCAAACATGTAGAGAAGAGCTAACACTGATCCTTCTTAAACTCTTCTAAAAAATTGCAGAGGAAGGAATTCTCCCAAACTCATTATACAAAGCCATCATCACCCTGAAACCAAAACAAGTCAGAGATACTACAAAAAAAGAAAATTACAGGTCAATATCACTGATGAATAGAGATGTAAAAATCCTCAACAGAAGGCTAGTAAACAGCATACAACAACACATTAAAAGGATAATACACCATGATCAAGTGGGATTTATCCCAGGGATGCAAGGATTCTTCAGTATACACAAAGCAATCAATGTGATACCCCATATTAACAAATTGAAGAATAAAAACCATATGATCATCTCAATAGATGCAGAAAAACTTTTGACAAAATTCAACACCCATTTATGACAAAAACTCTCCAGAATGTCGGTAGAGAGGGAAGCTACCTCAACATAATAAAGGCCATATACGACAAATCCACATCAAACATCATTCTCAATGGTGAAAAACTGAAAACACTTCCTCTAAGATCAGGAAGAAGACAACTATGTCCACTCTCACCACTATTATTCAACACAATTTTGGAAGTCTTAGCCATGGCTATCAGAGAAGAAAAAGAAATAAAAGGAATGCAAATTGGAAAAGAAGAAGTACAACTACCATTGTTTGCAGATGACATGGTACTATACATAGAGAACCCTAAAGATGCTACCAGAAAACTTCTAGAGCTAATCAAAGAATTTGGTAAAGTTTCAGGATACAAAATTAATGCCCAGGAATCTCTTGTATTCCTATACCCTAACAACAAAAGAACAGAAAGAGAAATTAAGGAAGCAATGCCAATCATCACTGCAACAAAAATAATAAAATACCTTGGAATAAATCTACCTAAGTAGGTAAAAGACCTGTACTCAGAAAACTACAAGACACTGATGAAAGAAATCAAAGATAACACAAACAAATGGAGAGATATACCATGTTCTTGGATTGGAAGAATTAATATTTGAAAATGACTATACTATCCAAAGCAATCTACAGAGTCAATGCAATCCTTATCAAACTACCAGTGGCATTTTTTACAGAAGTAGAACAAAAAATTTTTAAATTTGTATGGAGACAAAAAGGACCCTGAATAGCCAAAGCAGTCTTGAGGGAAAAAAGTGGAGCTGGAGGAATCAGACACCTTGATGTCTGACTATACTACAAAGCTACAGTAATCAAGAAAATATGGTACTGGCACCCAAACAGAAATATAGACCAATGGAACCAGATAGAAAGCCCAGAAACAAACCCACACACCTGTGGTCAACTAATTTATGACAAAGGAGGCAAGGATATACAAGGAGAAAAGATAGTCTATTCAATAAGTGGTGCTCGGAAAACTGGGCAGCTACATGTAAAAGAATGAAATCAGAACACTTCCTAACACCACAGACAAAAATAAGCTCCAAGTGGATTAAAGACCTAAATTTAAGGCCAGACTCTATAAAACTCTTAGAGGATAACATAGGCAGAACACTCTATGACATAAATCACAGAGAGATCCTTTTTGACCCACCTCCTAGGGAAATGGAAATAAAGACAAAAATAAACAAATGGGACCTAATGAAACTTAAAAGCTTTTGCACAGCAAAGGAAACCATAAAGAAGAAAAAAAGACAACCCTCAGAATGGGAGAAATATTTGCAAATGAAACAACTGACAAAGGATTGAACTCCAAAATATACAAGAAGCTCCTGCAGCTCAATATCAAAAAAATAAACAAGCCAATCCAAAAATGGGCAGAAGACCTAAATAGACATTTCTCCAAAGAAGATATACAGATTCCCAACAAACACCTGAAAGGTTGCTCAACATCACTAATCATTAGAGAAATGCAAATCAAAACTGCAATGAGGTATCACCTCACAGCAGTCAGAATGGCCATCATTAAAAATCTACAAACAATAAATGCTGGAGAGGGTGTGGAGGAAAGGGAACCCTCTTGCACTGTTGGTGGGAATGTAAATTGATACAGTCACTATGGAGAACATTATGGAGGTTCCTTAAAAAACTAAAAATAGAATTACCATATGACCCAGCAATCCCACTACTAGGCATATTCCCAGAGAAAACCATAATTTAAAAAGACACATGCACCCCAATATTCACTGCACCACTATTTACAATAACCAAGTCATGGAAGCAACCTAATGGACCATCAACCGGCAAATGGATACAGAAGTTGTGGTACATATATACAATGGAATATTACTCAGCCATAAGGAACAAAATTGGGTCATTTGTAGAGACATCAGACCTAGAGACTGTCATACAGAGTGAAGTAAGTCAGAAAGAGAAAAACAAATATCGTGTATTATCCCGTTTATGTGGAATCTAGAAAAATGGTACAGATGAACCTGTTTGCAAGGCAGAAATAGAAACACAGATGTAGAGAACAAATGTATGGTCACCAAGGGGGGAAAGTGGGGGCTTGGGTGGTGGTGGAATGAATTGGATGGTTGGGATCGACATATATACACTAATATGTATAAAATACCTAACTAATAAAAACATGCTGTATAAAAAATAAATAAAATAAAAATTAAAAAAAAAGAAATATACACTCAAAATATATTAGTTGATCACTTTGAATATTGTTATTTAAATAGCCCCAAACTTTATAGGTTAGTAAAATAGATGTCAGAAATGTATATTACCTAGTTAGATTAATGGTGTTTGAAAATGTGATCTGGCTGTGAAGCTTTTTAGGAATCCCGCTGCCTTAGCAGAAATGATGTAAGAGATTTCCAAGAAAAGTGAGCCCAGTTTCCCAAAATTTTGTAGCAGCTCCTGAGATGTAGGGACTTATTCACCTTATGTTCCTCTCCTTGATGGAGCTCTCCATGGAATGACCCAATTGACTGGCCCTCCCACTAGAATGCCATTATGTCCACCTCACATTGAGCCTTTTGAGGTAGATATTGGTCAGCGTGTTTCTTGCTTTGAGAAACAAAAATAGTACCATGACAACTTTTTGAATTATTGCTAGTAACTGTTTATAGCTTTGTCAGAACTTGATTTAAGACCCAATTTCACTGTTGAGAAACATGAGGTAACAGGGACTGATCCAGGCTAGCGCCCTGATGACCTTGGACAAATCCACAAAGGCCACATGAGAAAGGGCTTAACCACAGCCGACCTTGGCAGAATGTCCTGTGATCTTCCTGGAACACAAGAGCATCCGGGTCTTGTGAGAAATTGCTATAAGGCCATTTATCACCTACCTATGTCTTAGAATCAATCTATGAGATAGTTTCTCATCCTCTCCCAGGTTCCGATGAGGTATGAAGAGTTTTGCCTTGCCCTCATCCTCATAGTACAGTTGCAAACTGTAAAACTGGTGAGCTGCAGCATGTAATCAGCAACTCAGCAACAGGGTGCCCTAGCATTCATGTTGCATTGTCATCAGTCCCCTTTGGTTTTGGTGTTGTCCTGTGGAGCAGGAAACATAGTGAGCTACTACCTTTGTTTTTTGTGTTCTTATTGTCCATGTAAGCAATAAAACATCTGAATCTGAAAAGGGCTTATTGTTCTTTACCATCCAAATCTGTCAGACTTGCTGGGAAGGTGTCAGGGGAGTGAATTTCTAACTTCCAACTACTGCTAATGATGAGAGGTCACTGCTATTTCCTGACATAATCTAACACTTGTTGAATAGATAAAATAGTTTTAGATCCTAATGTTAATGTATGTGAGGATATTGATTTTTACACAGTTTTGGTCCAGCCACCTTACTGAATCCCCTTAACATCTATAATAGATTTAAGTGTTTCTCTTGGGTTTTCTAGTCTCTGTTGCTCTGAGATGACACTGGAATCCCTGTTAAAGTTTTTCTTTAACCAGTTTTATTGGAGTTAGCCTAGATACTGTTGATTCTCATTATTTGCACTAGTTATGCTCTATACAGCTCTCTGGATAGATTCTATTTTCTTTGTTTTACAAAAGAGAAAATGAGGTTCAGAAATGTTAAGTGACTTTCCAGAGGCCACCCTCTAACAGGTGCCAGAGTTGGGATTCAAACCCCATTCAACTGGCCCAGGACTAATGTTTCTTGCACTACACTGCACTGTTCTGTACCACCTCCATAATTGGTCATCTCTGAATGGGAACAAAAAAAAAGGCAAAACATTGCCTTGTTCATTGTCAGCTGGGAACCTATGTGTCAGGCAACTTAAAATTTTTACCATTTAGTGCATGTCTGCAAATGACTGGGGAAATGCCAGTAGTATTCATTTTGAGGTTATAAACAAATTATAGTAAGTAGATAAATTCACAAATATGGACATGTATTCTGATTCCAAATAACTTGCTAGTCTTCACATTTATTCAGGAGATTAAAGGCTAAATCCTATCAGAAAGAGAAACTCAATTTTGAATTTTGTCTGATACACTTGGATATTAGTGCTGCTAAAAATTTTGCTGCAGAATATTAGTAACTGATCCCTGAACTGATAAGGTAAAAGTCTAGAACCAAAGTAGAATGTTCCATTAACTTAGTGTTATAACTTACAGGATTTGACCAGGGGGAAGTAAAGGTGTTTCATGGGACAAAGACCAGGTATTGTGCAGTAATACAACTCACACAAAAGATATCTAAATGAACGGGGCTATAAAATAATTTTAAAACTCAAGGGGAGAAAAATAAAGATAGATATATATAGTTATATCTATCTATCTATCTATCTATCTATATCTTGCCAGTAAAACTGAAATTAAAAATCTCAAAAGAAAATATTTTGTTCAGCATTTCAAATGAATAAAAGTTACTAAGAGTCAATTGTAATTATCAATGACTTTGGATAACGATTTCTAGTGCCCCTCACCCAACACATTCCAATCACCTAGGATTCCATTCACAGGCAAAGAAATAATCTCCTGTGAGTTATGAGGTAAATAGTTATAGGCCTCCTGTGGGGCATTTAGAAGATTCCTAATAGTTTAAACACTTCACTACCTAGGAGGGGTAACTCCTTAGTAAACAGTAGTGTAGTAATCCCCCCTAATCTGTGCTTTCAGTTACTCACAGTCAGTCATGGTCCAAAATATAAAATGAAAATTCCAGAAATAAACAATTCATAAATTTTACATAACATTCCATTCTGAGCAATCTCGTACTGTCCACCCCTTTTCACCTGGGACATGAATCATCCCCTTGGCCAGCATATCTTACACATTAGTCACTTAGCCATCTGGGTTATCAGATCAACTGCTGTGATCTTGCAGTGATTGTATTGAAGTAACCCTTCTTGTACTTAATAATGGCCCCAAAACACTGGAGTAGTGATATTGGCAATTTTAACATTCTCTTACTGTGTCTAATTTATAAATTAAACTTTATCATGTGTATGTATGTATAAATAAAAACAGTATACACAGGGTTCAGTACTATCTGTGGTTTCTGGCATCCATTGGGGGTCTTGGAACATAACCCATAGAGATAAGGGGGGGATTTCTATAAGCATTTATTTGACTAACTTATTCAGTCTCCATTGTTGTGTTTCAGAGAGAAGGCTCCTATGCTATTATGCTGTTGGACTATAGTTAATGTGAGTGCATTTTAATGCAGTTGAGAAGATAGTAATATTTAGCCATCATTGGCTACCCAGTTGAAGTCTTAGTGGCCAAAAAAGCAACATGAAAATACTTTGGCAATATTATGACAAATTCAAGAAATTACTTTGTTCCTTAATTCATTATATTCCCTAGGACTTGATTATAGTAAATGGCGACAGCTCTTGCCTTAGTTTCTAGGCTCCAGACTGTTCTTCTTTGGCAGTTTTGTCTATTCAGGGCCTAAGGGAAACCCTGCATCCCTGCATTTTAGGATTTTAAAATAGAGATGAAGACCCATAAAAACAATAAGATGACCAACAACAGGCTTAAAGGCCTAATAAGAGATATAGACAATAGTGCCTTGAAACTGAAAATCAGATTTTGTGCAGTAATGTTGTAGTGTCAGGATGGGCATTATTTTCTGGAAAAACAAAAGGTTGAGTTTTAGGAAGGATCTTAAAGGATTCAGCTTTGGAATAATAAAGGCCTATTGCTAATAGCCAAATCTGCAGTTGAGGGTAAATTCAAGTTTCCTTTAAGATCTTCCCATGATGCTTTCTACCCCATGAACACCTTCTCAGAGTCTGCTTTGATAGCCAGAAAATGCTTCCATCTGGGTCAAACAAGTAAAAATGAGGCCTACTCTGACCAGTCTACTCTGACTAATATAGAAGGTGGGGACAGGTTTTTTGTACTTAAATGAAAAGTACAAAGTAGCTCTCCCTTCCAAGAGGAACTCTAGGTCATATAAACTGGATGGTGCTGAGCAAGTAATAGAAAGCAAAAAGAAAGCACAAGCAGCAGAATCCAAAACAGAACTACTGGCTAGTCTATCAAATGTCTGCAAATCAACATTGGTGATTCTCTGGTTCCTATACAGGCCAAAAAGTATCAGAAGATGAGTTAGAGAAAGCTCCAAGAAACAAATTATCCTAGTTTCCAAGGAAGCAAATTAAAATATTTAATTAATAACAATTAAAGACCAAGGGAACACTAAAGATGTCACCCACATGTATTGCCAACATAAGATTTTAAAGTCCCTGAAGTTTTCTATCTCTCAGGTTGAAGGAATGGAAACTTAGATGTTTAAATAAAGGTCAGACAAATTTAATGGGAGACACCATCTAAGTGAAAATTTGAAATATTCATAACCCTTATAAAAGCAAAATAACATAAAATGGAGAATCAAGTTTCTATAATCTCACTTCTCTCTCTCTCTCTGTCTCTTTTCTCTCCCCTCTCCCTTCTCTCCTCTCCATTTTCTCTAGTTGTTTTTCCCAGAAAGTAACCTGGAACTCACTACATTCAAGCAAACCAGAAATTTCTCTGTGACTGTCATGATTTGTTCCTCCTAAAAAAATTTCTAAAAATAGAGATATCTGAGAAGGAAGCTTAGTGGATTCTTAAATAGGCTCTAAAAAAAAAAAAGTATCTGAAACTTGAAATTAGGCAAAAGAGAATATTGGATGTTCTTTCAGTGCAGTGATGGACTGTATGTTTGATTGACACTCTCTTGACTGTGTTATTTACAGCTCTGTAAGGCCAAGATTAACTTGTAACTTTTAGTTCAGTAAACCTGCAAATAATTTTTGTCTTTGTAAAAAACAAAACCTTTAATATTGCAGTTTATTATTCTCTAGGACTTTATTTTGTATCAAGTCCAATTGTCTTTTCCTAAAATACCTTTACTAAATTGCTTATGAATACCAAGTTCCTCAAATTCTCATTTCAACTGATCTTAATATCTTAGTGATTACCTCATTAATTTCATATGTTCATTGTACATTTGTATGAGTCATGATTTTAGGTTGTGGAAAATTATAATTTAACAAAGTACTGATAGGTGTTTATTAATTTGGTGAAAACAACTCACTAAAGTGTCATGTCTTTTGTTTGAAAGTAGTACCCAGAGGTAACCAAGTTCTTGAGGAATGATTCACGCTAACTGATCTTAAAAATAGGCTAATGGATGAGCCATTTATAAATATATTTATAGATCATAGGAGGTAGGTTGTACTTGTGTTCAAAAGACTTGCACTGGCTAATAAGTCCCCTTAAATCTGGCTATCAAGAAACACAAAAAGCCATGTTAATTTATTAAAGCACTCCTTGGGGAGACAAAAAAAAATCAGAACTACAGGATTTGGAAGATCTTGAATGAAATACCTCTTTGTCTATGGAAGAGTCAACCAACTATTTTTCTTCCCAGTCTGTTGTGCCTGTTATCTCCATTTGTCACTGGCCCTTTTCTTTCATGCTTTTTCTACCTTGTTCTCTTGCCCCAGAAGGCTGATCTCTATGGGATAAGTCACCTGGGCAGCACTTCCAGTTAGTTTTAAATTAAATTCACCAGTGGGAGGCACTAGCAGGAGACTGGAGTATGAGAGGAGAGAAAAGCTGGGGTATTTTATCCCTGTGCCCTCCCTGCTTTGGTGCCAAACTTCACCACCACCACCACCACTCCCACCATGAACCCTTCCCTCTATGACTCCATCTGTCATCAGGATCCTGCATAATTATTTCCTTCTCCTTCCCCTTCCTGTGGGCGGTAAACAGTAGTCTCTGGATGCCTCAACATTGCTTGTCCATTCCCTTAATCTGGAATGGTTCTAAGCATTTATGTAAATATTTGCTGCATTAAAATCTCTTTATTTGAACCATCTCTCCTCCTTAAAAGCCCTCCACGAAGAGGCCAGAGTCAGTTCTTCATCCATACCATTTGCTCATATTAGTTTTCTTTTTATAAACTTTATGACCCACCTTACTGCTACCTTTGCCTCATGCATTATCTGTCTCCCACCATCCTAAAGTACTAAGCAATATTTCCTCCCTCAAATCACATACTCAGTTGAATTCGGTGTCTCCAAAACATTCCATAACCTTTCATACACATTCTCTTCTGCCTTTCTTAAACACCCCTTTCCCTATATTTCCCAGCTAATCCCTTTTTTTTAATATATCAATCTGCCAATCCCAGATTTTCAAAGAGCGTCATGGTCTTTAAGTGCAATAGATTTGGAGGGGGGGGAATGTTAATATCTTACATACCTCTGTTCACCAAAGCACTCCTTGAATATCAACTTATTATGAAATTCAACTGCATATTATACAGCTCCCAGCACAGCACCATCTATATCCCTTGTGTCTTCTAATCATTGAATGTTCCCTAGTCAATGGTATTTCTAGTACACCTACCACATTTCACTAACATTGTACAAAAATAGCACCTTTACATTCAAACTGTCTAAAATTTTGCCATGTCAACCTTGTTTGTGTCATTCTTTAATGTTATTCTTGTGCCACACATTTCAGTGCACCCAACCATCCTTCAGACCTAAATCACAACCATTTTTCTATGGTCACTTTCGATAGTGTGTACTTTTTCTACCTAATCAACACCTCTGAGGCCTCCTGCCTGCTTGGAAACAGTATCAACTCTAAATTATTATTTTCATGTTAAAAATGAGTGATGCATGCATTATAAGGCATTTTCATATCCTCACCATTAACTGTGACACCTACAACACTCAGTCTTGAAGAACCAGCTTAAACAGAACCTTCCCTGTAAGCCCCTTCTTGACTGCCTTTTGTTCTAGACAGTGTTTACTTCCTTCTCTGTGTTACACAAACTTCGTAAATGTCTCTATTATAACACTCTTACATAGCACTGTCATATGTTTATACATCTGTGTCTCTTTCTATATTACAAATCTTTAAGCCTAAGCCATGTCTGAGTTATCTTTGCATCTATAATTACTAACCTTATGATGCCTGCCATTTAAAAATATGATCAATAAAAAATTTGAATAGATTTAGGGAAGGCCTAAATTGTATTGATTAGGTTACCACTTGCTTTAGTGGTATTCAGCTTTAATATATAGCTTCGTTGCATTAATTGGACTTGGGTATGTTCCATGTCTCTTAGCCACAGGGATACTTCCATCTGACTGATCTTTTTCCTATTCTGAGCTTATACTTGGTGGTTTGACTCTTAGAAAGTAACTTTACCATTTGCTTTGAGGGCATATTTTTGTAGCCAAGCTAAGCTAAGTCTTAGCTTGTCAGTGTAGCTGACAGGGAGCTGAGCATGTTAATAACTACCTCTGTGAAGTGGGAATCTTCAGTGAATCAAATGGGCTATTACAATCGTTTGTCACCATCAGACAACTCAGTTATTTTCTTTGGTTCTGAGTTGAGGGATACAGCTGATCACTCTTATTTATCTAGAACAAATCTTCCTGACTGGATAACATATACCTGTATCCACAGAGATCATCAGTAGAGGTATTTCCTTATGGTGACCATTAGTAGCATCTATAGTGGTTTGGAAACAATGAAGTGTTGCCTCAAGATAAAAAGCAATATTGTCATTGCAAATGATACATGTATCACTTGAATTATTTTTAAAAACTCATTTTAAAAATATACTGTAATGTGACACTCTTCAGAGGAAGGCTGCATACTTTCCAGGCTGCATGGGTCCCTCTTCATTTAGACAGATCATCTCATTAGCATATTATGGATAGCTGCTAATAATATGACCTTGTCTTCAGGGATGGTATGAAAAAATAACTAATTAAGAAAGAATAGGGCTTCCCTGGTGGCGCAGTGGTTGAGAGTCCACCTGCCAATGCAGGGGATGCGGGTTCATGTCCCAGTCCAGGAAGATCCCACATGCCGCTGAGCAGCTGGGCCCGTGAGCCATGGTCGCTGAGCCTGCGTGTCCGGAGCCTGTGCTCTGCAACAGGAGAGTCCACAACAGTGAGAGTCCCATGTACTGAAAAAAAAAAAAAAAAAAGAAAGAAAGAATATATCTTTGGTGGGGCTAATGACAGACTCTGGGAGGGTTCATGCCAAGGAGTACATCACAGAACATCTGCTGCCAGTGCCCTTGTCCCCACGGTGAGCCACAGCCACCCCCCACCTCATCAGGAGACACTCCAACACTAACAGGTAGGGAGAAGATGCTCAGAATTTGTATTTTTATCAAGTTCTCACAGAAACTTTAAAAAATAAGTAAAAGAGACAAGCCTCTTAGATACCCTCATCCGCCAGAGGGCAGACAGCAGAAGCAAGAAAAACTACAACCCTGCAGCTTGTGGAACAAAAACCACATTCACAGAAAGATAGACACTATGAAAAAGCAGGAGGCTATGTACCAGACGAAGGAACAAGATAAAACACCAGAAAAACGACTAAAGGAAGTGGAGATAGGCAACCTTCCAGAAAAAGAATTCAGAATAATGATACTGGAGGTGATCCAGGACCTTGGAAAAACAATGGAGGCGAAGATCGAGAAGATGCAAGAAATGTTTAACAAAGACCTAGAATAATTAAAGAACAAACAAACAGAGATGAACAATACAATAACTGAAATGAAAACTACACTAGAAGGAATCAAGAGCAGAATAACTGAGGCAGAAGAACGAATAAGTGACCTGGAAGACAGAATGGTGGAATTTCCTGCTGTGGAGCAGAATAAAGAAAAAAGAATGAAAAGAAATGAAGACAGACTAAGAGACCTCTGGGACAACATTAAGCGCAACAACATTCACATTATAGGGGTCCAAGAAGAATAAGAGAGAGAAAAAGGACCCGAAAAAATATTTGAAAAGATTATAGCTGAAAACTTCCCTAACATGGGAAAGGAAATAGCCACACAAGTCCAGGAAACACAGTGAGTCCCATACAGGATAAATCCAAGGAGAAACACACTGAGACACAAGGTAAACAAATTGGCAAAAATTAAAGACAAAGAAAAATTATTGAAAGCAGCAAGGGAAAAATGACAAATGACATACAAGGGAACTCCTATAAGGTTAACAGCTGATTTCTCAGCAGAGACTCTACAAGCCAGAAGAGAGTGGCATGATATAGTTAAAGTGATGAAAGGGAAGAACCTACAGCCAAGATTACTCTACCCAGCAAAGATCTCATTCAGACTGAATGGAAAAATCAAAGGCTTTACAGACAAGCAAAAGCTAAGAGAATTCAGCACCACCAAACCAGCTCTACAACAATGCTAAAGGAAATTCTCTAAGTGGGAAACACAAGAGAAGAAAAGGACCTACAAAGTCAAACCCAAAACAATTAAGAGAATGGTCACAGGAACATACATATTGATAATTACCTTAAAGGTGAATAGATTAAATGTTCCAACCAAAAGACACAGGCTTGCTGAATAGATACAAAAACAAAACCCATATATATGCTGTCTACAAGAAACCCATTCAGACCTAAGGACACAAACAGACTGAAAGTGAGGGGATGGAAAAAGATATTCCATGCAAATGGAAATCAAAAGAAAGCTGGAGTAGCTATACTCATATCAGATAAAATAGACTTTAAAATAAACAATGTTACAAGACACAAGGAAGGACACTACATAATGATCAAGGGATCAATCCAAGAGAAGATATAACAATTATAAATATATACGCACCCAACATAGGAGTACATCAATACATAAGACAACTGCTAACAGCTGTAAAAGAGGAAATCGACAGTAACACAATAATAGTGAGGGACTTTAACACCTCACTTACACCAACGGACAGATATTCCAAATTTTTAAAAAAAAAGGAAACAGAAGCTTTAAATGACACAATAGACCAGATTGGCTTAATTGCTATTTATAGGACATTCCATCCAAAAACAGCAGATTAAACTTTCTTCACAAGTATGCATGGAACATTCTCCAGGATAGATCACATCTTGGGTCACAAATCAAGCCTCAGTAGATTTAAGAAAATTGAAACCATAACAATCCTCTCTTCTGACCACAACACTATTAGATTAGAAATGAATTAAAGGGGAAAAAATGTAAAAAACACAAACAAATGGAGGCTAAACACTACATTTCTAAATAACCAAGAGATCACTGAAGAAATCAAAAAGGAAATCAGAAAAATCCTACAGGCAAATGACAAAGAAAACATGACAATCCAAAACCTATGGGATGCACACAAAGCAGTTCTAAGAGGGAAGTTTATAGCTATACAAGCCTACCTCAAGAAACAAGAAAAATATCAAATAAAGAATCTAACCTTACCCCTAAAGGAACCAGAGAAAGAAGAACAAACAAAACCCAAAGTTAGCAGAAGGAAAGAAATCATAAAGATCACAGGAGAAAAACATGAAATAGAAACAAAGAAAACAGCAGCAAATATCAATAAAATTAAAAGCTGGTTCTTTGAGAAGATAAACAAAATTGATAAACCATTAGCCAGACTCATCAAGAAAAAAACAGAGAAGACTCAAATCAATAGAATTAGAAATGAAAAAGGAGAAGTGACAACAGACACCGCAGAAATACAAAGCATCCAAAGAGTCTACTACAAGCAACTCTATGCCAATAAAATGGACAACTTGGAAGTAATGGACAAATTCTTAGAAAGGTATAATCTTCCAAGTCTGAAGCAGGAAGAAATAGAAAATATGAACAGACCAATCACAAGTAATGAAATTGAAACTGTGGTTAAAAATATTCCAACAAACAAAAGTCCAGGACCGGATGGCTTCACAGGTGAATTCTATCAAACATTTAGAGAAGAGCTAACACCCATCCTTCTCAAACTCTTCCAAAAAATTGCAGAAGAAGGAACACTCCCAAACTCATTCTATGAGACCACCATGACCCAAATACCAAAACCAGCCAAAGATACTACAAAAAAAGAAAATTACAGACCAATATCACTGATGAATATAGACGCAAAAATCCTCAACAAAATACTAGCAAACAGAATCTAACAACACATTACAAGGATCATACACCAGGATCAAGTGGGATTTATCCCAGGGATCCAGGATTCTTCAATATACACAAATCAATCAATGTGATAGACCATATTAACAAATTGAAGAAGAAAAACAATTTGATCATCTCAATAGATGCAGAAAAAGCTTTTGACAATATTCAACACCCATTTATGATAAAAATTCTCCAGAAAGTGGGCATAGAGGGAGCCTACCTCAACATAATAAAGGCCATAAATGACAAACCTACAGCAAATATCATTTTCAATGGTGAAAAACTGAAAGCATTTGCTCTAAGATCAGGAACAAGACAAGGATGTCCACTCTCACCACTATTATTCAACAGAGTTTTGGAAGTCCTAGCCTTGGCAATCAGAGAAGTAAAAGAAATAAAAGAAATACAAATTGGAAAAGAAGTAAAACTGTCACTGTTTTCAGATGACATGATACTGTACATAAAGAGTCCTAAAGATGCCACCAGAAAATTACTAGAGCTAGTCAATGAATCTGGTAAAGTTGCAGGATACAAAATTAATGCACAGAAATCTCTTTCATTCCTATACACTAATGACGAAATATCTGAAAGAGAAATTAAGGAAACACTCTCATTTACCAATGCAACAAAAAGAATAAAATACCTAGGAATAAACCTACCTTGGGAGACAAAAGACCTGTATGCAGAAAACTATAAGACACTGATGAGAGAAATTAAAGATAATACCAACAGATAGAGAGATATACCATGATCTTGGAGTGAAAGAATCAATATTGTGAAAATGACTATACTACCCAAAGCAATCTACAGATTCAATGCAATCCCTATCAAATTACCAATGGCATTTTATATGAAACCAGAACAAAAAAACTTAAAATTTGTATGGAGACACAAAAGACCCCGAATAACCAATGCAGTCTTGAGGGAAAAAAACGGAGCTGGAGGAATCAGAGTCCCTGACTTCAGACTACACTACAAAGCTACAGTAATCAAGAAAATATGGTAGTGGAACAAAAACAGAAACATAGATCAATGGAACAAGATAGAAAGCCCAGAGGTAAACCCACACACCTATGGTCAACTAATCAATGATAAAAGAGGCAAGGATATATGATGGAGAAAAGATAGTCTCTTCAATAAGTGGTACTGGGAAAACTGGACAGCTATATGTAAAAGAATGAAATTAGAACACTCTCTAACACCATACACAAAAATAAACTCAAAATGGATTAGAGACCTTAATGTAAGACCAGGTACTATAAAACTCTTAGAGGAAAGCATAGGAAGAACACTCTTTGACATAAATCACAGCAAGACCTTTTTGACCCACCTCCTAGAGTAATGGAAATAAAAACAAAAATAAACAAATGGGACTTAATGAAACTTCAAAGCTTTTGCACAGCAAAGGAAACCATAAACAAGATGAAAAGACAAACCTCAGAATGGGAGAAAATATGTGCAAATGAATCAACAGTCAAAGGATTAATCTCCAAAACATATAACAGCTCATGCAGCTCGATATTAAAAAAACAAACAACCCAATCCAAAACTGGGCAGAAGACCTAAATAGACATTTCTCCAAAGAAGACATACAGATGGCCAATAAGCACATGCAAAGCTGGTCAACATCACTAATAACTAGAGAAATGCAAATCAAAATTACAATGAGGTATCACCTCACACCAGTTAGAATGGGCTTCATCAGAAAATCTACAAACAACAAATGTTGGAGAGGGTGTGGAGAAAAGGGAGCCTTCTTGCACTTTTGGTGGGAATGTAAACTGATACAGCCACTATGGAAAACAGTATGGAGGTTCCTTAAAAAACTAAAAATAGGGCTTTCCTGGTGGCGCAGTGGTAGAGAGTCTGCCTGCCGATGCATGGGACATGGGTTTGGGCCCTGGTCCAGGAGGGTCCCACATGCTGCAGAGCAGCTGGGCCTGTGATCCATGGCCGCTGAGCCTGCGCATCCAGAGTCTGTGCTCCGCAATGGGAGAGGCCACAACAGTGAGAGGCCCACGTACTGCAAAAAAAGAAAAACAAACTTAAAAATAGAATTACCATATGATCCAGCACTCCCACTACTGGGCATATACCCAGAGAAAACCACAATTCCAAAAGACACATGCACCCCAATGTTCATTGCAGCACTATTTACAATAGCCAGGTCATGGAAGCAACCTAAATGCCCATCGACAGATGAATGGATAAGGAAGATGTGGTACATATATACAATGGAATATTACTCAGCCATAAAAAGGAATGAAATTGGGTCATTTGTAGAGACGTGGATGGATCTAGAGACTGTCATACAGAGTGAAGTAAGTCAGAAAGAGAAAAAAAATATCATATATTAATGCATATATGAAACCTAGCAAAATGGTACAGATGAACCCCTTTTCAGGGCAGAAATTGAAACACAGATGTAGAGAACAAACGTATGGACACCAAGGGGGAAATCCGTGGGGCTGTGGGGGTGGTGTGATGAATTGGGCAATTGGGATTGACATGTATACACTGATGTGTATAAAATTGATGACTAATAAGAACCTGCTGTATACAAAATAATAATAATAAGTAAAAGAAAGGAAAATTAAAAATAAAAAAAAAGAAAGAATATAGAAAAGTGTCAAGAGCAACAAAGCTATTACTCCTGGGCATTGTTGAATACCAAATAGAAGAGAGGCTTAACATTTTCCAATTCTCTCCCTGGAAATAGCCAAACTTACTTCTTTAATCTTAGTTCTAGCATTTTATCTCTTGTTCCACAGGCAAAAAGAAAAAAATATATATATTAGAATCACCACAAGTTTTTCTTGTTTTGCTTCCACCACCCTTGTGATTTCTCATTAAAATCTCATAAAAACATAGAAAGTACTTGCATCCAACTCTCCCTCGTTCCTGACATTTTTGTTAAGGAAACTTGAAATTTCTCTAACCAGAAACCCCAGTACTGTGCTAGGCTCATCCAATACACATTTGAATATCACATGAAACCTGCCTTTAGATAATATGCAATGCAGTTGAAATTACACACTGTTTTTAATGCATTTCAATAATGTATGGGTTGTTTATGATTGCAAATTAGGTTTTTAGGTCTATATAGGTATACTGAGGGGGAAAATCCGTGGTATTCTTTCTTATCTAGCTAGGAATTGAGCTTACTTTCTTTTTAGGTCCTTTCCTTCCTTCCTTCCTTCCTTTCTTCCTTCCTTCTTTCCTTCCTTCCTTCTGCCCACCCTTTCTTTCCTTTTTTTACTCTTTCTTTTTTTTTTTGCTCTAAACTCTCCACTCCAGCTCTTACAATTACCTTACTCCACTCACCATATGATCACCAGTTTCAATATGGAGATATTGGTCATGTCTGGTGCTGGAAGTGATTCTTGTAAGAAATTAGTGTCATGAACTCTCAGGATGATAGGTATTCTTAGGGTTATTTGACCATCCTCTCACCAGAATAAGTGAAAGTAGGTATTGATTGAACAACCGGAATCATCCAAGAGGTGGTATCCTTCTTATCAGTTAGATTACTAAGGGTAAATAAAATTTTCAAAATAAAACAATGCAAAGGCTTCAGGCAATCATTTTTCCATGTCTCAAATCTTGGGTCAACATTAGTTCAGTATCGATTCCATTCTCGAGCAGATATCTCTCTGTGGTTCCCAAGTGATCATCAGCAATCCTTGGATTATGAGATTGAGGATATATCCCTTCACCCCAAGCATGAGAGCTGAGATTCGCTCCCAGCAAATGTCCCACCTCACCCAACCACTGAGCCATAAAGACATAAGACACACACTGGTTTTTCTAGTCTATATACCTATAACCACAGGCGGAAAGAAGAAGAGAAGAATGAATGCTGGGAAGACAATAAAGATATCACAGTTCTTGGTTGTAGTGGCTATTTATTCATGTCTCAATGGATCTAATCACTCTTATTTGTTTTTACACATAAGGGACTCTCCTCTAAAGATCAAGAACAAAACAGTATAACTGTTTTGATATTCTTAATGCTACATTATTTTGCCATGTTGCCCTCCTGATGAGGCTGCTTTTGTGCGTTCAGCAACACTGTCAGTTTCACAGCATCATACATTTTTTTGTATCTTCCTTCAATACACTGCATGGGGCTAAGCACACAATAAATATGCAGTAAATAGGTGGTGCGTTGGTGTAAATTACTATCTAGCAGATTCTTTTTCTCTACCAGAAGCCAGTGTATCTTTTTCAGTTTATTCATCCTGTACCAAGCAGAGATATCCAAGATCTGTGATGATTTAGAGTCTGTTCTAACTGCTTGACTTTGAATTTATCATTTAGGTTGGGGCTTTACTTTTCTGAGAAAAAAACCTTACATTTGGAACATCATTTTTGTTCTGCTTGCATAATTAAAATTTAAGTGACAGTAATTTTCATTTGGACTTTGTCAGTTCAAAGTATTCATTTGTGTGATTCTATGTTTGCAGAACTGGTGCAGATTGAATTTGCAGTTTAAGATCACAGATTTACTTAATAATGTAGAAGTCATAAGAGTAATAACATTAGGAATTATAGATGCTCAGGAAGGAGAAATGAGCTTGTTTTATAAAAATAAGCTCCTGAATCTCTATCTTTGATATTTTTTTTCTTTTCTTCTCCTTCCTGCCCACACACACCTGTCGGTAACTCTGGGAACATACTTAACGAAAAGGAAGAAACCAGAATCTCTTTGAGCATTTCGTTTATTCAGTCACATTCAGCCATGATGTAATATTTTTTGCAAGGATACAACTTTGACTGAATTGGCTTTCAACATCTGGATGAAATGAGGAACATTCATACAGTAATAACAATGTTACCTGGACTGCCTCTCCAGGATCATTTGCATGCCACACTCCCTGGACCCATACGTTCCAGCCACACTGACCTTTCAGTGCTTAGAACACATCTCAGGCCATCCTATGTGCTGTGGCCTCTGCCTAGAATGTTCTTTTTTCTTTCTTTTCACATGACTAACTCCAACCTGGACTATAGCTCTCAACACAAATATCACTTGCTCAGTGGCTTTTCCTGACCCATCAGTCTAAGTTAGGCCACTGTGCTTTAGCATACTGTAGCTTTCCTTCATAGCTATTGCTGTGTTTATAATTAAATGCTTCTCTGTGTATTCATTTAGTTGATATCTACCATTTATACGATCACAAGGAAGAAAAAAACACCTGCTTTATTCAAGACTATATACTCACAGCATAGAACAGTTCTTCTATAACAGGTACCTAATCATTATTTGTGTTTGAAAAAAATGTAACTTTAGGTCTCTTACTGAGTAATCTCAACAGCCATCTAAGGCTGATGGTGGTATACTTTCCAAAGGTGAGTGCCATTAATATCTTCCTTCCCCATGTATGCCTACTGCTCCACCCATCAAGAGATGAAATGTATTTTCCCTTCTTTTGAATCTGGGCTGACCTTGAGACTTGGCTTGGCCAACGGAATGTTGAGGAAGTGATTGTGTGCCAATTTAAGGCCTAGCTTTTAAGAAAATGACATCTCCCTTTTCCTCTCCCTTAGAAGCTAGCCACATAATGAAAAGACTAGGAAGGACTATTGAATGTTGACACATTACAAGGAAGAGACAAAGGCAAAGACAGACAGAGACAGAGGCAGAGGCCACATGGAGGAGTACTGAGGTGCCAAACATGTTTGGGACTCCTTCTTGGACCTCTCAGCCCAACCCAGCTTCTAACTAAATTCAGCCAAGATAATGACCCCAGTCAATGCCTAGAGGGGCAGAAGAAATTTCCTGCTGAATTCTGCATGTAGTCCTAACAGCAGAATCATAATAAATAATGATTCTGTTGTTCTTTTAAGTTTGGGGTGTTGTGTTGTACCAAAATAGAAATCTGAAACTGTGGTCCACCAGGAATCTTCAGCATCTCTTTCAAAGGAAAGAAAAGTGAATATCAGAGAAATTTAGGCTATCTACCCAAGGTCATATAGCTAGTAGTAGGTAGAACCCAGATAGTGTTACACATATTTTTAATTCTTAGTCCGGGATTTTATCTTCAGTATCACTTGTACTTTACTGACCATCAAATATATTCTCTGAATTCCTAAATAACTGCAATGTTGGAAATATATATTATATTTGGTAGCATACATACTATAATAACAGGGTGATTGAGTGATCTGTGAAATGGAGAAACCAATAGACCGGGAGTCAGAAGACCTGGGTTAGGGACCTAAGTTACCACCTTCAGCTCTGAGTGCTGCTACCTATTCTGTAAAATAAAGATCATAGAACTCATATTCAAGGTCTGTGATGAACCTTAAATAAGATCTTATATTTTAAAGTCCTTTGTAAGCTGTAAAGAGCTATAGACATATTAACAAATAATCATCCATAAATTTTAGAACCTGATTCAGAACACTTTGAATTATTTAAAGCTTTACCCATTTTGCAATTACCATTAACCTTTGGGGTATTATGTTTATACTGATTCATTAGAATGAGAATGACACTGTTTCAGTTATAATTCTAGAGGAACCTTATGCTTTGAGGAAGGTATAAATTATTTGTCTGAACTTTAGTAATGCTTAAACAAAATAGCCTGATTTTTAATTAGGCACAGTACAACTCACTGAATTCTGAAAGCTGCCCAACACCTGGATGGACCCTCATTCTCTATATGCCATAGGTTCAGGGATAAAATTCATAGACAGTTACAAACCACTCATATCTAAAATCATATTCCAATAACTGATACTGAGGGTCAGGGCCATCCATTAATCATATGACAGATAAGATAGATTTTTGCTTACACCTGAGGGAAGAAGGGCTAGTAGGAATACTAGATGATTAAAAAAAGGGACCAATCCCCCAATGCTTGGTTGTAAAGAGAAAATGGAGACAAGGTAAAAATAGCTGGAAGAAGAAATACCTTTTACCAATTTCATACTTTGGCCAAGCATCAGAGCATCTCAGAGGTTAATTAGGTGAAAATAATCAGTATTATATTTCCATTAGTCATTGGCTTCACATAACTTTGTCTGACTCCTCAAATACTTCTGCATAACCATCTAATTATCTCTGCTTCCCTTAAACATACGGCACAAAGTGGAAGGCAGTGTTAATCAATTTTGTCGATAACAAAACCAGATAATTCAAAAATAGTTGTAGCTGACCTTCACGCTTTTCCTGCAGATTTGTGAACTGAAAGAAATAATGGCAGCAGCTGCAATAGACTAACTAGTCTTCCAGGATATGAATCTCTGTTAATTTTACAACTTGCAGCCATATATCATTTCCAAAACCCAACTAATCCTACTACTCTTACTCCTGTCACCTCGATGAGTAGTTCATCTTCCTCCATAACATTAAGGGAGAGAAATCTTCTAGACAGGCAGCAAACAATTTAAGCTCAGTGATACTTAAGGAAAGAAAAACAAATTGACTCTAAGCTATCTAGACTGCAGCCCAGAGATGAGGGTGGAGTAGAAATTAAAACAAAAAACCTCCAGCCATAGTTTATTTTATATATATGAAGTTTCAAAGAAATATTGCAGAAAGGAATGGAATCCTGCCAGACACAGTATCAAATCTAAACCCAAAGTTTTCTTATTTGACTCTGTTACAGATTGAGGTATAATTGGATATATATACCTCTTGCCAATCAGGCCTTTTAAGTACCTGAAAAGTAAGACAAGTCCAGAGATTTCCAAAATTCTCTATTCATCAAAAGCACCAAAAGACTCTGTGAAAAATACAGATTTGTGGAATCTGCCCTAGGCATTTTGAGTTTTAGCCAAGTAAACAACTGGCCTAAAAGTTCCCTTACAAGCCCCAAGGTTTGTGTGTTTCATTCACTGTCTGCACAGAACGCATTATCATAGACATAAAACCAAAACTCTGTAAAATCTAGAAGGGAAAACACTCATCAAGTTTTCTTTTATAAAATAGGAATTTTGACAACATATAGAGCATGTGGGAACAACTTGAGAAAGAAGTCACCATGGACTAACTTACAAATATTTTTCCTAAAAATTAGCACACTGTTGTCTAAATTAAGGGATGGAGGACAACATCTGGAGGCAAGGGCAGGGTATGGAAAGTGAGATCAATCTCACTGTCTTTGGAGCACTTTTATCTTACAAGAATTGAGAACATTCTGAGTCAGCAACAATGGGCCTATAAGAATAAGTGTTAGCTTGTGAAATAAAAAGCTTGGAATGATGCTTGACTTGAATTCTCAATAGGGTAACTATATAAATTGTAGCCCCAGTCAAGTTACTTTTGAAAATAAAAGTGGCTTTATTTATACTATTTATTATATTATAATTATATTTATTTGCAGCATGAAAATAAATATAAACCAGGAATATCATAAACAAATTTAGGTTCAGTCACCCCTACTTCTAAACAATAAGTAATACTTACTTGTAAATAATAATAAGGGTTTCCTTCAGCATGAGAGATTATTTGTGAAGTCTGAGGGAGAATTTCCTAATTTGGAGGAGCAAGAACATGAGACAAATGTTCAGGGTTCATAAGGTCATAATGAATCCATTTTTGTCATTCCCAGCCAACAGACATTGAAGGAAATACTGGGGAAATACATGCAGCCACATGATTAAGAAGTCTGTGGACAACTGACCTGGGTCCATCCAATAATCACCAAGGTAGCCAATATATTCTAAAGCCAGAAAATTCCAAACTCTAGGAGTACTATACATCATCCCCAGAAGGTAGCATTCCCCCCAACTGTAGTAGGCAAAATTCTAGGAAGAATATCAGAATTACCAACAGTATACCTTGAATACAAGATAAACAGAACTCTTGTGCTGAAAAATTTGTTTTTAGTGTAATAATTTCTAGTAAACAAAGGAAAAATAATTGTGTAGAGTAAATGCTCTCTAGTTAGGATTGCTCATAACCATAGTTCCCACCTTACCCTCTTCAGACTAAGTTAAAAAATGAATTGGTGATAGATAATTATACCATCTCCCAGTTCAACTTACACTTTGAAAGAATCAAAAAATGTTAAGTGAAAGAATGCAAAAAGAACCTCCCCACATTGAGGAGGGTTGGGGGCGTGGATGTTAGAAGTGGGGATTAGTAATAGTCCTAGAGAGATCTGCTCTGATCCAGGGATAAACAAGGGGGAAAGAAATAATAAGATTACAGTAATGGTTGTACTTTATGGTGAACAAACAAAAAAAGACTATGTTTATTTTTCTCCAGCTATTGCCTTTGACATTGTCCTGTTACATTTCCTTTCTCTGTCTCTTGGGAATACTATAAGCAAATCTCATTTATGACTGATCACTCTCTGGTTTAAAACAAATTAAAGTCCAGTAAAGTTTAATTTAAAACAGCTGACTCCTATAAAGATAAAGATTTCTTTTCTACCCAAAATTCATAACTGACTCATAGCTTAAGGAATTTCTATGGAGAAGAAAACCATGATCTGTCTATATGACTTTCCTTCATCATCTTCTGCTGTTGAATCTTCCAGGACCAAGTTAGTGGAAGGAGGTTTCATGGGAAAAGAGAGAAAAATCTGCTTCACCAGTATTGATGTAACATTGTCAGTGTCCTATGCGGCACTCAATTCCTGGATAAAGTTATTGATATCTTATGTAATGTATTTGTTGCTTTATTTAGAAGCACCATATGGATTTCTGCACAATTGAGTTTCTTGATTTGGGGGATAAGTTTTTTTGAGTGAATCCTCACAGTCCCCATGTAAGTGCTGCTTGTAATAATACAGCCCATAACCTCTTACCATTCAGTCCCTTTCATCTTGACAAACCATCTTGGGTTGAGTAATCTTCAAGATGACTAGGTAATGGATAATCTCCATAGAAAACTCAGGAGATTCTTGCCTTGCCAAATGGTTGGCAAGTGGTACAGTGCTAATGACTCCTCTGTCAAAACTTTTCTTCCTGTGCTGTTGTAGCCAGAAGTCAGACTTTAATAAGGAAGGTCAAAAACAGTCATTTTGTTCATATAGTTCTCTAAGTTCCAAGGATACATGAAAGGCTTTTCCCAAGAAGTTTGTTTTTTGTGTTTTTACCACAGGGTGAGTCAGATAGTTGCAGTTCTTCAGCAGGCATGTAGACAAAAGATGTCAGTATTCCATTCTTCCCCAAACCCCCAATTTCTATAGGTAGTTTTCTGGGAGCTCTCCTGACTTGAATTGGTTGTGGTTGGAACAATTCTCTCTTCCACCAGAAAGAAGAAGATAAAGTCCAAGGCTCACACCCACTAATTAGTACTATATCACATTATCTTAATACTTCTCTCTGGTTTCTAATCTCCTCCTCACTATAAAGATGGTTGGAGATGGATGCTTGTGTAACTGACAAAGAACTCTTAATAACTACATCAGTTTTTTTTATTACTGTATAGCAAATTACCAGACGTGGTAACCAACGTGGCAGCTTAAAACAATATCTAATTGTTATCTCACAATTTCCTATGTATCAGGTGTCCAGGTATGGCTAACAGGTCCTTGGCACAGGGTCTCACAAGACTACACTCAAGATGTTGGTTAAGCTGTGTTCTAATCTGGAGGCTCAATTAGAAAATAATCTGCTTTCATGCTCATGCAGACAATTGACAGAATTCATTTCCTTGCAGCTATATGACTGAGCACACCAGCTTCTCACTGGATATAGATTGGAACCTGTCATCAGGTAATAGAGGCTACCCACAGTTCCCTGATGTGTGACCCTACTCATAGGTAGTTCTCAATATGGCTATTTGCCTTGTTATGGCTTGGAGGAAAGTGTCTCTCTGCAGTTGGTTAAGATGAAGGCTTAGAAATGGCATCTTATGAATTTCATATAACATACATAGATTAGATTCAGTCCCTCTGACATATATTCTAACCAAAGGAATGACATCCCATCACTCATGCTATATTGTCCTGGTGAGAAAGAAGTCACAGGTTCCCCTCAAATTTAAGGGCAGGGAAATATACAAGGATTTAATATATTGGGGATCTCCTTAGGGTGTGTCCGCCAAAATAGTTAAACCAGCCCTGCAGAGATGTGTCTAGAAACTCCATTTAGAATGTGCTAGTGCTTACCTATTTATTTCAGCTTTGAGCTTTACCTGAAATTCAAGGCAAAAAGAAAGGTCTCAGACAACTTTCTGTTACAAAAGACAAAGGCATTAAAACTTGTCTATTAAATGAAAGAAAAATTTGAACAAGACATGCAAGATATATGGGAATTGCTTATTTCTGAAAAAGATTTAGTCCAAGTATCAACAGTGCATTAGATATAAATTTATTTGTGATCTTAAAGAAATTAAAACACAGCTAATGTAAAGCAAGGAAAAATAGAAGACAAGAGAAGGCATTACAATAGCAAATAAAAATGACCTAGTTAAAGAAAGACTTTAAGGAAAGAAAAAAAAAAAAGACTTTAAGGAAAGAAAAAAAAAAGACTTTAAGGAAAGAAAAAAAAAAGCCAAAGCTAAATTATAATATTATTAGTAATAAAAAGGGAATCAGCATTGTAGAAAATACAGCAAGTGAAGTGGACAACAAGTTTATGAATGAGAATTAAAAGTAAGCATAAGTAAATAAAAACAAAAATAAACAAATGGGACCTAAGGAAACTTCAAAGCTTTTGCACAGCAAAGGAAACCATAAACAAGATGAAAAGACAACTCTCAGAATGAGAGAAAATATTTGCAAACGAATCAACAGTCAAAGGATTAATCTAAAAAATATATAAACAGCTCATGCAGCTCAATATTAAAGAAACAAACAACCCAATCCAAAAATGGGCAGAAGACCTAAATAGACATTTCTCCAAAGAAGACATACAGATGGCCAAGAAGAACATGAAAAGCTGCTCAACATCACTAATAACTAGAGAAATACAAATCAAAACTACAATGAGGTATCACCTCACACCAGTTAGAATGGGCATCATCAGAAAATCTAGAAACGACAAATGCTGGAGAGGGTGTGGAGAAAAGGGAACCCTCTTGCACTGTTGGTGGGAATGTAAATTGATACAGTCACTATGGTGAACTGTATGGAGGTTCTTTAAAAATCTAAAAATAGAATTACCATATGATCCAGCAATCCCACTACTGGGCATATACCCAGAGAAAACCATAATTCAAAAAGACAGATGCACCCCAACGTTCATTGCAGCAGTCTTTACAACAGCCAGGTCATGGAAGCAACCTAAATGTCCATCAACAGATGAGTGGATAAAGAAGATGTGGTACATATATACAATGGAATATTACTCAGCCATAAAAAGGAACAAAATTGAATCATTTGTTGAGACGTGGATAGATCTAGAGACTGTCATACAGAGTGAAGTAAGTCAGAAAGAGGAAAACAAATATCGTATATTAACGCATGTATGTGGAACCTAGAAAAATGGTATAGATGAACTGGTTTGCAGGGCAGAAGTTGAGACACAGATGTAGAGAGCAAACATATGGACAGCAAGGGGAGAAAACCCTGGGGTGGGGGGAGATGACGGTGTGCTGAATTGGGTGATTGGGATTGACATGTATACACTGATGTGTATAAATATGATGACTAATCAGAAACTGCTGTATAAAAAAAATAATATTTTTTTAAAAAGTAAGCATAAGTGTGCCTAATATGTTCATCATTTCCATGTAATCAAAAGATAATTTCATTCTCAATGCTGATAAATTGAGAAATATAGACTTAAATACTTTGTAGAGAATTAAGTATAACCATAAGGAGAACGAAAATTCATCTATAACATATCATTTTACCAGAGGAAAAATATTCCTGGCTTACACAATGTGTAGGAAGAAAATTGAAACAAGGAAGTAGAAAGCAAAATAATGTAACTGAAATAATAGTAATAAGCCTACTATGATAATAAGCTTAATGTGATTAACCTTCCTATTTAAAGAAAAAAATAGTCCATCTATATTGTGAAAAATATAATCACAGCTAAAACGTGGATCCAGAAAGTGCAATACATTTAATAAGACTGACCCATTTCAAGGCTAGGAAAATTAGATGCTACTTTTGATAGGAGTAATATCAAATGATTTGCAGATAGGTTTTACTACTGTTGCACCTTTCTCATGCTCCTGTTACTGCATCTTCCAGGATTGTATCATAGGAAGAAGGGATTAGGGAAAATAGAGAGTCCTTATAATCTGGCTGTTTATAATTTCTTCCATGGCAAACATCCATCTTTCATGAGACAAACATCTTTTTAGTGTGTTTGTAGTATCTTTGGAGATTACTTCTGACACCACCTTCTACATTGCTAATTCCCTGAAGTATCACAGTTTTAGGCTAAACCCTTGCAAGCTTCCTCTCTATGTCCTGACTATATTCTTACCAACCACCCACAGGCTCCTACTATAAATCTCTATTCATTTAGGCAAGCCACTGTATTGGGAAGGTACACTAGTGCTCTGTAGGAGTTACTTCTGCACTGGTAACAAATGCCTCTGCCTGGCAAATGGCAGAAGTGATGCTTGCTCAACACTCTCTGCTCTTTCCTTGGCCTGCCATCTCAGGCAGATCCAGCCTGCTTCCTTCCTTCGGTATTCTCTGTGGAAGAAGTGGGTCCCGGTGCCTTTGTTCTGTTCTACCCTCAAAACTCTTGGGACACATGTAAGTTTTTCCCAAATCTCTTTCACCATGGTTCCCTCAGTCTCATGTACATGCTTGGAGTAGGGGACAAGGAGGGAAGCCAAATATATCTATACTTGTACAAACTCCTTTCAAAAAATCAAACAGTATGTAAATCTAGTGTTTTCCATAGGCTGGAGTTTCATTATTGTGATAAAGCGAGGCAGAACCAGTTCTGATATCTTTTGTAAGTTCTGCATGGATGTGTCTAGCACTTATCTCTAAAATATATAAAATTTCTCAGCTCACAAAGCTAATCCTGAGCTTTGTGGCTTTAGCCACAAAGCCTGAGTAAAGAGAAAGTTATTTTTTTAACATCTCATTATAAAATAATGACATTTGTTAAGTGTTCATGTTACATATACTCTATATCTAAAACCTCACAGTATGCTCACAACAACTTTAAGAGGTAGGCATTATTGTTATGCCAACTTTACTGGTTTAGGTGGGGTAAGGCAAGAAGCACATTCTGATAAGGAGATTTTCCCACAAGAGGTTCACTGGGGCCTGCTCCTAGGAACAATATCTGTGAGCCATTGAGGGTAACAGGACTGGTCAGGAGAAAAGTTGAACTTTCAGGCATTTACAACAGAAGCCTCAGCTGATCCCAGATGGAGCTCCAGAGCCAAGGTTACTCTTCAGATTCATCCTGAATTAAATCAAAGGGACATGGACTTTGTATCTGCACATTGACCACTCATAAGGCCAGGGAGTTCCCTATGATTGAGGGTAATTCCTACAAAGGGACCCAGCTGTGCCTCATTGTCAAATGGGGGAAGGAGTGCCTCAGTCCTGAAAACATGGCCTGGGTGCTGGCCCACATGATGTATTACATTTACTGACAAAAATTGAGGTTTAGGGAATTTAATCATATTCTTCATTTTTACACAGCCGATAGTTTATAGACACAGGGAATCAACAGTGCACTAGCTGACTTTATATATCCTCTTCAGGATGGCAACTTTGCCCAACCTAAAATCAGGTGTGATGGGACAAGAGGGAGCGAACATGAAGACACATACAGTAAGAATAAAGGACATGTAAAAACAAACGAGAGAAAAACAGAACAAGAAAATATGCCCTAGAAGAAGTGGGAAATTGACTAGATCATTGACATTGAAGAAAATTGAAAGGTGAATAAAGATCTCCTGAGGAAAAAAGCACAATGACCAGATGTGTTTAGAGATGAAGTTCATCTAACATTTAAAGATTGGATGATTTCAAACTTTTTTAGAATCTACCAGAATTTTCAAAGTTTAAGAGCTTACTTAGTTCATATTTTGAAACCAGCCTACTTTTAATACTGAAACCTGACAACAGTACAAAAAAGAAAACTCTAGATCAATTGCATTTATGAGATGAATTGCATTTATGAATATGTAAACTATACATCCAATTATATTTTCAAAAATACTATCTAATAATTTATAACAAGTAAAATACTTTATGGACAGGTAAGGTTTATTTCACAGACTCAAAGAGTAGTCAAAATGTTAGGAAATTTATAATATAATTGTTTTTGAGAACTGAGACCATCTGTGTCACCATGACTTAGGTAAGACTAGACCACCTATGCCAACATAACTTGGCTATTTGTTCCAGGAAAACTTGGCCCAGGAAAGATAAGACTATAAATCAATAAATTATTTGACTATCTGTCTTCAAAATTCCCTCAGAACAAATTATCAAAGACAGGGTCTGCTGACTTGGCCAGTTTACATATTAAATGACATTTTACTTACCAAATTTACCTTATAGCCATTACTTTTCTATGACTACCAATCCAAAACTATTATACCTTAAGATGTACCTGATCCCAATCAGCCCTCCACCTTGAAAGATTTACCTTAAACCAGACAAAAAAGCCCTATAATTAATCCACTTCTGACGAATTTCTTCTGAGATGCTGCTAAATCTCTAATAAGCGGTCTTCTCCCTTAATGCAGTGAACTTAAATAAAACCTGTAAACATTGCTGCTTATTTGTAAAGCTTTATTTGTAAAATTGTCAAAACATGGAAACAGTCAAAGTGCCCTCAGTAGGGGAATAGTCAAACGAACTGACAAATCTGTACAATGGAATAGTACATAGCAAAGTAAACAAATTATTGATATACTTTAACAGTCTGGAAGGAAATCCAGAGCATTACGCTGAGTTAAAAAAAAGTCAAACTCAAAAAATTATATACTGAACAATTGCATTTACAAGCATACCTCAGAGATATTGCAGGTTAAGTTCCAAACCACTACAATAAAGCAAATATTGAAATAAAATGAGTCACATGAATTGTTTGGTTTCCAAGGGCATATAAAAGTGATGTTTACACTACACTGTAGTCTATTAAGTGTGCAATAGCATTATGTCTAAACAAAGTACATTGTTTAATTAAAAAAATACTTTACTGCTAAAAATTGCTGTCATCTGAGCCTTCAGCTAGTCATAATATTTCTGTAACAGTGACATCAAAGATCACTGATTACAGTTCACCAAAAAAATATAATAATAAAAAAGTTTAAAATAGTTCTAGAATTACCCAAATGTGATACAGAGACACAAAGAGAGCCGATGCTATTGGAAAAATGGCACTGACAGGTCAATGCAGGGTTGCCACAAACCTTCAATTTGTAAAAAACGCAATATCTGCAAAATCAAATAAAGTGAAGCAAAATAAAATGAGATGAGCCTGTATATAATGTTTTTTAAATTATAGTAATAGTAATATTTTAAAAATAGTAAACAGAATAGTATTTGCCAGGATCACAGGAGTGGGATGGGTACAACTATAGAGAGGTAGCAGAAAGGAGATCCCTGTGGTGATGGAACAGTTGTATATGTTGACTGTGGTGGTGATGGCATGAATCTGAATTTACACATGTGATACAATTACTTAGAAACACACACAGGCACAAACACAAACACCACTGTTACATGCTAAAAGGGCATTTGATAAATTTGGCAGTCATTCTTAAGAAAAATTCTAAGCAAGTAAAATGTAAAGATGGTAACTAACTATAAGAATTCTGTCTAATGAAAAGGAATAACAAATCATAGCCAAAATTATAAAACAGACTTTTTCCATTAAAATAATTTAATCTGCAAAAAGTTTAGTAGTAATTGAACAATATGTAATTTTTTATTAAAATAGTGTGTATTACTCTACCATATTTTGATACACCAGTGAATTGACAATCAAAATGATGAATTATTGGTTAAAAGTAAAACAATTGATAACTTTTAAAAAAACAATAATAATGAAGATGATTTAATTTCTGGTCCACTATGCTCTAAATCAAAATAGTCAAGTGAGTCTCAAGCAAAACGCAGAATATACAAATACATTTCTATTAGTAAATTAAAGATTGCCAATTTAGCTTCAGGAAAACAATTTCAGCCATCATATTAATATATTTGTTTAAATTTTAATGGGATTGTAATTTATTTTGAATTTTACCATTTGCTTTGAGTTTATGTTCATGGGGTACATACTTAAAGACTTTAATGGAAATACATATTTAAGTGAAATTATTAAGAATAATTTAATTTACCACTAGTGCTCATGAGGATTTTCTTTTTTTTTTTTAACATCTTTATTGGAGTATAATTGCTTTCCAATGTTGTGTTAGTTTCTGCTGTATAACGAAGGGAATCAGTTATATGTATACATATGTCCTCATATCGCTTATCTCTTTCATTTCCCTCCCACCCTCCCTACCCCACCTCTCTAGGTGGTCACATAGCACCAAACTGATCTCTCTGTGCTATGCAGCTGCTTCCCATTAGCCATCTAGTTTACATTTGGTAGTGCATATATGTCAATGCTACTCTCTCACTTCGTCCCAGCTTACCCTTCTACCTCACCGTGTCCTCAAGCCCATTCTCTACCACTGAATCATTATTCCTGTCCTGCCCCTAGGTTCTTCAGAACCATTTCTTTTTTTTTTTTAGATTCCATATATAAATCCACATAGATTCCATATGTGTTAGCATAAAGTATTTGTTTTTCTCTTACTGATTTACTTCACTCTCTATGACAGACTCTACATCCATCCACTTCTCCATAAATAACTCAATTTCCTTTCTATTTATGGCTGAGTAATATTCCATTGTATATATGTGCCACATCTTCTTTATCCATTCATCTGTTGATGGACACTTAGGTTGTTTCCATGTCCTGGCTATTGTAAATAGTGCTGCAATGAATATTGTGGTACATGACTCTTTTTGAATTATGGTTTGCTCAGGATATATGCCCAGTAGTGGGATTGCTGGGTCATATGGCAGTCCTATTTTTAGTTCTTTAAGGAACCTCCATATTGTTCTCCATAGTGGCTGTATCAATTTACATTCCCACCAACAGTGCAAGAGGGTTCCCTTTTCTCCACACCATCTGCAGCATTTACTGTTTGTATATTGTATAATGATGGCCATTCTGATGGGTGTGAGGTGATACCTCATTGTGATTTGGTTTGCATTTCTCTAATTATTAGTAATGTTGAGCATCCTTTCATGTGTTTGTTGGCAATCTGTATATATTCTTTGGAGAAATGTCTATTTAGGTCTTCTGCCCAGTTTTGGATTGGGTTGTTTGTTTTTTCATGAGCTGCTTGTATATTTTGGAAATTCAGCTTCATGAGCTGCTTGTATATTTTGGAAATTAATCCTTTATCAGTTGCTTCATTTGCAAATATTTTCTCCCTTTCTGAGGGTAGACTTTTCGTCTTGTTTATGATTTCTTTGTTCTGCAAAAGCTTTTAAGTTTCATTAGGTCCTGTTTGTTTATTTTTGTTTTTATTTCCATTTCTCTAGGAGGTGGGTCAAAAAGGATCTTGCTATGATTTATGTCATAAAGTATTCAGCTTAGGTTTTCCTCTAAGAGTTTTATAGTATCTGGCCTTAGATTTAGGTCTTTAATCCATTTTGAGTTTATTTTTGTGTATGGTGTTAGGAAGTGTTCTAATTTCATTCTTTTACATGTTACTGTCCAGTTTTCCCAGCACTACTTATTGAAGAGACTGTCTTTCTCCATTGTATATTCCTCTTTTATCAAAGATAAGGTGACCATATTGCATGAGTTTATCTCTGGGCTTTCTATACTGTTCCATTGATCTATATTTCTGTTTTTGTGCCAGTACCATACTGTCTTGACTACTGTAGCTTTGTAGTATAGTCTGAAGTTGAAGAGCCTGATTCTTCCAGCTCCATTTTTCTTTCTCAAATTGCTTTAGCTATTCGGGGTCTTGTGTTTCCATAAAAATTGTCAAATTTTTAGTTCTGATTCTGTGAAAAATGCCACTGGTAGCTTGATAAGGATTGCATTCAATCTGTAGATTGCTATGGGTAGGATAGTCATTTTCACAATGTTGATTCTTCAAATTCAAGAACATGGTATATTTCTCCATCTGTTTGTAACATCTTTAACTTCTTTCATCAGTGTCTTGTAATTTTCTGCATATAGGTCTTTTTTCTCCTTAGGTAGGTTTATTCCTAGGTATATTATTCTTTTTGTTGCAATGGTAAATGGTAGTGTTTCCTTTATTTCTCTTTCAGATTTTTTGTCATTAGTGTATAGGAATGCAAGAGATTTTTGTGCACTAATTTTGCATCCTGCTACTTTACCAAATTCATTGATTAGCTTTAGTAGTTTTCTGGTAGCATCTTTAGGATTCTCTGCGTATAGTGTCATGTCATCTGCAAACAGGGACAGTTTTACTTCTTTTCTGATTTGGATTCCTTTTATTTCTTCTTCTTCTCTGATTGCTGTGGCTATAACTTCCAAAGCTAGGCGTGAGCACCCTTATCTTGTTGCTGATCTTAGAGGAAATATTTTCAGTTTTTCACCATTGAGAATGATATTGACTGTGGGTTTGTCATACATGGCCTTTATTATATTGAGGTATGTTCCCTCTATGCACACTTTCTGGAGAGTTTTTCTTATAAATGGGTGTTGAATTTTGTCAAAAGTTTTTCTGCATCTATTATCATAAGGCTTTTATCCTTCAATTTGTTAAGATGATGTATCACATTGATTGATTTGTGTATATTTTAGAATCCTTGCATTCCTGGGATAAACCCCACTTGATCATGGTGTACGATCCTTTTTACGTGCTGTTGGATTCTGTTTGCTAGTACTTTGTCGAGAGTTTTTGCATCTATATTCATCAGTGATATTGGCCTGTAGTTTTCTTTTTTTTGTGACATCTTTGTCTGGTTTTGGTATCAGGGTGACAGTGGCCTCATAGAATGAGTTTGGGAGTGTTCCTCCCTCTGCTATATTTTGGAAGAGTTTGAGAAAGATAGGTGTTAGCTCTTCTCTTGATGTGTGATAGAATTCACCTGTGAAGCCATGTGGTCCTGGGTTTTTTTTTTTGAAGAATTTTGTTTTCAATTTCAGTGCTTGTGATTGGTCTGTTCATATTTTCTATTTTTTCCTTGTGCAGTCTTGGAAGGTTGTGCTTTTCTAAGAATTTGTCTATCTCTTCCAAGTTGTCCATTTTATTGGCACATAGTTGCTTGTAGTAATCTCTCATGTTCCTTTGTATTTCTGCAGTGTCATTTGTTACTTCTCCTTTTTCATTTCTAATTCTGTTGATTTGAGTCTTCTCCCTTTTTTTCTTGATGAGTCTGGCTAATGGTTTATCTATTTTGTTTATCTTCTCAAAGAACCAGCTTTTAGTTTTATTGATCTCTGATATTTTTTCCTTCATTTCTTTTTCATGTATATCTGATCTGATCTTTATGATTTATTTCCTTCTTCTAACCTTGTTTTTTTTAATTCTTCTTTCTCTAATTGTGTTAGGTGTAAGAATAGGTTCTTTATTTGAGATTTTTCTTGTTTCTTGAGGTAAGATTGTATTGCTATAAACTTCCCTCTTAGAACTGTTTTTGCTGCATCCCATAGGTTTTGGGTCATCTTGTTTTCATTGTCATTTTTTCTAGGTAGGTTTTATTTCCTCTTTGATTTCTTCAGGGAACTCCTTGTTATTTAGTAGTGTATTGTTTAGCCTGCATGTGTTTGTATAATTTACAGTTTTTTTGCTGTAATTGATGTCTAGTCTCATAGGGTTGTGGTCAGAAAAGATACTTGATATGATTTCAATTTTCTTAAATTTACCAAGGCTTGATTTATTACCCAAGGTATAATCTATCCTAGAGAGAGAACGTTCTATGAACACTTGAGAAGAAATTTTATTCTGTTATTTTTTATGGAATGCACTATAAATATCAATTAAGTCTATATGGTTTAATGTGTCTTTTAAATCTTGTGTTTCCTTATTTATTTTCATTTTGGATGATCTGTCCGTTGGTGAAAGTGGTGCATTAAAGTCCCCTACTATTATTGTGTTACTGTCGATTTCCGTTTTTATGGCTGTTAGCATTTGCCTCATGTATTGAAGTGCTCTTATTGGGTGCATAAATATTTACAATTGTTATGTCTTCTTCTTGGATTGATCCCTTGATCTTTACGTACTGTCTTTCTTTGTCTCTTGTAATAGTCTTTATTTTAAAGTCTACTTTTGTCTGATATGAGAATGGCTACTCCAGTTTTCTTTTGATTTCCTTTTGCGTGGAATATCTTTTTCCATCCCCTCACTTTCATCTTGTATGTGTCCCTATGTCTGAATTGGGCCTTTTGTCAACAGCATATATACAGGTCTTATTTTTGTATCCATTCATCTAGTCTGTGTCTTTTGGTTGGAGCACTTAATCCATTTACATTTAAGGTAGTTATTGATATGTATGTTCCTATTACCATTTTCTTAATTGTTTTGGGTTTGTTTTTGTAGGTCTTTTCCTTCTCTTGTGTTTCCTGCCTAGATAAGTTCCTTTAGCATTTGTTGCAAAGCTGATTAGGTGGTGCTGAATTCTCTTAACTTTTGCTTATCTGTAAAGGTTTTTATTTCTCCTTCAAATCTGAATGAGATCCTTGCTGGGTACACTAATCTTGGTTGTAGGCTTTTCCCCTTCATCACTTTAAATATGTCCTGTTACTCCCTTCTGGCTTGCAGAATTTCTGCTGAAAGATCAGCTGTTAACCTTATGGATTTTCCCTTTTACATTATTTATTGATTTTCCCTAGCTGTTTTTAATATTTTTTCTTTGAATTTAATTTTTGATATTTGATTAGTATGTGTCTTGGTGTGTTTCTCTTTGCATGTATCCTGTATGGGACTCTCGGCGCTTCATGGACTTGACTATTTCCTTTCCTTTGTTAGCGAAGTTTTCAACTGTAATCCCTTGAAATATTTTCTCAGACCCTTTCTTTTTCTCTTCTTCTTCTTGGACCTTATAATTCTAATGTTGGTGCATTTAATGTTGTCCCAGAAGTCTCTGAGACTGTCTTCAATTCTTTTCCTTCTTTTTTCTTTATTCTGCTCCCTGGCTGTTATTTCTATCATTTTATCTTCCAGGTCACTTATCCATTCTTCTGTCTCAGTTATTCTGCTATTGATTCCTTCTAGAGTATTTTTAATTTCATGTGTTATGTTGTTCATCATTGTTTATTTGCTCTTTAGTTCTTCCAGGTGCTTGTTACACTTTTCTTGTATTTTCTCCATTCTATTTCTGAGATTTTGGATATCTTTACAATCATTACTCTGAATTTTTTTTTCATGTAGACTGTGTATTTCCTATTCCTTTTTTTTTTTTTTTTTTGGTCTGCTGGGTTTTCACCTTGCTCCTTCATCTGCTGCATATTTATCTGTCTTCTAATTTAGTTTAATTTGCTGGGGTAGGGGCCTCCTTTTCACAGGCTGCAGGTTTGTATTCCTGTTATTTTTGTGTCTGCCCCCAGTGGGTGAGGTTTGTTCAGTGACTTGTGTAGACTTCCTGGTGGAGGGAACTGGTGCCTCTGTTCTTGTGGGCTGGGCTGAGTCTTGTTCTTTTGGTGGGCAGAGCTGCATCCAGTGGTGTGTTTTGGAGTGTCTGTGAACTTAGTATGACTTTAGGCAGCCTCATTTCTAATGAGTGGTGTTGTGTTCTTGTGTTGCTAGTTCTTTGGCATGGGGTGTTCAGCACTGGAGCTTGCTGGCCTTTGGGTGGAGCTGGGTCTTAGTGTTGAGATGAAGATCTCTGGGAGAGCTCTCACTGGGAGTTGGGCCTGGGAGTTTTCTGGTAGTCCAGTGTCCTGGACTCGGTCCTCCCCTCTCAGAGGCTCAGGCCCAACACCCAGCCAGAGCACCAAGACCTGCCAGCCACACAGCTCAGAAGAAAAGGAAGAAAGAAACTATAATGAACAGATAGAACCCTAGAACAAATGGTATAAGCAAAACTGAACAGGTAAAATCACATAAAGAAACATACACATACACACTCACAAAAAGGGGAAAAGGAAAAAAAAAGAGAGTAAACAAACCAATAAACAAATCCACCAATGATGATAAGAACTAAGAACTAAACGAAGATAAACATAAAACCAGAAACAAATTAGACACAGAAAGCAAACCCCAGGTCTACAGTTTCTCCCAAAGTCCACTGACTCAATATTGGGCACATTCATTGTCTATTTAGATATTCTTCAGATGCAGGGTTTATCAAGTTGTTTTGGGGGATTTAATCTGAAGCTCCTGAAGCTGCACGGAGAAATTTCCCTTTATTTTCTTTGTTCGCACAGCTCTTGTGGTTCAGCTTTTGTTTTGGCCCTGCCTTTGTGTGTAGACTATCCTCAGGAGTCTGTTCCCCATCCAGACAGGAGGAGGTTAAAGCAGCAGCTGTTTAGGACTTTCTTGCTCACTCAGGCCGGGGAGAGGCAGGGGTATGGTAGTCATACTTGGAATTCTGGGTGAGCCTGTGGTGACAGAGGGCAGCATGACATTGCAACGGCCTGAAGCACACTGTTATTCTCCCAAGGAAGTTGTCCTGGATCATGGGACTCTGACAGTGGCATGCAGCACAGACTCCCGGGGGGTGCAGGTAGTGACTTGCCCTTGCACACAGGATTCTTGGTGGCTATGGCAGTAGCATTAGCAGTTCATGCCCATCTCTGTGGTCCAAGCTGACAGCTATGGCTTGCGTCAGTCTCTGGAGCTCACTTAGGCGGTGCTCTGCCTTCTGTGGGTACATGAGGAAGGAATGCCCTCTCCTCGCACATGCTGAAACAATGGTCTCTTGCCTCTTTGGCAGGTCCAGACATTTTCCTGGACTCCCTCCCCGCTAGCTGTGGTGCACTAGCCTATTTCAGGCTGTCTTCACACAGCCAACCCCAGTCCTCTCTCTGGGGTCTGACCTCTGAAGCCTGAGTCTCAAATCACAGCCCCCACCTGCCCCAGCAGGTGAGCAGACAAGCTTCTCAGGTTGTTGAGTGCTGGTGGGCACCAATCCTTTGTGTGGGAATCTCTCCACTTTGCTCTCTGCACCCCTGTTACTGTGCTCTCCTTCGTGGCTCTGAATCTTCCCCTCACCCACCCCACATCCCTACCAGTGAAGGGTTTCCCTAGTGGGTGGAAACTTTTCCTCCTTCACAGCTCCCTCCCAGAGGTGTGCATTCTGTGCCTATTATTTTGTCTCTGTTTTTACTTTTTCTTTTGACCTACCCTGGTACGTGGGGATTTTCTTGCCTTTTGGGAAATCTGAGGTCTTTTACCAACGTTCATTAGGTATTCTGTAGGAGTTGTTCCACATGGAGATGTGTTTTTGATGTATTTGTGGAGAAGAAGGTGATCTCCATGTCTTACTCCTCTGCCATCTTGAAGTCTCCCCCTCACGAGGATTTTCTAAAAGTTCCTTTCTCTATACAAGTTTGACGAATATTATTATTTTTCCAGCATATGTTCCGAGGATCTATCCATCACACAACCAGAAATGATCAAAACTTTCTTGTAGGATTATACTATAATAAATCATCATAGGTCCAATTTTGCATCATAAAACTATAACAAATATTTAAATGCTAATTTGATAAGCATGCCATAAACACACTAAAAAATAATTTTGTATCAAATGATTGCAGCCAAGAAATAAAATTTGTGACCAATAGGTTTACAAAAGAAGGGAAGCACACAATCAACATAATTTATTGTAGGAGTGTGAAATGCCATTTTATAAAAGCTCTAAAGTGGGAAGCAGTGTGCTGAATATTTTCTGTAACTATGCCATTAAAATACAAGCTTTTAGAAATTAAGTTCTTTTCTGCTTTTTTATGAGATTAATAACACTAAGAAGAATTAAATTACACAACTTTTAGTTTACATATACATCATAAAGAATAAATTTAAAATGAACATTGCCACTGGTGGTCATGAGAGACTCAAGGTCTGTAATAGGTGATGAGATACAAAGGAAACATCCACTCATTTTCATTTTATTTACATTTTCAATTCCAGAAAAATTATGTTTGAATACTGAAGTAATTGCCAAATCCAAAGTCATTATTGGTAATTTCTAAGATATCATAGATATTGAGAAAGGTAAAATAAAATCTTTTTAACATGAAAAATTTGTATCTTGATTTTGATAGGATAAATTTAGTTTCTCAAAACCATAAATTGATAAAATTGATATTAATTAACAGCAAAATTCTGAATTACTATTTTAAAGAGAGAAATTGACAATGTAAAAAATATCAATTACAGTGCACACACACATATCTGTATTAGATTCCTTCTATTTGCTAGACTACTGAAGAGCTGAAACCATTTAAAACAGGGCAGGAGAATGAGGAAGAATATCATATGGATAAAATTCCTGATCACCATTGTCAAGATTAGGTCACCTTAGATTGAAGGACAAAACTAGGTTTGGATGCAGTTCCAGGGAGGTAGTTGAATGGATAGAATATGACAAGCAGTATGAGAGTGACTATGGAGGAAACACTCAAAAGGGTGAACTTAAGTTCCAATTCTTAAGAATATTTCATTCTCATTGGAACAAACACACAATTTTTAAAAGACTGTTAGTTATTCTTTTGTGTCCACAATATGCTGCTGGTGTTTTGTACATAAAGTCAACAAGTTATTCTGAAGATCCAAGTGAGAGTTCATAATTAACATGCCAACCAATATAAAATAATAGAATAGGTTTTTAACTTAATATACCCAATCAGGTACCTCCCATATCTTGATTTCCACTCATAGTTACCATTCTATAGAGAGTTATTTATAGTCTCTGCTTTAAATTCTTTATATTCCATAAATTCTTCCACTAGCTCTTACCTGGATTTGTGCCATTATTCTACAAAAACTGTTGCCATCGCAATCATTAATGACGTTTACATAGTTAAATCCAACAGGTACTTTTCATTTATTTATTTGCTTGACTTAGAAGCCATTTGACATTATCAACCATGTCATCATTCTAGAAAAACTCTTCTCCCTTTAGTTATGACAACCAGATCTCCTGATTTTCTTCCTACCTCTATACTCATACATATTTAACTAGTTGGCTGGTTTCCAACTTCTGCTCAATCTCACTGAAACCTTATCTTGGAAATTCTATACAAATTCTATCCCACTCATCTCATCTCTCTTATGGCCTCAATTACCATCTATTTGCTGATGACTGAAAACTTCCAAATCTATATAGTCCAGACATCTAACCTGTTTACCAGATCCATATAATGCCAACTGTCTACATGACATCTCATCTTAGGTGCATAGCAGACATCTTTTTTTTTTTTTTTCCAAGATGGAGTTTTCCTTTGGGTTTTGAGCACCCATTAATTAATTATTTATTTATTTTAAACATCTTTATTGGAGTATAATTGCTTTCCAATGGTGTGTTAGTTTCTGCTTTATAACAAAGTGAATCAGCTATACATATATCCCCGTATCTCCTCCCTCTTGCATCTCCCTCTCATCATCCCTATCCCACCCTTCTAGGTGGTCACAAAGCACCAAGCTGATCTCCCTGTGCTATGTGACTGCTTCTCACTAGCTATATATTTTACATTTGGTAGTGTATATATGTCCCTGTCAATCTCTCACTTGGTCCCAGCCTACCCTTCCCCCTCCCATGTCCTCAAGTCCATTCTCTATGTCTGCATCTTTATTCCTGTCCTCCCCTAAGTTCTTCAGAAACATTTTTTTTTTTTTTTAGATTCCATACATATGTGTTAGCATATGGTATTTTTTTTTCTCTTTCTGACTTACTTCACTCGGTATGATAGACTCTAGCTCCATCCACCTCACTACAAATAACTCAATTTTGTTTCTTTTTATGGCTGAGTAATATTCCACTGTGTATATGTGCCACATCTTCTTTACCCATTCATCTGTTGATGGACACTTAGGTTGTTTCCATCTCCTGGTTATTGTAAATAGAGCTGCAGTGAACATTGTGGTACATGATTATTTTTGAACTATGGTTTTCTCATGGTATATGTCCAGTAGTGGGATTGCTGGGTCATATGGTAGTTCTATTTTTAGTTTTTTAAGGAACCTCCATACTGTTCTCCATACTGGTTGTATCAATTTACTTTCCCACCAACAATGTAAGAGAGTTCTCTTTTCTCAACACCTTCTGCAGCATTTATTGTCTGTAGATATTTTGATGATGGCCATTCTGACCGGTGTGAGGTGATACCTCATTGTAGTTTTGATTTGCATTTCTCTAATGATTAGTGATGTTGAGCATCCTTTCATGTGTTTCTTAGCAATCTGTATATCTTCTTTGGAGAAATGTCTATTTAGGTCTTCTGCCCATTTTTCAATTGAGTTGTTTATTTTTTTGGTATTCAGCTGCATGGATTGTTTGTAAATTTTGGAGATTAATCTTTGTCAGTTGCTTCATTTGCAAATCTTTTCTCCCATTCTGAGGGTTGTCTTTTTGTCTTGTTTATGGTTTCCTTTGCTGTGCAAAATCTTTTAAGTTTCCTTCGATCTCATTTGTTTATTATTATTTTTTAAATTTCCATTTCTCTAAGCAGTGGGTCAAAAAGGATCTTGCTGTGATTTATGTCATAGAGTGTTCTGCCTATGTTATCCTCTAAGAGTTTTATAGTGTCTGGCCTTACATTTAGGTCTTTAATCCATTTTGAGTTTGTTTTTGTGTATGTTGTTATGGATTGTTCTAATTTCATTCTTTTACATGTAGCTAGTTTTACATGTCTAGTTTTCCCAGAACCACTTATTGAAGAGGCTGTCTTTTCTCCATCATATATTCTTTCCTTCTTTATCAAAAATAAGGTGACCTTATGTGCATGGGTTTATCTATGGGCTTCTTAAGTTCAGTATGTCCAAACTGAACTTATCATCTCTCCACTCACAAAATATACTATCCTTTGGTGTTTTATAATTTGATCAATAGTACAAATAATCCTCATGCTGCTTAAGCCAGGAGTTTAGAAATCATACTTGATCTCTTCTTTATCCTCCCTGTCCACCATGCATTTCTTCAACTTTCAGTGCCTGAACACATTGTATGTGTACATATATACTTATATAGTAAATAAATGAAACTTTAATTTGTATCTTGAGACTAGATGATATAGTTTCACAAGCTCAGAGTTCTTTCATGTTGCTTAGATGAAAGAACATAATTTAGCTACACTGGTATATATCCTATAAATGTTGTGTGTTTAAGGACTATGCTGAAGCCTGAAATTCCGTCATTACATATGTTCCTATATTCTAGGATAACTACACTTTTAGGATTTATTTAAATGTAAATAAATAATACTTATTTAATGTAATGTTTTAAATGTAATAGTAATACTATTTAAATATAATAGTTATACTTTTTAAAATGTAATAGTAAATGTAATAGTAATTATTTAAATGTAATAGTAATACTTTTCTGTGGGGGGTTCAAGGAATAGTGACTTATTCAGAAAGCCAGCAGACCAAGAAGATGGTAAACTTGTGTCCCCAAGAACCATCTTGCCCGAGTTAGCGGAGGGAGTAAAGTCAAACTTTTCCTGGTTCTGGTCAGCCTCCAGAGGGGATGTATTAATTTCTTCCTCCTTGCAGTCATTCACAGGTGGGACTGTCAGGATATTTCCTGTGGGCAGGAACCATATCAACAAAGGCAGCCTCACCAGATTTCGGGAATTTGGGGTCATCTTCCATCTTTTTCCCAGAACTATGATCAATTTGTGCTCTCTAGTCACAGAAGGTAGCCTTGAGTCCAAACCACTTTTCGAGTAATGCATACAGAACAAGAGTGAGAAGTGTACAGATAACTGGATGCATTTCTTATCTACTGTTGGAGAAATAGGTAGACTCTTTTCTATATGGTATGAAATCGGGCTGCACAAATATTTTTAGGTCAATTCTTCTTCCCCTTAAATTATATTCTTCTAATATATTTGTAAAGAGTAATGGCTAAATAGGGAGGTTGGTTTATGTATGTTGCTAGGCCATATGCTTAACCACAACTACTATGGGTGGTGGCATTCTCTTCCCCTTTTTATCTCTACCTTGATTAGTGGCTGGTGACAATGTATGTTCAGAGATTACAATTTTCCTCAGTATGTTCTTGTTACCTTCAAAAGGGCAGAGCCCATACCTCACTTCTCCTAACAACACTACCACCCAAATTTTATTTGTGTAGTTACAAAAATTTAAGGGAAGACAACAAAAGAGAAAATATACTTAATTTTCTATGCTAATTATGACTTCTACCATAGCCCAAGGTAAAAAATCATGTTTAGTTTGTCTAACTATGCATAAAAGTTTACACCAAACCTCTTATTATCTTTGAATATATCTGGTTTCATATGTATTTCTAGAAAAATGTTTTTTGTTTTTAATGATGAAATTCTGTGCTTCAGAATACCCTTTAAATGCAAAACACATTTTGTAGGATACATCCTACATTCTGGTTTCATCTAAGCAACATAAATTATTTCCAAATGTGTGAAAATATATCATCTGCTTCCTTGAGATATACTTCAAAGTTCCATTTATTCATTATATATACATAAATATGTGTATGTGTATATATGCATATATGTGTATATATGCATATAAAATACATATAAGTATAAATATAAATACATATATCCTATTATGTTCAGGAATACACTGCGATTTGAATACATCGTGGGCAGTACAAATGAGAGAGGAGTCAATCATGATCCCCAAGTTTCTGGATTAAGCAACATTGTGATTATTTGTGTTGTTTATTGAGGGGTTTTTTTATTATTATTATAACATAAATGTCTAGAGTTGATGAATTCAGCAGGGGGATTCTTTCTTGGAGTCCCTCATATGTTTGTAGTCAGATGGTGGCTGAGACTGGAGTCACATGAACATATGTTCTTCAATCATATGTTTGGCATCTGGACTAGGATGGCTGGAACAGCTGAAGTCTATTCTGGCATTTCTACTTATGCATAGATTGAGCTTCTTCACAGCATGACAGTCTCAAAATATTCATTTTTATTACAAGGTAGTTGGCTGCTCCCGTTTCAAGCATTCCAAGGGACAAAGTGGAAGCTTCCAGTCTCTTATGTCCTAGATCTAGCACTTGATACAGGACCATGTCTGCCATATTCCATAGGTCATAGAAATCACAGGACTTACCAGATTCAAGAGGACATTCCATATGTCACTAGGAGAATTAAAGAATTTGTGTCCATATTTAATCTACCATAGAGCTCAGTAAGGTAAAACATTCATAAAGTATGTCAAAATGGCCTCAACCTGGTTTTTAAATTTTCCACTCTGTCCTTAGGTCTGCAAATTTTCACATGCAAATATTTAACTTCTCTTCTGAAAATTCCATTCCTCACCCAAAAGTGTTGGTTTTGTCTTATGATCCATCATATTTTCCTAAAAGTACATTTCCTTTAGTCCAAGTCACCCACTCTAAGATAAATCCTCAGGCTCCAGCAAGACAATCCAGGATGTGTATTTGTACTCAAAATCCTATAGAACAGGATCATTTCAAAATGTGTTCATCAGCATGAATTGCTGATTTATAAAGAAAGAAACTTTTTTTTAATTAATTTTTATTAGAGTATAGTTGATTTATAGTGTTGTGTTAGTTTCTGCTGTACAGCAAAGTGAATCAGTTATACATATACATATATCCACTCTTTTTTAGATTCTTTTCCCATATAGGCCATTACAGAGTATTGAGTAGAGTTCCAAATACTATACAGTAGGTTCCTGATAGTTATCTTTTTTATATATACTAGTGTGTATATGTCAATCCCAATCTTCCAATTTATCCCTCCCACCCTTTCCCTCTTGGTTACCATAAGTTTGTTTTTTACATGTGTGAGTCTATTTCTGCTTTATAAGTAAATTCATTTGTACCATTTTTGTAGATGCCACATATAAGCAATATCAATGATATTTGTCTTTCTCTGTTTGACTTACTTCACTCAGTATGATGGTCTCTATGTCTATCCATGTTGCTGCAAAGGCATTATTTTTTTTTATTTTCCATGGCTGAGTAATATTCCATTGTATATATGTACCACATCTTCTTTATCCATTCCTCTGTTGATGGACATTTAGGTTGCTTCCATGTCTTGGCTATTGTAAATAGTGCTGCAATGAATATTGGGGTGTATGTATCTTTTTGAGTTATGGTTTTCTCCAGATATATGCCCAGGAGTGGTATTGCCAGCTCATATGGTAGCTCTATTTTTAATTTTTTAAGGAACCTCCACACTGTTCTCCATAGTGGCTGTATCAATTTACACTCTCACCAGCAGTGTAGGAGGGTTCCCTTTTCTTCACATCCTCTCCAGAATTTAATGTTTGTAGATTATTTGATGATAGCCATCCTGACAAATATGAAGTGATACTTCATTGTAGTTTGGATTTGCATTTCTCTAATAATTAGTGATGCTGAGCATCTTTTCATGTGCTTTTTAGCCATCTGTATGTCTTCTTTGGAGAAATGTCTATTTAGGTCTTCTGCCTATTTTTTGATTGGGTTGTTTGTGTTTTTGATATTGAGCTGCATGAGCTATTTGTGTATTTCAGAGATTAATACCTTGTTGGTTACTTTGTTTGCAAATATTTTCAATCATTCTGAGGGTTGTCTTTTCATTTTGTTTATGGTTTCTTTTGCTGTGCAAAATCTTTTAAGTTTAATTAGGTCCCATTTGTTTATTTTTGTTTTTATTTTCTTTACTACAGGAGGTGGATCAAAGAAGATCTTTTTGCGATTTATGTCAAAGAATGTTCTATGTTTTCCTCTTAGAGTTTTATAATGTCTGGCCTTACATTTAGGTCTTTAATCCATTTTGAGTTTAGTTTTGTGTATGGTGTTAGGGAGTGTTCTAATTTCATTCTTTTACATGTAGCTCTCCAGTTTTCCCAGCACCATTTATTGAAGAAACCATCTTTTCTCCATTGTATATTCTTGCCTCCTTTGTCATAGATTAGGTGACCATAGGTGTGTGGGTTTATCTCTGGAATTTCTACCCTGTTCCAGTGATCTATATTTCTGTTTGTGTGCCAGTACAATACTGTTTTGATTACTATAACTTTGTAGGATAGTGTGAAGTCAGGGGGCCTGATTCTTCCAGCTCCCTTTTTCTTTCTCACAATTGCTTTTGCTACTGCTTTGGTATTTCCATACAAATTGTAATTTTTTTTGTTCTAATTCTGTGAAAAATGTCATTGGCAATTTGATAGACATTGCATTGAATCTGGAGATCGCATTGAATCTGTAGATTTTCACAATATTGATTCTTCCAATCCAAGAATATGGTATATCTCTCCATCTGTTTGTGTCATCTTTGATTTCTTTAAACAGTATCTTAATTTTGTATCCTGCAACTTTACCAAATTCATTGATGAACTCTAGTAGTTTTTTGGTAACATCTTTAGGACTTTTTATGTACAGTATCATGTCATCTGCAAATAGTGACAGTTTTACTTCTTCTTTTCCAATTTCTTTTCCTTCTTTATTGCCCTGGCTAGGACTTCCAAAACTATGTTGAATAATAGTGGTGAGAGTGGACATCCTTGTCTTCTTCCTGATCTTAGAGGAAATGCTTTCCATTTTTAACCACTGAGAATGATGTTTGCTGTGGGTTTGTCGTATATGACCTTTATTATGTTGAGGTAGTTTCCCTCTATGCCCACTTCCGGGAGAGGTTTTATCACAAATTTGTGTTGAATTTTGTCAAAATCTTCTTCTGCATCTATTGAGATGATCATGTGGTTTTTATTCTTCAATTTGTTAATATGGTATATCACATTGATTGACTTGAGTATATTGAAGAATCCTTGCATGCCTGGGATAAATCCCACTTGATCATGGTGTATGATCCTTTTAATGTGTTGTTGTGTTAGCTTTTCTAGTATTTAGTTGGGGATTTTTGCCTCTATATTCATCAGTGATATTGGTCTGTAATATTCTTTTGTTGTGATATCTTTGGCTCCTTTTGGTATCAGGGTGATCATGGCCTCATAGAATGAGCTTGGGAGTGTTTCTTCCTCTGCAAATTTTAGAAGAATTTGAGAAGGATAGGTGTTAACTCTTCTCTAAATGTTTGATAGAATTCACCTATGAAGCCATTTGGTCCTGGACTTTTGTGTGTTGGAAGATTTTTAATTGTAGTTTCAGTCTCAGTACTTGTGATTGGTCTGTTCATATTTTCTATTTCTTCTTGGTTTAGTCTTGAAAGTTGGACCTTTCTAAAAATTTGTCCATTTCTTCTAGGTTGTCCATTTTATTGGCATATAGTTGCTTGTAGTAATCTCTTATGATCCTTTGTATTTCTGTGGTGTCCATTGTAATGTCTCCTTTTTTATTTCATCCTGAAAAGTCCAAAAGAAACTCTTAATTCAGGCCCACCCACCCCCATGCACTCTCTCACTGACACATACAAACACATGCATCTCCCACCACCCAAGGGGAAACATTATTTTTTCAAATTGGTACAATCAACGCTACAGCTTGTTGGGAGCCAAGAAGTTTTCGCCATTAGAAGATGGCCGACACCCTGCTTCTCTTCCTGATTTATGAGATAGAAGTTCGCGCCTAAAATGAAAGCCCGCGCACGCAGCACCAATGATGATTAGCCAAGTACTTCCCTCATTCTGAATCCCGCCCCCCTTTCTCTGCAGTGTATAAATACAGCTACCGCAGCAATAAAAGTTTGAGGCTTGATCAGGATTCTGTCTTGCCTCCATTCTTTCGCGTCTCCTGCCCTTCCCCCTTTTTTCAACCCCCACAGGTTCCTCCTCAGACTCACAAGGATTTGTCCTGCTGGTCGGGACTCCCGGGGACGCCCGGGGCCGTACACAATTGGCGCCCAACGTGGGGCCTGAGGAACGGATCCTGACGGAGGTAGCACGCTTATGAACGCCTGGCCAGGCACCCACTGAGCCGCCGCGAGACTTACTCGAAAGTGCAGCTTGATTAGGTCCCCGGAGGACTGGCCGCCCTTCGGCAGTCGTGACCTGAGGATAAGGTAAGCGGAGCTATAAATATGGGACAGGAATTGAGTTCCCATGAACTCTTTCTTCAGGGGATCGAGGATTCCCTCAAGATGCGGAAGATTAAGGCTAGAAAAAAAGATTTGCGTGAATTTTTTATGTTCTTGTCTGATGTTTGCCCATGGTTCCCACAGGAAGGGACAATAGATAAAAAATGCTGGAATCGTGTAGGAAATTGTTTAAATGATTATTATCAAACCTTTGGGCCTTCTAAAGTGCCTGTGACTGCATTTTCGTATTGGAATTTAATTAGGGAGATTCTCATGGGTCATTTTTTTGACCCCGATGTCCAAAAGGTTGTAGAGACCGGGGAAACAATTCTTAAAGCAGCCTCTCGTCTCCATTCAGCTTGTCCATCCGTTACCATTGATATGGGTTCAAATGAAGAGTTCCCAAAAATTCCAGAAACCGGTCATCATTATCCCACAGATGATAAAGTTATCCCAAAGATTTATCCTTCCCTTACTGCTATTAAGGGTGATCCCAATGATGACCAGCTTTCCCCCCAAGATCAGGAAACTCTCGATGAGCAGGCTGCTCGTTATCATCGCAATGATGATCCCTGGGGATTCCCCCTTTTGAAGCCTCCACCATCTTATAATACTCCTCATCAGATGCCTGCCTTTTGCGCCCCTGCTCCCATTGCCCCCCTGATTGATCCCCTTCGACAGGCTAAGATGGCCTTAACCCAGGAAATTTCCTCTTTGAGAGATGTTTTACAACAAAAACGGGAACGCTTGGATCTCCTAAAGGAGCTTAAGGCCCTTGAGGTGGAGCTTACTTCTTTTAATGTCTCGAACGGTCCCAATAAACCCCCGCTTCGACAAAAACCAGGATCCATTAAGTTAGCCTTCCCTGTTACTCGCAGTCAAAATTTACCCACTCAAGGTGAAATTCAAGCTGAAGATAGTGAGGAAGGGGAAGAGGAAGAGGGAGAAGAATCTCCTGAACCTGATGAGGGACCAGATATTCATAATTCTTCTGGGGGCTGCCCTTTTGAACATAAATATCGCCGCCTCAATTTAAAACATATAAAAGATTTAAAATCTGCTGTCAATAATTATGGGCCCACAGCCCCTTATACATTGGCAATCTTGGAGGGATTAAGCGATCGCTGGCTGACCCCAAATGATTGGCTTACCCTGGCTCGGGCCACCCTTTCTGGGGGAGATTTTGTTTTATGGCGCACTGAATTTGCAGAAAATTGTAGAGAAACTGCCCAAAGAAATGCTGAAAACAGAACTTCCCGATCATGGACCCGAGATAAATTACTTGGCCGTCCCCCCTATGAATCCAATGAGTCTCAGGCTGCTTTTCCCCCTGGTTTGTTGGCTCAAATACAAAATGCTGGCCTTAAGGCCTGGCGCCGTCTTCCGCCTAAGGGTTCGCCCACAACTTCCTTGGCAAAAATTCGCCAGGGACCAGAAGAGCCTTATTGTGAGTTTATTAGCCACCTCACGGACGCCGCCGAGCGTGTAGTGGGTGATAGTGAAACTGAGAATGCCTTTGTTAAACATTTAGCTTATGAAAATGCCAATCCGGCCTGCCAAGCTGCCCTTCGGGCTCATCGTGGTGGTAGCCTGGCTGATTACATTAAGTTGTGCTCCGGAATTGGTCCCTCCCATTCTGTTGGTCTTGCGATTGGAGCTGCTCTAAAAGATTTTATTAAAGATACATCCGTCCTAGATAAATGTTTCTCAAGCTACTCAATTTCATCAGCTACATCATGTTAATGCACATACTCTTCGCTTAATGTTTAAGCTTACTCGAGAACAATCAAGACAAATTGTAAAAAATTGTCCAGGGTGCGTTACATTTTTACCTCTTCCACATCTTGGGGTAAACCCAAGAGGTCTATTACCTAATGAAATCTGGCAGATGGATGTTACCCATCTTGCTGAATTTGGAAAATTAAAATTTATTCATGTGTCCATTGATACCTTTAGCGGCTTTATATATGCCTCCCTTCAGGGAGGAGAAGCCACAAAAAACATTATTTCACATGTGCTCCAATGTTTTACAGTTTTAGGCAAGCCTCAAATAATTAAAACAGATAATGGGCCTGGGTATACCTCCCAGGCTTTCCAAGATTTTTGCACCCGGCTTCAAATAAAACATCTTACGGGAATTCCATATAATCCCCAGGGTCAAGGCATAGTAGAAAGAGCCCATCAAACCCTTAAAAATACCATTTCCAAGCTTAAAAATAATGATTTAACTGCTACAAAAAATTCCCCCAAAAATATTCTTAGTCATGCCCTGTTTGTAATTAATTTTTTACAATTAGATAATAATGGTAGATCTGCCGCCGATCGCCTTTGGCATCAAGAAACTAAAAATCAATATGCACAAGTTATGTGGAAAGACCCTTTGACCTTTAAATGGCATGGACCCGATCCACTCCTCATCTGGGGGAGGGGATCCGCATGTGTATATAATACCAAAGAAGGTGGAGCACGCTGGTTGCCTGAGCGCCTTATTAAACCTATAAGTTCTATAAAGTAATAAATTTTATCCAGGGCCCTTTTCCCTGAGATTGTATTTCTTTTTCTTTTTCAGAAAAAGATGGAGACCCTCCTAATATTGAAAGAGCGGCAGAGACGACATGAGTTATCCGTTGTGACCCTGATCCTGTCATCTTTGCTGATTGTTGGACAGGCTGAAAGCACTCTCCACTTGCCTCAAAATTTAACCTGATACATTACCATCGCCTCGCCATTACAGAAGCAGAACCAAAGGATGATTCTGGCTGCCCCTCCACTGGAGCGGCATGAAACAGAGACATGCCTACCCCCCTCTTTGATGGAGGGTATGGGTACCGAGTTGAGTGTGGCAGCAAAGCATGCACAAGGGAAAACGTGTATATATGTATATACAAGGTAATCTCTGTTATTCCCTGTGAGTATACCTGAATTATGATAGAGGTTGGTATCTAAACATTGTTTTTGGCTTTTAGTAGCTAAGATTATCTTTGGCTCTGCCTCTCCTCCCCAAAAGATACCAAGAGTCGATGAGTGTGGACACACATACCTTGTCCACGGGAGGATTCAGGTCACTACTCCCTCACTCGGTTAATGCCCACCTCCTTAAAAGAAATAAAAAGGGAGGAAATGTTGGGAGCCAAGAAGTTTTCGCCATTAGAAGATGGCCGACACCCTGCTTCTCTTCCTGATTTATGAGATAGAAGTTCGCGCCTAAAATGAAAGCCCGCGCACGCAGCACCAATGATGATTAGCCAAGTACTTCCCTCATTCTGAATCCCGCCCCCCTTTCTCTGCAGTGTATAAATACAGCTACCGCAGCAATAAAAGTTTGAGGCTTGATCAGGATTCTGTCTTGCCTCCATTCTTTCGCGTCTCCTGCCCTTCCCCCTTTTTTCAACCCCCACAGGTTCCTCCTCAGACTCACAAGGATTTGTCCTGCTGGTCGGGACTCCCGGGGACGCCCGGGGCCGTACACAACAGCTGATAAGTTGAATGACATTAAAGATCCAGGAAATAAACACTAAAGTTCTGGATGGCCCAGTCTAAGAAACAGGGAACATGTATTATAGAAAATAAGATACTTTCATTTCTTATCATCTAAAAAAGATCTTTAATAGGGCCAATTTTTACATGGTGAAATATAGGACTAGCATTATTAGAGATTCCATGTTGCTAAGAATGAATTGTACCCTTATCTTCACAGTATTCAGTTTCTTTTGGATATAATATGGCCCCTGATATTAGCTTATTTTTTTATTTTCCTAAGTAATTTTTTTTCATCCATGTCTCTTACAGGTTATATACTCAAAATGGTTAAAATAAAACCTTATAGACATGGATGAAACTATGCCAATGTCTATTATAATATTTAATTTATTAATATAGTTATGTATGCATATTTAAAATACATATTACAAACAATGATATATTAATCTAGCAAGTTTTTATTCATATTTCATAAAAAAATTTATTCTAATTTTTCATATGCATCTTCAACTTTAGTAAAGGTATAGAGTCTAGTTTTGAGTCATCTAACACAGATCTTCACAATATAACATATCCCCTTCTTTCTAAGTTGTTTGAGATACAGCATTTTTTATAATCTGAGCTGTAGGGTTTTTTTTTTTCACTAAAATTGTTGCTCTAAGTAAGAAGTAACTGCTTAATGATATACAGTTGTTGCTATTTATCTCATTAATTTTGTGTTTTTTCAAAGTCATCACTAATATATTCCTGTTTATAGTGGTCATTAAAATCTTTCAAAACACCGGCTTACAAGGATATCCAACATTTGCAATTGTGAGTTCATATCCCTAGGAATAATTGCGAAGTTTGTGTTAACTTTATACACTTGCTTTTTAATCAGTTCCCTGAAGTTAACCCAAGAGACGTCCAAAATTAGACTTGTATGATTTTTTGTTTTTACCAAACAGTAACTATTGTCTCAAATTAAGTAATTAAAATAGCACTCTAAATGGGAAAAGTCATAAGGACTTGTATATATAGTAATTTTGGATCAGTCAAGTTTTGCTGTGTTTTGCTGAGGCAACAACCTTATAATCTTAATGGCTTACAACAACAGGTTTTATTTATTATTCACATTATATGTCAGTTACATACCATTCTATTTCATGTTTCAATATCTTTTTTATCCTGAAATTCAGGCAGGAGAAGTATGAGCTACCAATGAAATGTACTCACATTTCATTGATCAAAGCAAGTCAGATCACCATTCACCACATCATTGGAATAAGGACATACATATACATTCATCCTGCAGAAAAGCACTACAAGTCACATAGCAACTGGTGGGGATATATAATCCTATCCCAGAGAGGGCAGGATATAACTAGGATCAAGAACAAAATCTAACACAAACTTTTCTGAGAACTGTTTTTTGTTTTTGTTTTTGTTTTTGCGGTACGCGGGCCTCTCACTGCTGTGGCCTCTCCCGTTGTGGAGCACAGGCTCTGGACGTGCAGGCTCAGCGGCCATGGCTCATGGACCTAGCCACTCCGCGACATGTGAGATCCTCCCATACCAGGGCACGAACCCGAGTCCCCTGCATCAGCAGGCGAACTCTCAACCACTGCGCCACCAGGGAAGCCCTGAGAACTGTTTTTGAGGAGCAACCTTGTCTTATATTTATGCATTTATTGAATCTCTTAATATCTGCTCTTAGCTACACAAAGATCCAGATGAAGCACTGACCTGAACACTTCTTAGAGATTACTTAAATTCTTAGTAAAAGTATTATCCTCTTCCTTAATCTGGCTGGATGTGGTAGAGTTTGTTGATGAGAGAACAGTTCAATTTAAATACAAGGAACACTATGCTGTCATTTCTATGGCTATAAACTTATTTTTGTACTCCCAAAGTTGCCCTTCTCAATTGAATCCTATGCTTACCAATGTTAGAAATTAATTACATTTATTATCTTCGGGGAATTTAGTTGTAATTTTACTGCAGTAAAAACTGCAAAATCTGCTCTTGGAACATGTTTTTTACTATTTTCTTATGATTAATTCTATCTGGATCTCATAACATTTATTATTTAACCATAAAAACCATACAAACTAATATAATTGCTTAGGTGCTGGTCATCAGTCTTTTATGGAACTTTAACTGAGAAAACATAAAGAGGCATAGAATTTAAGTGGTTTCACAGATTATTTTCCCCATTAACACAGCCCTCAAAGTTTAGCTCAAGTATAGTATGATGATTAAAAATACTAGTTTTTTTTTCATACACTCTGGATTGGGACCACTGATCAGGTGATATTGAGACCTCTCATTTAACTTGCTATGCCTCAGTATCATCATGGAGAAAATAGTTCATATCTCTTGATGCATTGTTAGGATTAAAAGAGGCACTGCATATAAAACTGGCCTACTGCAAAATAAATAACCCATAATTGATAGCAATTTCTGTACATGACAATTATTACTAACATCATCTGAATGATTTTAAAGATTGAGTTAATAGGTATTTGTAAGTCACTTAGAGCAGTGTCTTGTATATAAAATAAGTACCATTGAAGTGTTAGCTATAATACATCGTCATGTATTTTTACCATCAAGATATATACACTCCTCTTTCCTGGAATTTTCTACCTCATGGGTAACTAAATATACTCATGGGGAAAGATCCAATCACCATCACATTTCACCTCAACATATTAAGACATAAAATATTGACGTTCTCAAAATGTGCTTTTCCATCTCACCATTTTCCCCTTGTCCTTCTCTAGCACTTCTCAGCCTGGCAGTGTGGGAGTCCGATTATTCAGGCATTTAGTTTAGAATTAGATAATATTAAGTCAAATTCCTAACCCTGTCACTTAATATTTCTAACATCTTGAAAAGTTATTTAACATTTTGTAGCCTGAATCTGTTCATATTTAAATTACAGATATCATTTATTTCATATGGGTTGTTCTATGGTTTAAGGGAAATTATGAACTAAAAGAAACTAACATCTCTTGAATATTTACTATTGGAGAAGGAGTGTCCATACATGCTAACAGAAGTAATTCAATTTTAAAATAATAATGGACTACAAAAAATCACTCAACGGTAAATGCTCCTACTTCTGCAAACTAAAAGTGGCACTTTACATATTTAAGGGATATTTCAGCCTTTTATACTTATCAAGGTAACCTAGTCCTAAACCAACAGTATAGACTGTGCTTAAGAATATGTTTCCTTAGTATGTTTATCCTTCAAGACACTTTATGAAAAAGGATTCCTTGGTCATATAAGTTTGAGAAACAGTGTACACTATACACACTTTATCATGATTCAAAGTAGTATTTTAAAAGCTCTGCCAAGGAAGTTTATATGTAGGAAAATTCAAGCAATAAACTTTATTCTGATCCTAACTACATTTTGCATATAATCATTATTAATATCTTTGAGTTCTGTAAAACACACTTGGATATATGCCTATTCTTCCACTTTATTACTTGACGTCACTAGCATACATTGAAAGAGATGTGAGACTGGGAAACACAAGGAGACAGAAAATGTCATTCCTTACACAGGAAAAATGGCATAAGAGAAACTCCTGTTTTAAGGTATCAAAATTATGCAAAAAGTATGTGAGAATATGCTAAAGAAACCAGGGGTTTTTTAACTTGTAATTGAAAGACACAGCTTTGGTCAAAATAATTGGACACCTGGGAAGTGAACACTTGTTTCTTAACTCCTTTTGAAAATTATATTTCCAAATTGCATGAAGAAGCTTCTGTGCTGTCTATAATGGAAAAGCTTGCAGCAGTTATCCAATCAAAACCAATCATATAAGTCAGATTAAATTAAAAAGAAACCTGATCAAAGGCCTCAGAAACAGCCAGGACTTGAGGGACTAGGACCTGGAGAGAAGGAAATATCATCAAAGTGAGCCTAACTTTCTAGGTGTTGCTCTTTTCCTCAGAGCCTTCTCTCATTTATGAATGAAGAAAGAGGCTGACCAGCCAGGCAGAAAGTAGTTACTGAGATACAGGGAAGCTAACAGAGCTTTAGGAAAACTCACAGGGCTGAGGAGGGAAGATTGATGTTCAAGATTGCAAAGGCAGGGAGGACTGAAGGATCCAGGTCCCAGAAGGAGGGAGACACAAACAAGTGAGCCTGATACTAGGCACAGGACAGGTTCCAAATTTCCCCTCAAGAAATTTGTTTGTAGAGCTTTGCAGACACCAGAAGAAAGTGGCTGAATATCTGAGCAGAGATTCTTATCATCTTTTAGTCCCCGGGAGAAAAAAAATGAAGTTCAGGACCCACAAAGAGGGAGAACCCTGGATAACAATGCAAGCTCTCAGTTTGTATCTCTGCAGGGCTATCCCTGAGATATGCCATAGAACCAGTATTATAGCAAGTCTCACAAATATTGTAAAGCAGTCTTAAGTCCCTGAGTCCATCAAGGTGATCTGTCCCTCTGCTGCCTGCCAGAGAATAGGATGAACGCCCCTGGAAAAATTCTAGCATCATCTTAAGACATTACAATTATATATATCTAATTCAGCATTCAATTAAAATTAATTATCAAAAATTGACCAGGATTAAAAAATCAAACACATATAAAAACTGAACAATAGCTGACCCAGACATCAGTGTTATTAGACATAGACTTTTAATTAATTTTGATTAATATATTCAAAATAATAGATGACCAAAATTTAGACTTTCTTCTAAGAACTAGAATCTATAAAAATGAATGGAATGGAAATTGATTCTCAACTGAAAAACACAATAGCTTAAATTAAGAACTCAATAGACAGGCTTGATAACAGGTTGGATACAGCTAAAGAAAGGTTTCGTGGGCCAGAAAACAAGCCATTTGAACATATCCCTCTAAAGCACTGAGAACAAAAAGTACATATAGTTTTATGAGGTGGAGATTTGCTGAGAAGAGAAACTCAGGTCCCTGGCCTTAGAACATATTGATTTAAAACATGGGTTATGCTAAAAGTCTTTCAGTGAACTTGAGAGCATTTACTTTACAGAGGGCATCTTGTTGTGTTATTATTGTTCTTGCTATTGTTATTTGTTTCTGCCTTCACTTATGATTCCTTCCTTTGAAGTTGCAGTAGTTTTTGGTTGTAAAAGGACCCCCTTCCCAAAGCACTGAAAATTGCCTGGACCCACCCATTATAATAAAAAAGATAAGATAAACATGTTTAGACAACACGAGTGAAAAATTGCTTATAAATAAGCCATACAATTACTGCTTAACACTAGAAGAAACTGGTGAGAAGTGATGCAAACTCATTGATGTTTTACATATTTTTTTAATGTTCTTCATTAAATTCCAAAAATGAGGATTATAAGCAGGACACCCTTGCTTTTTCAAAGTTATTCTTGACCTAAGTAAATCTAACATTGGTTATAACATCCACTAGAAGACAGTAGAAATTACTCCCAATTATTAACTTTCTTTCTACAGTGAAAATCATAAACTCTACAGTATTACATATACCCTCATCTAAGTTTCTGTGTAAGTTTTCCATTCCCTTCACTCTATCATCTAAAAGGTGAGGTAGGTAAATAATATAATTTATTATAGTTTTCATAAAGCTGGCAAACTGCTGTTTAAAATAGTCCAGGAATTACACTCTATTTATTTCTAAGCAATTAAAATTATTTCATAGAGCTGGATTGTAGATTGTAATTTGGGAGGAGTGAGGGAGAAATCAAGAGTTTTCGTAAGGTGTTCTCAGAAAGAAACATCAAATTAATTATCTAATTCCCAAGTATAGATAGACGATGGTCTTCTTTCTTTGGAGAACAAAAAGACTGACCTGTGATTGAGTATCTGGAGTTTGGATGTAAGAAGAATTAATATAAAAGTAAAAGATGCCAATAAGATGTTTGGATCAAAGAAGTAATGAAACCATGCACCTCACTTTGGGACTTGAGCTCACATGCTGGGACACAAACCCAGCCAAAACCCAGATTGGGATTTGAACCCAAGTAGCCAGGACTCGAATCTGGCCAAAACCCAGATTGGGACTTGAATCCACATGGCTGGGACTTGAACCTGGCCAAAACCCAGAGTCTTCCAACTGAGATCACACACCTGGTTTCAGGACTTAATGAAACTCAGGTTCTTGATGTCACATAGCAGAAAGAATTCAGTGAGAGACAAAGTGATAGGTAAGAAGTGGATTTATTTAGAGAGAAACACACTCCACAGACAGAGTGTGGGCCATCTCAGAAGGTGAGAAAGGCACCAGGGTATGGGGTTGTCAATTTTTATAATGGTGGGTAATTTCATAGGCTAATGAGTGGGAGGAATATTCCAGCCATTTCCAGAAGGGGCAGGGATTTCCAGGAATTGGGCCACTGCCCACTTTTTGATCCTTATGGTCGCCTTAGAACTGTCATGGCGCCTGTGGGTGTGTCATTTAACTTGCTGATGTGTTACAATGAGCGTATACTGAGGCTCAAGGTTTAGTGGAAGTCGACTTGTCCACCATCTTGGACCCATTTGGACCCATTTGGTTCTAATCCATTTATGTCATGTCCTCAGGCTATGTCATTCTTTCAAAGGTTATACCTTTCCCCCTTCCCTCCTGTTTCAGTAATAGTAAAGATGACTGCAGTGTATATGACTTCTACATTATGAACTGAAACAGTAAACACGTGCATCGTTTTTTCCCTGCCACTCTGTGCCTTGAAATGGCATTGTGTCCTAGAAGCCTCACATAGCCAAGCCACTGAGAAATGAGATTAGGTAACTGGACAGGAAACTGAAGTGGAGCCCAGAGGCAAAAACTCCAAATGACAGTAAGCAGTGATGTCCCCAGAAAGTGACTGGACATTTATTCACCCAGTGAACTGTAAAAAAACAAATCACTTTTCTTGTGGTGATGGAACCAGTGAACTAGAAAATTTGATTAAATAGTTCACAATCAACAGAATGCAATTGGCTAGATCAACAGAAATCTTTGAATTTAAAAAGACATATATACTTCTTTTTAAGACTCTGGACTCAGGATAGAATGGAAACATTCAAGATGCATAAGTTCTCTTTCCAATCTTGTGATATGAGTTAAAGACAAAGTCCCATCAGTGTATTAGTATTGTTCAAGCAATTCATAAATGTGCATTTACTCTCTGTTACAGGAAAACCACTGGAGAAATTAGGTTAATCTGTATTCAGGATATGCTAGGGGAAAGTATAAAATATATTCATTACTCTATACATTTTTCCCAAGAACTTCAAGCACTTTATAGGCTCTAGAACCAGAGCTGAGGAGCTTCCCCTGGTCCTTTGGGCCACCATCTCAAGCTGCTGTTGAACTGAGCTTCTGCTACTTAGGAAAGGGGCCGGGATTTATAGTGGGCACTGCTAAAATTCAGATTCTAAGTTGTGTACATTGGGTTCTTCACCAGCATTGAATTTCCCAAGGAGACTCTCACCACTGCAATGATGCAGGGACCTTGCCATAATTGATTATCAGGGAGGCAGACTATGTTTAAGATGGACTTTTATTCAGTCTTATGCAGAAATTCCATTTCAGCACTGTGATAATCCAATGTACTCCTCCTCAATCATCTGAAACAACAACTATTTCTCTCTGAAAATAGGTTGTGAGGACAACAAGACCTTCCCTAGGACAAACTCTTGGGTTGCTGTGAGTGTTTGTTTCTTCCCCATCCTGTTGTTTGTTTCTTTGGAGCTGCAAGCAGTTCAAAGTTGAAGTTTGTGAGTTTGCAGATCTGATGGGAAAATCGGGTATTGGGGAAAGCAGAAAATGTGGAAGTTGAGAATGAAGCTTAAGAACCTGGCAGTGTATAAACAGTGCCTTAGGGGAAAATCTCAGCCTACTTCAGGATTGCGGTATCATTTTAGAGCACACAGGGTAGGGAGGGAATTCAGGTGTGTTGCTAACAGATTACTCTCCTCCATGCCTTTGAGGCAGGGCAAAGTCCCAAACAAATCCATGTGGTCAAGTGGAGGACCATGAACATTCTCAAGAAATTTGTCTCAGTCCTAGAGATTTCAATCTGAAAATGCTGCCTTTTCTAGCAAAGTTAGAAACAGCAACTGTCTCCCATCAAATATTAGCTCCTTGTCATATGGGAAACCCTCCTTCCGTCTTTATGTTAACCAACTATTATTCTCATCCTTTCACTACAGACCAACACCAAACAATCCCACACAGCTGGGAGTGCACTTTGACAAGGAGAAAATATAGAAGGGAGGAAGAAATGGTTACAAGGAAACCTTGTTTAAAATATTTCAATACTCCTCAAAAGCTAACAAGGAGCATTGGTGTGTGGTGAGAAGACTGCAGCCTCTCACTTCCGCTTGCAAAGGAGAAGAAAAGGGGGGGGGGTGACTAAATTTATTGAATGAGAGATGGAGTTTTCAGAAATTGCAAGATATTACTTTAGATTTCTTCTCTAGTAATATGAGTGAGCACAGGATCAGAGATCTCAATGGACTTAGAGGAGGTATTTAGCTCAGCTGTAGGTTTGAGAGATCATTAATAAGCAACAAAGAGGAAATTTTTGTAGAGGAGGAATGGAAATAAGTTCCAAATACAGTTTTGTACCAGAATGTGGAGGACTCTGAATGAAAGTCTATATATTTTGGCTATGACCTCAGCAGGTAAAGAGGAGGGTCTGAGCTAAGACTGTGGCCTGAGAAAGGCAGAGAGAACATTGGGCATGCAAGTGAATTACTTGGGACTCCTTCGGATGCGAGTGGCAAAATCCTAGCTCAAACTGGCTTGAGGCAAAAGGGAAATGTGTTGGTTCACATAACTGAAAAGTATAGGGAACCCAGAATCTAAAACATTGCTTGAAAAGACAGCACAACTCACTGATTAAGGCAAGCACTCCGAAGCCAGATGGCCTGGGATTAAATCCCAGTACGGTTATGTATTTGGTGTGGAACTCGAAGCTACTCATTCAGCCTTTCAGTGAAAAAATGTTTCCTCTTCTTTAAAATGGAGATATTATTAATAACTTTCTCGTAGAGTTTTTGAAAGGTTTAAGTAAATTTGACGTCCAGTGCCTGGCATATTAGCTGTCAACTAACTCAGGACTCTTTCTCATCTCTCCTCTCTGCTTTCCTCTAGGTGGCTTCATTCTGGCAGGTTCTTCTCATTAGGTAGCCAGCTCTCAGCTTTCTTCCTGTCCTCACAGCACCCCCAGTAGAAAGCTTCTTTTCCCAATAGTTACAAGACCTTTGACTTGCTCTGATTGGACTGATTGGTGAGTTAGAATTAAATTCCTGGGGATACGGGGTGTAGTTGGGGGTGGGGGTGACAGAGGGTGGACAGTTCTGACTTGTTATGCCTCAATCAAATGCTTGCCCTGCAGCTGGGAGTTAGGCTCAACTCTTCACCAATTCTGTGGACTAAATGTAGAGTGAGATGATTTCTCTAGGAAAAATTGAGGTGTGGTTACCAGACAAAGATATAGTAGGTTCTAGGTAGATTTAAAACAACAGATGTATCTCATAGTCCTGAGAAGGAAGTCCTGGCATGATTTCACACCGGTTGGGAAGGATGGGGTGAAGAACAGGAAGATACTTTTTTTTTTTTTTAACATCTTTATTGGGGTATAATTGCTTTACAATGGTGTGTTAATTTCTGCTTTATAACAAAGTGAATCAGTTATACATATACATATGTTCCCATATGTCTTCCCTCTTGAGTCTCCTTCCCTCCCACCCTCCCTATCCCACCCCTCCAGGCTGTCACAAAGCACAGAGCCAATATCCCTGTGCCATGCGGCTGCTTCCCACTAGCTATCTACCTTACATTTGTTAGTGTGTATATGTCCATGACTCTCTCTCGCCCTGTCACAGCTCGCCCTTCCCCCTCCCCATATCCTCAAGTCCATTCTCCAGTAGGTCTGCATCTTTATTCCTGTCTTACCCCTAGGTTCTTCATGACATTTTTTTTTTCTTAAATTCCATATATATGTGTTAGCATACGGTATTTGTCTTTTTCTTTCTGACTTACTTCACTCTGTATAACAGACTCTAGGTCTATCCACCTCATTACAAATAGCTCAATTTTGTTTCTTTTTATGGCTGAGTAATATTCCATTGTATATATGTGCCAGAAGAGACTTTTAATAATTTTGCAACTGAGCCTCAGTTCCTCTTTCATCAGTGCTAAAGTTGTCAAAATTGTCAAGCTGGTTAAGTTCCTTTGTGATGTTCCCATATTTTTCTTTAAATTAATAATTAGTACCATTTATCCAGTTTCTGTTGGAGCCAGACATTGTGCCATAAGTTTTACTTACACACTCTCTAATTCTCTAATCTAACATAAATTTTGCCATCTTTATTTGAAACCTGAGTACTTGCTGATCCCCCGAAGCTGACAGTCAGGACTTAAACTCAGGTCCATCTGAACCTCAGAGCCTTGCTCTTTCTCCCACATCAGGAGGTCTCCCTTTATATACTTTTCTTATTTTTTTATAATTTTTATTGGAGCATAGTTGATTTTCTATGTTGTGTTAGTTTGGGGTGTACAGCAAAGTGAATCAGTCATACAAATACATATATCCACTCTTTTTTAGATTCTATTCCCATATAGGTCATTACAGAGTATTGAGTATAGTTCCTTGTGCTATACAGTAGGACCTTATTAGTTACCTATTTTATATATAGTAGTGTGTATATATCAATCCCAATCTCCTAATTTATCCCTCCCCCTGCCTCCCCCCCCCGCCTTCCCGTCCCCCCCCGGGAAGTTTGTTTTCTACATCTGAGACTATTTCTGTTTGGTAAATAAGTTCATTTGTACCATTTTTTTTAGATTCCACATATAAGCAATATCATACAATATTTATCTTTCTCTGGCTGAAAAATATGGTTCAAAATGATACATGCAACCCAGTGTTCATTGCAACACTTTTACAATAGCCAAGACATGGAAGCAACCTAAATATCCATCAACAAAGGAATGGATAAAGAAGATGTGTTACATATATATACAATGGAATATTACTCAGCCATAAAAAAGAATAAAATAATGTCATTTGCAGCAACATGGATGGACCTAGAGATTGTCACAGTGAGTGAAGTATATGCATAATTTCTTACTGCTCATCACCCCACCAACAAAATGTGCCACTCCCTCTATCACCTCCAGACAGTCAAGTCACACCCTCTTTCCTTCTCCACTCACCAAACTGCCTTCTCAGAAAAACCTTGGCCATCAGTCACATTCAGTGACTGTCCAACTCTATGTCTCCTCTGTCAAGGTCCTTGGCATTTGAAACCACATTTCTCATGGTAGACAGAAAGGCTTTGCTCCTGGTTAGATGACCTCAGAGTTCATCAAGCAGATCAGGGGACAGATTTAGGGCCAAATATTCCACCTAGCTAGCTCCTTACTTCAGCCAAGTAACAAGCCTTATTTTGTGTTGCTGAAAGAGGGCTGTTATCCCTGTTGATAAGTCAGGATGAGGACCTTCAGAAAGCCTTTAGCAGCTCTGTTTTTGAGTGACTGACATTTATGGCCATCTCTCAGCAACATTCTCACACAGACCCTCTGCTTCAGACTACTGAGTCCCCTCATTGCCCCTTCCATTGTTCCAGCCTCAACTATATCACACCAGACTCATCTCCTGAGACCCCACCCCTTCACTTCTTCTCTCTATCTGTTCAAATCTTCTCTCCATATCTGACTTGTGCAAGAAACATTCTTAGATTTCTCTAGCTCATACCTGCCTTTTCCTTCTTCAGAGTCATGTAATTTAGTTGAACCATAAAACCTAGTCTTTGATTCTAAACATCTTTTCTGTTTTCCAACTAAATTACATACAAACAGCACCAGGTTTGTGTGATTGTTTGTTTGTTTTTCTGTTTTGTTCTCATTCTACTCAATGTCCCAAAGAACCTAGCCCAGGGATGGGCACATGGCTGTTAATGAATGCGCAAAAAGCCTGTTGATTTTTCTAATACATAAAATGCTAGTTTCCTCCCTCTTTTGTTTCTCAGCCTGTGACTAAATTGGCTGTGACACCACCATTCTATGTCTTCCCCCTGCTTTGCTGTTGCTCTCCACCAGCATAAAAGCAATTAAGTCTCAGGACTGAGTCTTATCTAAAATATTCTGGTGCCATAAAGCAAGGAGCTCTTTTATTGCCCTGTCATTTTTCTATAGAGAACAAACTAAATCTACTATTAAAAAGAAAATGCAATAGATTCTAGAAGTTTTCTCAGTATATATAAAACAAATCATAAATTCTCTGTTTTCAGAGTCACAGTACAATTGCAGTAGTCCAAAATTTATGGCTCTGAACAGAAGTACAATTCCCATCCCCATCACTTCATGTCTTTTCTGTTTCCTTGCTTAATTTACAGTTATTCAATAACAATTAAAATGATACTCTCATCCTGCTCAGTTGCAACTGAAAATCATTATGTGCTGATGGCTTCTGGGTGATGCTGTTGGGAGGAAGGGTGGCTGTAATCCCTAGTCTACATCAGGGCGATTATCCAGACATGAAGACTGAAGAGCTGATGGGACATGAACCTACAGAGTAGAAGAGGCCAAGATAAGGAATTTGGTACAGGGGTGAGGGAGAAGGAACAGATTTGAACATCTGTCTCTATCATGTTGCCTCTCTTCAGTGGACCTGAAACAGTAATTGAATTTTGGAGCAGTCCATCTCAGTTTGCTCCAAACATTCTAAAGCCTGTCTGAGAGTGCTTCATTGTCTTACTCACCTGGGAAAAGGAAAAAAGCAGCAGAAGGGGTAGGAGGGGTGCTGAGTGGCTAAAGCAATAGACTATGGTCATGTACTGTTCGAAAACTGATATTCTGAATAACCCAAGAGAGACATTTAGGACTTGACTCATTCTCCATGATTACACAGAATGGTAACAGCTCTGATGTGAGCGAGCTAGACAAGGAGTAAGAAGTCCACGTCCTAGTCCTGCCTCTGTTCCTATCCAGCAGTGAAAACAGAGGTAAATCCCTTACCTTCTCTCATCCTCAGTTTCCCCATCTGTAAAACTAGGAGATGTGCAGGAGTTGCGAATTCAAATGCTTTCAGTGGCAAGAAAACATTTCAGAAAATTCAATGGCTCAAAAACAAGAAGGGCTTAGAACAAAGGCAACTGGGATTTACATACCTAGTCTAAAAACATTTAGCTTTCTAATTCAAGTTTTAGAAATAAACAGTTCATATCTTCAGACCTCTGGTCAGTTTTTGCCTCTAGACTAAATCATCTCTTAATCCTTTCCTACTCAGGCATTCTTTGAACACAAATTCCTGGCAGAGCAGGATCTCATGGTCTGACCAACTTACCATGTTTGTCCTAGCATCTGACAAACCCGGCCTGAAACACATTAGTGGCAAATTATAATTTGTTGAGTGGCTGGCCATTTTCCCGTAACCTTTACCTTAACAGAGTGAAGTTTTGTTTTGTTATTTTTAGACTGCTTCCTCATTTAATAGTTCTTGGCTTTCATCTGTTTAATCACTTTCCTTGCCATCCATCTAGCTTGCCCTCAGCTAAACCTTTCCTGAATTGTGAGGAGCACAATTGTTTATAGTTTTATCTGCAATACCTAAGGTGACCTTAGTAACAACAATCCTTCCATAAGCAAAGAAGCTGGCAGTTATCTAGCAGCCCTGGCAGAAAGATCATCTTCAGCCCTGCTGCAAAACTTCTGCTCCTTCTTTTAAGAAGCAACCCTTTTCCTCTCTTGCTCCCAACCCCTTTCCAAATTCCTGTTTCAATAATCCATTCAGGGCTTCTCTGGTGGTGCAGTGGTTGAGAGTCTGCCTGCCGATGCAGGGACGCGGGTTTGTGCCCTGGTCTGGGAAGATCTCACATGCCGCGGAGCAGCTGGGCCCGCGAGCCATGGCCACTTAGCCTGCGTGTCTGGAGCCTGTGCTCCGCAACGGGAGAGGCCACAATAGTGAGAGGCCCGCGCACCGCAAAAAAAAAAAAAAAAAAAAAAAAAAAAATCCATTCAGCTCAATGGCTTATTCTCTTTGTCTTCCCTACAGAGCTGACCAAGACTCTGAGCTGCTTCCAAGTTATTTCATGAAGACTCTCTAGATCAGCTCCTTGAAGATGTTGCAGAGCAGAGCAGGAGCTCTCTTAAAATTGGGCCAGACTGACTTCTTAAACAGCTCCAGGGAAATTTCCCTTATTTGTACTCCAACCACACAAAATGCTTACTCTTCCCTTTGGCCTAAAATGCTTGCAAGACAATCTCAATATTCCTTTTTTCATAAAGCCTCAAATGTTTTCCATAGAATCCATCTCAAGGGAAAATCTTAAACCTAATCCCGGAATTATCTGGGTGACTCTTCCACATTGCAGGTGAAGATTGAGTATTATACATTTAGGAGGTGAGTTCTCATACATCCTTCTGTGACTGAAAATACATAATATGTTTGAAATTGGGGTCCTTAAAGGAATTTTCTTTTGTTACTTTCCTGCATTTAAGGCCCAGAGCAATAAACAGAGTTAGTTAGTAATCTCCTGGTTAAAGAAACAGTCTCAGAATAACAACAGGTTGTCTCTCCATTTTGGAGCTTCTCATTGCTTTGCCTGAGATGTGTTTTGTGCAATTACATTGTATTTAGTGAGATGTTAAGGACTTAGTAAACCTAGTGTTTCCCTTAAATGGATTGAAAACCAATACACATAACAGTTTAGGAAAGAAGATGGCCCACAAGGATGGGGACGCTGGGGTTCTTTGGGAGCAGAATAATGTGAATTCCCGTGGGACCATGAAGTATGGGTGGAATTTGAATGGAGGGATACAGGCATTATGTGAGCTGAAAGAAGTGATGGTGAGAGAAGTGGTCTGACTCTAAGGAGGATGTGTGTTGAGACCAAATGATAATACAACAAGTTCTGACAGGAAGGAATATATTTAGAATAACTTCAAAGGCCAGGGAAAAGCAAAGAAGATATGATGCAGTAAGCAGAAAATGGTGAAGTGTCTTGAAGACAGTGGAAATATTATGAGAGAAGATTGTTTATAGTTGGAAGTGAGCTTACTTCTGGTATTTGAAACATGGCTATTTAGATCTACATTTAAGTCCTTCTTTCCTTCCCCCAACCTCTTGGTTTTTATGATTGAAGACAAGGAGCTTGAATGATCACTACCTTATTGAACTTCAGGCAAAAAAAAAAAGGTTTTAGGTTTTGTTTTTCCTTATGATGGGATGATATGAAGTGGTCATACTAATGAAAATAAAGTGTTCCTTAGGATTTTCAGTTTCTAAGTAATGATTTCATACCTTGAATGGTATCTAGAAGCATCCACTGACTATGAAGTTAAAAGGACTCTTTTACTGATGTGGTCTTTTGTAGTCCATGTCATACTTGGGTTTTTATGCAGTTCTTTAATCCAACTCTCAGTATTTCCATCTGTAAATGGGGTTAAATATGCTGACCTTTCAAAATGTTGTGAAGAATCAATGAGATAAGCATATGAATGTATTTTGCCCAGTGTAAATGATCATGCCAGTAGTTAATTTTAACCTTGCCTCAGAAAGTTGAAGAGAAGTCTCCATCTGTGTGTACCAATATGCTTTGTACAGTGAGAAGCATAAGAAAACAAGTAAACAGCAGCTGAATCATAGTCTGGTCCTCTCCTGGGAGACTCATTCAGGCCTGTAGTATCAGAGAGTATACAGAGTCAGGGACAGATGCATTCTCCCTGTGATGTTAAACTAAAAAAGTGTCTTAGGTAGGATTCCTCCCAAAATTAACCTGATAAATTATCTGGAATGTTAGGTGGTTTATTTGGGATGTGATTTCAGGAAGCACAAGTAAGGGAGTGGGGAAAGTGAACCAAGGGAGGGAAAAAAATCAATAGTGGGTGTGCTATTGAAAAAGTCCCCATTGTGGACAACTTAGACTAATTCCAACTGGTCCCCTCTTAGGAGTCTGTAGAATGTGTTTCAATATTTTCATATGAGTAATGGGAAGCTGGGGAATTTGTCCATCAACTCCAGTCCATCATCAGTTGACAGGCACTCCTGGAGGTGTTAGATCTCTGATCATTCTGGGCAGCCATTATTGTTGACCATCATTCATTCACAGTTCTAGAGCAAAGCCCTCAAAGAGACACAGGCCTTGAAGAGGAGGCTTTCTTTCATGACACTGTCACCTTAGCTGTAGGTGAATTCAAGGGTGAGGTCAGGAGACATGAGGTATCCACAGCTTTTGTTACAGGAAGTATGATTTGTTTAAACATGGGAGGCAGCAATATCACAGAAAACACAGTTATTCACAAAGAAATTAATCAAAGAAAGTTTCACACAAGTGTTAGGAATGGATAGTGAGATGAAGAAATAATATTTTGGATATGAAACCTCAGAACTACTGACTTCAGCTTGCTCAGGGTCCCACTGGAAACAAGGACAGGATAAAGAACACTTTAATATAAAGTTTAAGTCTCTGTCAAAATGGAGCTGTTAGGCTCAGTGAAAATTATGGCTTAGCAGTTCCTATCAACTAGAATTTATAATTTCACCCAGTAAGAAACTTGTGTATATTTCAGGTTGTGTTAAAACTTTAAACAGACATCTTTCAGATGATCAGCAATAAGGTAAGGGAAAAAAGCCAGAATAGTTAGAAATGTTTCACAAAAGTTTCTGAAGGAATTAGAAGAGAGAAAGATCAAAATATTTATATTACCAAGGGCATGAAAATGGAAGAATATGAAAAGTGCCTCAGATCTAGAGGAAAGAATGCAATAATTCTTTCACTAAATCATAGGGCCCAAGACTGAAGCAGTTCATACAAAATGTGGGATCCTTAGCATAATTACAAACCTTAATAACATCCTGTATTGATGCAAAAACAAACAAAAAAAGAACCTCAGACTGTTCAGAAGGTTAGGAAGGAAGGAGGGAAGGAAAGGAGGGAGAAAGGAAGGAATGAAGGGAAAGAAAGAGATAGAGAAAGAAAGAAAGTGAGGGAGAGAGAGTCAGGGAGTCAGAGAATAAGAGAAAGCTCATAGAGGGCATTAACTACATTTTATGACCGTGTCTTACCCTTAGGAGTAGCTATGTCTCACATTTTAAATATCAAGTTAATTAATTAAATGACTTAAAGATTGATTGAATGTCTAACTAATTAGTTAATTACCTGACCTAACCATCCATTCAGACAAAATAATCATGGTAACAGTTCTGTCTAAACACTACCTGATTTTGCCAAGGTCAATGTCTAGAAGTCATCCCAAAGCAAATTCCCAGTGCACACTGCAGAGTTCACAGTGGCCCTGAGGATAAAAGAATCATTTGGAACTTTTCTCGGTTGGCACATTCTTTCTCAACTGACACTGGGCTCAATTCCTGCCCAAAGCTTCCAAAGTTAGGTTGAACTTAAAACATTAGGACAGAATATTCCAATTACTAGTTTTCTGATACAGGAGCTGGTGCAATTGGAACCAACCTCAATACCTCCATAGTCCCACCCACACCTTCACTGGGGGCATGATAAAAATGTCAAAATTTGTCTTCAAGCCAGAATGTGAAGAAGTACATGCTTACAGATTATATGAAAATTTCAAAGTCCACTGGAACTTATGTCTGCTCTTCTTCTACCCTTCCATTTAGAACCACTTATAAATCTATAAAGCCCTGCATTTGTTACATGCTTTGACTAAAGTAATAAGAAAGCAGATATGCTACTGTGTAAATATTCTTTATATGAAACTCTCCTAAAAGGAAGTAAAATATACTAAAATATTTTAATTTTTTCTTAATATCATGACCACATTAATATTTTTAAGTACTCCAGATTATCAATGTATAAGTGAACTTCTTTAGTCTTTGTAAACTTATGATCTATTTGATATTTATCAAAAAGGTAAAGTTGATAAAACTGCCTTGGTATTTGAAAGAATACTTTTTTAGGACAAATTTAATGAAATGCAAAAGCTCTCTTTAATCATAGTATAGTAGAACCAGAAAATTGCTCCAATTCCTTTAGAACATGGGTTGGCAAATGACACCTGGAGCTGGCTGGACAAATCTGGTTTGCTGCCTGATTTGGTAAATAAAGTTTTATGGGAACATAGCCACACCTACTTGTACATATTGTCTGTGGATACTTACTGGCTACACTAGTAGAGATGAGTAGTTACAACAGAAATTATATGAACTAGAAAGCCTAAAATATGTACTATCTTGGCCCTATAAAGAAAAAATTTTGCCAACACTTGCTCTAGATCATCATGGTAGCCACTAGCCACCTGTGACTAATAAGCATTAAAATGCAGCTGGTGTAACTAAGGAACAGAAGATTTAGTTGAACTGAGATGTGCTGAAAGTATAAAATATAATGGTCCCCCAGAAAAACAGAGTCAATAGGATGGATGGATAGATAGATAGATAGATAGATAGAAAGATAGATGATAGATAGTAAGTATATATATATATATATATATATATATATATATATATATATATATATACTTATCGTGTATATATATGTATATGTGTGTATATATATATATATATATATATAGTTACTGTGTGTATATATATATGTATATATATACACAGATGCATGGGACTGAATTCTTCGGGAAACTTAAATGCACTTGCAAGAGGATTTGTCCTCTGATCCTCAGGAAAAGGACACAGCACTGCCAAAAAACTTGATTTCAGCCTTATGAAAACTGGTATAGAAAACCAGGGAGCCACTCTGTACCTGGACTTCTGGCCTACAGAACTTTGAGATCATATGTAAGTGTTGCTTTTGAGTTTCTTTTTCATTTATTTTTGTGTATATGTGTTTTATTTCATTGACTTCTGATCTTATGTTCCTTTTCTATTGTTTACTTTAAATTTAATATTCTTATATTTTCCTATCTTTTTAACATGAAAATTTATTTAAATTCTTTAAGCTTTCTTTTCCAGATACCTGTTATTCATTTTTAGCTTAATTTCCCTGCGATAAAAAAACATATTTTATATGACTCTTTTAACTTTATGGACTCAGAATGTGATTTAATATGGTGAATATTCCATGTTCACTTGAAAAGAATAAAAGTGTTGCAGTTGTTTGGTGGAATGTTCTATAAATGTCAATTATGTCAAGATATAGAGAATATAGGTCCTCTATATCCTTATTGATTTTCCATCTTTTTTTCTATAATTATTAAAAGAAATATTGAATGATCTAACTATAATTGTGGGTTTCTAATTTATTTTTGTTCTATTAGTATTTTGTTTCATGTGTTTTGAAGTTCTGTAATTAAGAGCATACACATTTGGTATTTCTTTCTTTGTTGAATTAATCTTTTTTGTTATTACTAAACGTTTTATTTTATCCCTGTGTCATTCTCTATTCTGAAATCTACTTTTTCTGATATCAATATAGCCTGCTCAGCTTTCTTTTTATTAGGGTTAGCAATATATATATTCCTCTTACTTTCACCTACCGGAAAATTTATATTTAAAACAAAATGGATTTAGTTATGTCTTGCTTTTTTTTCTCTGGTCTGTTTTGACCATTTACTTAGAATGTGTATACTGTATTTAATATAATTATTGACATACTTTTGTCTAAGCCTACTATCTGTTTTTGTTTTATATTCTCTCTTGCATTTTTCTTTTAATTAATTGAACATTGTTATGATCATTTTGTCTCCTCTTTAAAATTTTTCAGTGGTTGCTCTGCATTTACAAAATAAACTTCTAACATCACAGTCTATCTTGAATATTATTTCACTTCCTACATGGTCTAAGAAACACAATAAGTATCTTTCTATTTTTGACATATTTAGTCCTATTGTTGTCATACATGTTACTTTTCTCTATATTATAAACTCCTTGATACATTATTACTTTTGCTTTACATAGTCAGTTATATTTTACTATTTTACTAAATGATAGAAAAAAAATTGTCTATAATTACTCACATTTATACCACTTCTGGTGTTCTTCCTTCCTTTGTGGTGATCTGAGATTCCTTTGGCTAATATTTCCTTCTTTGTGGAAAAAAATTAACATGCTTATAGTCAGAATTACTGGTGACACATTCTCTCTGATATATATTTTTTTAAATATATTATTCACCAAAGACTCAGTATGAACTCTCTGCATACTTCCAGAGCTCTTTCTCTGTACCATCCTCTTCTCTAATGCTCTGCCCTATGAAGTCTAGTTTCTTCAATCCCTCCAAACTTGGATCTTTTTTTTCCTCAGTTCAACAAGATCACTATGCTCTAATGAGGTCACCTCTCCCTGCACAAAAATTGAGGAAGAGCCTCTAGGCAGAAATCCAGGGCTCACCTATTTTTTTCCCCTTCTCTCAGATATCAAGGTACTGAGTTGCCTGTCTGGCCAATGTGTGCTTCATTTGTTTCATTTATTTGTCCAGTGTTTTACTTGTTTTCAATAGGTGAAAAAATTCTCTACTAGTAATTCTACCATAGCCAGAAATGGAAATTTCTGTAGATGACTCTCAAAATTTATTTCCAAGTACCACCTTCCCTGTTTTTTTTTTTATGTTAATATTTAACTACATTTGTGAGGGAACTATTTTATTTTATTTGTAGAAAAACAGCACTGTGAATAAGTATTTCTGGAAACTCAGTGAGAAGATTTTTTTAACTCCAGGATATTCCTGAGATGAAGCATCTGTAAAGTCTTAGATAATGAGGTTAAGTGATTACATGAGAAAGAGCAGAGTAGGTGAGGTCAGAAGCTTCAATGATTTTACACATAGAGCTACAAGATTCATATTCCTTATACAGTAATTAATGTATTCTGTGCTTATTGATTTGCTTGACCAGTACTTACACAAGGCGCATAAAAAAATACAACAGTCAAGGAAACAATACATCATTGTGTCATCTATTTATTCAAAGACACCTCACCCCAGATGCAGAACTTGGAACAAAGTAGGCATACTAAAATATGTATCTACCGTGTCAAGTATTTTATAGCTGTTGCTCCAGTGTGTGCTGAGGTTGTATACTCCTGTATAAAAAGTGTAACTGTGTCCTATGATTTTAAACAAGTCTGCATGCTACATTTTTATTTAAAATATCCCACCCTGGAATTTCAAAACCAACAGCCTAAGTAAAAGTTGGGAGAAAATGAAGCTTGAAACAGATGCATACGTAACAATAGTTTAAGGACAGATTTCACAGCAAACTAAATATGGATTAATTGTGGTTGTGACCATCAAAAAAGCTAAAACAATCTATGACTGAATCTATAGATTCTAGAGTTTGTCATACAGAGTGAATAAGTCAGAAAGAGAAAAACAAATACCGTATGCTAACACATATATATGGAATCTTAAAAAAAAAAAGGTTCTGAAGAACCTAGGGGCAGGACAGGATTATGCAGACATAGAGAGTGAACTTGAGGGTATGGGGAGGGGGAAGGGTAAGCTGGGACCAAGTAAGAGTGGCATGGACTTATATATACTACCAGATGTAAAATAGATAGCTAATGGGAAGCAGCCGCATAGCACAGGAGATCAGCTCAGTGCTTTTTGACCACATAGAGAGGTGGGATATGGAGAGTGGGAGGGAGACACAATAGGGAGGAGATATGGGGATATATGTATATGTATAGCTGATTCACTTTGTTATAAAGCAGAAACTAACACACCATTGTAATGCAATTATACTCCAATAAAGATGTTAAAATATATATGTGTAAGTAGACTGAAAGTTAAAGGATGAAAAATATATCACGCAAATATTATAAAAGGAAAGGAGGTGTATCTACATTAATGTCAGACAAAGTAGACATCAGAGCAAAGAAATTATATAATGATGAAAGGTCAATCCCTTAAGAAGGAAAAGCAAACCTAAATTAGTATGCACCAAATAATAGAGCTGCCTAATATGTGGAGCAGAAACCAATAGAACTGAAAATAGTATAGAAAATTCACAGTAGTGGTTTAATATATTAACACCCCTCTCAGAACAACTGATAGAACAGCTAGATAGAAAATTAGAAAAGATAGAAAACTCAGTAACACCAGTAACCAACAAGATCTGATAGACATTTATAGAACACTCCACCCCACAACAAAAGATGATTATACATTATTTTCAAGTGATCCCAGAACATATACTAAAGTAGACCATATTCTGAGTCATAAAATAAATTTTAGTAAATATAGAATAGTTGAAATCATGCAGTCTGGTTTTCCATCCACAATGGAAGCAAACTTGAAATAATAAAAATGATAACAGGAAAATCTCCAAATACTTCAAAACTAAACAACACACTACTAAGCTATCCATAGATCAAGAGAAAGTCTCAAGGTAGATCTAAAAATTAAATTTAAATTAATGAAAATGAAAATAAAACAGAATATGTGTGCCATAAGGAAAGTTGTGTTGAGTAGAAAATTTACATCATTAAATGCACACACTTGAAAAGTGAAAAGATCTCAAGTGAATAATCTAGGATTCCACCTCAAAAACCTAGAAATAGAAGAGCAAAATGACCTCAAGAAGGCAGGCAGAAAGAATAAACAATAAAGAGGGGCAGAAATCAATGAAATTAAAAATAGAATCACCTCTCACTGTTTGCAAATCACAGAGGAGACTGAAGCTGGATGAGATTACCTTGACCATAATGGGGTAGTGCTTCTATGTGAAGCTTTGAGGCACCTGGACTGTGATTTACAGATACTTAAGATGGACAAATCTGCATTTGATTTGGAAACTCAGATGCAGCTGACAGTTGTGGAAGGGAAAAATCCTCACCTGACCATTTCATATCAACCTTGGTTTGACAATGAGTACAAGATCGAGGGTGTGCTCATCTGATAAGGAACGCCCTGAAATAATCTTCTCACAAAGTCTTCTCCTTGGTCACAATGTGTGTTTATCCTCCTGGCACAACCTGTACTATAAATTATACATCATGGCAGAAGGCTGTGATTTCTAGCCCTCTGCCACAGTGTTTTAACAATATAATTGTGGAATGTGATTCAAAGTGTATGTGCTATTTGTGCATAAGTGCTCTATCCACCATCATTAAAATTCCCATCCTCTCTGGCAATATTTAGAAGAATGAATACATTAAATGGATAAACACTTTACAAAAAAAAGAAAAGAAAAATAGAGAAAATCAGTGAAACAAAATGTTGGTTCTTTGAAAAGATCAATAATTGCAAAATCCTCTAGAAACATTGACAAAGTAAAGTGAAAAGATAAAAGTTATCAATATCAGCAAAGAAATGGAATATTACTATAGATCTTGCAGACAGCAAATGCATAATAAGGGAACACTACAGGAAATGACCTCCAGTACCAACCATGTTGTTGCAAATGGCAATATTTTACTCTTTTGTATGGTTAAGTAGTATTCAATTTTGTACATGTACCACTTCTTTATCCACTCATTTGTTGATGGACACTTAGGTTGCTTCCATATCTTGGCTACTGCAAGTAATGCTGTGATGAATATTAGGGTGCATGTATCTTTTCAAATTCATGTTTTCATTTTCTTTGGATATATATACACCCAGCAGTGGAATTGCTGTATCAAGTGGTCAGACGCCAAAAATATTGCTATGGTTTAAGGGAATGAGTGTTCTACCTATGTTATCTTCTAGGAGTTTTATGGTTTCTGGTCTTACCTTTGGGTCTTCAATCCTTTTTCAGTTTATTCTTGTATATGGTGTGCAGAAATGTTCCAATTTCATTCTTTCTTTTCTGACTACTGTATCTAGGGCTTCCAATACTATGTTGAATAAAAGTGGCAAGAATGGGCATCCATGTATTTTCCTTGATCTTAGAGAAAATGTTTTCAGATTTTCACCATTCAGTATGATGTTAGCTGTGTGTTTATAATATATATGACCTTTATTTGTTGAGGTATGTTACCTCTATACCCACTTTCTGGAGGGTATAAATGCATATTGCATATTTAATTTTGCCAATAGCTTTTTCTGTATCTATTGAAATGATCATATATTTATTCTTCAACTTCTTAATGTGGTATATCACATTGGTTGATGTGCAGATACTGAACCATCACTGCATCCTGAGATAAATCCCACTCAATCATGGTGTATGACCCTTTTAATGTATTGTTGAATTTGATATGCTAATGTTTTGTTAAGGATTTTTGCATCTATGTTTGTCAGTGATATTGGTCTATAATTTTATTTTTTGTGATATCTTTGTCTGGTTTGGGAACCATGGTGATGCTGGCCTCATAGAATGAGTTCAGAAGTGTTCTAACCACTGCAATCTTTTTAGAATAAATTGAGAAGGATAGGTGTTAACTCTCTAAATATTTGGTATAATTCACCTGTGGTCCTGGACTTTTGTTCATTGGGAATTTTTTTTTTTACTAATTCAATTTCATTACTGGTAACTGGTCTCTTCATGTTTTCTGTTTCTTCCTGGTTCAGTCCTTGGAGATTCTACATTATAGGAATTTGTTCATTTCTATTAGGTTGTCCATTTCATTGGTGTATAGTTGTTATAGGAATTTGTTCATTTCTACTAGGTTGTCCATTTCATTGGTGTATAGTTGTTCATAGTAATCTCTCATGATCCTTTGTATTTCTGTGGTGTTAATTATAACATCCTTTTTCACTTTTGATTTTATTGATTTGACCCTCTCTCTTCTGTTTCTTGATGAGCCTAGCTAAATGTTTATCAAATTTGTTTCTCTTTCCAAGGAACTAGCTCTTAATTTCATTGGTCTTTTATATTGCTTTGTTATTCTCTATTTTGTTTATTTCTGCTCTGAGCATTAGGCTCTCTTTCCTTCTACTATCTTTGGGTTGTGTTTGTTCTTCTTTTTATAGTTCCTTTAAGTATAAGGATAGGTTGTTTATTTGAGATTTTTCTTGTTTCCTGAGGTAGACTTTTATCAGTATGAACTTCCCTCTTAAACTGCTTTTTCTGTATCCTATAGATTTTGGATTGTTGTGTTTTCATTGGTTTCCAGATTTTTTTTTTCTTTCTTCTTTGATTTCTTCAATGATCCATTGGTTGTTTAACAGCATATTATTTATCCTCCATATGTTTGTGTTTTTGCAGTTTTTCTTTTTTTCTTGTACTTTATTTCTAGTCTCATAATGTTTTGGTCAGACAAGATGCTTGATAAGATTTCAGTTTTCTTAAATTTACTGAGATTTGTTTTGTGGCCTAGCTGCTGTCAAACCACTGTTTCACAGGACTGAGGCCCAGGAGGTTCTAATGAGAGTGCTGGTTCACTGGTGGGCAGAGCGATGTTCCCCTATTCATTTTATGAATCTAGTATATCCTTTATACCAAAACAGAAAAGACAGAAAAAAAAAAAAACTTAAAGAAAAATATCACTTATAAATATGAGGCAAATATTCCTAAAATATGTTAGCCAATAAAATTCAGCAATATGTAAAAATAATTTTAAGCCATGACCAAGTTGTATTTGTTTCATGGTGCAAGTCTGGCTAAATACTCAATAATCAATCTACACAAACCACTATATTAATAAGCTAAAGAATAAATATCATATGTTCATATCAATTGTTGCAGAAAAAGCATTTAACAGAATACAATACTTCCACATAATAAAAACTCTTGAAAACATAGAAATAAAGGGAATTCAACTTGATAAGATGCATCTACAGTAAACCTAGAGGTAACATTATATTTAATTCTGGAAGACTGAATTATTTCTCCTAGGATTGTGAACAAAATGATGGTGTCTGCTCTCACCAGTCTTATTCAACGTAGTGCTAAGAGTTTTAGTCAGTGGAATAAGCAAGAAATAAAAGATTTCCAGTTCAGAAGGAGAGAAATAAACCTGTCCCCATATGCTGATAGCATGCATAATTCTTGGAATAAAAAAATCTCAAGCAATCCATAACAATATTTCTAGAGCTAATAAGTGAGTTCAGCAAGGTTTCAGGATAAAAGTTAAACACAAAGCCATCAGTTGTATTTCTACATACTAGGAAAAAAACACATAGACAATGATATTCAAAATATAATACCATTTATAATAGGTCCCAAAATTAAATTCTTTGGTGTAAATCTAAAAACAAACAAACAAAAATAAAGCTTGTATAAGACTTGTATGCTGAAAACTATATAATGCTGATGAAGGAAATCAAAGAGGATGAAAATAAATAAGGAAACATACCATGTTCATGGATTGGGAAAATTAATGTAGTAAACATGTTAATTCTCCCCAAATTGACATACTTCTTTGACACAATTCCTATCAAAATCCCAGCAGTCTTTGGTTGTTATATAGTAGATTATCCTAAAATTTATTTGGAAAGGCCACAAAACTAATATAGTTAAAACAATTATTAAAAAATAATATAAAGGGAAGAATCAGTATACCCAATTTCAAGACTTGTGAGACAGCTATAATAATCAAGAACAGGTGGAACTGGCAGAGAGAGAGACACATGGATCAATAGAACAGAATAGTGAGCTCAGAAATAGACCTGTATAAATATGTCCAACTGATGTTTGACAGAAGGGCAAAATAATTTTAGATACCATTTTTAACAAATGATACTCAGGCAATTGTACCTATATAGACATTTTTAAAACCCTAAAATTTGACCTAAATACATAAAATTTAACTAAAAGTATATCATAGATTAAAATAATATTTACAAACCACATAGCTAACAAAGTAGAAATATCAAGAATATATAACTCAAATCTCAATAGTAAAAAATGAAAAAGCCTGATAGAAAATTGGGCAAAATATATGAAGATACATTCTACCCAACAGGATTTACAGATGGCAGTCAAGCACATGAGAATATGTTCAACATCATTAGCCACTAGGAAAATACAAGTTAAAATCTCAATGAGATATCATGAAACATCTATCAGAATGACTAAAATAAAAAATAGTGATGGCACCAAATGCTAGCAATGATTCACAGAAACCAGATCACACATAATTTACTGAGTGAAATGTAAATTGTACAATCACTCTCAAAAACACTGTGGCAGTCTCTTAAAAACTAAATACGTAACTACCATAAGACACAGCAATTTCACTCCTGGTAATTTATTCCAGATAAATGAAAACCTATGTCCACACAAAAAGCTGTATACAATGTTTATAGGAGCTTTATTCCTAACAGCGACAACAACAAAAACAAAAGCTCCTCAAAAGGTGAATGGGTAAATGAACTGTAATACATCCTTACCATGGAATACTATTCTGCAATAAAAATAAATGAAAGTATAGATACCCGTAATAACCTGAATGAATCTCTGTAATATCACATTGTGTGAAACAAGCTAGTCCCCAGAGGTTATATATTGTATGATTCTATTTACAAAACATTCTTGAAATGACAAAATCATAGAAAAGACAATGGCTCTTGTCAGGGATTTAAGGAGGTGTTTAGGGCTGAAGAGAAGAGGATTTGGCTACAAAAGGACAACATGACAAATCCTTGTAGTAATGGAAATGTTCTTCATCTCGGCTGTATCAATGCCAATATCCTGGTTGTGATAATAGTTTGCAAGGTTTTACCGTGAAGAGAAAGTTGTAAAGTGCACATGAGATCTTTGTATTATTTCATTCAACTACATGTGAATCTATAATTATCTCTGAATGAACAGTATAATTTTTTTTTAAAAAAAGTGTATTGGGAGGCAGAATTCAGATTGCAGTGGGTTAGAACTAAGGTGAGAGGAAACTGAAAATGGGGAAATATTATGTTGTCACCTAAGGAACGCCTGATATTTATTGGTTAAATTTATATGCTTTGCTTTATCTCACACTACTTAAATGTAGTTATTCACCCTGATTCAGTGCTCAGTTCTGTATTATTCTCCAGATATTCTCCCTGAGTGAGCTCATACATTCTCATGATTTTAACTGCTTATATGCTAATGATTTCCAAGTTGACATTGTCGGCACTTTCTCCTCTAACTTCCAATTCATGCAATCCATTGAATATCAGACATACTCATGTGGACGTTCTGCAGACACCTTACTCACAGCAGAATTCCTCACTTTTCCTCTCTTGCAATCTCTTTTTCAGTTAATGTAACCACCATCCAACTGTTCAGTCTAATTAGTAACCTGGGAATTATTCCTGATTCCAGTACAGCTTTCAGACCCCTTGCCATTCAAACATAAAGTTTAGACACTTCATTTTCATGTTTATTTTTGCCTTGTTCATGTTCTCATATTTCTCTCCTATAGGGTACTACTATTTTTCTGTAAATGGTTTCTCTGCCTTGAGATTTTCCCACTTCAAATTAATCCTTTATACATCTCCCAGAGCTTTCTAAATTGCAAATTACCTATGCCATCCCCCACAACTCACAGAACAACACTTAAAATCCTTGTCAAAGTATAAAGCCCTTTATGATCTGGTCCCTTCTACCTCCCCAGTCCCATTCAGGTTTTCCTCTGCCTGGAACTTTATGCTCCAGTAACATTTAAATTGCAGGTAATCAACCTATATTATATTTCTTGTCTTTTGTTGTAATAAGCCTCTGCTAGCAATGCTCTATATCTGTCTCTACCCAACTCTCCCACAGAAACTATTGCCCACTCCTCTTCATCTGCCTACTTACTCTTCAAGACTTTTCTTTTATAAATTTATTTATTTATTTTATTTTTTGCTGTATTGGGTCTTCATTGCCACACGTGGGTTTTCTCCAGTTGCGGCAAACATGGGACTACTCTTCGTTGCGGTGCATGAGTTTCTCATTGCAGTGGCTTCTCTTGTTGCAGAGCATGGGTTCTAGGTGTGTGGGCTTCAGCAGTTGTGGCACATGGGCTCTGTAGTTGTGGCTCTCAGGCTCTAGAGCGCAGGCTCAGTAGTTGTGGCGTACAGCCTTTGTTGCTCCACAGCATGTGGGATCTTCCTGGACCAGGGCTTCAACCCGTGTCCCTTTCATTGGCAGGCAGATTCTTAACCACTGCACCACCAGGTAAGTCCCTACTCTTCAATATTTAAAGATCACATTAGGTGTTATTTCCTTTTCTTGTCCCTAAAAGATTGCAGAGTTGTTCCTCCACCTTTCCACAGAGCTCTATATACACATTTATCATAACCTCTCATAGATACTATTTATGTATCTGGTTTTCCCAATAGACCGGGAGATTTTCAAGGACAGGAAGTATGTCCACAACTCTAGGATAATGATGTGAAGTGAATGTAGAACTTTTAAAAACTATTCCAGCTTTTATTTCATAAAGACAACATTTTATAAACTCCCAGAGCCCAAAGTATGAGGAAGATGCGAATTTATCATTCATTCATTCAACCAGCATGTACTGACTACCAACCATTGTGTCAGGGACCAGAATACAATGATGAAAAATCATGCTTTAGGGCTTCAAGAAGCTTATGGTTAAGTGTAATGTCACTCTGAAAGATACCATGAAATGGAAAAGATATAATTCTAGAATAAGTTTCACAAGATCAAAATGATGATTGGGTAAGAAGGTATCAGTGATACTATGGAAAGCCAAAGACCCAAAAGTTAGAGGTAGGCCAAGAGTCAGATCCACCAAGAGAAAGAGTAATCAGGTTAAAAAATAAGTATATCTGGAACGAGTGTGGTGGGAGGAATTGAAAGAGTTGAGTTCTAAGCAAAATGATACAGTATGATGACTAAAGAAAAAGTTTTCTGACATACATGGCTTGATTTTTATGGGTGGACTGAAATACAAGACGTAGGTGGTGCTAATTCTGAAGACGTAGGTGTGACATTGTGACCTTAGAGGATCTTACCTGCACCTCACATCAGTGAGACTTGGCCCCCCTGAGTATAGGATATTTTGATCCCTATTGTTTGAACTATTTTTCTAATGGGGTGCAGTTTTCTCCCAAAATACAGATATCTCCCTATATACTGTCGATCTTGACTCTATTTACATTGTTAAAATAACAAACAAACAAAACACTTGGTCATCTCATTCCAGTACTAAGACATGCATGTTATATAGCTTCTTCTAAAGAATAAGAGTAACAGAAACTTCCTTTTTCCTAGGATGAGGTCCTATTGAGCCCCCTCGTTAAGAGTGAATTCATTATACCAACAGGGTATAGTGGAGGAATCTTGTCCAAAGTACCTGCATCTCTTCAAGAAATGTCCATATCCATCCTTTTAAGCTTTTTTTCTTTTTAAATGTAATTAGGAATTCTTACAGTGGCTCCTGTCTTACCCCACCTTCCAGGTAAACTCTACTTCTCCATAGAAGACTTTTTACATTTTCTTTGGAGAAGCTATTCTCTTCCAGAATTAGTAATGTTTCTCTGCTCATGTTGCTGCTAGAAAGTTTGAGTTTCATGAGATATATACTTACTATAACAGAATAAAAGTGGTAAGAAAAAAGTCAGAAAATAATAAAGAACCAGCCAATGATTGATGACCCCTGACACTGCTCCCATGTTCAGAGTCTGGGAACTCTGCAAGTGACAGAATTCACTTGATGTTGTTTATTCATTAATTCATTCATTTTCATTCAAGAAATATGTGTTAAGTACCTACTATAATGGCAGACATTATTAGGTTCTGGATTCCCACCTCTGTAGATCTTTCAGTCTAGTGGACTCTGACCTTCTGGCAACAAACTACCTCCTAATTCTCAAGTCATTCACATTCACAAGGGCATACAAAGGGGACCGCAGAACAACCTATCATTATCTAAGGAATGAGAGCACTTCTGGCTTTATCACTTCTCACTCTCTTGCCTTGGTGTCCCAGGTTAGGTATTTCCTGTCAAGATCCCCAGCACCTCCCTCATTTAACCCAAATGGTCATTCCTTGGCCCCTGCATTCAGTGTACGAGGTAACCCAACCTGACACAAAAGCAGGTAGCATTAACAGTAACTAAAAATAGACTACCAAATGTCCAATTAGGGTTGATAATCTCACTGCTTTGATTCCAGTATCAAATACACTTCAAAGTGAACTAGAACATCACAATGTCAAAAAAGCCTTAGCTCTTCCCCAGTCCCTGCCTTATTGGTCTGACACATCCTCCCTTGGTTTTCTGCTTTATACTTCAGTTCATCCTTAAAAGCAAGAGTGCTTTTCTGAACTTCAGCCCTTTTGCCTGTGGCCCTAATACTCTTCTAAGCTCTTGCTAATTTCAACCCCAGGAGGGCTACTGACTCTTCTTCACTTTCTCTCACTCACTTGCTAGATTCTCCTTTCAGTAGACCAATCTCCTGAAACCCCACTATTCTGCCCACCATCTGCTTCCACCCATCTGATTTCAGGTACTTCCACCATCTGTAGCCCTGCTGTTATGCTCATCCATGAGCTCTGCATTATGCCATGGCATATCTCCAACAACAATTATGATGTACAGATGGTTCAAGGGTGGGTTGAGACATCCATTTTGTTTGTGATTTTTCTTTCCATAAGAGAGCAAAAAATTCAAAATTAAGCAGTGGTACAATGAATTGAAATAATTTACACATATTTTTAATGCTGGAGAAAAAATAATGATCCGATTAAATCTTCCCCTAAGAAATCATTATTCTATTGAGTTCATCCAAATAGCAGTGTGTGATTTTAATTATTATAATGGAACATAACTGTCACTAAACTGAGGAGTTAATTATTCTGAAAATAATTGTGCCATTCTTCTACAAATAAAGTTATACAAAAATGTATTTTGTGCTTGAATAATACCAACACAGCCAATACATTTACTCATGTGAAACCTAAGCAATAGTCACTTGTGATTCACCCAATTTTCTCCCGAGTTGATTTTGCAATTTTAAACTTGCAAATTAGATGGTGGCTGCATTATTTCTCTAATGGGAGATACAAAATTCTTACAGAAGTGCTTCAGAATTGGCATTTGCCATCTCTCTTAAATTCCACCATCAGGTTGGAGCATTTTTATGGGTCTCATTGAAGCTGTCTAGTTGTTTGTCTTTTCTATTTCATAACTCTTGATCCATGGGATGATTTCCAGACAATACAGCAGAGACCCAAAGACATGAAATTATCAGACAACAAATTACTCTCAAATGAAGGCCAAAATTGTATCCCTAGAGAAAAATTGTGAATAATTTCTAGGGTTAAGATTGAATTAATGACTCTTATCAAATAAATTAAAAGAGTCTTAGGGAAAAATAATGAAGTAAAAATATTCGGTAGCTTAACTCTACCTACTTCTCTGGGAATCACTTCAATTATTTAAAGTATCATTGCATACCTTGTTTCTAGGTCTCTTTGTGTTGGTGTGACTTACTTGGCCCCAATACCACCACACATAAATTATTCTTCAGTTGTCAGTTAAGTGTCATAAGGTCAAGATAAGGAGAAGGGAGATACATAATCTGGAACTGGTCCCAACAAATGTGTCAGGGGTCAGAGAAACAGATGGACTGAGTGAGATTCAAGCTTTAGGGGAGGGAAGAGTCAGGTAAAGAGTAAGTGAATATAAAATACCCTTTGGGCTCCACTGATATCAGCATTTGCTATTACTGAAAAAAGACTAAAAATTCAGAATTTAAGCACAAGATGAAGAGAACTGCAAAGCAAGAAGAAACAAGGGGCCAGGGACTACTACATACAACTTCTTTAACACAACAAAGTTACAGACTTTCTTTTATACCTGATTATATTCTAAGATTTGCCTAGTGGTTAGCATGAAATGTGAGCCTTATGACACTCAGGTGGTAAAGATGAGAAAATATAGCATGCAACAGGGCACTGTGAGTAGCAAGAGAGAAGACAAAATTCAGGAAGAGGTTTGTCATGGAAACTCAGGAAGTAGAGTATTTTAAGAAAGAAGGAGAAGTCAACTATATCAAATGTTGTTCAGAATCAAATGAACTGAGGAGAGAAAAATGCTTACTGAATTCAACAACCTATATGTCACTGGTAACTCTAACAAGACTTGATTTAGTGGAAAGATGAGGATAGAAAGCAGGTTAGAAGGGCTATGGGGTAAGTGGCATGAAATGCAGATAACTAGTATAGACATGGGGGAGTAAAAAATATGGGAACAAGAAGAGTGGAATGTTGGTTTATTTCTGGTTTTCTATTGCTTGGAAGAGACCTAAGTGTGTTTAAAAATAACAATTCAGTTCAGACGATGTAGTTGTATATATAAGAGAAAGAGAAAAGATTAAGCAATAAGGCATGGTTCCTCAGCAGGCTAGCTTTCAAGGGAGCAAAACGTAGGTATAAGGATTGACCCTAGATTTGAGGAGGGGCAGTTCTTGGCTCTGTCATTAACTCTTCAGAAGAGCACCAGAGGTGAGTAATTCCATTCTCTCAACTGAGACATGCTTCCCTCTTCCTGAAACACCAGCAGTATATTCAAGGTTTATTCCTAGGAGCCTTTTTTCAATTTGAGATGGGAATTACATTATTTTTACGGTGATGAGAAACCTGTAACTCCACCTGCTGCCAGATAGAAGGACAAACTTGAGATGAGCCTGAAAGTGTGCAGCACATGCATGATGGTGTGTCCCTAACCACCAATGACAGCTTGTGTTTATGTTGCTTATGTATCTTTATCCTGGAAGCAGGAGCCTGAACTACTTACTAATGGAGAATGAAGAAAACAAGGTCAAGCGACAGACTAAGTGTCATTTCTGAGATTCATGGGGAAAAAAAAAAAGATTGGAATGAAATTTTTTCTTCCTTCATTATGGCACACATCACATCTTTGGCACAATTAGTGGCCCTGGGTTAGTTACTCCTCAAGAATCAAGTAAGCTAAAAGAAAAGCCTATCAGTGGCCTAGAACAGGGATCCAGAAATGAAACTAAGCACACAGGCAAATTTTCCACACTTCCTGATTTGTAAATAAAGTTTTATTGAAACACAGCCATGTCCATAATTTATGTATTCTCCATATCTGCATTTGTGACACAATGGCATAGTTGAGTAGTTGTGACAGAGACCATATGATTTTCATAGACTAAAATGTTTATTCAGCCTTTTTCATAAAAAGCTGGGGAGTTCTCTGGCCATGAGGAAGTGGAGAGCCATACAATGCCCAAGATCGTTGGCAGAGAAGTAGGCAAGAGTTCCTACTTTGTTATGAGGAGAAGCTTTCAGACAGGTGTCATGGTTAGAATCCACAGATTCAACCAGGAGGGCTGGGGCTTAGAGATAGGGCCCAAGTTCTATAATTGTTCAAATAGGTTGTGCTCCTCTCTTCTATTAGAGGGCTCAGTTTTCTGAGAAGGATGTGGGTTATGAGAACGAGACAAAATCCAAGAATTAATACAGGAATCCAAGGCTAAAGTCGAAGCAGCATAGGGCTGGACCAAAGTCACTTTTAGAAAAGAGTCTGGTGGCACTGAACCTAAGGCAGAAGGGGCTGGGCAAAGTGAGATGGTCACTGTGTTGAAACAGGCAGACATCCAAGATCCTTAGGATCTTTTAGTTCTTCATAAATGAAAATGATAAAACATGACCTTGACTTCCTCAATATTAGTGATAATAATTGCTAACATTTGTCAAAAGCCAGGAATATACACATGAGATATAGATATATAGATATATAGATATATAAAATTTCTTTATCCATGTGTCCATTGATGGATGCTTAGGTTGTTTGCATACCTTGGCTATCATGCTGCAATGAACATGGGAGTAGAGATATCTCTTTGAGATTATGATTTCATTTCCTTTGAATGTATACCCAGAAGTGGGATTGCTGGGTTATATAATGCTTCAATTTTTAACTTTTGAGGAACTTCCATACTGTTTTCCATAATGGTTGTACCAGTTTATATTCCCACCAACAGTTGAAAAGGATCCCCTTTTCTCCATATCCTCCCCAGCACTTGTCATCTCTTGTCTTTTTGATAATAGATGTCTTAAGAGATGTGTGATGATATCTTGTTCTATTTTTATGGGTTCAGGACTTACATTCAAATCTTTAATCCATTTTGAATTGATTACTGTGAATGTTTTAAGGTAGAAGTCCAGTATAATTCTTTTATACATGAATATCCAGTTTTCCCAACACCATTTATTGAAAAGATTATATATTTGTTCTTGGTTCTTTTGTAAAAAATTAATTGACTCCATTCTGTTGCATTGGTCTATGTGCCTTTTTTATGCCAGTGCCATAATACTTTGATTACTACAGATCTGTGATATAGATTAAAATTAGGAAGTGTGATGTCTCCAGCTTTATTCTCCTTTCTCAAGATTACTTTGACAATTCAGTGTCTTTTGTGGTTCCAGATGAATTTTAGAATTGTCTGCTTCTATTTATGTGGAAAATGCCATTGGAATTTTTATGGGGATTACGTTTAATCTGAAGATCACTTTGGGTGATATGGACATTTTACCGTTATTAGTTGCCAATCAGTGAACATGGAATATCTTTACATTTATTTGTATCTTCTTCAGTTTATTTAGTCAGTGTTTTATAGTTCTCAGTGTACAGATCTTTCATCTCTCTGGTTAAATATAGTCTTAAGTATTTTACTCTTTTTTATCTCTTGTAATTGGGATTTATTTCTTAATTTTTCCTTTGAATACTTTGTTGATAGCATATAAAAATACAACTGATTTTGCATATTGCTTTTGTATTCTGCAATTTTACTTGACTTCTTTATTAATTTTAAAACTTTTTTGAGTAAAGTCTTTAGAGTTTTCTGTACATAAGATCATGCCATCTGTAAATGGAGATGATTTTATTTTCAATTTGTATTACTTTTATTTCTTTTTCTAGTCAAATTTATCTGGCTAAGTACTATTTTGAATAAATGTGAAAAGAGTGAGCATCCTTGCCTTGTTCTTGATCTTTGAGGAAGACAATTTATCTTTTCTTTTTAACATCATTGAGTATGATATTAGCTGTGGGCTTATATATGGCCATTATCATGTTGAGGTCTTTTCCTTCTACATACGGTTTGAGAGTTTTTATAATGAAAAGATGTTGAAGTTTGTCAAATGCTTTTTCTGCATCTACTGAGATGTTCATATATAATTTTCTATCTTTCATTTTACCATTATTTTACATGGTGTATCACATTGATTGTTTCTGCGAATGTTGCACCATCTTGCATACCTGGAATGAATCTCACTTACTCATGGTGTATGATTCTTTCAATGTACTGTTAAATTTGGTTTGCTAATACTATGTTGAGAATTTTTGCATTTATGTTCCTCAGGAATTTTGGCCTGTAATTTTCCTTTCTTATAAGTGTCCTTGTCTGATTTTGGTATCAGGGGAATGTTAATGAGTTTGGAAGTGTTTCCTCCTCTTCTATTTTTTGGAAACACTTTAGAACGATTGGTATTAATTCTTGTTTAGAAGTTTAGTAGAATTCTCCAGTAAAATCATATGGTCCTGGGATTTTTCTGTATTGAGAGGTTTTTGATTGATTCAATCTCCATACTAGTAATTGGTATGTTTCAATTTTCTATTTCTTCATTATTCAGTCTTGGTGAACTTGATGTTTCTAGGAATTTATCCACCTCTAGGTTTTCCAATTCATTGGTGTATAATTATTCATACAGTTTCTTATTATCTGTAATATTACTGTGTTACCAGTTGTAATGTTTCCTTTCATGTCTGATTTTATTTATTAGAGTCATCTTTTTTTTTCTTACTTAGTTTAGCTAAAGGTTGATCAATTTTTTCCCAAAAACAAACAAGCAAACAAACAAAAAACACCTACTCTCTGTTTAGTCTCTATTTTATTTATTTCCACTCTGATCTTTGTTATTTCTTTCTTTCTACTAACTTTGGGCTTCATTTGGTCTTTTGCTAGTTCTTAGAGGTACAAATTTAGGGGTATGTATTTGATTTTTTTTCTTAATGTAGATGCTTAATTGTATTAATTTTCATTTTCATTTGACTCAAGATATTCTTTGATTTTTTTTTTCTTTTGGCCTTTGATCCATTGGTTGTTCAAGAGCATGTTGGTTAGTCACAATATGTTTGTGAATCTTCCAGAATTCTTGTAATTGATTTAAAGTTTTGTAGCATTAGAAGGAAAAGATACTCGATATGATTTCAAACATCTAAAATTTATTAAAGTTCATGCCCCAACCTATGCCAAGAGTCCAGGCAGGCCTGCTCTGCCCTGGGTGGAGCTCCACAAAAGAGCAGGGGTGGTGGAGGCTGGGGGAAGTGATCAGCTGTGAGGGACAAAGGAAACTTGCAACTGAGGTTGCATCTGAGCAAAGTGAGGGAAAGAATTGAGGGTGCATGCACAGCAGCACATTGGTGACAGCTCAGACATCTGTCTATGGCTGATACAAGCCAAGAGCCCACACAGGCCACACCCTTGCTTTGGCACTCCTCCCCACCTCAGCAAAAGGGTCCCAGTGCAGGGAGAGGGGAAAATAACACTCTTAAGGGGAACAGAGCCAGCTCAGACCTGACCAACAAGATTTAAGACCCAACTTGGGATAATAAGCCAGCCCAGATACCCCAGGGCAGTGAGGGTCACTGAGTATAGGGGAAGTCCTGCATCACATCCAGCTCCAGCTCTAGCCACTCCAACTCCAATCCCACACCCTGCCAAGGTGATAGCACACCTTGAGGAATGACGTGGCTTCCTCCAAGTCAAATCCAGCTCTCTCCCCAAGGGCACTGAGCACACCAAATGTGTATAGGGAAGTTTCCACATAAGAACGCCCCTTTAAGACTGAAATAGGTAAATGTTTCATGAAAATTCATAGAGTCAGAAAAAGCTAAACAAAAGGAAAAGGAAGAAAACCTGCTTGCAACTGAAAGAACAAGAGAAAACCCCTGAAAAAATAATGCAATGAAACAGAAATAAACAATTTATCAGATAAAGGATTCAAAGCATTGAAAATAAAAATGTTAACTGAATTATGGAAAAGAATGGATAAACACAGTGAAAATTTTAGCAAGGATCTACAAAATATAAAGAAAAAGACCCAATCAAAAGGAAAGTATTCAATAGTTGAGATAAAAAATACACTAGAAGGAATAAATAGTAGAATAAGTGATAAAGAAGAACACATAGGTGATCTGGAAGATAGAATAATGGAAATCACAGAACCAGAACATCAAAAAAAAAAGTAGATTTAAAAAAAAATTGAAACCATTTAAGAGATCTCTGAGGTAACATTAAGTGTAACAACATTCACATTATAGAGCTTCCAGAATGAGAAGCGAGAAGGGGATTGAAAATGTACTTGATGAAATTATGGCTGAAAACTTCCCAAAACTGAAGAAGGAAATAGATATCCAGGTACAGAAAGCACAGCGGGTTCCAAACAAGATGAGCCCAAACAGACTCATACAAGATATATCATAATTAAAATAACAAAAAGTTAAAGAGAGAATTATAAAGGCTCTAAGAGGGAAAAAAAGATTAATCAATAAGAGAATCCCCATAAGGCTACCAGCTGATTTCTCTGTAGGAATTTTACAGGTCAGAAAGAAGTGGCATGCAATATTTAAAGTTGTAAAAGGAAAAAACTGCAACCTAGGATACTCTACCCAGCAAGACTATTATTTAGAATCAAAGGAAAGAAAAATAACTTATTAGACAAGCAAAAACTAAGATTTCATCAATACTAAACCTACCCTAAAACATATGCTAAAGGGCTTTCTCTAAGTGGAAAAATAGTGAGAATTTATAGGAAAGGGGAAGTCCCATTAGGAAAGGCAAATATAGTAAGGACTGAGGATGAACTACATAAATAAACCAGTAAAACAATTGAAAGACAAAAATATTGCAAAAGCAACTATAACCAAAATAAACAGTTAAGGGGTAAACATGAGGATGTAAAATATGACATAAAAATATAATTTATGAGGAGGAGAGTAAAATAAATGTAGATCTTTTAGAATGTGTTGAAACTTAAATGATTACCAGTTTAATACAAGTATATACATTTATAGGTCAACATATATGAACCACATGGTAACCACAAACCAAAAACCTACAATAGTTACACAGAAATTAAAAAGAAATGGACCAAGCATACTACTAAAGAAAATCATCAAACCACAGCGGAAGAAACAAAAACAAGAAGAAATGAACAAAGAACTACAAAATCAACCAGAAAACAAGTAATAAAATGGCAAAAATATATACCTATCAATAATTACTTTAAATGTCAGTGGACTAAATTCTCCAATCAAAACACATAATGTGGCTGATTGGATTAAAAAAAAAAAAAGACCTTTCTATATGCTGCCTACAAGATATTCACTTCAGATCTAAGGACACACACATCCTGAACATGAGGGGATGCAAAAAGATGTTTCATACAAAATAAAACAAGAAGAAAGTGTGGGTAGCAATTCTCTCATCAAAACAAGACTTTTTTTAAAAAAAAAAGGCTATAAAAACACAAAGAAGGGCATTACATAATGATAAAGGGATTAATACAAGAAGAGGATATTACACTTGTTAACATACATGCACCCAATACAGGAGAACTTAAAAGTATAAAGCAAATACTAACAAACAAAAAGGGAGAAATTGAAAATAATATGATAGTAGTAGGAGATTTAAGACCCCACTTACATCAATGAACAGATCATACAGACAGAAAATCAATAAAGCAACAGTGGTCATAACTGACACATTAGACCCGTTGAACTTAATAGATATCTACAGGATATTCCATCCCAAAACAGAAGAATACATATTCTTTTCAAGTGTGCTTGGAATGTTCTCCAGGATAGGTCTTGTGCTAGGCCACAAAACAATTCTTAACAAGTTTAAGAAGATAGAAATTATATCAAGTATTTTTTCTTACCACACCAGTATCAAACTGGCAATCAATTACAGAAAGAAATAGTGGGAAAAGAACAAACACATGAAGACTAATCAACATGCTACTAAAATAACAATGGGCCGATAAAATCAAAGAGGCAATCAGAAAATACCTCAAGACAAATGAAAATGAAACACAACATTCCAAAATCAGTGGGATGCAACAAAAGCAGTTCTAAAAGGGAATTTTATACTGATACAGAGCTTCCTCAAGAAACAAGAAAAATCTCAAATAAACAACCCAACCTACTACCTATAGGAGTTAGCAAAAAGGGCAAACAGAGCCCAAACTTTTCTTCCTAACAATGTGATCAGAACATTTTCTTACACCATATACAAAAATAAACTCAAAATGAATTAAGGGCCTAAATGTAAGATCAGAAACCATAAAAATCCTAGAAGACAACATAGGCAGAACACTCACTGACATAAACCATAGCAATATTTTTTTAAGATCTGTCTCCTAAGGCAAAAGAAATAAAAGCAGAAATAAACAAATGAGATAATTAAACTTAAAATGTTTTGCACAGCCAAGGAAACCACTGACAAAACAAAAAGACTACTTATGGAATGGGAGAAAATATTTGCAAATGATATGACCAAAAAGGGGTTAATATCCAAAATATATAAACAACTCATACAACTCAATATCAAAACAAACGAACAAACAAACAACTCAATCAAAAAATGGGCAGAGGACCTGAATACCTATTTTTCCAAAGAAGACATAGGGACAGCTAACAGGCACATAAAAAGGTTCTCAAAATATATAATAATTAGAGAAATGTAAATCAAAACCATAATGAGTTATCACCTCACACCTGTCAAAATGGATATCCTCAAAGAGTCTTCAAATAATAAATTTTGAAGAGAATGTGGAGAAAATGGAACCCACCTCTACTGTTGATGGGAATGTAAATTGTTGTAGCCAATATTGAAAACAGAATGGAAGTTCCTCAAAAACTAAAAATAGAACTACCATATGATACAGCATTTCCACTCTTGGGTAGATATAACCAGAAAAACAAAAACACTAATACAGAAAAGATACATGTACCCCAATACTCACAGCTACATTATTTATAATAGCCAAGAAATGGAAGCAACCCAAGTGTCAGTGAACACACAAATGGATAATGAAGAAATGGTAGAATATGTATTCTGTTGCTGTTGGATAGAATGCTCTGTAAATGTCTGTTAAATCCATTTATCTAATGTGTATTTTAAGTCCAACATTTTCCTTACTCATTTTCCATCTAGTTGATCTATCCATTGTTGAAAGTCTGATACTGAACTCATACTATTATTGTATTGCTGTCTATTTCTCTCTTTAGATCTGTTAATGTTTTCTTAAAATATTTAGGTTCTCCAATGTTGGGTGTTTAAATTTTACAATTGTTATATTCTTTTGTTGGCTTGACCCCTGTATTATTATATAATGACCTTCTTTGTCTATTGTTACAGTGTTGGCTTAATGTCTATTTTGCCTGTTTAGTTACCCCTGCTTTTTTTTTAATTTCCATTTTTATAGCATATCTTTTTCCATTCCTCACTTTCAGTCTATGTGTGTTCTTAAAACTGAAGTGAATTTCTTGTAGACAGCATATTGCTGGGTCCTTTTTTTTTCAATCTTTTCAGGCATTCTATATATATATATATATTTTTTTTTCGGTACGCGGGCCTCTCACTGTTGTGACCTCTCCTGTTGCGGAGCACAGGCTCCGGACGCGCAGGCTCAATGAGCATGGCTCATGGGTCCAGCCGCTCCGTGGCATGTGGGATCTTCCCAGACCAGGGCATGAACCCGTGTCCCCTGCATTGGCAGGCGGACTCTCAACCACTGTGCCATGAGGGAAGCCCCCATTCTATATTTTTTGATTGAATAATTTAGTCCATTTATATTTAAAGTAATCATTGACAGGTATGGATTTACTATTGACATTTTGTTAATTGCTTCCTGACTGTTTTGTAACTTGTTTGTTCCTTTTTTCCTCTCTTACTCTCTTCCTTTATAATTTTAAGATTTTCTAAAGTGGTGCACTTTGATTCCTTCCTTTATATCTTTTGTATATCTAACTATAGATTTCAGTTTGTGATTATCATGAGGCTTACATAAAATATCTTACAACAGCTTGTTTTAAGCTGATAAGAATTCAAATGCATACAAAAGCTCTACACTTTTACACTCTCCACATTTTATGCTTTTTTTTTTTTTTTTTTTTTTTTTTTTTGCGGTACATAGGCCTCTCACTGTTGTGGCCTCTCCCATTGCAGAGCACAAGCTCTAGACGTGCAGGCTCAGCGGCCATGGCTCACGGGCCCAGCCACTCTGTGACATGTGGGATCTTCCTGGACCAGGACATGAACCCGTGTCCCCTGCATCTGCAGACAGACTCTCAACCACTGCACCACCAGGAAAGCCTTCCACATTTTATGTTTTTGATGTCAATTTACATCTTTTTATATAGTGTATCCATTAACAAATTATTGTAGTTATAGATATTTTAATACTTTGCTTTATACTAAAGTCATAAATGATTTACACAACACCAATAAAATATTAGAGTATATGGATTTAACTATATATTTACATTTGCCTGTGAGTTTTATATACTTTCATATATTTTCCTGATACTAATTAACATCCTTTTATTTCAGCTTGAAGAACTTCTTTTAACATTTCTTGTAAGGTTAACTTAATGGTGATTAACTCCTTCAAGTTTTGCTTGTCTGGAGAATTATCTCTCCTTCAGTTCTGAAGGATATTTTGCCAGATAGAGTATTCTTGATTGGCTTTTTTTTTTTCTTTCAAGACATTGAATATATCATCCCACTTCCTTCACCTCAAAGTATTTGCTGAAAAATCCACTGATAGTTTTACTGAGGGGCCTTGTACATGACAAGTTGCTTTTCTCTTGCTGCTTTTAATATTCTATTCTTGTCTTTAACTTTTGGCAATTATAGTATATCTCCTTAGGTACCTCTTTGGATTCATCTTCTTTGGAACTACCTGGGATTTCTGGATCTGGATGTCTGTTTCATTTCCCAGGTTGAGGAATTTTTTAGCCATTACTTCTTTGAATAAGCATCCTGCCTCTCTCTTTCTCTCTCTCTCTCTCTCTCTCCTTCTTGACCACCTAAAATGCATGTTGGTCTGCTGATGGGACCAATAAGTCCCTTAAGCTATCTTCACTCTTTTTATTCTTCTTTTTCCCTCCTCTGATTGAACAAATCCCATTGTCCTGTCACTGATTCTTTCATTCACTCGATTAAGTCTGCTGTTGAACAACTTTATTAACTTTTTCAGTTCAATTATTATGTTCTGCAGCTCAGTGATTTCTGTTTGATACTTTATTTGTATTTTTCTGTCTCTGTCAAAATTCTCACTTTCTTCCTTCTTTGCCCTCCTGATTCAGTGAACATATTTATGACCATTTTGAAATCTCTATTTGGTAAATCACTTATCTTTTTTTCACTGAGATCAATTTTGTAGAGGTTTATCTGTTCCTTTGAAATATATTCCCTTGTTTCTTCCTTTTTACACTCTTTGTGTTAATTTCTGCACATTAGGTAAAATAGCTACCTCTCCCAGTCTTGACAGACTGGTCTTGTGTAGGTGAACCTTGGCAATCTGCCCAGCCTGAGCTTCTGGTAGTCTTTCAAGTCTTTGCAATTGTCCAAACTACCATCTTTGTTCTTAGTGGCTCCCAGTATTTGAGGGTGTGCCAATCCCTGTCAGTGTTCAAAGTGGAGGATTACATTCAACACCTAGATGTAGGCTAATTAGAAGCCAGACCCTCAAGCAGCAGCCGGGAAAGTATGTGGTTAAGCCCGTTCCAGGAAGAAACTGGGAGAAGGCCATTTTTGCTTGCTCCCTCTGTGCTGAGCCTGAGCATAAGGCCATTAGGGAGGGGGTGCTCTTGTGCCTGTTTTAAAACTGCTTCTTTGTTTGCTTCTTTGTCCTTTGTTTGTCCTTTGGTACTTGTGAATGCAAACCCCTTTGGAATCAAAAGCCATAGTCCACAAAATTTGTGGTGCCAGATGTATATACAAGCTCCTTCCAGAGAGATGCTGGCAACCTGGTTTTATCATTGGAGCTAGATGAAGGGAGAAGGCAAAGAAAGTGTCCATCAACTCCCTCTGCCTCTGGAGAGGATTGCAGCCAGACCATAGATACATGCTAAATTAACAGTCTGGCCCTCAGGCAGCAAGTAATAAAATATGCAGTCAAACCCCTTTCATTGAAAGACCTGGAGATTAGCATTTTTGTCTGCTTCCTCTGTGCTAAGCCTTGGAGGGATAGTTACAGTGAGCGCTCATATGCGCATGCCTTTTAAGTTTGCTATGGTCCTCTGGATCCCATGGATGTGAGTTATTTTGGCTTTCAGAGTTACGTGTTTGTGGGCCCTGCTTTCTGCATAGGGGCCTTAAAAGTTGAGACACTATATGTGTGGTCCAAATCCTTCATTCCTCAGGGAGAACCTGAAAGTTAGGAATTCACTCCTGATGGTATGGCGCTGTACCAGAGGTGGAGTTTATAAAGGGAGTATCTCTCAGCTTTTCCTACTCATTTTTAAATGGGTATTTTCTTAATCACCCAATGTAGAGGAGTCACTCAGCTAATTTCTGGATTTCTTTCAGAGAGAATTGCTACACGCATAGCTACAAATTTAGTGCATTTTTGAAAGGCAGGAAGTTCAGGAGCTTCCTCTACTGCCATCTCGGTTCCTCCCTTCTAGAGATTTTTTTTTATACTTTACTTTTGAACAATCATCAATGCATTGGGTTCCAAGTACCCTCCTAAAAATATGAACTTTTCTTCTGGCTTTCAATACCATAGCTTAATAGATCTCATTCACATCTTGATATGTATTTTTCTAAACCAGCTACTTTATGTTTTAACTTCTCATGATCCACATATAAGTCTCTCCCTTTCTGTGTTTTCCAACATGTTGGTTTATCTCCCCTGGACACCTTCTCTTCACCTCCTTGAGTCCCACCATTGTTCTCACCATCCATTTGCCTTGTGATGCTCAGTGATGAAGCTGTTGTTATTCTCTTTGGATTAAGAGAGAGATTTAAATCATTGAATATCAGCTAAACTAATGATAAAGCCAATTGACAAATGAATAGTTCCAGGATTTGGGCATTTATATGGAATTTCTACTATGTGTCAGCTATAAATTTGATTACATTATTTTATATTATTTTGACTTTTATTTAAATATTTACTGATCCATGACTGTTTACCAAATACTGTTCTTTGAGCATGCTGGTATGCAGCAGTGAACTAGATGGACAACATTACTCTTGTTCTACCTATAAATATAAAAATGATGTGGATCACCATGTCAAGTGTCACTTCTCCCCCTGGAACTCAAGATTTATGATGTTCTCACATTTGAGAGGAATATTTAACAACTTCTTTTAAATCAATGGAGTTTTGTCTTAAATTCCACATTTTGGGTTTAGAGGTTTAACAATGTTCTCATTGGCCTGGGTGCCATGGTAGAATCCCTGAAGTGCAGAAAGCAGCATAACCAAACTTCTTGGACTTTGTCCAAGGGAAGTATTAATAAACTTTAGGAAAAAGTTTTTCTTAGCCCTCTTATTACTGTTTAATCCTTAAATGTCTTAATGACATTGCAGGTCATAAATGATTCCCCAGGAGATTTGTATTCATTGCAGGTTGAGAAAGAGATTGTTGGAGTTGTGATAACATTAAATACTCTTTAGAGGTTCTGTAACATGATAGAGAAGATGACATAATGTAAGAATCCTGAGCTTTGGCACCAGACCGAATTGTATTTGAGTGCTGGTCTTTAAGTCATTAGCTGTATGATTTTGAAAAACCACTTAATATTTTGGGTATACTTGTCTTCATCTGAAGAATAAGGATAAACAATAACTGCATTTCAGGTGTGCTGTTAAAATTACACAGAATGAAAGTGATTGCAATATATTGCTGCTTTGTATTTTGAAATCCCTCTCATTTGCGATCAAATGTTTCCAACTATGAAGAGAAGGTGGTTACAGAGGAAGAAACAATAAAATCATAGAAAGCATCAATGTAAATAATGGTAATAGTGTTAAGTGGTAGATAAGTTAAGGTAAGGCCAGCTGTAACAGATAAATTCCCAGAAATCTTAGTGGTTCACCATAATAAAACTCAATTTCTTGCTCAACTAACAACCCAATGAATATGTTCAGTCTGTAGCTTTCCACATGGCGATTTAAGGGCCTAATTTCTTTCCATCTCATGGTCCCACCATCTTTTAGAGCATCTGAGTCATTTACTTCTAGCCAGTGAGCAGAAAAGAATGAGGATGGTGTGGTAGATCTTTTAGGCCAGGTCTGAAAGGGACACCCATCATTTCCACCACATTTCAATAGCCTCTGTCACATGATCACCCCAAACAGAATGATTGGGAAATACAATCAACCCCTATGCCCAGGAAGAAAGGGAAATAAGTGTGGTAAGCAGTTAATTTCTGCCAAAAATGGTAAATACTGATCACCAGGGGAATTTGGTTATGAGAGAGGCATGCCAACATTATGTACTTAATTATTAAATTTAGGAAAAATTGTGCTGTTTGTTGGGATCTTAAAAGAAAGAAAGACTTGTGGAGACAGAAGAAAAACAAAATTGGATAAAAAATACACAGAACTTGAAATGGTGTGCATTCTTTTAACGGCAAGAGTAAAGGTAACCAAAAATCCAGAAGAAATCTGATCAAATAGAATTTAAGTTTTCATTCAAAGCTTTAACTTATAATATTGACATTCTAATAAAAATAAATCCATGCACACAAGTAAAAATTAACTAGTTGTAAGGCCTTATATTACTAAGTTAGTTTCACCTGGGAGAAATTCTGGATAGAAAGATAAGAATTGAGGGGTTTATTTCAAAATTTTTTTGATAAAAGGATTGTGTCATGTTGAGGAAAATTAAATCTTAAGGTTTAAAAGTTACTAAAAGTTAAATGAGTATCAAATTCTTCAGGCAATTTTTGGTACCACTCACTTTGAGCTTGGTAAATGTTCAATGATACGACATACCACCTTATTTTTCCTGAGTCTACTCTGGGATAGCTCTGGGGAAGGAAATCCCCTATAACAGAAAACTTGACCTAGGAAATTTACACTCAGATTTCCTGTGGTTCAGAGCAGTCTAGACAGTCTGCTTCTTGGGTTGCTTTTCCTACCTTATCAGTGTCCTGGAAGGTTGAGAGCAAGAGCAGCAAGTTCACAAAAATGAAAAGGAAGTTACATGTCAGGACTTCTTCCTCATCTTGATTCTTTCTTCTTGCTCAGAGGGTTTTACTTTTCTCCTAACACTGGAGGTTTGGGGGATATTAAACTGTCTCTGTTGCTTATTTCTTTTTCATGTCCGTGATTATTTTTATCTATAATGAATAAGAAAGTTGCCTTGTTTTAGGAAGAACCTGGGTTTGACCCAAGTCTCCCTTGATCCCAAAGAAAGAATTAGAGGAAGATTTCATTTGGCAGAGGTAATCCCTTTCCTTGGTGTTCCAATTCTCTGGCCATAATGCCCTGAATGAAACATCTAATTTTCTTCAGCTTTTTTAGTCTCCAATCTCTCTCCCCTGCCTATTTAAGTATTATATCAAAGATTACAACTTTGCCAAAGAAGTAAAAAAATCAGTGAGAAACTCAAGTAAGGTAAAGACAAACATGGATGAATTCCTGAGTGGGGAAACCTTTGGAGCCCACAAATAATCAAGATGAGCAAAACTTATGGACTAAATCCAGCCTGCTTTGTGTTTTGTACAACTAAGGAAGCAGCCACACCTATCTATTTAGGCATTGTCAGTGGCGGCTTTCTCACCACAACAGAGGTGAATCATTTTGACAGAGAACATATGATGTGGCCTCCTAGATTAACTTTTTAGTCTTGGACTAAAATATTTACTATCTAGCTCTTTGGAGAAAAATATTGTTGATCCCTGAACTAGATTGTCATAGATCAGGGGTCCCTAAACCCCGGGCCACCGACCGGTAGCAGTCATTGGCATGTTAGGAACCTGGCTGCACAGCAGGAGGTGAGCAGTGGGAGAGGGAGCAAAGTTTCATCTGCTGTTCCCCATTGCTCCCCATCACTCCCCATTGCTCGAATTACTGCCTGAACCAACCCCCCACACAACCCCCAACTTCGTCCGTGGAAAAATTGTCTTCCACGAAACTGGTCCCTGGTACACAAAAGGTTGGGGACGGCTGTCATAGATGGAATTGAAGAATAATCCAGGTATAAAATAATAGAAGCTTTATGGCAGAGAGGGAAATTTGAGCATGCAGTCTATCTTTATAGTAAGTAAACAGAAAAAAGTACACAAATATATATATATATATACACATGTGTGTATATACACATGTATGCATATGTATATCTATATAGTTGTGTTTCCCTTTAGTTATTTCATTTATATATTATATGCATATATATGTATATTATGTATACATGTATATATAAAAGTATATTCAAATATAAATTCATATATTTGAAATGAACATCTGCTCTTTGAGAATAGTGATCTTATGTTTTATTATTTTTTTAATCCTTTCCAGTACTTAAAGTAGGTCTAATGTAAGAAGTAACAATATTTCTGGCTAACCAAATGCACTTAACTTCAAAAAACTTTATGACTACCCATATCTCTATCTCTAGGCACTTATCTTTGCTCTTAGTTTGGGAAAATATTGACTAGAGGACATTTGAATATTTAATAGAGGACGTTCTCTATTCTTCTTCAGGGTCACTAAACTGGAACGTGTCTTGAGAATTAAATGGACTTTAATTAAAGCTTAAATATAACAAGAATGTTTGCCACTTTTCATATTTTTCTTGTGGCCAGGCTTCAGTGATAATGAGACTAAGGTCATGGACCTGATCCCCATGTGGGTCACTTAACTCTGATCTATTCTAAGTTTAAAAATATTATGAAGCTTCTACAATGTGCCAAGCACTGTGCAATTCATTAAGACTATAAAACTGAATAAGACACAGTTACTTTCTTCAAGGATCCTAGAGCCTGGTGGAAAAGATTGGATAAATCTGGTGCATTAAATGACTGAAGTTATAAGTAATGTTATACAAGATATAGAAAAATTGCTGCAAATATTCAAGAAGGAAAGAGTAGGAAGATTTATGAAAAAAATTTATGGAAGAGACTGTATTTGCAGTGTGCCTCAAAGGCAGATACTATTTCATTTTTAGGTAGGAAGATGAGGCAGGGAGCTTTGTAAGTAGAAAGTAGCTGAAAAAAAATGTGATATATTTAGTAAACACCACCAGATTCCAAGTTTCTCAGTGTATGGGCTATACATATGAGAGTAATGAGATTAAATGTTTATGAAAGCTTTGTGGAGATGTTTAGGGAACTATGGAGAATTCCACAATTTGCATGTTGGTTTTAAAGTGCAGGTAGAATCTCCACTGAATTTATCTGGTAGGACTGGAATTGGAAGAGAGATAAGGGATGAACAGACAGACCTGAAAATCTTCTACATAGAAGTTGCTTACACAGATATTATTGTGATGGACCCAATATCCAGAGATGCATGTATAGAAAGAGAAGCGATGAGTTCTTACAATAGAACCTTGGGTCATGAATATGTTTGAGAAAAAGTGAAGTCATCTTTGTAAACAGTTAGTGAAAGAGCCCAAGAAATAATATGGATCTCCAGGATAGTTTCATGTCCAGGGAGGAAGAAGACATTTCAGGCAATCTTATCACAAAGAGCAGTAAAGAAGCCTGGGAATATGCATAAAAGCTTCCATTGTAAAACATGCAGCCAAGATAGCATAGTAAATGACAGTAAAATTAATAAAAAGGTAGAAATGTCACCCTAAGGATTAACCAGAAGTCAGAGGCTTAAGAATTTTAGGAGCATCCAGAGCCAGCTAAGTGTTACTGGTTTTGTTTCAAGAGAACAGATTTGGGTCAATCATTCTAAACCAGTCATAGCAAATGGGAAAAACTAACCCAATCATGTACACTCTTTCAGGAAGAAAACATGTAGTAGGCAGCATGAAGCTTTTAAAAAGGAGATCAGATGGCTTTATTTAAACTTTAATTAAGTCCATTTATGTCTCAAGATCAGATGACTTGAATTTATCAATGCATATAAATGTCCTGGACAGAGAGGCTTTTCAGAGGAGCTGATATGTGTAGTCTCTCCTCCTTATCAGGTTTATCCCACTTAGATGGCTCTGATTATCCTAGTTCTGTAATTTCTACAATTAAGAGCATAGGGATAACTCCTCACATTGGGTTTCATGGCCATCATGCAATGTTTTGATGATAAATTGACCCATTTGTTTAGCTTGCAGAATAGGGGGGAAAATTTGCTGACTAGAATATTCCAGTTCACGTCACATAATATATTAGTAAATTGGCATTCTGATTTATACAAACTATTAATCTCTGGATATATTGTTGAATATGAGTGTCTGGATCTGCCTTCATGAGAACCAGACATGAAAAGTAATACACTACCCAACTGATTTCCATTGATTTATTCAGAGCTAGGGATACTACTCTTGTGCTACTGCTGCTGAGTTAATAGCACTGTTTTGGTTACTCAACGCTGTTTAACAAACCATCCTAAACTTCAGTAGCTTAGAACAACAATTTATTACTTCTCAGAAATCTGCAGTTTGGGCTGGACGCTGCTGGGCAGTTCTACTCCAAGTGGTACCTGATAGGGTTGGCAGTGTAGGCTTGTGTCTTCATTCACGTGTCTAGGATGGTTAGAACCAGGAGGGACCAGATCAGCATCTCTCTCTTCTTCATGTAGTCTCTCTACATGTCTGACTTGCACTTTCTCAGAGTAGGTTGAGTCTCAGCTTAGCTTAGCTGAACATCTTATGTGGAAGCCAGTTTCCAAAGGAGAGGAAGCAGAATTTGGCATTTATATTAAAAGCTAGGAGAAACTGGCACAACATCCCTTCTGCTACATGTTATTTGTGAAAGTAAGTCAGATTCAAGGGGAGGTGAAACAGACTCCAGCTTTAATGTGAGGAGTGACATGCACATCTAAGAAAGAAGGAATTGATGGCTGTCATCTCATATACACAGGACAACAGGCATGTAATAGACACTCAATAAATGTTGAATAAATGAGTCAGTGGCTTGCAACAAAAGAACTCTTCTACCTAGAAGAAGGTCTAATATTCCTTTTTGGAATTTATATATGTCTCAAAGAAGCCTTATTTTTGTATTAAATAGAGTTGAAAATTTAATTTTTCTGAATGACAGTATATTCTTTGGCTATTTGTAAAAGAAAGAAAGAAAGAAAGAAAATCAAAAGAGACCTTCAGAATAACTCTGAAAGTAAAACATTAATAATAATAGTAGTAATAACTAATACATATAGTGCTTTCTATGTGCTAGGAATTATTATAACTCTTTTATGTTTAATAATTATAAAAATCCTACTTTATGGATGTGGAAACCAAAGCACAGAATAGTGAAGTCAAAATCACTTTGCTGGTAAGTGACAGAGTCTACATTCAAATCTAGGTCTGAACCACTATGTTGTGCCATCTCTCCTACCTAAAGGAAATAATAGATTTTACACTGGAATAAATTATTTTCCTTTCCATTCATCCTCATCATCTTTCTATCCTTGCCTCCTAGCTTCTCTGTCTTCAGTAAAAGTAGAATTTTAATTATTGTATAATGGTGAGAATAGTGATAAATTATCTTTACATGGTACTTTGAAATACATGAATACATGTTTACTAATTATACCTCTCTACATAACTGGGAGTAGTTGACTGGGGAATAGGACCCAATTAGCTGATTAATGTATGCCAACTTTCAACACACCCACCTTAGAGAACAAAGGAGGACGAATGGAATATATCAATGAGAAATTGTTAGGATTTAGGTAGTGAAATAAGTTTATAGGAAGATTGGTATTAATACATTTCATTTAGGACTTCTGATGCTCATTTCTTCAAACAACACACAGGAAACCTAAACAGAATCAGACCCAGAAAACCCCTGGGAATATTTTCATTTGTTGAAGATGTCTTCCTCAACTCTGAATTCATATCATAACTATACAAGTAGTTACTTTTACTAACATGTCCAGTCAAATCAAACAGTTATTTTACTAAGTGTTTTGTTTTTATATATAAGAAAATTTTGGAAAACAACCAAGTGCTTAGATTTGATTAAGGAACATAGATTTTAACTTTATACCATGGGTTTGAATTCTAAATCCTGCCTTCTCTCTAATTGGTTAAGTGAATTTAAGAGTACTAGTTAATATCTCAAAGACTTTCTCCCTCTATAAAATAAACAAAACTGTACTTATCTCATTGTGCCTTAAAGAAAGTTAGGAAAGAGAACTCATTTAAATATCTATTTCTATGCCTGGCATATGTAGTGTGAGTACTTTATAAACGGCCATTTCCTTAATTTAATTTCAAATTATTACTTATAAAATTACTTGCTACTAACATATTTTGAAATTTGAATATTTTGAAACCTTTTGTGTTAGACATTTTTTTTTTTTTTTGGCGGTACGCGGGCCTCTCACTGTGGTGGCCTCTCCCATTGCAGAGCACAGGCTCCAGACGTGCAGGCCCAGCGGCCATGGCTCACGGGCCCAGCCGCTCCACGGCATGTGGGATCTTCCCAGACCGGGGCACGAACCCATGTCCCCTGCATCGGCAGGCGGACTCTCAACCACTGCACCAACAGGGAAGCCCTAGACTTTTTTTTAATGTATGTAGTTGGTCATAATGATAGTAATACCATATTTTATGTAGGTTTTGCAGTTTAAAATGTGATTTTATATTTCCTGGAATTTTTGCAACATACCTTTAAAAAGCAATAATTGATATCCCTATTTTCAGATGGCAAATATGGAGCCATGAGATTTAGTTACTTGCCCAGGATTCAGGTCTTTCTCTAGGACTCAACCACGTATAAGGTAAACATAACCTTTAAGAGTACTTTGAAAGGAAAACCTCTTATGATGAATGTGATATTGAGAAATTTTACCAAAGTGTGTTTTGAATCCCAGCTCAATCCTCAAGCTATTGTCTCATCTGTTTCCTTTCTCCAAATTATAAAATTCTTAAAAGTTCTCTCTACTAGACTACCTCCACTGCCTCCTCCTCCTTCCCTCTTTACTTTGTGCTGATCTGTTCCTATCCGCATCACAGCAAAAAACATCTGATATAGAAATTTAATTTCCAATTATTCCCTTCTGGCAGGACTTTCCTTAGTCTCAATCTTCCTTGATTTTTCTATTGCAGTTAACACTAAAGATCACTTCCTCCCTGTGCTTGCTTGTTCTCTGACTGCTCTCTCCCTTTCCACGGAAAAATATACAGGTAGTCTTGATGGCTTTTCCTTCTATTGTATTCTTTTCTTGATTGAATTCATACATGCATTGCTTCTACTCTGATTCTTATATTGATGACAAAAAAATCTACACCCTTTGTCAAACCTTCTTATGTAGCTTCACTTCCATAGTTTTAAATGTTTCTTGCCCACTGCCACCAGGGTGGCCAATTGAAAGAGAGATTTAAAACCGACTCAGAAATTTTAGTGATTCTACAAGGGCAGTACTGAAGGCCCAAGGAGAGGTGAGCATATGTGAAAGGCATGGAGATGACTTCTATTTTGACTAAAGAATAAAAGGCATGAAGGCAAGAAGTTGGAGATAAATTTACCAGGAAGTTGGAGTGAGATTATGATGCCATTCCAAAGATTTTGGACTTGCTACTGCAAGAAACTGATAGAAAGTACCTCTCCTTTCCCCTTTCTTTCCTACTTTCTAACCTTGTATTTCTGCTTTTAAATCTACCAAACTATTTGAATATACGGTGGCAGCATTTAATAAGAATGAACCTGTAGCCCATTAGTTCTGTTCTTTAATTATGTCTCATGTAATTTAGAATTATTCTGCATTGTACCATACTTACCTTTCAACTCCTGATCTCTTGTCTCGTTTCCTGTCTTTGACCTTGTATCAGAAATGCAATGCAAGCATTGGATTTGGGCTGGACATGCTCAAGTGCATGCTTTTATTAGGACATTAGACCACCCTTTGTTGACCTCAGTGTACATGGGAACTAAATAATCACCTATGCTTTTTCTAATTTTCTAATTCCCTGGGAGCAAATGCATTTTGATGTCATGTGAATCAGACAAAACAAAGTGCTTGGCTGAACTAAAAATGTTCTGTTTCCCACATATGTAAGCACAGTATCTCTTGAAAATCACTTCTTGAGTAAGGCCAAAGAACATTTTACCTGCAAATCTATCAGGTCTCTACTCAAAAATCTGTGTAATGCATATGGTGGAGTCAGATTCTGTGAGACTCTGAATTTGCCCAGACATTAGTTTCATCTCATTCAGATGCAAACAAAAAGTCTGTAATGAGAAAACTCATTTGCAAGGAGCTTTGTGATCCAGAGGTGTCGGAGCAAGGGGAGAACTGAATGTTATTACTGATTCCAAACTTAGTCCTCTCTCCCTCCCAGTCCTTTGAATCCAGTACTAATTTCCAGCAAACTCAAGATTTGAAGCCTCATTATCTATTCAGGCAAACTTTTCACCTGGCTATCATCCATTTGAGGGCCTGACATGCCTTTATTGAATGAGATATTTTGCTTTAGGCAAATAAAAATGCCTGAAAGATTTAAATAGAACATTAAATTAGTTTCATCTGCTTTCTTCAGTGCCACCAGAATCCTGGAGAAAACAGAGAGAAACGACCGATCTAGTTCTGCCTTTTGCAAAATGTATCTGTGTATACAGACAATTCTGATTATCCTCCTGATGAATTAACCCTCTGGGTTACTAAGCTGCCTTGTCCTAAAGCTAAACAAGAGTGTTTCTTGGCTCTTGTTGCCCTCATAGTAACTCTTTTCATTAATAGGAAAAGTTACTATTTTAACAAGTATTTGGTGACAACACATATCAGGAAATGGACCAGGACTGAGTTTCTACCATACAGCTCTCACTCTGCCAGGGTTAGGGAAAAATGCTCTGCTAAAAATGCTGCTTTCTAACTGGACAGAAATTAGACATATCATGGGGACATAATAATACATAGAAACCACCAGCTTAAATCCAAGACCAAAAGAAATTGGTGTTAAACAGAGGTACAGCAGAGTGCTGTGGTAAGTACTTAGAAAGGAATAATCAGTTCTGTACAGGGGCTATGAAAAACCTTTAGAGACAAGGAGCATTTGAGCTGGTTTATGAAGGCCATATGGAATCTTAAAGGTAGGCAGATGGGACAAGTGTTCCTGATTGGGGAAAGAAAAGTCCAGAAGCATGAAAAAACCTGTCACATGCAGGGATTCCCCCTCTGCAGCCAGAATATCCCTCACTGAGGGAAGTAGTGAGGAATGAAGCTGCAAAAATGGATCCCAGAGAGATCTGTTTCAGTGGATGGTGGACATTTGCAGATTAGGGACTTAAACATGAGGCAAAGCAACTCTGAAACTTTATCTCCAAGAATCCTCACAATGGCTGATATCACTGGTGATGAGAGAAAACAAAAATATCATTTCACTTGATATTCTATTCCCTAAGGGAGAGTGTATTAACTGGGAGACAAAATATTGGCCAGAATTAAAGTCTATTTAGGGAATGTACATATTTTGCTGGCCCTACTTCTGATTTGAAATCGAGAACAACTTAAATTATAATAGTTATTATTTGTGGTGCCCTCTCTCTCTAGAGAGAGAGAGACAATGTGTGTGTATATATGTATATAGAGAGAGAGAAAGAGAGAGGTATCATTTATTGAAGAGTCACTGTGGGCCAGGTACTTTATATTGCTCTCATTTGAATGCCAACAATTACTCTGCAAATTAAAATTATTATCCCAATTTTCAGGGGAGAAAATGGAGTAAATGTTTAGAAAGTTTAAGCATGTTGTTCAGGACACACAACTATTTTGTGATGGAGCTACAATCTAAACAAGAGAGCCTCTGATATATTGATAGAAGTCTTCCCATTACACATGATGTTTGCAGAAATAAGTGGTGCTGAATAGTTTTGATGTTTCAGGTTGTTAAGTTATAAGTCTACAAATATCAAAACTTTCTAAAGTTTTAATTTTTTCAAGGAAATTCTTTGAAAATGTGCTATCTTTTACTTGGCCTTCTATAGTAGAGTTTTGAACATAACAATCCTTTTCTTCATGAATTCTCAGGAACCTTTTAGTGGACAAATATATCAAACAATAGCTCCCTCCAATCTTCCTTATTGTTCTTTCTTATGATCCTCTACTAAGGCCTCTTCTATTGCTCATGAAAGGACAATGTTCCTCAAATCATTATCTTCTCACTCTTCTCTTATTGGTCTACACACACTCCTTGTATAATATTATAGTCTCACAGTTTCAATTCTCCCCTGTGGTAGCCTGAACAATGGCTTAATATCCGAACCTGTTAATATGTTACCTTACATAGTAAAAAGGACTTTTCTGATATGAGTTAGTTAAAGATCTTGAAATAGGGAGCTCATCCTGGATAATCTGAGTGGCCAAATGTAATCACAAGGGACCCATGGGAGACAAGAGGGTCAGAGAGAAAGAAGATGTAAGGACAGAATCATAGATAAGAAAGGAGAATAAATGCTATGCTGCTGGCTTTGAAGATGATAAAAGGGGCCACCAGCTAAGGAATGTAGGCAGCCTCTCTAGAAGCTGGAAAAGGGAAAGAAATGGATCCTCCTTTAGAGCCTCCAGAAGGAATGCAGGCCTGGCAACACCTTGATTTTAGCTCAGTAAAACTGACTGTGAATTTCTGACCTCCAGAACAGTAAGACAATAAATTCATGTGGTTTTAAAACACTAAGTCTGTGGTGATTTGTCGCAGCAGCAATTGGAAACAAATATAGTTCCCATATACTAAGAACCTTCAAGTCTTTGATTCTAGTTCACATCTCTCTCCTGAACTTCAGAATTTAATATAAAACTACTTGCTGATTATCTCAACCCAAACACCCCACAAATACATAGTCACACTGAATCCAGCCATCACTGCCACACACCCACTGAATTAGCTAGAAACCTTAGAAATCCTCTTTGACTTCTTCTTTGCCAATACTCAGAGCCAAGTTTTGACTCAAAGCTGGTCTTAATCTACCCTAACATAAACTAGTGAAAGATTAAGCCACAGCTTTGCTTCATAGAACAAATCATAATTTTAGCATGACATTCATTCAAAGCTTGCTTGCCATTTATCTACCAAAATGTTAAAATGTCTCAATAAGGCACGGATAGTCTCTAGCTATAAGACATGTAATTCATTGGTGAACTTTGAAATATGAGCTGGCTCCAATGGGGAAAAAAAAACAACATAGAGATATAGACTAAATGTGGAGAAAAAACAGAGTGGTAAATGTAATTTTCTAAAAGAGTCTTTCCGCATGGTGACTAAATGAACTTACATTCAAAAAATGTCAGTCAAATCCACACATCACACTTCAGCTCATACCTAGGGAATCATATTCAGTTCTTGATGACACAGTTTTTTGAGTGATACCAGAATAACTGGGTATTTAGAGGAGAATGACCAGAAAGGAGGAGAAGGAAATCATAAAATTTTTATATGAGGAATGAAAGAAAAAATAAAAAAGATTCAATGGGTCTAGAATATTAAAGTGTTGACATGGCATGAACTCAGAGGTTCAAACTAAAACAAAAATCTGTAAATGCATTTTGACTGCCCAATAGTTGAGGACGGAAAGACTACCAATAGTAGTTAAATATTCATTATCATCCATAAGGAATGACTTATATGGAAAAAGAGGAAGCCTGGCATTTTTATTAGCAATTAAGATTAAGCTGAATAACCATTTGGTACCAAAGCTATTGAGAGGAAATACTATGCAGTAGGAACAAATGGGCTATAAAGTGTAATAAAGAAAGCCTTGATTTGCATTCTGATTTTGCAACTGCTTCATTGGCATGTGAACATACGGAAGTCATTTTACATCTCAGAGCCTCATTTTTCTTCTCTATAAATTGTAAATAATTTCTTTAAAATCAGTGAGTTTTTGTAAGGATAAGTTAAATAATACATGAAAGCATTTAGTAAACTGCCTGTCACACAGATCAAATTTCAATAAATGGTGGTATTACTAGAAGAAGGAGCATTCAAACACTGGATAATACATTAGTCTAGATGACCTTTAAGATATTTCTAAAAGTATGTTTCCAACAAAATAGATCACTAGAAAAAATTTTTCTCTAGAAATAACTGTGAAATGCTGAAGAAATATAACTGATATACTTTAAAATGTAGATCTGAGGAAATAGGAAAACTAGGGAAATATCCAAGGACCAGCACTCAAAGGAGAATGGAAACCAGAGTGGTTAGGCTAAAGCTTTGGCTACCCTAAGAACATATGCCCATCTCACTAACCATGAGGTTTAGTTTATATGGCCTCAAAATGACAGGAGATAAATATTAGGCTTGTGTGAAATGAGGAGATAGAAATAGGGTCTTATAAGTCAGAATCCTTGATGCATTGAATGAGAAATAAATTCTCCACATAAGAGAGAGGAAAAGGAAGATTGAAGATCTTAACTCAGACTCTAATATGGAAAGACAAAATAAAGACATTCTCTCCAGAGAAGTTATAAACCCAGGCCTGACATCACTCAGGCAAGTGCCTGATACATGACCTACCCCACTGAGTTGTCACATAAAAGGAGACCTAAGCAAGCTAGGCAGAAACAAAGACAAATCCATCAGGTCACATTTGATCTAGAACATTTAAGATTCTCCAAGGTAAGTACCATCCAAAATGAGTTCAAATTACAAAATTAAAAACCCATAAACAAATCACCATACATGGTTAGGCAAAGACCATACTGAGTAAAATTAAATTTGAGGAAAAAAATCACTGATAATTAGATACAAAATATAAAATAATTATGTTTACAATGATTTAATAACTAAAATAAGGAAGTAAAATATGAGGGGAAAATCCACAGTTAAATACATAGGCATACTTGAAAAAGCACCTATTAGAACTTCTAGAAATAAAAACTAAGGTCTTTGACATTTTAAAACATCAATGAATTCTTTAAATATTGCATTAGCACAGCTGAAAATAGATTTAGTAAACTGGATATTAAATTTAAAGAATGTACCCAGAATAAGCCACAGAAAGATAAAACAAGGAAAATAAAAATTATATTAAGAAGTACAGAGAACATAAGAAGGTTTAAAATATATAACTTTGAGAAAAAAGAATAAGAATAAGGAGAATATAGAAATATCATATTTGAAAAAGGCTGAGCCTTTTTCCAAATTTATGGAAAATAAAAATATTCAAGTTCAAGAAGCACAAAATGCTCAAATAAAACAAATACAACTAGATCCACATTTAGGCATGTTGTAATGAAACTGAAGAACATTATTTAAAAAAAGAAGATTTTTCAAAGGTGAAAGAAAGAAAACGTGATGTATTCATGTTTTTAAATTGACATGTAACATAACCACAAACGTAGTGGCTTAATACAACACACATTGTCTCAAGGTTTCTATGGTTAGGGGGTCTGGGCAAAGCCTAACTATATCCTTTGGTTAGGTCTCAGAAAGATGCAATTAAGTTGTCAGCTAGGCAGTTTTCTCACCTGTATCTTGGGGTTCTCTTTCACGCTCATTCATATTGTGTGTAGAATTCAGTTGTACACGGTTGTAACACTGAGGCCCTCAGCTCCAAGAGGATTGCCCTCACCATACACAGTTCACAAATTAATTTTTTGCTTCTTTAAGGCCAATGGAAGAGCATCTTTCTCTTCAGGAAGGTCCCAGTATATCTTTTGTGGACTTTCACCTCATTAAGTCAGTCTCACACAGGATTAATCTCACTTTTATTTACCTTAAAATCAACACACTTGTCACCTTAATCATGTTTGCAAAATCCCTTCAACTTTGCCATGTAATGTAATCTAATCTTCAGAGTGTTACCCCATCTTAGTCACAGAACCTATAAAACCCAAGAGGAGGGGATTATACAATGTGTATACGTCAGGGGTGGGAATCTTGGAGAATTTTTCTGGAATGGAGTTACAAGTATACTAATGGTAGTTCAACAGCAACCACAGAAGCCATAAGACAATAAAATTCTATTTCAAAATATTGAGAGAAAATAACTCAATATAAATTTACCCGGGGAAAACTAAGTTTTCACCTAATCATCCTCACTAAAGTAACTCATAAAAATGTATATTGAGAAGGAAATGAAACACTGAAGGAGGAATTAAAAGACTAGAAGCAAAGGTAAGCAACAAAATTATAAAATGTATGGGTAAATCCAAAACACTTTTGACTAGACAATAACATGTAAGACAGGATGGAGATGATTAAAATAAAATCCAAATTTCTGAGTTCAGGATGAAGAAGTGATATTGACTAAATTTAGTATCCTTAAAATGACATATACATATTAAAACTGTAGATGTATTCACTAAAATAATACAATTTTATTGCAATAGTTGTAAATAAGTAGAAGCAGAAAAATAAGGGAGAAGACATAAATAATCCTGAGGAAGGCATTCAACGAAGAGGTAGGAAATGAGTCATAAAAGAAACCACACACACAGAACCTACAACATCATATACAACACCTGGAACCAGCTTGCTGACTGATACACAGGAGCTCTGTAAAAACAAAAGTTAAGTAGATGTAGATTCTTGGCCAGGTATAGGTCTAAATTTTTTGGTAAAAATCCATCCTGTAGGAATAGTCATCAGATGCTTAAGAGAAGTAGCTTCTTAACAACTGTACCATATTTATATACCTCCCTTCAAACTGCGGGCCCCAAGGCAAATTCCAGGAATAGGAAAGTCTTGGAAATTCACACCAGGTGTCCACCCACAGCTCTCTCTGATCAGAAGAATTCAGATAGCAATTAACACCAATAGCAGCAGTAAGGAAGGAAGACATCCCAGACATTCTAGAAATGCTCCCACCTCATGTCACTCACTCCACTCTGCCAGAGAAACCCGTGGAAGGAATGACAGATGATAAGAAGTGGGGGACCCTCATGGACCAAAAGTATGTCCTTAAGTCTTTGAACTTTCTCTAAGGATGGCTTTTTGGGTGGCTTTATACTCTAGAGATTAACGTACTAAGTGAAGGAAATCGGACAAAGAGAAATATCATATGATATCACTGACATGTGGAATCTAAAAAAAAAAAAAAGGATACAAATGAACTTATTTACAAAACAGAAAAATACTCACAGACTTCAAAAACAAACTTATGGTTACCAAATGGGAAACGTGGTGGGGGAGGGATACATTAGGAGTTTAGGATTAACATATACAAACTACTGTATATAAAATTGATAATTAACAAGGAACTACCTTATAGCACAGGAAACTCTACTCAATACTCTGCAACCTATATGGTAAAAGAATCTGAGAAAGAATGGAGATATATATATATATAACTGAATCACTTCTGTACACCTGAAACTAACACAACATTTTAAATCAACTATACTTCAATATAAAATAAAAATTAAATTTAAAAACATATCTAAAGACGCTTTCAGTTTCATTGTTTTAAAATTCACCTAAGACTATTTACTCTTAAAAGTCCCCAAATAAAATGCATGCCCTATACTCAGAATACAGATAAACCTCCCCAGCCCTCCACCTGAGGTTTTCTTTCTCTACTGTTTTCTAGATAAATTTATTTATCTGTTTATAGCCATATTCATATATAATGATATAACCATATGTCTTTATATACATATATATATATATATAGCTGCATTCATATTTATATCATTTATATCTATTTATAAACTCTTTCTATTCCTATCTTCTCACTCAAACCAGAATCATTGATTTACTTGCAGGGTCCATTTAACTAAATATTTTTTCTCTTCCCTGTTCCCAACCTTTTGTCCATTCCTTAAAGGCAGGACAGTCTCTGCCCAAGACTTAAACAGATAATTTTCTCTTTAGCCAAGGAAACTGGGAGTCAGTTGCTGCACAATGTAATCAGCTATTAAAGGGTTAGGTGTCCCCTTTTCATCACAGGAGTTGATATTTTGCTACCTGCTACCTCCAAGGGACCATTAGATAAAAGTTTCCCCAGTAACTGCTGTAGGGTCTACAGGATTTCACAGGAGATGAAATTATTTACCTGATGATAAATCAATACCCTTTTCAAAGGGTTTCTTATTCATTCAGCAAAGCAAAGGTGACTTTTTCTTTCATCTTTCTATTTTCCTTTCAAATCTTCTTGCTCACAGCTAGCTTGGTTTTTAAAACGACATGGAGGCATGTGCATGAGATTTTACATGTGTGTGTGTATGATATGTAAGAGCGTGTGCATGTGTATGTGTGTGCATGTGTGTGTGTGTAATTGTGTGTGAGTGGAGAATACTATGTGTGCTGTGTGTTTCTGAATATTTGAGTATATTTTCTGGCCCAGAAATACATCCCAAATGTGCTGTTGCTCCCTTATACTCTACACTGCCAGGTGATGTTTTGTCAAATATTCTCAGCTATCCACCACCACAATGAACACATGCAAAGAAAAATCTTTGCTTTCCAAGGGACTGTTGGCAAAGGAAGGTCATGGTAGGATAGTGCTGGCTTGTACACTTTTCTGGCATCACAATATAAGGTCATGCCATAAAGGATCATTGATGCCTTACACTATGTCTCTAAACTGGACTGCTATCACATAACCTGAAGTTAGAGGACATATGATGATGCTTACCTGCCCCGGGTCTCCTGTTTTTTCTTTTTTGGGGGGGCAGAATAAAAAGGGGAAAAATAATCTATGTTATGTTTCCTCCTCTTTGTGTAAGTTCTTTAATCTAACTCTTCCCTTTCAAAGATGTTCATATTCCCACCACCACCCAAATCTAGGCCCACTTATCTGCCTGACTGTTTGGTAGCCACCTTTTCTTCCAACTTCCCTCCAATCCATCACGTCTGTGTTGAACACATAATAATATAATGTTCTAAAATAGCACTGAGTGCTCACAGAACAACATACATACTCCTTTGCCTAAAATTCAAGGGCCTCCACAATCCAGCCCCAAGACCACTCATCTAGCTCTATCCATCAGTACATAAGTGATCCTCAGCTGTGGCTGCACATAAGAGCCATCCAGGGTCCCCAGCCTACAGCAAGTATATCAGAATATCTGCAGAAGATAGGGAGACCAACCATCCCTCTCTTTCAAAGACTGAGGGTTTTTCTGGGATTCAGAATTTTCAGTGCTAAAATCGAGAAAGTCTTGGGCAAACTGATGAGACTGGTGGACCTGAGCCTTTCTATCAGAATGTTTCCCTGTTGTTTATGAAGCTCATCAAAAGGATGTTTGCATGCTCCCTGTGTTCAAACAGCTTCTCCTCACCTTCATCAGTTGACTCTGTCCTAAACTGATCTTTTCTCTGAGTCTTCTCATGTTGTTCATCTTCTCATGACAGTGTTCTCTCTCTACCTGGGTTAAATGCAAGGTTTCTCCACAGTTAGTAACAGAGTACAAAAGCCCTATACTTCATATTCGATGCTTCTGCTTTGCTGTCAATTAGCCTCCACAGGAGAGATAAAAGCCCTGCTCTCCAACACCAACAAAGGACATCAAAAACCTCCATACATAGAGGTTCAACTTACACCACTGAGAAGTCCTTTAAAAAATAATAGTTAACATTCCAGTTGAAAGCTTCATACTTGGCTTCACTTCACTCTGAACAATGAACAAAATATTTCTTCTATACTGAATGACTAGACAGTTATTCTGGTGGCTATTTCAAAACAAAATGACATATTTCAAAGTAATTTGCTTTCTTTATCCATAGAAACTACTAGAAACATTTAAATTTAGTCCTTTTGAAAAGTCTATTTCTAAATACCTCACTACAAATACTTGCTGTATATGAAAATATATTTTTCTATTTATGTATCCATGCCTTGACATCTCTCTAGCTACATATAGTAGGCATAATAGAGATCATGTGAGTGTATGTGTTTTTGCATTTTCTCCCCATTTTTTCTTACTCCTCCACCTTTCCCTATTTATTTTGCCAGTTTTCCAACTAAATGTCTCCACTAAGAAAGAACACAGAACAAAGCAAGAGAATAAAATACATTATTTTTTCACTCTCAAAATTTCAAACATATATTTGAACTCACAAAAAAAGTATTTGAAGTGTCCATACTTTTTTAAGTTTTATTTTAATTGAATGAAGGAGTCTTTAAATTCTCTGTTGCTTTACAATTTTCAAAAGTTTCACACACATGATTTCATATAATCCCATAATAACCTTTTTTTAACTCCTGTATCCCTATATTGCCCCTCCTCCCTTCCCTCTCTCCACTGGTAACCATTAGTTTGTTCTCTATATCTGTCTCATTCTTTTTTGTTTTATTCACTAGTTTGTTGTATTTTTTAGATTCCATGCATATCATACATTACTGGTCTTTCTCTGTCTGACTTATTTCACTTAGCATAATGCCCTCCAAGTCTATTCATGTTGCTGCAAGTGGCAAAATTTCATATTTTTATGGCTGAGTAGTATTCCATTGCATGTATATACCGTATCTTTTTTATCCATTCATCTGTTGTTGGACTTTAGGTTGCTTCCATGTCTTGGCTATTGTAAATAATGCTACTCTGAACATTGGGGTTCATGTATCTTTTCAAGTTAGTGTTTTTGTTTTTTCTGGATATATGCCCAGGAGTGGAATTGCTGGGTCACATGGTAGATTTCTCAAAAAAAACCTAAATATAGAAGTGTCCATACCTTTTGTATTTGAAGAGTTTAACACCTCAAGAGGCACTGAGTCCTTGCATTATGGGGTTGGGACAAAAAGACAATGCAATTTAAATAACTACTACTGATGTAATTTCATTCATATTCATAACATGGTGAAATATTTAAGATATACAAATACACATTATGTAGAAGAAAAGAGGGGGAATAAATAAAAGAAATATATATACCAGACCAAATTTGCAAAGAGTGTTTGTTTTTCTGTTTCTGAATAAAATCACAATGCCTTGAACATATTGTTTGATTAATATATGTCAATAATAAAAGCAATAATGAGACCCATATAGAAAAATTCATCTCTGCTGTTTCTAGAATGTTGAGTTTGAAACTTAAAACTTGCCCTGTTTTAAATTATTAAAAATTATCTCCATGTGCTAAACCTATTAACACTTGTATTTTGTTTAACTCTCACAACAATCCCATGAATTACTCATTATTTACATACCTTATACAGAGATAAACTCAAACCCATAGAGGTTATGTAATTTGCCAGGGGTCAAAGACTAAGAAAGTTGTAAAAATCAGACACAGACTCTCATTCTTGGGCTCAGAGAGTCAAGTTCTCTTCACAACACCACATGATCTCTTGCAACTCTTCTTGAACTCATATATTTCCAGCTCTGTCTTCTCTGGATCCTAGTAAGAGCAGAAGCAAATATCCCTGGTAATTTGTAAAATGGTTTGCTGGTTAGAAACAATGTTATGGGGAATTCCATGACAGCGAACAGGGAACCTAGTACATCTACATGGAGAGTCGTTACATAAAGCATACAGGGAAGATAAATCCATATTCTTGCATAGTGCAAAGTTTACTATTTATTCTAGTGAAAATACTTTCTCTTCCATGAAAAAAGAGGTTTCATTGACCTGCCACGAGTTGCCCATTAAGTGCCTTGAGACATGAGACTTTATTGTGATGTAACATTAATTTTTGCTGCTGGCAGATGAAGTACTCAGCAGTGGCACTTACCTGATTAGCCTAGTGAGAATCCATGTTTTGAGGTGGAACACAGGCTCCGGATGTGCAGGCTCAGAGGCCATGGCTTGCGGGCCCAGCCGCTCCGTGGCATGTGGGATCTTTCTGGACTGGGGCACGAACCCGCGTCCCCTGCATCAGCAGGTGGACTCTCAACAACTGCGCCACCAGGGAAGCCCTAACAGAGCCATTTTTATTCATGAATCCATTGAGCAAATGTGGAGTGCAGAGTATAGTGGCTGAATAATACCAACAGAGACAATTATCTTGTTCACATGATTACTGAAAGCCGTGATAATCATGGGAAGCATCCCCTTAAGGCACAAATATCGTTACATTCTGGACAATTTTAAGCAATGTATCTATGAATCTCTTACCAAAACTCCCTTGTCAATGATATTACAACATTTTCTTTAATTTCAAGTCTCTGACCATCTTTGCAAAACATTATCTACCCCTACTACCCATGGAAGTGATATGTATCCATATCACAATGACCTCTTCTTTAAATAAAGGTGGTTATCATATTTAGCACTTATGTTAGTCCCAATAGGAGGATTACCATCTCTACTTTTTTACAGGGGTATCCTTGAATGGGACTACAAGAGTGAAACAATCCATGTTTGGCTGATGCCAACACATTAGATTGAATCTACTGTAACTAAAGCTTAATTTTTTTCCTCAGTTAATTGATAATATGAGAACTCTTTTTGCATCATAGTTTGGCTAAAAGTGACAGTACGGTCACAGAAGTGGACATGTTGGGAGTGTTAGTCATCTGATAAAGCAACTTTTTTCAGCCTTTAGACACACTAGGACCCAATCCTGTATATTTCATTTCCTATTGATAGTGATGTCCTCCTAAGCACATTCAAATTTTGTGGCCTACACGTTCATGATAGCAACTCAGGTAGCCTATATGGTGACTTGACCCACTGTATCAGCTGGAGTTCAATAAGAGAGAACAAGTAAGAGATATATGTATATCCATGCATGCATACGTATGTGTATATATATATATATACATACATATACACACATACATGTGTACATATGTACATGCATATAGAGAGAGACAGAGTAGCAGAGAATAGAGACTGGATTATATATTTGTATTTACTGTTTTTATATTACATTTATGTATATAAAGGGAGAGATACACATACACACACACAAACACACTGACGTATATAAAGAGTGAGAAATCTGTTACAAGGAATTGCCTTACATATGGTATGGACTGTCTACACAAAAGGAAAACCACAAGGCTGGAAATCCACTGTCTGCTTTGTGAATGGCTAGGAAGAGATTTATATAAAATATATATAATATTATTTGCAGTCTCAGTTTTTTCAGATATCCAGGCAGCCCTTCTTTCTAGGGCTTCTGAATACCCAAGAATAGGGTGAAGAGCCAATTGCATTGCAGTTGTGGTGACTGAAGTCTGTCTACCATTTCTGAGAAGCAGATTTTTCATCATGATAATGTTCAAGTAGAACTTTAATGTATTGTCCAACTGATTCAGTCCTAGGGACATTGTGATCAGTAGCCACTGCCAAAGCTACTTGTTTGCCAAACCATTTTGATGATCACTCCAGCCTCACTGCTTATGGAGTAATTAACTACTCCTAACTTGTTTCCTGGCTGCTTCCATTCCAGGACACAATCAGTCCCATTGCCATCAGAGAGCCTAGTTCAACAGCAACACCTTCCACCTATTCTCTTGCCTTATTGCGGAGTCTCTTTGCTACAGAGCTTTACAAACACACTGATGCATTCGTAACATGACATTTCTCATAGTCATAATAAATGGATGTTTTTATTACTGTCTTTATGGATATATTTAAACATAACTGAGTACATGATAAGCTCATTCCATCTTTTAAACCTCTATTAGCTTTTATATTTTTCCTTCTATAAAACTAAGGAATTTGGGACATTTCAACTTCATTTAACATAAACCACTCTTAGGTCTAGTTTTTAATAAACAAATTCCAAGCATTTGTCAGTCTAAATGAGAAAACTTTTACTCTTTTGGGCTTGACTATCTGTTTCCTTTGGGTCAAACTGAGGTATATCTGTAGTTATATAGATGGCAGGATGGAACACAGAGCAAAATTGCTATTCCCTTGCAAAATAGCTGATTACACGGTTTTCAAATGAAGTGGGAAGAGCCTCAACAGCCCAGGGGGAAAACATGGCTGCTAGTGCTCTCTGGTAACATTCTGTAAAATTTGGGGGTTCAGAATATTCAAAGTCAACTAAGTTATCTCAAATTCCCACATTAGAATTTTTTAGGTTTAACTTTTTTTCCTGTCAATACCTATATTTTTACTCAAAACCTGGCAAAGATCTGAATTCTGCCTGTGCTTTTTCATCAGCTTCACCACCAGTCTCTGGATTTGACTCTTAATTGTATATACCCAATACCTAAAAGAAATATAAGATATTTTTGAGGGTAGTTGTAGAAACTTCTTGGTTCTTTGACCAGGATTTGATAACTTGCCTCTATCATTGTCTTGCCTTATGCTTTCCAGTTCAGTTGGAAGCGATGGCCCATCCCACTGTCATTAACTCTTCACACCCTTCAACAATTCCATATAAAATCATATCCTCTGCCTTCTATAGATATGTTATATCTTTCCCAGGAACAAAAGACCATAATTTAATAACTCTTTTGCCGTTAAGTGTTACAGACTACCAGCGTTCCAATCTCTACTGCCAACTAGACCACCCCTACCTTCAACCCAACCAGGTGAGATAAACAATCCCAACTCCCACTGCCTTATCCGAAGCCATTCTGCTATTGGTTATTGTAACTTTCAAGGTTCTTAGCAGCAAATGCCATAATCTCCTGAAGCTCTATTAAGCAGAAAGGGGTTTATTACAATTATCTTACAGATTTCCTAGTAGTCCAGATGTTAGATGATAGGGACAGGAAAAAAAGGCTTTTAGCAAAACAGGACTCAACAAAAACCCATAGTCACTTTTGTTCTATGATGACACCCATGCCACCTAATTGCCTCCAAAGAGTCAGTCTCCATGCTTGTGGCTGCCCCTTCATATTGCTGACTTCCCCTTTCCAAGTCTTATATAGTGCATTTTCTTAGTGGAATTTAGGCCACACACAAAATCCATGCTGAAAATTTTTAGCTTTCTAACCTCTACAAGGTAAGATACACTAAAGGAGATTTAGAGTTGGCATTAAGTCAATAGGCACAAGCTAGGTAAAGTGATTTGCAAGCAGAAATCTGCCAGTCACACTGTATTAACATTAGTAAACATTATTGAAATGAATTAAACTCCTTTGAGAAGTCCTCCCAATACCATACGTGGTTAAATTTAATTTATCACTCTTCTATGTGCTATCTTTTATTATTTTCCAACACTTTTATATGTGTAAGTCTGGCATTTTCCTTGACCCCTTCAAATTAATGCAAACTATTTAAAGACTGTGTGATGGACTTCTTTTATGCCCCACGCCTGTATCCTGGGCACATTCAGTAACGTGCTAGGAGGAGCATAGCTATGACCGCAGACATGTAAGTTGAAATCCTGACTCATTTATGTTAGTAAATGTGTCATCTTGAGTAAGTACTCACTTCTCTGATTTTAGATAGTGTTCCCTTACAAAATGGCAAATTTTCAATAAGACAATATTTTTAAAGCAATTAGTATAGTCATAAGAATTACAAAATATTGTATTAGCAGGCCAGAGAATGGGCCGATAGAGAAAAAAATTGTTTGTTTTAGTTTTTTTCATTCTTTTCCCTCCTCCTATGCTAGAGAAATGCCATATTTTTCCAATCATAACCTAAGATATAATATTACTTGGAAATATTGAGAGGTGCCACCCTTAACTGGTAGGTTTTGTTTGAGTAAACTCTAAACTGTCCAATTGTTCATGGAGAGGACTGTACATACCCTTTGATTTGTGAAGATTTAAAGAAAATGTACCATCCTTCTGGGAGAGATAGTCATCAGACGGAAAAGCAGAAGATAGTTTTCCAGGTGTGAAAGTAGACACAAGCATGAGTCCTGATCCAGTACTTTGAGGCTGAGACTGGATATATGAACTTAAATAGCTGATTATCAAGAGCTGTCATCCTGGGAACCCAAAGAAAGATGATCTTTACACTAGAGGGTCCTTCTCATTTAAAAACTGCCTTTCTGGGACTTCCCTGGTGGTGCAGTTGTAAAGAATCCACCTGCCAATGCAGGGGACACGGGTTTGAGCCCTGGTCCAGGAAGATCCCACATGCCGCAGAGCAACTAAGCACGTGCCACAACTACTGAGTCTGCACTCTACAGCCCGTGGGCCACAACTACTGAAGTCTGAGTGCCTAGAGCCCGTGCTCTGCAACAAAAGAAGCCACCACAATGAGAAGCCCGTGCACTGCAATGAAGAGTAGCCCCCGCTCATTGCAACTAAATAAAGCCCACGTGCAGCAGGGAAGACCCAACACAGCCAAAAATATAAATATATAAATAAATAAATTTATAAAATAAATAAATAAAAATTAAAAAAATAAAAACTGCCTTTCTGCCACAGAAATCTGAAGGAGTAGAAACACCATAAGAGCAGAGGGCTGGCATCATCCATCAGACTAAAGCAACAGTCATCAACTGTTACATACTATAACAGCGAGAAACCAGCAACTGGACTCAATCATGCTAAATCTCCTTTAGACTGAAAAATTTCCTAGAATTATCTGATAATTAAATAGAAAATGAAGGAGATACTGAAATTCCTGATATTAAACAGGTGGGAGACTGCAAAATTTATTTGAAAAAATTAGAAATGTGAGTGAGCTGATACCCTCAAGCCTGTGGAGTAATTCATACTATTCATTGACACTTAGTCTGCCTCTCTTTCTCTCCCACAATTTCTGTCTTATCGCCAATAAATAATTGCGCTTCAGATGTGTCATCAAATATTGAAGGGTAATGCTAATAAATATGCTATAATTTTACAATATTCTGAAAATTTTTCTGCTTTTTCCTTTGGGAGGGGGGAAATAGGAATAAATTTACTTATATTGGGAAAAGCCATTTATTTTGCAACTGTTCTTTAACATCTTTCTAGCTCAAACCTATGGTTATTTCTTTGTATATTAGTTATTTGAAATATTTTAGAAATATCAACAAAATAAAAAAAAATGGACTTTAAAGGCCGACTATTTCACCTTACATTGTGCTCAACATCTAGCACTTTTGCGTAACTGATGGGGTTGGGGTGATTTAACAAAAAAGGCTATTGGCAGTTTTCAGAGTCCTTTAGCAAGCTGTTGAAGAAACCAAGAGAGATCATAAAACCTTAATCAATTTTATATACAAAATTAGGATATTGCCTCCTTCTCAGACTCAATGGATTGTCCAGTGGATTTGCATATATAGATAAGTCATTTGTAAATATCCATCTATTCAGTGATCTCTCTCCCACTGCTTGAACTCACAGAGCTTATTACTTGCACTGTTCATTAGGTGAAAAACATTCTAGGTGCCTTGAGACACTGTGTTATAAAACCTTGATTGCTTCTCTCCTAATATAATAAATTCTTTTAGGAAGGCCAGTACCTGAATCAGAAAACTAAATTTGGGGAAAACAAAATATAATATACTGTCCACTGCAATAGTCTACCACAATGGGGATATTAAAAAGCAGTGTGAAAATTCCGTAGTAGTCAAACTAGAGATGTAATTATTGTCGACTGCCGTGTCCATCAATTCCTTTTTTCTTCTTCTTCTTTCTTGTGTGACTCATCTTCTGGCTAGGAAGAACTCTACCTCTGTTTCTTCTTGGGTTTATTACATGGCAGTTTTCTTCACTGCTATTTCATGGTTTCATACTGATTCTAAACCAAGGTTGTATGGTGATATTATCAACTAGATACTCTTAATACTATTATTAGAGCAATTAGGGCTGATCCTGCTAGAATCATTCTCTGGCCTCTGAATTCAAAACATGTTTGTGACATCTGTTTATATCATCTTTAATTTCTTTCATCAGTGTCTTATCATTTTCTGCATACGGGTCTTTTGTCTCGTTAAGTAGGTTTATTCCTAAGTATTTTATTCTTTTTGTTGTGACGGTAAATGGGAATGTTTCCTTAATTTCTCTTCCAGATTTTTCATCATGAGTGTATAGGATTGCAAGAAATTTCTATGCATTAATTTTGTATCCTGCTACTTTACCAAATTCATTGATTAGCTCTAGTAGTTTCCTGGCAGCATCTTTAGGATTCCCTATGTATAGTATCATGTCATCTGCAAACAGTGACAGTTTTACTTCTTCGTTTCTTATTTGGATTCCTTTTATTTATTTTTCTTCTCAGATTGCTGTGGCTAAAACTTCCAAAATTATGTTGAATAATAGTGGTGAGAGTGGGCAATCTTGTCTTCTTTCTGATCTTAGTGGAAATGGTTTCAGTTTTTCACCATTTGGAACGATGCTGACTGTGGGTTTGTCATATATGGCCTTTATTATGTTTAGGTAGATTCGCTCTATGCCTACTTTCTAGAGGTTTTTTATCATAAATGGGTGTTGAATTTTGTGAAAAATCTTTTCTGCATCTATTGAGATGATCATATGGTTTTTATCCTTCAATTTGTTAATATGGTGTATCACATTGATTGATTTGCGTATATTGAAGAATCATTGCATTCCTGGGATAAACCTCACTTGGTCATGGTGTATGATCCTTTCAATGTGCTGTTGGATTCTGTGTGCTAGTATTCTATTGAGGATTTTTGCATCTATGTTCGTCAGAGATATTGGCCTGTAGTTTTCTTATTTTGTGACATATTTGTCTGGTTTTGCTATCAGGGTGATGGTGGCCTCGTAGAAAGAGTTTGGGAGTGTTACTCCCTCTGCTATATTTTGGAAGAGTTTAAAAGGACAGGTGTTAGCTCTTCTCAAAATGTTTGATAGAATTTGCCTGTAAAGCCATCTGGTCCTGGGTTTTTGTTTGTTGGAGGATTTTTAATCACAGTCTCAATTTCAGTGCTTGTGATTAGTCTGTTTATATTTTCTATTTCTTCCTCGTTCAGTTTCAGAAGGTTGTACTTTTCTAAGAATTTGTCCATTACTTCCTGGTTGTCGATTTTATTGGCATATAGTTGCTTGTAGTAATTTCTCATGATCCTTTGTATTTCTGCAGTGTCAGTTCTTACTTCTCCTTTTTCATTTCTAACTCTATTGATTTGAGTCTTCTCCCTTTTTTTTTTGATGAGTCTGGCAAATGTTTTATCAATTTTGTTTATCTTCTCAAAGAACCAGCTTTTAGTTTTATTGATCTTTGCTACTGTTTCATTTATTTATTTTTCATTTATTTCTGATCTGATTTTATGATTTCTTTCCTTCTGCTAATTTTCGGCCTTTTTTGTTCTTCTTTCTCTAATTGCTTTAGGTGTAAGGTTAGATTGCTTATTTCAGATGTTTCTTGAGGTAGGATTGTATTGCTGTATACTTCCCTCTTAGAACTGCTTTTGCTGCATCTCATAGGTTTTTGGGTCATCGTATTTTCACTGTCATTTGTTCCTAGGTATTTTTTGATTTCCTCTTTCATTTCTTCAGTGATCTCTTGGTTATTTAGTAGTGTATTATTTAGTCTCTATGTGTTTGTATTTTTACAGATTTTTTCCTGTAATTCATATATAGTCTTATAGTGTTGTGGTTGGAAAAGGTACTTGATATGATTTCAATTTTCTTAAATTTACCAAGGCTTGATTTGTGACCCAAGGTATGATCTATCCTGGAAAATGTTCTATGAGCACTTGAGAGAGAAGAAAGTGTATCCTGTTGTTTTTGTATAGAATGTCCTATAAATATCAATTAAGTCCATCTTGTTTAATGTATCATTAAAAGCTTGTGTTTCCTTATTTATTTTCATTTTGTACGATCTGTCCATTGATGAAAGTGGGGTGTTAAAGTCCCCTACTATGAATGTGTTACTGTTGATTTCCCTTTTTATGGTTTTTAGCATTTGCCTTATGTATTGAGGTGCTCCTATGTTGGGTGCATAAATAATTACAATTGTCATATCTTCTTCTTGGATTGATCCCTTCATCATTATGTAGTGTCTTTCTTTGTCTCTTGTAATAGTCTTTATTTTAAAGTGTATTTTGTCTGATATGAGAATTGCTACTCCAGCTTTCTTTTGATTTCCATTTTCATGGACTACCTTTTTCCATCCCCTCACTTTCAGTCTGTATGTTTCCCTAGGTCTGAAATGGGTCTCTTGTAGACGTCATATATAGGGGTCTTGTTTTTGGACCCATTCACTCAGTCTATGTCTTTTGGTTGGAGCATTTAATCCATTTACATTTAAGGTAGTTATTGATATGTATGTTCCTATTATCATTTTCTTAATTGTTTTGGTTTTGTTTTTGTAGGTCTTTCCTATCCCTTGTGTTTCCTTCCTAGAGAAGTTCCTTTAATGTTTGTTGTAAAGCTGGTTTGGTGGTGCTGAATTCTCTTAACTTTAGCTTGCCTGTAAAGGTTTTAATTTCTCTGTCAAATCTGAATGAGATGCTTGTTGGGTAGAGTAATTTTGGTTGTAGGTTTTTCCCTTTCATCACTTTAAATATATCCTGCCACTCTTTTCTGGCTTGCAGAGTTTCTGCTGTAAGATCAGCTGTTAACCTTATGGAGATTCCCTTGTATGTTATTTGTTTCTTTTCCCATGCTGCTTTTAATATTTTTCCTTTGTATTTAATTTTTCATAGTTTGATTAATATGTGTCTTGGTGTGTTTCTCTTTGGGTTTATCCTGTATGGTACTCTGCACTTCCTGGACTTGATCGACTATTTTCTTTCCCATGTTAGGGAAGTTTTTGATTATAATCTCTTCAAATATTTTCTCAGACACTTTCTTTTTCTCTTCTTCTTCTGGGACCGCTATTATTCGAATGTTGGTGCATTTAATGTTGTCCCAGAGGTCTCTGAGACTGTCCTCAATTATTTTCATTATTTTTTCTTTATTCTGCTCCCTGGAAGTTATTTCTATCATTTTATCTTCCAGGTCACATAACCGTTCTTCTGCCTCCATTATTCTGCTATTGATTCCTTCTAGAGTACTTTTAATTTCATTTATTGTGTTGTTTGTCACTGTTTGTTTGCTCTTTAGTTCATCTAGGTTCTTGTTAAATGTTTTTGTATTTTCTCCATTCTGTTTCTGAGATTTTGGATCATCTTTCCTATCATTACTCTGAATTCTTTTTCAGGTCAGTTGCCTATTTCATCTTCATTTGATCTTGTAGGTTTTTACCTTGCTCCTTCATCTGTAACATTTTTTTTTTATCATTTATTTATTTATTTATTTTTGATGGGTGGTGCTCTATTCCTGTCTTACTGGTTGTTTGGCCTGAGACTTCCAGCACTGGAGTTTGCAGGCAGTTGGATAGAGTTGGGTCTTTGTGCTGAGATGAGGACCTCTGGAAAGCCTCATTCTGATTAATATTCCCTGGGATCTGAGGCTCTGTGTTAGTCCAGTGGTTTGGACTGGGAGTTTCCACCACAGGAACTTGGGCCCAACCTCCAGCCTGGGAACCAAGATCCTGCAAGCTTCATGACACGGTTAAAAAAAAAAAAAAAAAAAAGAGCAGTACAATATCAAAGAATAAAAAACAAAATTAGATAGATAAAAATATATTAGGAAAAATAAAACTATAATTGAAACAACTGCAACAAGATAAAATAAAACCACAACAGAAAAAAGAAAAAAAAAAAGTAGGGGGGAACAAGCCAAAAGTAGAGAACAATAACAAAGTATATAGAATATAATAAAATTAGAAAATTAAAAGATTTATTAGGAAAAATATAAAAGTATCAACAACAATGAATCAACAAGGTAAAACAGAACCCCAGTCTAAAAGAGGAAAAAAGAAAAAAAAATACAAAGCTTTGGCTATGCGGGCGGAGTTTAGGCAGGAGTGGTACTTCGGCAGAGGTGAGGTTTAGGGTAGGGCAGTACCTAGGTGGGTGGTGTGGTGACATTTGAGCTTGGAGCGGGGCCTAGGCTCAAGACCCACATAGCTGGAAAAGGCCCTGGGGGTGGGGCCTAGGCGGGCGACGTTCAAGCATGGGGCAGGGCCTCTGCTTAGCACCTGTGCAGAAGGGGAGAGGCAGCATGTGGAAAGGAGGGCCTCTGGAGTGTGGAGTTCCAGAGTTTGGAGGTAGGACCCTGAGTGAGGGTGTGTGGATGGAGTTTAGGCCCAGCTTGTTGGAGGGTGTCTCCCAGTGTAGATGTAGGTCCCTGGGTGGGGTTTTAGGGGCAGGGCTTGGGCTCTGCACGGCAGGAGGGAGGCTTCAAGAGCAGAGGCTTAGGCTTGGGAGCCCAACAGGCTTCCTGGTGCCTAAGTGGACAGGGAAAGCACTGGCCGAGTTCCCTTCCATTCCTTTGGCCCCCCACCACTGTCTCCCCCAGGGTCTCCCCTGTCGCTGCTGCACCCCTAACTGTGGATTGGTCCCACTGGGTGTAGGAACTCCTCTCCTCACCCACCTACTCCTCAGGGACCTCAGGTCTCAGAGGTCCAGCCTTTACTTTTGCTCCCCCTTCCCTCTCTCCCACTCGCTCAGGACCTACGTGGCTGGAGGGGACCTAGGTGGACAGAGGATCAGACCTGGGATCTCAGCAGGTTCCTGGGGGCCCAAGTGAGCAAGGGAAACCTGGCCACACTCCCTTTTGATCCTCTGCCCTCCCAATGTTTCCCCAATTTCCCCCTTCAGGCATGGGATGCCCTCCCCTCCCCCATCCACCCCTCAGGGACACCAGTCCTGTCTCGCCTCCACTTCTCCTCTGCCTTTACTCTCCCCATGCCCCACGTCCTACCCGGTCCCTGGGGGTTCCTCCCATCCCCTTAGGTGTCCGTGGTCCTCCACTGGTGCCTCGTAGGTGCTCTAGTTGTGGGGAGATGAGAATTCTGCATCCTCCGAGTATGCCATCTTGACTCTGCCTACCAAAACGGCTCAGTCTTGATCTTTCTCTAAACCTTATCCTGTTTTTAATTTTCCATCCACAAACCTACAGGTCCTTTTCCTGGCACCCCCATCCATGTTCCACATGCCCTTTAGCTCTTCCTCTCCATTCCCATGACATGCCTCTTGAATATAATTTGTCCACCAAGTCTTCCAACAACATGACTACCAGGCTCATCCTGTTAAGAAACAGCCCTTGTTGTGACATTTTCCCCCAAAAATGATTTGAGAGCTCCTTTTTGCCCACAGGGTGAACTTCAAACAAAGACCTTTCTTAGTCTACCCCCTGTTGAGTTTTCCACCCTCAACTTCTGCTCTCCTCCCACAAACCCTATGGTCAGCCATACTATTTCAAATTCTCTAAGCATGTTCATGCCATTAAGATTTGAAAATACTGCACATTCTGTCCAATCACTTTTGCCCCCTTTCTGCATAATGCATTGTTTTGTCCTTCCAGATCCAGTTCAAATGTGCTGTGATCTCTTAGTTTCTCTTTGCTTCTTCCCGGGAACAACTGATCCCTCCTTCTGCTGTGTTCCAGGGGAACCTCCATAATTCCAAATTTCTCCAGGAGAATTTTGCCCTAATTTCTACTTTGGCACTGAACAGGTACGCTATAATCATTTATCCCTATTAAACAGTGCCTCAGGTGAGAACACTGCTTCACTTATCTTTGTATCACCAAAATTTATCAGAGGGTGTGGCAAATGGGAAGTCTCCCAAAATACTTGGTAAATGAATGAGAGATCACTGGTCTGATATACCACCCTGTACCTGAAGAGCTTTTCTCCTGTGGATCAATAGGTGTGGTCATACATAGTATGAACTGTCATCAGAGTCCTGGGAGAGTTATGTGACCCAGACAGGCATCATTTCTGTGGAGTAGACGAGAGATACAGTGCTGATTCAGATGGACAAAGTTGTCACCTGCATTGAGAAGAGTACCTACTGGTGTCAACAGATGTACTGAACATGCAAAATTCTCTTTTGTGTAAAAGCTGGTCAATCAACTGGCAGAAACTTCTCTCACAGGCTCTTGCACAATCGAACCATCCTCCTCATGCCCCTTCAACAGATCTTCTCACCTCTCTTACATAGGATTGGACTCCTCTCTACTAGACTCACACCAGCAGCTTGTTTTCTCATCCCCATCTGGTTAGCCTACTGAATTAATCCTCTACCGTCCTCAGTCCCTGCCCTTTTTTCTCCTTCCATTCCCTCTCTTCTCCAACTTTCAAATAAAATTCTTCTTTCTTTCTTTCACAACTTACTTCGGAAGCTTATTAAACACAGCACCCAAATAATCAGCAAGTGGAAAACAGGTTCCCTTTCTTTCCACATTGTATGTAGATGACTTATTTTCAAAACATATTGAGTGAGAATAAATACTTGTTTTTTTACCCTTAAAGCAACAAATAAAAGGAAGTAAAACAAATTGTGTTTCTGTATTAAACCAGGTTGAAAGTTCATACCCCATCATGACAGCTTTACCTAAGGTCAGTCATAAATACAGAGACCCCTTCTGATCTCCTGTCACTGAGCACCTCCCTGTGCAGACAAGCTCAGCCCTCTCTAAGCAAAGCCTAGTTTCCATCCAAACAAATAAAACTCAATATGTACCATTACATATTGAGTCTTATTTAAGTCTTTAAAGCTTCCAAGAGCCCCAGTTTATATGCAAATACTTCTCAAATGGGTTTTACCTTCATTGTGTCATACCTTAAAAGATAGTTAATACTTTAGTTCACAATCCTCTGAATGTAAAATCTATTTAAAAAATGAGATAAGAAAAGGCATCTACCTGGCATTTAGATGTGGGCAGGAGTGTTGTTAAGTTGGGTTAAAGTGTCTCGGAAACTTGAACAACTTCACTGTTTCACTAAAGGATGAATTTGAACATAATTTTTTTTTGTAGTTGACAACTGGTAAGTGTGTTTTCCTCTTCCTCTCCCTGCCTTCCCACCACATCTTCCACTTACCGAAAATTTAGAAGTCCTAGAAATCATATTTATGTTGCTCTAAGCATTTGATAATTATTTGGGCCAGTTCTGTTTGTGAGGGAATTACAATTCTTAAGGCAATGGCACGGGTCTGGTTTAGTGTATAAAATCTGGGAAATTTTCTCATTATTTCAAAATAGCTGGTGTTTTCTCTTCCTCAGTTCCAAAGTAATTTGAACATGTATCAATTAAGTCCCCATGAACATAGCAGTGAAGGTCTCAATTGAACAGAATGATTGTCCTAATTCTTTGTATTTTTATAGACCTGGTATAGAATGCCAGGATCTCTGGGGCTGGATATATTTCAGAAAATAAACAAGCTACTAAAGAGAAATTTCTTGACAGGATTGCAGAATGACTCATTTGTTTTAGGCCAAGACAAAAAGCACATCATCCAAATAATGCCTCATTTCTCTTCCCCTCCCCGCCAAAACAAGTAATTAGCTGCCATAACTTCATCTTTTCTAGAGCACACTGGACACAGCAAAAAATTAGAATATCTGCAGAGGAACTCAAGAGAGTGATCAACATTAATGTGTCAGAAGGTTAGCCCATTTTGTTTCTAACTATATTTCAAAAATGCTAGAAATAAAAAGGAGAAATGTCTTACTGTTGTATTATGTCCACTTACTCAAATTTCACAAAGATTCAGAGGAGAGTGATAAACAGAGAAAATCAAAATCTAGTTTTATCACTTATTAGAATTTAAGTGTGAACAATTAAATGTAACCTATTTGAACTTCAGTTTCTTAGATTGTATTGTGTGATGCTAAAAATGTGGCCAATTCCTGATAGGTAACAGCAAGGTACTGCTCAGAGCTTGGGGATGAGTTAACCCTCTGAGAATCTAATAAGGAAGTAGCAAAAGCCAGACCTAAATGATAATTAATTGATAGATTGTAACTAATTGATAAAATTTTACATATAGGTCTAAGACTCATATGTAAAAATGGCAATATACCACTGGATGTTTTTTTTTGTGTTAAATGACTTGATTCCTCATAAAGCTTGGTTCTCTAGACCAAAAATTTTAGATGCTCAACAAAGCTTAGTTACATTATTTCCCCTTCCTGTGCAGTAGTCTTAGGAAACCATGATAGCATTAAGACATCAACAGTACATTGGTATTGATATGTCAATAGAATGTGGTATTTGAAAGTGAAAAGACAAGAGAGGAAAAAGTGGTAAGCAGTTTTTGCGACAGCCCTGAAGAAGACATCCCCAATGCCTGATGAGCCTCAGGCTATTGTAGCCAAGATCATCTAACAAGCATCCAATCATGCCCTAACTATATATTTACTACACAAAATTTGTATTATAATTTTGCTTTTCGTGTAGGTTTTTGAGTGATCTTGAATATTCTAAGCTTTTTGGTAATTGTATTTCATAAACTAAACTTGTGGTTTGGATTTCAAACTAATTCTTTAGACTTTTCAACTTTGGTTGACATGAGACAGACCATAGAGCAATAAACACTTGCATATGTTCTTAAAATTTGGATCATCTGAGTCTACTCCATTCAGGACCAAACCCATATCATGGTCTCCTAACCAAAATACTGCATTTCACCTCAGTATCATAGCTGTCAAAGTATAACAGATATACCACAACAAAAATTTTTGGATGAAAATTTTAATTTTAAGGCTTCCCTGATGGCGCAGTGGTTCACAATCCACCTGCCAATGCAGAGGACATGGGTTTGAGCTCTGGCCCAGAAAGATTTCACATGGCGCAGAGCAACTAAGCCCGTGCATCACAACTACTGAACCTGAGCTCTAGAGCCCACAAGCCACAACTACTGAAGCCTGCACTCCTAAAGCCTGTGCTCTGCAACAAGAGAAGCCACGGCAATGAGAAGCCCACGCACCGCAACGAAGAGTAGCCCCCGCTCACTGCAACTAGAGAAAGCCTGTGCACAGCCAGAAAGACCCAACACAGCCAAAAATAAATAAATAAATCGATTAATTAATTAATTAAAAACCCTTATTTTTAGATAATTATGGATTCACATACAGTGGGAATAAATAATACAGAGAAATCTAGCATACTCTTTAAACAGTTTTCCCCAATGAAAACATTTTCAAAACCTATAATATCAAATGCGATGCTGACATTGATATGATCAAGATACAGAATACTCACATTACCACAAGAATCTCTTTTGTTGCTCTTTTATAGCCTTACATATTTCTCTTTCATCCTCATTGTCTGCTTAACCCATGGTAACTACTAATCAGCTCTTCATTTCTATAATTTTGACATTTCTAGAATGTTATATAAATGGCATCATACAGTATGTAACCTGTGGCATACAGTGACACCCAAAGGAGGAACTCCTCAGTACTGCTCAGTTGGAGTGGGAATTCTGACTCCTCACTAGACCTCCACTCACATCTTCTTGGTTGAAAATGCTGGAATGTCTCTTGACTGTTCCCTTCATGGCCTCCATTGACCATGGTAGAAGGGGAGAGGTGTATTCCTGCAGACCACTGGAAGTGATGAAAGTCCTGACTCTCCATTAGGTGACTCTGATCCTCTAACATGAGCTCAGAGGAGTAGAAGGGGTTGCCTTACTACTGACATTTGCAGGTGGAAATCCATATTCACTATGTGGGCTCCAATGACACTGCCAGGAGTGCCTTGTTCCTACCCAGTGGGGATGAAGATGCTGAGTCCCTTTTCAAAATTCTCTGCCAGCTCCTTAGTGGGGTATTGAGGCACTTATTAGACTCACAAAGATGGAAGGCTAAGCTCCCTACTTTGGTTTGTCTGGTATGGGTGTGAGAGGGCCTACAGTTTTATCTGTTTGGTTGGAGTAGAGAGATTTTTCTTTTTTTTAACATCTTTATTGGAGTATAATTGCTTTACAGTGGTGTGTTAGTTTCTGCTTTATAACAAAGTGAATCAGCTATACATATACATATATCCCCATATCTCTTCCCTCTTGCATCTCCCTCCCTCCCACCCTCCCTATCCCACCCCTCTAGGTGGTCACAAAGCAGGGAGCTAATTTCCCTGTGCTATGTGGCTGCTTCCCACTAGCTATCTATTTTACATTTAGTAGTGTATATATGTCCATGCCACTCTCACTTTGTCCCAGCTTACCCTTCCCCCTCTCCGTATCCTCAAGTCCATTCTCTAGTAGGTCTGCGTCTTTATTCCCGTCTTGCCCCTAGGTTCTTCATGGAGTAGAGTGATTTTTGTGTAAAAGTTTCATACTTGCTAGACTACCATTTTCTTGGAGCAAGCTTTTATCTGGGTTGTTTGTTTGTCTATGCCCACTGGAATCTCTGGGTTTCCAGCTTCTTCAGCTCCATTTTGGGATTTTAAAAAAACCCAGGAACTCAACACCGTGTTGTTCTCTGTGTCCTGAGGTCCAAAGCTTGTGTTCTTTGCTCAAACATGTTTTATAAATAATGCCTGGGGTTTTTAGTAGTCCCATCCAAGTTTTTTGTTTTAATAAGTATGTGAAAATATCATTCAGCCCAGAGTAAAGCATAAGTGAACATTAGTAAAGTTAATATTGGGATTTACATAAACTCTACAACTATATATCCTAATATTCTTCCAGACACAATTCAGTCCCCACAATTGAATAATGACTTCCTCAAATATTCAAACCCCCTGATTTACCCCTCCTTGAACTCACAACACTTAATTTTTATTCTACTTGTTTAGTCAGACCTATATGTGCTCAGACATAACATGCCATAGAGGAAATAAACCACCATTCATTTACTAATTTTGATAAATTAGGCAAGTTTACTCAATCTTCCCAAGTGTCAAGTTCTTCATCTGTAAAATATTGATAATAACAACCAGAAAGTGACAGGAATGGGACTCTACCCCTGCCTAAGTCTAAAACTCTATCATAAAATATCTTGAAGAATTGACAGGTTGGATCCAAAGCTGGAGGTGATGAGTTTTCTCTATAAGGATAATTTTGTAGACACATAGTTTTAGAATATACTTTTTATTATAGCTATTGATGTTGATTTTAAGCACTACATATTACAGTAGGGTTGTTCCAAGGTTACCATTACCCTGAGAGGCAGTTTAGAATCGTGACTAATCCTAGGGGTTTTGGAGCTGTGGCCACTGGAAAGATGTCCGCATTCTAATGTGTGGAACAGGTGAATATGTTACTTTACAGAAAGCAAAAGGAGCTTTGTTGATATACTTAAACTAAGGACCTTGAGATGGGGAGATTATTCTGGATTATTCAGTGTGCCCAGTGTAACCAATAGGGTTCTTATAAGTAAAAGAGTGACGAAGAAGAGTCAGAATTAGAGAGCGATTTTAAAATGCAGTGCTGCTGGTTTTGAAGATAGAAGAAGGAACCACAAGCCAAGGAATGTAAATGACCTGTAAAAGCTGGAAACGGCAAGAAAGTGAACTTTCCTTGAAAACATCTAAAAAGAATTCAGCCCTGCCCACATTTTGATTTTAGCCCAGGAAGATCTATTTTGGATTTATGACCTCCAGAAGTGTAAGATAATAAATTTCTGTTGCTTTAAGACACTAAATTTGTGGTAATTTGTTATAGCCACTATAGGAATCTAATACGGGAGCCAAATGCTCACTCTATATTCTAGCTCTGCCATTTATAATATACCTAGCCTTGAACAAGGAATTTAATTTTTGTGCCTTAGCTGCTTCATTTTTAAAATGGGAGTATGCATAGTTCCTACCTCATAGAAAGAAATTAACATATATAAAGCTATCAAAACAATATTAGGTAAATAGTAAGTGCTCAGTAAGTCAACTATTAGTAGTATAGTAGTAATAACTATTCCGATATACCAAGGATGTGATTAAAAAGACAATGAGCACTTTACAAAAATGATATCACCTACATACTTTCCTGCATCTTGTTTTGATTTTACCAGTAGATAGATAGATAGATAGATATCTACATACATACATTCATACATATACATGTATGGATATATAAATATCTCAAGAATCAAGGCAATGGTAAACAAAAAATAATGCAGGACAGTGCTTATATCCAAAGAGGAGGCTAGATGTTGAGATGGAGGAGGAATCTAAAGAAAGTCTCCAACAATAGAGAAATATTCTAGTCCTTAAGTTGGGTGTTAAGTTCATGGGTGTTTACTTCATTTTTATGCTTAGTAACTTACATGCACAATTCATACATACTTCTTTTGTGTCAAATGCTAAAGAATACATTTTTTCCAAAGACTACTAATAAAACTTGAAAACCTTGTCAGATCTTTACTCATTGTAATTCAGTTAGGATAACTCTATTATGCTGTGGTAATGAACAACTCCAAAAATCTCAGTGGCTTAACAAAGCAAATGTTTTTTCTTATTCATACTACATTTTCAACATAGATCAGTGGGCAGCTCTGCTTGTGTAATTCCTCACACCCCCAAACTGACCAAGGCTTCATTTTGCCAAGTGATTTTGATTCATTGAAGCAGTGCAAAATGGAAGAGAGGCAAATTGGGCACTTTCTTTTAGTGTTCACTCCCAGAAAGGATACATGTCACCTCTGCACATATCTTATTGGCCAAAATAAATCACATGGCCATGTCCATATTAAAAAAGAATACAGATGTATAATTTCTGCATGTGACTATAAAGTAAAAAAAACACAAATGTTTTGTGAAGAGCATTGATGGTTCTCATAGTCTATCCTTCCAGGCACCAAATATTTGGCCCTTCATTCATCCGTATGCAGATTTAAACACAGGCTCTATCTAATATATATGGTATGTGAATAATTTTTTACATACACAGGGCAACAAATAGCAGTCTTGTGAAATTCAAATAGCTGTTCTAGGAAATATACAAGAGATATTAAAATAATGGTTAATGACCCTGCCTTGAAAATTAAGATCGCTGGCATAGGGAAGGCATTGCTCCTGGTATCAGGGGTGAAGAAAAGGTAATAGGTTATCTTACAGGGCCTGGAAAAGATAACCTATGAAAATTCTAGGGTGGAATACTAACTGGTAGTTAACTGTGTAAGTTGGTATCAGTGTGAAAAAACTAGATTCGATTTTAAACTGATAGGTCAGTGTGACAATATACTTCAATTCATGCCTAAGAGCCTATTTTAAATCATATTCATTAAATATATACATGGAAGTATAATTTAAGTCACTGTAGTACCATACTATAGGACAAATGCCCACTTTTTAAATGTTTTATAACTTAAAATGATTCAAGATTTGCCCCTTCCAGTAGAAAGTCAAACACAATTTTAAAGGAAGAATATTTATAACAATACAAAATAGAATGCAGCTATCCTGAAACTTAGCCTGACAAATTTCTGTAGTTGTAGAGCCAACCTCAAAGATTCTCTCCCTTATTACTTTATTCTCCTGCTGATGGCTCTCCGGACATTCTGATAAATCACAATACAAAGCTGCTCTAAAAAGCTGGACAGGAGCCTTCTTCCTGGCCTTTCTCCCCAGTATAACAAATCATTCTTAGGTGGTTTGGGGAAGCTACATATTAATTTGCTCTGTGGAACAGAGAGGATGGTGGAAGCAGAGAGCTGGAAAAATGTGTTAACAATGTGTAAAGCTACATGAGCCAATACTGAAGTCAGAAGAAAGGAGAGAGAAAAGGTCTTTAAAGGAGTTTGTGGTAAGCCTGCAACTCTTATACCCCCTTTCCAATCTCTGTCTCCAATATCTTGTTGTCAACATTCTTTGGTTAAGTTGCCATCTTAGGCTTCTGGGAAATGCCTATCCTTGAAGTGATTCAAACAAATGTAATACATCTCTCATCGAGGTTGTCTTGATTTCATGTTACTGCTTTTCTTTAAGACAATCTCTGATTGCTTTATTCATTATAATTCTTTTCACATGCACAGTATCTGTATTACAAAAACAATATAACATTAAAGAACATTTTGAAGCAAGAATTATCCATAATTCTATCACTCTGAAACAGCTATTTTGATTTCATGTATTCTCATGCATACTTTGTCCAAATGTATACCTGTTTTTTATAGTTGTAATTCTAGAACACAATTTTGCTTACTGTTTGTTCTTAATGCTACATACTAAGCATATTTTTGCATTGCTCTACATGTGTTTCATGAATATTTTAATAGCTGCATAAAGTTCCCTAAAGTTGGTATACCATAATTTATCTTTCCCTAGTTTGGGAATTTTGCTTGAAGTTTGTTTTTCCCTACTGTACATAACAGACAAAAACGAACATTTTGTGCGTTGTTAACTTTTCCTAAACATTTCTACATTCAGCCATTATCTTGTTTTGTATAACATTACATGAACACAAGAGCTTGGTTAAGCACAAACATACATATTACACAAAGACCTTTATCAGCGAGATTTCCTAAAGCTAGAATTTGCATTAGTTACTATCAACTCCTGTTTGGTAACTGAAGCCCAATGATGTTAACTGCTGTTATCTGGTATAACTAACCACATTTAAAAATGAGAAAAATGGAAATAAAGAATGTTTTTTTATATAAATTTATTTATTTATTCATTTTATTTATTTATTTTTGGCTGCATTATGTCTTTGCTAGCACACGGGTTTTCTCTAGCTGCTGAGAGTGGGGGCTACTCTTTGTTGTGGTGTGCAGACTTCTCATTACAGTGGCTTCTCTTATTGCATAGCACAGGCTCTAGGCCTACGGGCTTCAGTAGTTGGGGCTTGCAGGTTCTAGAGCACAGGCTCAGTAGTTGTGGCACATGGGCTTAGTTGCTCCGCAGCATGTGGGATCTTCCCAGACCAGGGCTTGAACCTGTGTCCCCTGCATTGGTAGGTGGATTCTTAACCACTGCGCCACGAGGGAAGACCAACAATGGTCATTTGATACACAAAAGTTACATCAACAAGTTAGAAGAGAAGGTGATTCTACCCCACCCTTATACACCATATTGGACCCTCTTGCCTCCTATTTCTGGGTCATTACTAACCAAACTATTGTCTTAAAAGCTACAATTTGGAACTATTAATGGATACTGTTTGTATTGAGGGGTGTAGGCTACTCAATAAATGCTATTACAGCTGAATGAATATACTTTCTGGATCCAAGTATCTTCGCAAATTTTTTTCAGATAATTTCCCCAAATGTAATGACATGGAACTATGATTGATTCATTTGATGTGTGAATTGAATTATTGATTTGCCAATACATCTTTTTTGAGGACCAGCTAGGTATCTAATCACGTACAACAGAAACGGGATGCCATACATGCAGCAGATCTCACACAAACCACACTCTCCTATGCATTGAAAAAAAAGGGTCCAGTGCATGCTAGAAGAGAAACCACATATTTCATCACAAGATACTGGACAGTCACATGATTTCTAGGGACTTACACTATACATGTAGTCACCCCAGATAAAACCATACAAATTAAAGAAGATACAGAAGTAAGTAAGGGGGTCACAGACTGAATGTCTTCAGAGTATTGCAAGTAATAAAAAACTAGTGAAGCTGGTGAATACAAGACAATATGAAGTAGTGGGATTCATCATGAACTGGACCAGACATACCACACCCAAGTCATTTAACTCTAAAATGTCATAAAATAAAGTTCAAGCCAATCAAAACAAATTTGAGGACCAGATGAACCTAGCAGGCCATGGTATGCAACCACTGAAATGTATGTTAAATGATATGATAAGGACCGCTGGTATCAGAAAAGGTAAAATGTGAACTGGGAATAGTCAAGTGAGATGTCTCAGGAGATGCAGGACATAAACTGGATTCTGCTGCAGGCCAGGTTCGCTTGAAAGCCAACTCTGAGATGGAGGTTAATATGCAGGAATTTTATTATGCAGTGCTCTTGGAATTAATGCTTGAGGAATTGTAGTGGAAGAAGCAGGACTGGACAGATGGAGAAATTGAGCTACAAAGAGCCTAACCCTTAGGCTGTTATGGAGCTGAGATGATCCTTTACAGTTGTCTCAATTTGGAGTGAGAGAGCTGTACTTTATACCCCCATGTTAATAAGTCACTGGATGTGGGCCATCCCAGGAAAAGGTGACATGGGTCTCCTCAGCTGAGATAATTCTTGAGGAGGCTAATACCTGAGAGTTGTCTTTAGTGGAATGCTAGGGTGCTAATGTCTTCACTTCTGAAGGGAGATCTTAGTGTACCATGGCAGCTACCATATCCTCTTTGGGCAAACGTAAAATCATCCCAAGCTACTCATCTCTTCCTACACTGCAACTCCCTACTGTATTAGTCATGATAGAGAAACAGAACCAATAGGAGATATAGATGATATAGATACAGATATGAATATAGATATGGATATAGTTATAGATTTATATTTTTATAGTTATAAAAGCATACCTCATTTTATTGTGCTTCACTTTATTGTGCTTTGTAGATACTGCATTTTTTTACAAATTGAAGGTTTGTGGCAACTCTGCACCAAACAAGTTTATCAACTCCATTTTTCCAACCACATTTGCTCACTTTGTGTCTCAGGGTCACATTTTGGAAATTCTCACAATATTTCAAACTTTCTCATTATTATTATATTTGTTATGGTGATCTTTGATGTAAACTACTGTGATTCACTGAAGGCCTAGATGATGGTTAGCATTTTTTAGCAAGAAAGTATTTTTAATTAATGTATGTACATTTTTTTAGACATAATGTTATTATATACTTAATAGACTACAATATAGTGTAAACATAAATTTTATATGCAGTGAAAAAGCCAACAAATTTTTGTGAATCACTCTGTTGTGATATTCGTTTTATTGTGGTAGTCTGGAACCAAAAACCCCCAATATCTCCGAGGTATGCCTGTGTGTGTGTGTGTGTGTGTGTGTGTGTAATATTACTCAGCCATAAATAAGAATGAAATTTTTACATTTGCCATTTCCAACAACATGGATGGACCTAGAGGGTATTATGCTTAGTGAAATAAGTCAGGCAGAGAAAGACAAATACTGCACATTATCACTTACGTGTGGAATCTAAAAAAATAAATGAATAACTATAACAAAACAGACTCACAGATATAGAGAACAAAGTAGTGGTTATCAGTGGGGAGAGCAAAGGGGGAGGGGCAAATAGGGTTATGGGATTAAGACAAAAACTATCAATACTATGTATAAAATAAGCTACAAGACTATATTGTAAAGCACATGGACTATAGCCAATATTTATAATAACTGTAAATGGAGTATAATCTATAAAAATATTGAATCACTATGTCCTATACCTGAAACAAACATGATTGCAAGTCAACCATAATGCAATAAAAAATAAAATAAAAATTTCTGATAATTTGTCACTGAGGTAATGTTAATGCTGTAGTCACTCAGCAAAGGTTTATTGAGCACATCCTTGATATGCTATGGGTGGCGTGAAGGAGAAGCACAAGACTTGGTTACTACCCTCCAGGGAGGTCATGGTCTTGGGGAGATGAGGCTTTCTTCAACACTATGATGAAGAGCAGGTCGCCTCTGATGAACAGGCTGAATCACATGTAGAGAAGGCTTGCTGAGGTTAGCTAAGGGAGCACAGAGTAGATGGGATTGGAGCACAACCTTAAGAGACAGTTACCATTTAGGAAGAGGCACAAAAGAGAAGAAACAAAAAACCGAGATGAGAAGAAGGCAGACAATATCAAAATGTCTCCCTTCAGCACAGAAAAATCAGAAAACAGCTGAGGAAGGGTTATAGGTGGTGCCTGGTAACACAGGTCTGGGGAGGCCACCACTTCGTATGCCATGCCCTCTTTTCATGAAGAATTCCCATTGCTCTGGCCCAATGAGTTAAATGATTATACGTAAATGAGAAAATTTTAATTTAGAGAACATATGTTACCTTCGGTTAATTCTAGGACAGTTAGGACAAAAAGCAATGTACCAGGTAATCTGAGCTAGTCCCAAAAGAAATTTTAATCTTGGGCAAGTCAACTAACATTTCTGATTGGCCGTGCCTCATTTCTCCATTTCTTCCTTATGCTACTCTGAAATCTCTTCATGCTGAAGGACTCTACACATTTAGAACTGACTCATTAAAGGACACATCTTTGTTTATATCTTTTTCCAAATGAGTGCTAGCTGGCAGAGACTGAGATTTATTTAACTCAGCAAGATATGGGGTTACAGAAGCATATCATGGATTAAAATTTACTGAGATTCCTTCTTTCTATGCAACCCTCCCTGACCACACAGCTGGCCAGCACTCTAGCTGATAAAACAGTCTCTCTGTCCTCCATGTGCTCAGTTGTATTTTCTTCCTCCCCTCTAGGTCCTTAAAAATCACCCTTTCCCCCACCTTCTCTGCCCTCTTTGTCTCTTGGAACTGACTTTAATCATTTAAATATACACAAACAGTAAAATATCATTCTCCTTCAAAGGGTCTGCTCTCTTAATTTAGCTCAGGATAGAAACTTGCACCAGTTTCTGTATCTTTATTTCCAAGCATAGGACCAAGTCTTCTGCATTTTAGGAGATTAGCTAAAGCACACATTTTCGTGTTAAATTTCTGCATTCAAATCCAAGTTCTGCTATTTACTACCTACAGAACCTTGAGCAAGTCACTGATATGAAACAAACAAAACCAGTTACTGCAAAGTGTTGATTTAAAAACTACTTACATAATGAATGTAGGATATTCAGCATATATTATGCACATGGTGGATACACAATAAATGAATATGCTGTTATAAAACACTCACAGTGTTCATATTATTCTGAAGGTTTTTAAGGGGTGAGATGAGTAGACAGGAGCATAGATGTTTTATTACCTAGGAGACTTGTATCCACAGGTTCACTGTCTGCCAAGCTCCTTGCTACCAACCCCAATAGGAGGTGGAAATGAAAGTGTTTTCAAAAGTTAAAAGCAACGCACAAATGTAGGTAGAAAGCTGGAACTATTCTCATCTCTACAAATATCTCCTTTCTGATCTATTGCCCAGCAGTTCCCTTCTCAGCTTCCTTCACCCCATCTAGACTGGAACTGTAATAAGTAAGATTTGAAAGCACAAATGTGAAGGAGCAAAGCTCCCAGTATGGTGGAATTTAATAATGCAGCAAGTCCTTTTTGAATAGGAAATAACTCTTAAAAGTTTCTTTTCATGTAATTCCAAGCTCAGTTCAGTGAGATCCTCTTTAAATCTCTTGAATTTATGTCTTGCTTCTCCTTACAGGCTCGCTAGGCTTGTGGTATTTGGGCTTCTAGAGCATGGCTGGGAGATTACAGTCCTCTATGTCCCCACAGAATATATGACCAATAGATAACCTGAAGAGAGGGTAGAATAAATGCATACAATACAGTCATCCCTCAGTATTTGTGGAGAATTGGTTCTTGGCTCGCTGCAGATACCAGAATCCTCAGATGCTCAAGTCCCTTATATAAAATGGTGTTGTACAGTTGGCTCTCCCTGTGTGAGGATGTGGAATCCGTGGATACAGAGGGATGACTGTAATTACAAAATGAAACTCCTCATTTATCTAGTGGATCTTTTCTAATAGCAAAGTTTATTCAGTATTTTGGACCAGATACTAATTACATATATTATCCCATTTAATTCTATGTCACCGTGAGAAAGCTACTCTTATTATTCTTGTTTTACAGATGAGGAAACTGAGTCTTACAGTGGTTTAACAATTTGCTGTTTGTCTTACAGTTGCTAAATGGTGGAACCAGGATTGAATCAAAGCAAAAATTAAAAACATCCTTGTTCTTTCCCTTGAGTGGGAACAAAAAGAGCTGACTACATAGGTGTCTGGCATAAGAAAATCTTATTTTTATTACATATTTTCAATCAAATAGGGGATTACTTACAGTTAACTTTGAAAGGAACTGCACTGAGCTTCCACTAGACATATGAACCTCTGAGTAAATAACAAACCAGATTCTATCCAGATGCCATGTTTAATTATGGGAAGAATAGGGGCCTTAAAAACCCATAGCCTATGGCTTTATGGATGGCGAAGGGGCCATTGCCACAGGGTATCACCTGGGAGTACAATTTGTTTCCCTGATAATGTTACCAGGATCAAATCCTAATGTTAAATATGATTGTGGACTATCGTAAGGCTAAGAAGCATTCATTTCTTCACATCCCTATAGCATTTGGGGCATACCCTGTTGAAACATATCAAGCCATGTTTTACTGAACTAATAAATAAAGGATGAGCAAGATCTCTCCAGGTTATCTCTGGGAGAGGGCTACTGGCCCAGAGTCCAAGGAACCATAGCTTAAAGGGTGATTCCTGAATGGGAAAGGAAGCTAGATCAAATGAGTTCCATAGTCCTCTGTAATTAAGAGAGTTTGTCCTTCTATAAATGACTCAGTCTAGAAATAAGCTGAGCCTTAGACAGACGGTGTGCTCAGAGCAACTTGCTTGAATTTCTGTATAAATCTACATTCCCCTTGTCCTTTATATATCTGGAATAATGCTACCTTTGCTTAACCTGTATAATCAGCATTTCTTATATTGTCAAAAATAGGAGTTAGCATCATGAAGTGGACAACTGCTTTGTGCTGGAGTCCTTTTCACATTCTAATCCTCACAATATACCTTCATTAACTGTATTATACAAATAAAGGAAAAGGTACATAACCTATTGTGGAAATCATCTTGCAATATATATGTTTATCAAATCATCACATGTACAGCTTAAACTTACACAATGTTACATGTCAATTATATCTCAATAAGTTGGGGGAATTTTTTAAAATCACATAAAAACATGAAAAAACTGAGACACAAGAATTTTTTAATGATTTTTTGCATAACATTGACAGTGATTCTCAACGTTTGATGTGTATGTGTGTGTGTGTGTGTGTGTGTGTGTGTGTGTGTGTATCATCTAGGTATATTTTTCCCTATGGGCCATTTTATGACTGGCAGTGGTTCTCAAACTTTGAGTATATATACAATAACCTAGAAATATTTAAAAAATATACATATATAAGCCCTTTGACCAACATATCTTTTGGTGAGGAAAGAAGAATTAGGGAAGTATACATATTTTGAAAACAACAAAAAATGGCACACGTCAATACTGATCCAGGGCAGAGATGAGATTCCCTGTACTCTGACATGACACCTCTAACTAAACAGATAGGAAGAAAAAAAAATTGAGATTATATTGCAGGTAACCATAAAAAGTTGGCAATGAAATATGTGGTAAGGGTTTTGGAGTGGACTCTTTTTCCGAAGCTTCAAACACAAGCCAGATCACCAAACACCACATGGAGGGAGCGTGGATTGAATGGCTATATCAAGGTGGGAGCCTTCTCAGGCTACCATTTAACTTGAGGATTGTGTACAGTGGGAATGAGAGAATAAAACTGGATCACTTGGAGGACCTGAGAATTCCTCCCATAACTTGCTGACAGACCCTTAACCTTCAGTAGAGATTGAGGCAAACTTCTGGCCCTAGATGTTCAAACTTAAAATCTACCCTTTAAATTTTAATCAAATCACAAGAGGAACCTGGCAGAAGAGGGTGAACTGAACTACACTCTCTCATCCTTGTAGCAAAATAATCCTTTACAAAGCCCAGCAGTCTTTATTCTATGGTTCATTTGTTAGTGAATTTCACAAATAATTTTATTTAAATATTCACAATTCCCCATGTTTAAAGCAATTCATAAAATGTTCACTAATGCAAGTGTTTCCTTCAGCAAACTGTTTAGCTATCTTTCCTTTAAATATTTTTAATTAGCGATGTGGAGCTAGTGGAAAACCCATAAATCCTTGTCTAGATGTTTCCCCAAGGGCCAGGATTTCTGTGTCTGGGTGTCCCTCTCTTCCTATCTCTCTAAACTGACAGAGACAGGAAGGCAAGACTGACATCTTCACAGAAATTAAGTCAGCATTGCCTGTAAGATCAGAGGTAGCTCTTTGTTGTTCTTGGAAGTTTACACCTAAAAGCTCTCCACACCTCTTCCCTAACAGCCCACCTCAGAATCCAGAGATCATTACTGAGTGCCTACTAAGCTAGGATTTCTCGCAAGCATTATGTAATTTAATTTTTATAACAATACTCTGAGGTACCCATTATAATTCTCATTTTGTTTCCTAACATCTTTAATGGAGTACATTTGATTTACATTGTTGTGTTAGTTTCTGCTGTATAACAAACTGAATCAGCTATACGTATACATATATCCCCATATCCCCTCCCTCTTGCATCTGCCTCCTATCCTCCCTATTCCACTCCTATAGATGGTCACAAAACAGTGAGCTGGTCTACCTGTGCTATGCACCTGCTTCCCACTAGCTATCTATTTTACGTGTGGTAGTGTATATATGTCAATGCCACTTTCTCACTTTATCCCAGCTTACCCTTCCCTCTCCCTGTGTCCTCAAGTCCATTCTCTAGGTCAACAACTTTATTCCTGTACTGCCCTTAGGTTCTTGAGAACCCTCTTTTTTTTTTTTTTTTTTTAGATTCCATATATGTATATATATTACCATACAGTATTTTTTTTATATTTCTAACTTACTTCAATCTGTATGACAGACTCTAGGTCCATCCACCACACTACAAATACCTCAATTCCATTTTTTTTTATGGCTGAGTATTATTCCATTGTATATATGTACCACATCTTCATTATAAATTCATCAGCCAATGGACACTTAGGTTGCTTCCATGTCCTGGTTATTGTAAATAGTTTGGCAATGAATACTGTGGTACATGACTCTTTTTGTATTAAGTTTTTCTCAGGGTATATGCCCAGTAGTGGTATTGTTGGGTCATATGGTAGTTCTATTTTTAGTTTTTTAAGGAACCAGAATACTGTTCTCCATGGTGGCTGTATCAATTTACATTCCCACCAACAGTGCAAGAGTGTTCCCTTTTCTCCACACTCTCTCCAGCATTTATTGTTTCTAGATTTTTTGAGAATGGCCATTCTGACTGGTGTAAGGTGATACCTCATTGTAGTTTTGATTTGCATCTCTCTAATGATTAGTTATGCTGAACATCCTTTCATGTGTTTCTTAGCATTCTGTATATCTTCTTTGGAGAAATATTTGTTTAGGTCTTCTGCCCATCTTTGGATTGGGTTTTTTGGGTTTTTTTGGTACTGAGCTGTATAAGCTGCTTGTATGTTTTGGAGATTAATCCTTTGTCTGTTGCTTCATTTGCAAATATGTTCTCCCATTCTGAGCGTTGTCTTTTTCTCTTTTTTATGGTTTCCTTTGCTGTGCAAAACCTTTTAAGTTCCAATAGTTCCCATTTGTTTATTTTTGCTTTTATTTCCATTTCTCTAGGAGGTGGATCAAAAACAATTTTGCTGTGATTTTTGCCATGGAGTGTTCTGCCTATGTTTTCCTCTAAGAGTTTTAGGGTTTCTGGCCTTACATTTAGGTCTTTAATCCATTTTGAATTTATTTTTGTGTATGGCATTAGAGAGTGTTCTAATATCATTTTTTTACATGTAGCTGTCTAATTTTCCCAGCATCACTTATTGAGGAGGCTGTCTTTTCAGCATTGTATACTCTTGCCTCCTTTATCAAAGATAAGGTGACCATATGTGCATTGGTTTATCTCTAGGCTATCTATCCTGTTCCATTGATCTATATTTCTGTTTTTGTGCCAGTACCATACCATCTTGATTACTGTATCTTTGTAGTATAGCCTAAAGTCAGGGAGCCTTATTCCTCTAGCCTCATTTTTCTTTCTCAAGATTGTTTTAGCTACTTGGAGTCTTTTGTGTTTCCATACAAATTGTGAAACTTTTCCTTCTAGTTCTGTGAAAAATGCCATTGGTAGTTTGATAGAGATTGCATTGAATTTGTAGATTATTTGGATAGTATAGTCATTTTTACAATGTTGATACTTCCAGTCCAAGATCATGGTATATCTCTACATCTGTTTGTATGATCTTTAATTTCTTGCATCAGTACCTTATAGTTTTCTGCATACAGGTCTTTTGTCTCCTTAGGTAAGTTTATTCCTAGGTATTTTATTCTTTTTGTTGCAATGGTAAATTGGAGTGTTTCCTTAATTTCTCATTCAGATTTGTCATCATTCATGAATAGGAATGCAAGAGACTTCTGTGCATTAATTTTGTAACCTGCTACTTTACCAAATTCATTGATAAGCTCTAGTAGTTTTCTAGTAGTGTCTTTAGGATTCTCTCTATATAGTATCATGTCATCTGCACAGAGTGACTGTTTTACTTCTTTTCCAATTTGGAGTCCTTTTATTTATATTCTCTGATTTCTGAGGCTAAAACTATATTGAGTAATAGTGGTGAGAGTGGGCAACCTTGTCTTGTTTCTGATCTTACTGGAAATGGTTTCAGTTTTTCACCTTTGAGAATGATGTTGGCTGTGGATTTATTATATATGGCCTTCATTATATTGAGGTAAGTAACTCTGTGCCTACTTTATGAAGAGTTTTTATCATAAATGCGTGTTGAATTTTGTTGAAAGCTTTTTCTGCATCTATTGGGATGATCATATGGTTTTTATCCTTCAGTGTGTTCATATGGGATATCATACTGATTGATTTCCATATATTGAAGAATCCTTGCATTCCAGGGATAAAACCCACTTGATCATGGTGTATGATCCTTTGAATGTGCTGCTGGATTCTGTTTGGTTTTGTTGAGGATTTTTGCATCTATGTTCATCAGAGATATTGGCCTGTAGTTTTCTTATTTTGTGACATGTTTGTCTGGTTTTGCTATCAGGATGATGGTGGTCTCTTAAAATGAGTTTGGGAGGTTCCTCCCTCTGCTATATTTTGGAAGAGTTTGAGAAGAATAGGTATTAGCTCTTCTCTAAATGTTTGATAGAATTCACCTGTGAAACCATCTGGTCTGGGCTTTTGTTTCTTGGAAGATTTGTAATCATATTTTCAATTTCAGTGCTTGTGATTGGTCTGTTCATATTTTCTATTTCTTCCTAGTTCAGTCTCAGGGGGTTGTGCTTTTCTAAGAATTTGTCCATTTCTTCCAGGTTGTCCATTTTATTGACATATAGTTGCTTGTAGTAATCTCTCATGATCCTTTGTATTTCTGCAGTGTCAGTTGTTACTTCTTTTTCATTTCTAATTCTGTTGATCTGAGTCTTCTTCCATTTTTACTTGATGAATCTGACTAATTATCAATTTTGTTTATCTTCTTAAACAACCAGCTTTTAGTTTTATTAATCTTTGCTATCATTTTCTTCATTTCATTTTCATTTATTTCTCATCTGATCCTTATCATTTCTTTCCTTCTGTTAACTTTGGTGTCTTTTTGTTCTTCTCTCTATAATTGCTTTAGGTGCAAGGTTAGGTTGTTTAGTTGAGATTTTTCTTCTTTCTGGAGGTAGTATTACATTGCTATAAACTTCCCTCTTAGAACTACTTTTGCTGCATCCCATAGGTTTTAGGTTGTCATGATTTCATTGTCATTTGTTTCTAGGTATTTTTTGTTTTCCTTTTTGATTTCTGTAGTGATCTCTTGGTTATTTAGGAGCATATTGTTTGATCTCCATGTGTTTGTATTTTGTACAGCTTTTTTTCCCCCTGTAATTGTTATCTAGTCTTATAGCATGGGGGTCAGAAAAGATACTTGATATGATTTCAATTTTCTTAAATTTACCAAGGCTTGATTTGTGAACCAAGATATAATCTATCCTGAAGAATATTCCATGACCACTTGAGAAGAATGTATATTCTGTTGTTTTTGGATGGAATGGCCTATAACTATCAATTAAGTTCATCTTGTTTAATGTGTCAGTTAAAGCTTATGTTTCCTTATTTATTTTAATTTGGTTGATATGTCCATTTATGAAAGTGGGGTGTTAAATTTCCATACTATTATTGTGTTGCTGTCAATTTCCCTTTTTATGGCTGTTAGTATTTGCCTTATGTATTGAGGTGCTCCTATGTTGTATGCATATATGGTTATAATTTTTATATCTTCTTCTTAGATTGATGCCTTGATCATTATGTAGTGTCCATTCTTGTCTCTTGTAACAGTCTTTATTTTAAAGTCTATTTTGTCTGATATAATTATTGCTACTCCAGCTTTCTTTTGATTTCCATTTGCATGGAATATCTTTTTCCATCCCCTCACTTTCAGTCTGTATGTGTCCCTAGGTCTGAGGTGGGTTTCTTGTAGACAACATATATATGGGTCTTGTTTTTGAATCCATTCCACCAATCTATGTCTTTTGGTTGGAGCATTTAATCCATTTACATTTAAGGTAGTTATTGATAGGTATGTTCCTATTATCATTTTCCTAATTGTTTTAGGCTTGTTTTTGTAGGTCTTTTCCTTCTCTTGCGTTTCCTACCTAGAGACGTTCCTTTAGCATTTGCTGTACACCTGGTTTTGTGGTGCTGAGTTCTCTTAACCTTTGCTGGTCTGTAAAGGATTTACTTTCTCCATTGAATCTGAATGAAATCATTGCTGGGTAGAGTAATCTTCATTGTAGGTTTTTCCCTTTCATCACTTTAAATATATCCTGACACTCCATTCTGGCTTGCAGAGTTTCTGCTGAAAGGTCAGCTGTTAACCTTATGGGGATTCCCTTGTATGTTATTTGTTGCTTTTCCCTTGCTGCATTTAATATTTTTCTTTTTACTTAATTTTTCATAGTTTGATTAATAACTGTCTTGGTGTGTTTCTCCTTGGATTTACCTTGTATGGGGCTCTCTGTGCTTCCTAGACTTGATTGACTATTTCCCTTCCTATACTAGGGAAATTGTCAACTATAAGCTCTTCAAATATTTTCTCAGTCTCTTTTTTTTTTTTTTTCTCTCTTTTTCTTCTGGGACCCATATGTTTCATATGTTGTTGCATTTAATGTTGTCCCAGAGGTCTCAGAGACTGTTCTCAATTGTTTTCATTCTTTTTCCTTTATTCTGCTCTGCGGTAGTTATTTCCACTCTTTTATCTTCCAGGTGACATATCTGTTCTTCTGCCTCATTATTCTGCTATTGATTCCTTCCAGAGAATTTTTAATTTCATTTATTTTGTTGTTCATCATTGTTTGTTTGCTCTTTAGTTCTTCTAGGTGCTTGTTAAGTGTTTCTTGTATTTTCTCCATTCTATTTCCAAGATTTAGGATCATCTTTACTATCATTACTCTGAATTCTATTTCAGGTAGGCTGTCTATTTCCTCTTCATTTGTTTGGTCTGGAGGGTTTTTATCCTGCTCCTTCATCTGCTGTGTATTTCTCTATCTTCTCATTTTGCTTAACTTACTGTGTCTGTGGTCCCCTTTTCACAGGCTGCAGTTACATAGTTCCTGTTGATTTTGGTTTCTGCACCCAGTGGGTAATGTTGATTCAGTGAGTTGTGTAGGCTTCCTGGTGGAGGAGACTGGTGCCTTTGTTCTGGTGGATGAGGATGGATCTTGTATTTCTAGTGGGCAGGACCACATCTGATAGTGTGTTTTGGGGTGTCTGTGAACTTATTATAATTTTAGGCAGCCTCTCTGCTAATGGGTATGGTTATGTTCCTGTCTTGTTAGTTGTTTAGCATGGGGTGTCCAGCACTGGAGCTTGCTGTCCACGGAGTGGAGCTAGGTCTTAGCATTGAGATGGAGATCTCTGGGAGAACACTTACTGATTGATATTATGTGGGGTCGGGAGGTCTCTGGTGGTCCAATGTCCTGAACTCAGCTCTCTCACCTCAGAGGCTTAGGCCTAACACCCGGCCAGAGCACAAAGACCCTCTCAGCCCCACAGCTGAGAAGAAAAGGGAGGAAAAAAAAAAAGAAAGTAAGAAAGAAGAAAGGAAGAAAGAAAGAAAGAAAGAGAAAGAAAGAAAATAAGGGTATTAAAATAAAAGATTTTTTGAAGGCTGTGGTAGAGGAACCAAGATGGTGGAGTAGAAGGATGTGCTCTCACTCCCTCTTGTGAGAACACCAGAATCACAACTAGCTGCTGGACAATCATTGAGAGGAAGACACTAGAGCTCACCAAAAATGATACCCCACATCCAAAGACAAAGGAGAAGCCACAATTAGAAGGTAGGAGGGGTGCAATCACAGCAAAATCAAATCCCATAACTGGTGCGTAGATGACTCACAGTGGAGAACACTTATACCACAGAAGTCTCCCCACTGTAGTGAAGGTTCTGAGCCCCATGTCAGCCTTCCCAACCTGTGGGTCCGGCAATGGGAGGAGGATTTCCTAGAGAATCAGACTTTGAAGCCTAGTGGGAATTGATTGCAGGACTTCAACAGGACTGGGGGAAACAGAGACTCCACTCTTGGAGGGCACACGCAAAGTAATGTGCGCATAGGGATCCAGGGGATGGAGCAGTGACCCCAGGGGAGACTGAACCAGACCTACCTGCTAGTGTTGGAGGGTGTCCTACAGAGGCGGGGGGGGGGGGCGCTGTGGCTCACCATGGGGACAAGGACACTGGCAGCAGAAGTTCTGGGAAGTACCCCTTGGCATGAGCCCTCCCAGAGTCTCTCATTCACCCCACCAAAGAGCCCAGGTAGGATCAACTGTTGGGTTGCCTCAGGCCAAACAACAAACAGGGAGGGAATCCAGCCCCACCCATCAACACCCAAGTGGATTAAAGTTTTACTGATCTCTGCCCATGAGAGCAACAGTCAGCTCTACCCACCACCAGTCCCTCCCATCAAGCCTCTTAGATAGACTAATCCACAAGAGGGGAGATAGCAGAAGCAAGAAGAACTACAGTCCTGCAGCCTGTGGAACAAAAAACACATTCAAAGAAAGATAGACAAGATGAAAAGGCAGAGGGCTATGTACCAGATGAAGGAACAATATAAAACCCCAGAAAAACAACTAAATGAAGTGGAGATAGGCAACCTTCCAGAAAAAGAATTCAGAATAATGATAGTGAAAATGATCCAGGACCTCAGAAAAACAATGGAGGCAAAGATCGAGAAGACGCAAGAAATGTTTAACAAAGACCTAGAAGAATTAAGGAGCAAAAAAACAGAGATGAACAATACAATAACTGAAATGAAAGCTACACTAGAAGGATCAATAGCAAAATAAGGCAGAAGAATGGATAAGTGACCTGGAAGACAGAATGGTGGAATTCCCTGCTGCGAAACAGAAAAAAGAATGAAAAGAAATGAAGTCAGCATAAGAGACCTCTGGGACAACATTGAACACAACAACATTCACATTATAGGGGTCTGAGAAGGAGAAGAGAGAGAGAAAGGACCTGAGGAAATATTTGAAGAGATTATAGTCGAAAACTTCCCTAATATAGGAAAGGAAATAGCCACCCAAATCTAGGAAGTGCCGCAAGTCTCATACAGGATAAACCCAAGGAGAAACACGCCGAGACACATAGTAATCAAATTGGCAAAAAATAAAGACAAAGAAAAATTATTAAAAGCAGCAAGGAAAAAACGAAAAATAACATAAAAAGGAACTCCCATGAGGTTAACAGCTGATTTCTCAGCAGAAACTCTACAAGCCAGAAGGGAGTGGCATGATATACTTCAATTGATGAAAGGGAAGAACCTACAACCAAGATTACTCTTCCTGGCGAGGATCTCATTCAGATTCGATGGAGAAATCAAAAGCTTTACACCAAGCGAAAGTTAATAGAATTCAGCACCACCAAACCAGCTCTACAACAAATGCTAAAGGGACTTACTTAAGTGGGAAACACAAAAGAAGAAAAGGACCTACAAAACAAACTCAAAACAATTAAGAAAATGGTCACAGGAACATACATATCCATAATTACCTTAAAGGTGAATGGATTAAATGCTCCAACCAAAAGACACAGGCTTGATGAATGGATACAAAAACAACACCCATATATATGCTGTCTACAAGAGAACAACTTCAGACCTAGGGACACGTACAGACTGAAAGTGAGGGGATGGAAAAAGATATTCCATGCAAATGGAAATCAAAAGAAAGCTGGAGTAGCTATACTCATATAAGATAAAATAGACTTTAAAACAAAGAATGTTACAAGACACAAGGAAGGACACTACATAATGATCAAGGGATCAATCCAAGAAGAAGATATAACAATTATGAATATATATGCACCCAACATAGGAGCACCTCAATACATGAGGCAAGTGCTAACAGCTATAAAAGAGGAAACTGACAGTAAGACAATAATATTGGGGGACGTTAACACCTCACAGAAACCAGTAGACAGATCATCCAAAATAAAAATAAATAAGGAAACAGAAGCTTTAAATGACACAATAGACCAGATAGATTTCACTGATATTTATAGGGCATTCCATCCAAAAACAGCAGATTATACTTTCTTCTCAAGTGCACACAGACATTCTCCAGGATAGATCACATCTTGGATTACAAATCAAGTCTCATAAATTTAAGAAAATTGAAATCATATAAAGCATCTTTTCTGACCTTGATGCTATGAGATTACAAATGAATTACAGGGAAAAAAATGTAAAAAACACAAACACATGGAGGCTAAACAATATGTGACTAAATAACCAAGAGATCACTGAAGAAATCAAAGAGGAAATCAAAAAATACCTAGAGACAAATGACAATGAAAACACAACGATCCAAAACCTATGGGATCAGCAAAAGCAGTTCTAAGAGGGAATTTTATAGCTATACAAGCCTACCTCAAGAAACAAGAAAAAAATCCAGTAAACAATCTAACCTTACACCTAAATGAACTAGAGAAAGAAGAACAAACAAAACCCAAAGTTAGCAGAAGGAAAGAAATCATAAAAATCAGAGCAGAAATAAATGAAATAGAAACAAAGAAAACAATAGTAAAGATCAATAAAACTAAAAGCTGGTTCTTTGAGAAGATAAACAAAATTGATAAACCATTAGCCAGACTTATCAAGAAAAACAGGGAGAGGGCTCAAATCAACAAAATTAGAAATGAAAAAGGAAAAATGACAACAGACACTGCAGAAATAAAAAGCATCCTAAGAGACTACTACAAGCAACTCTATGCCAATAAAATGGACGACCTGGAAGAAATGGACAAATTCGTAGAAAGGTATAACCTTCCAAGACTGAGCCAGGAAGAAATAGAAAATATGAACAGACCAATCACAAGTAATGAAATTGAAACTGTGATTAAAAATCTTCCAACAGGGCTTCCCTGGTGTCACAGTGGTTGAGAGTCTGTTTGCCGATGCAGGGGACGCAGGTTCGTGCCCCAGTCCGGGAAGATCCCACATGCTGCGGAGCCACTGGGCCCATGAGCCATGGCTGCTGAGCCTGCGTGTACGGAGCCTGTGCTCCACAATGGGAGAGGCCACAACAGTGAGAGGCCCGTGTACCACAGAAAAAAACAAAAACAATAAAACAAAAAAAACCTTCCAACAAACAAAAGTCCAGGACCAGATGGCTTCACAGGTGAATTCTATCAAACATTTAGAGAAGAGCTAACACCCATCTTTCTCAAACTTTTCCAAAAAATGACAGAGGAAGGAACACACCTAAACTCATTCTATGAGGCCACAATCACCCTAATACCAAAACCAGACAAAGATACTACAAAAAAAGGAAATTAAAGACAAATATCACTGATGAATATAGATGCAAAATTCTCAATAAAATACTGGAAAACAGAATCCAACAACACATTAAAAGGATCATATACCATGATCAAGTGGGATTTATGCCACTTGATCTACTGCAAGGATTGCAAGGATCCTTCAATATATGCAAATCAATCAATGTGATACACGATATTAACAAATTGAAGAATAAAAACCATATGGTCATCTCAATAGATGCAGAAAAAGCTTTTGACAAAATTCAACACCGATTTATGATGAAAATTCTCCAGAAAGTGGGCATAGAGGGAACCTACCGCAACATAATAAAGGTCATATACGACAAAACCACAGCAAACATTATTCTCAATGGTGAAAAACTGAAAACATTTCCTCTAAGATCAGGAAGAAGACAAGGATGTCCACTCTCACCACTACTATTCAACACAGTACTGGAAGTCCTAGCCACGGCAATCAGAGAAGAAAAAGAAATAAAAGGAATACAAATTGGAAAAGAAGAAGTAAAACTGTCACTGTTAGCAGATGAAATGATACTATACATAGGGAATCCTAAAGATGCCACCAGAAAACTACTAGAGCTAAACAACGAATTTGGTAAAGTTGCAGGATACAAAATTAATGCACAGAAATCTCTTGCATTCCTATACACTAATGATGAAAAATCTGAAAGAGAAATTATGGAAACACTCCCATTTACCATTGCAACAAAAAGAATAAAATACCTAGGAATAAACCTACCTAGGGAGATAAAAGACCTGTAAGCAGAAAACTATGACACTGATGAAAGAAATTAGAGATGATACCAATAGATGGAGAGATATATCATGTTCTTGGATTTGAAAAATCAATATTGTGAAAATGACTATACTACCCAAAGCAATCTACAGATTCAATGTAATCCCTATCAAATTACCAATGGCATTTTTTATGGAACTAGAACAAATCATCTTAAAATTTGTATGGAGACAAAAAAGACCACAAATAGCCAAAGCAGTCTTGAAGGAAAAAAAAACGGAGCTGGAGGAATCAGATTTCCTGACTTCAGACTATACTACAAAGCTACAGTAATCAAGAAAATATGGTACTGGCACAAAAACAGAAACATAGATCAATGGAACAAGATAGAAAGCCTAGAGAAAATCCCACGCACCTATGGGCAACTAATCTATGACAAAGGAGGCAAAGATATACAATGGAGAAAAGACAGTCTCTTCAATAAGTGGTGCTGGGAAAACTGAACAGCTACATATAAAAGAATGAAATTAGAACACTCCCTAACACCATACATAAAAATAAACTCAAAATGGATTCAAGACCTAAATGTAATACCAGACACTATAAAACTGTTAGAGGAAAACATAGGAAGAACACTCTTTGACATAAATCACAGCAAGATCTTTTTTGATACACCTCCTACAGTAATGGAAATAAAAATAAAAAAATGGACCTAATGAAACTTCAAAGCTTTTGCACAGCAAAGGAAACCATAAACAAGATGAAAAGACAACCCTCAGGGCTTCCCTGGTGGCGCAGTGGTTGAGAGTCCACCTGCCAATGCAGGAGACACGGGTTCGTGCCCTGGTCCAGGAAGATCCCACATGCCATGGAGCGGTTAGGCCTGTGAGCCATGGTCGCTGAGTCTGCGCATCCAGAGCCTGTGCTCCACAACAGGGGAGGCCACAACAGTGAGAGGCCCGCATATCGCAAAAAAAAAAAAAAAAAAAAAAAAGACAACCCTCAGAATGGAAGAAAATATTTGCAAATGAATCAGCTGACAAAGGATTAATGTCTAAAATATATAAACAGCTCATGCAGCTCAATATTAAAGAAGCAAACAACCCAATACAAAATTGGGTAGAAGACCTAAATAGACATTTCTCCAAAGAAGACATACAGATGACCAAGAAGCACATGAAAAGCTGCTCAACATCACTAATATTACAGAAATGCAAATCAAAACTACAATGAGGTATCACCTCACACCAGTTAGAATGGGCATCATCAGAAAATCTACAAACAAATGCTGGAGAGGGTGTGGAGAAAAGGGAACCCTCTCGCACTGTTGGTGGGAATGTAAATTGATACAGCCACTATGGAGAACAGCATGGAGGTTCCTTAAAAAAGTAAAAATAGAATTACCATATGATCCAGCAATCCTACTACTGGGCACATACCCAGGGAAAACCATAATTCAAAAGGACACGTGCACCCCAATGTTCATTGCAGCACTATTTACAATAGCCATGTCATGGAAGCAACCTAAATACCCATCGACAGATGAATGGATAAAGAAGTTGTGGCACATATATACAATGGAATATTACTCAGCCATAAAAAGGAAGGAATCTGAGTTATTTGTTGAGATGTGGATGGATCTAAAGACTGTCATACAGAGTGAAGTAAGTCAGAAAGAGAAAAACAAATATCATATATTAACACATGTATGTGGAACTTAGAAAAATGGTATAGATGAACTGGTTTGCAGGGCAGAATTTGAGACACAGATGTAGAGAACAAGCATATGGACACCAAGGGAGGAAAACCGCGGTAGGGTGGGGATGGTGGTGTGCTGAATTGGGCGATTGGGAATGACATGTATACACTGCTGTGTATGAAATTGATGACTAATAAGAACCCGTAGTATAAAAAAACAAACAAACAAACAAAAAATACCCAACTAAACTTTCTTTGGGTTATTTGTATGGAAATATGTTAATATAAATGCTTCAGACATTATATGAAATTTCTAAAAATTTTATATGTTCTGGTATAATGTTATAAGTCATAATTCTAGTTATTACTTTAAAATGCATATCTCAGAAATAACTAAATTTTCTTGTCAATTGCATTATTATGAACTTTCATCAAATCTTTAACCATGGTCACTTTTAAGCCTTTTGTCACTTACAGACAGTTCTGGGTGTACTCTGATGCTTTTGCAAAAATGTTCCTATAAAAGGGTTTCATCTTCACGGAATTCATGGAAAAGACTCTGACAAGTACAGGTTTCTGGTAATTGACTATACTGCGGAACTGAATGAATAAGCATTTTCAGAACTCTAATGGAAAACTGATGAATTCACAAAAGTGCTAACAAAAGATCAAGATAAAAAAAAAACTTAATTACATGGGACTGAGTGAACTGATGAGGATGATTATAATTTTTGTGACTTTCTGTTTGAATAAAAAAAAAATCCCACAAGGACTCAGAGGCAAAAAAATATACAAATCAATTTTCACTGCAAAGTAAAGGAGCTGTTACAGTGGAGGATTACTGGACTGAATGTCAATATTATGACATAGTATGAGTGTGTTTCGTGTTTGGTAATTGCAGTCATTGTTGCTTTTGTTGTGGTCATCCATTTACAATGCTTGGTGTCAGTTTATTTATCTCTTGTAAAAATAAAATACAGTGTGTGTGTGTGTGTGTGTGTGTGTGTGTGTGTGTGTGTGTGTGAAAAATAAAAATAAAATAAATAAAAGATTTTTTAAATATTATTAAAATAAAAACATTTAAAAGAAAAGAGAGCAACCAAACCAATAAACAAATCCACCAATGATAACAAGCACTAAAAACTAAACTAAGATAAACATAAAAATCAGAAATTACTCAGTTATATACAGCAAACCCCAAGTCTCTAGTTTCTCCCAAAGTCCATCAGCTCAATTTTAGGATTATTTGTTGTCTATTCCAGTTTTCCACAGACGCAGGGTACATCAAGTTGATTGTCGACATTTAATCCACTTCTCCTGAGGCTGTACGGAGAAATTTCCCTTTCTCTTCTTTGTTTGCACAGCTTGTGGTGTTCAACTTTGCTTTTAGCCCTGCCTCTGCATGTAGGTTGCCCTCTAGCGTCTGTTCTCCACCCAGAAAAGAGGGAGTTAAAGGAGCAGCTGATTAGGGGGCTCTGGCTCACTCAGGCCGTAGGAAGGGACAGGTACAGAATGTGGGGTGAGCCTGTGGTGGCAGAGGCCGACGTGACGTTGCAACAGCCTGGGGCACACGACCGTATGTTCTCCTGGGACAGTTGTCCCTGGATCATGGGACCCTGGCAGTGGCAGGCTGCATAGGCTCCTGAGAGGGGAGGTGTGGATTGTGACCTCTGCTTGCACACAGGATTCTTGGCGGCTTCGGCAGCAGCATTAGCATTTCATGCCCATCTCTGGTGTGTGAGTTGATAGCCGCTGCTCACGTCCGTCTCTGAAGCTTGTTTAGGCAGTGTTCTGAATCTCCTCTCCTTGAGCACCTCGAAACAATGGTATCTTGCCTCTTAGACAGGTCCAGAGTTTTTCCCAGACTCCCTCCCAGGTAGCTGTGGTCCAGTAGCCCCCTTCAGGCTGTGTTCATGCAGCCAACCCCAGTCCTGTCCCTGGAATCTGACCTCTGAAGCCCAAGCCTGAGCTCCCAGCCTCTGCCCAGGAGGGTGAGCAGACAAGCCTCTCAGGCTGATGAGTGCTGGTCAGCACTGATCCTCTGTACGGGAATCTCTCTGCTTTGCCCTCTGCACCCCTGTTGCTGCACTCTCCTCTGTGGCTTCGAAGCTCCCCCGCCGCCCACCCCCCATCTCCACCAGGGCTTCCTAGTGTGTGGAAAGATTTCCTCCTTTATAGCTCCATCCCAGAAGTGCCAGTCCTGTCCTTGTTCTTTTGTCTGTGTTTTCTTTTGCCCTACCCAGGTATGTAGGGATTTTCTTACCTTTTGGGAAGTCTGAGGTCTTCTGCCAGCATTCAGTAGGTGTTCTGTAGGTGTTGTTCCACATGTAGATGTATTTTTGATGTATTTTTTGGGAGGAAGGTGATCTCCACATGTTATTCCTCTGCCATCTTGAAGGTCCTGTTCTCATTATTATTATTTTTTATGAGAAAAGGCATTGAAAGGTAAAAAGTCCCTTGTCCTAAATCAAAATGCTCATTTATGGCAGAAACAACAGTTCAGTGCTGGCCATCAGTCACTGCCTTCCAGATTAAAAATTATTTCCCTGCTCCACCCTACCTGAATTTCTGACACTGAGGATTTACTTTCACAAGAACACAATTACTGATTAAGTCCACTGAGAAATCTAGAGAGAGAGATCAACAACAAAAATAGGCATTTTGTTAAAATGGTTATGAAAAGATTTCCTCCCTGAGTTTTAGGGCACTCTAGGGAGAGTCTGGAGCTCTTTGAGGCCTGAAGCTCCACAGGGTTAGTGCTCATCTTTTTGAGTCTTCCTTCTCATTCCCCATGACTGATGAGTGGAAGGAGTACATAAAATCACTATATTTGAATGGCTAGAAGGGAGTCAAACATAATCTAGAGAAGAAAATTGAAACACAGAGACATCTGTATCATGCCTTCCAGGAGACAGGGTTAATGTGGACTAAGCAGGAGACACATCAGTGAACTTATTTTTCAGTCAAAAATCTATGATCTCAGCTTCTTTGGGCATCTTTTGTTTCTTCTTTCTTCATAAGTAAGGTAGCTGGAGAAATGGAGAGTGAAGCTTTCTCTATTATGGTTTCCAGGAATTGAAATTTTATCGTAGACAAAAAGTTCCTGTCACAATTGTGTATTAGTGTATGGTTCACTGATTCTGGTCATAAGTGTTATTTCATACCTGTTATTTTCATATTTGTTAATAACATCTGAGTTCTTTTTTATAGGTTCCTGTGGGGATTTCAAATATATCCAGAAATTATCATGAAAAAATACTTTAACTAAATTTAAATGAAACAGAAACTGAGAGATATATTTGGGACTCAGAAGAACAAGTTTAAAATTTCTACACATCAAGCTATTTGAAGAAGAAATTACTTGAAGTTTCCCAGAGTTTAGCCTTGACTATGGGAGAATTTCCCTCTCCCTTAAGAACTGCCCAATATATGATACTGAATATCATTAAAATCAGATATCTTTCTTCTAAATTAGTTCATTATTTTGGTAATCTAATATTTAGGATTACTTCAGGCATTACAAACACACAATCATCCAATTTTAAAAATAACTTACTTCCCCTTATGTTTCATGTTAGAAAAATGTGTTTATTAAAAGATACAAATTTTCATAGCTGGTGGATCAAATCCTTCTGAACACACTTGTTGGAAAAGGGAAACAGTCACTTTGCCAAGGACATCTTCATTAGGATTTATTTAATTTTGAAGATACTGATTAAGATTCATGAAATACACTTCAGTGAAAATGAATAAATTGCATCTACATGCAACCACATGGATAATCACTAGTTACATGATACTATGTGAGAAAAGTAGGTTCTGGGAACTACATAGAGCATGGCGCCCTTTTTATGAAGTTCAAGAATAAGAAAATCAACTGTTGACTGAAAAAAATGCACAATGTGAGAGTTAAGAGCTAAGTTTTATTTGGGGCCAAATAAGGACTATAGCCCAGGAGACAGCGTCTCAGATAACTCTGAAGACCTGCCCCAAAGAGGTGGGGGAGGTCAGAATATATGTGATTTTAGTGAAAGGGGGGATACATGCAATCAAGCACACATTCTGGCAGAAGGTTGCTGCTAGTCATGAGGAGCAGTGTCTCCATTAATGGTTTTAGTGCTTTTCTGGATATGAGAAGATACAAGAAATTGAGCTCATAAAATCTCTTTCCAGACACCATGTTGGAGATATTTCCTGCTTCTATGGCAATGGCATCTATCTATGGCAAAAAGGTACTAAACAAATACTTATGAATATTTAATTGTAATAATAAAAAAAATAGCTAGGTAGGAGTAGAAGGCAACTTAAACCACAAGTAACTAACCACGGATTGTACTTTTAAAGAAACTCACAGAGGATTTCTATTTTATTTCTCACTTTTAAAAAATTTTAACATACAACCTGTTTGTATAAAATTTAGAAAATATTTTTAAGAAGAAAAAAATTAAGTACCTAAATTTCTACTACCTTGAGATAAATACTGTGAGAATTTTGATATAGTTCCTTCCAGTCTTTTTTCTCTGTATATACACATTACAAAATTATGACCATGTGTATATTCAATTATGCATCCTAAAGGCAAGAGACTGTCATGTATATTGAATTAACCCATATTCCTGATATATGTTGGCATTGCATTTAATCACCAGCACTAAGGATGGACTACACTTATTCATCTGCATTCTCATGTCTTCAAAACTTCTGGGAGATTATTGTTCTCATATTGCCTAGTCAGCAGCACCATGGCAGGCAGGTGATGTTCTGACCAAATTCTATTCAGAGAAAGAACTTTCATAAAGATTTTATGATCAAGGTTTTGCCCAGTTACCTTTCAATTTCCTCCCCCCCAGTTTTATTGAGACAAAGTCCTATATCTCAAAAATATTATGCCTAAAGAGGTGGGTTAGAAAATTCCTAGTGTTTATTTTGAATTTGAATTTTTATGACCTGTAGACATCGCTTATTATTGAACTGTTCTATATTTTACACATCAGACTGATTCCTGGATAAGGACTAAATGAATGAAATCCAGTTGTTTTAATGTGTTTGGGCTGCTACAACAAAATATTATAAACTGGGTGGCTTCCAGGCAACTGATGTATATTCCTCATTGTTCTGGAGGCTGGGACATCCAAGAACAAGGTGCCAGCAGATTTCATGTCTAGTGAGTGCACTTCCTTCTTCACAGATGGCCATCTTTTTGCTATATCTTCATATGGTGGAAGGGATAACAAGGAAATTATCTGGGTCTCTTTCAAAAGGGCCTTAATTCCATCCATGAGGACTAATCACTAGTGATTAGATCATGATTAACCTCATGATCTAATCAATTCCCAAGGGCCATGCCTCCCATACCATCACATTGGGTGTTGGGATTTAACATATGAATTTTGGGTCAGCACAAGCCTTGAGTTCTATAGCACCAGTCAATCAGAACAAAGAAAAGTGACTATGCTCAGACAGAAAGTTGGCTTTAACTCTGTAGGAGAGTTGGGGCAGGAATAACATCAAAGGATTTTCTTGTCTTTCAATTTAGTTCAGCCCCTTCCTGTCCAAGCTTCAGTGGTGTACCAGCACTAACTCTCATGAGTCATATTGACTCTTGTGTCAATACGACTGGCAAGAGCCAACTGTGCGTTTATCTTCTCGGTGCTGCATTCAGTAATGTTATGTAGTAGCTTGAAATCATCCATGATGGGAGTATTTGTGCCAAGCAAAAGAGCAAACACTGTAAACCATGTTGTTTTTCCAGACAGTTAGTTGCTAAGCATTTATTAGCATACCACTTCCAAGCTACACTTCCTTTCATTGAACAGCAGAAACCATGGGTTCTTTGCCCTTTCAATACAAGCCATTGTTATTCCCAGAGCCAGATTCAGTGATGTTCGGTATGTAGGTTCATCTTACAAGAATTAAACAGCAGATCACCATTCACAATGTATGTTTCCAAACATATTCTAATGTCCCATCTAACCATCTAGAAGAACATCTTGGTAAGCATATACTTCCTTTTTATTTTATTTTATTTTTCTCTAATACTTTCCTCCCAGAAGAGTCAGACTTTTCCAAGGCTCCACTTCTTTCTTCAACAGTAAAACCATGGGATACCATCGTGGCTTGACAATTATACAGAGGGGAGAATTGGAAGAATTATGGAACTTTATGCTCCAAGATTCAAGTCTACTGTAATATAAACAAAGTTTTAAACTCTAATTTATGCAACTGATGTATTGACTTAAGAATCCTTCTTTCAAATGATTTGGAAGCTATCAAATGTATGATAAACACTTTTTTGTATGTTTGTTTAAAAGAGGACAGGTGAGTTCCACATAGGAAAGTCATAAATACAGCATTTTACACACTCACACACATACACACATGCACACACACACATTTTTAAGGTAGAGTGTTATATGGCATTCATGCTTGATGTAGCCACATAGACTTCTTCCACTGGCAAGATAATTGGAGATTAAGTGCGTCTATATATCTGTTATGTTTTTGTGTGACTATATGTGTGCATGTGTAGAATATACAGTTTTGTTTCTGTTATTGTGTTTTTTACCTAAATGATTTCAATCAGAGCTGAATTTCCCACATGTTTTTGATCATGGTGAAAGAGAGTAAGTGAAATAGTATTCTATTTTTTCTGCCTGACTACTCTATTTTAAGTGCTGGCAATGTTGCAGCTTCCTTTTTTCCCCATAGGTCTATGTAAGAAAAAGAAGAAATTACCTGTTGGCTGATACGGAGGCAGGAATTGACTTATGAATAGAAACAGACAAGTTCAGATACCCACATTGTTGTGAGGCTACAATAAAAAGGCCACTAATGATCAGGAATTGCCACAAGCTGAACAAACATAACTTCAAAGGATGCTTTAAGGGCTAAATTAAATAAAAATCCAGTGAAGGATACCAGAGTACCAGTGTCTGAATCAAAATGAACCCATCATATTCTCTGCCAAGGGCATTACTTCTGTTTCTGACACTTTGGGTTTTTAGAGGTAGAATCTTTACAGTTTTGGGAAAGTTCACATTTGAATGCACCATTTTTATGGTTTGCACTCTTTCTTCAAAGAAAGGAAGTGATGCTCCTTACGCTGACAAAGATTTGGTAATTGCCATCTTTGGTGTGGTTGTCAGGCAGCAATATCATCCTTGATTGTGACAACTGTAACAATGATTTTATGTTGGAGGCATTCTGCCTGCATCAGGCCAAATTTTATTAGCAGATAGACTATCTGGAAAGATTAAAAACCTGTAGAGGAGGAGAATGGGCATTAATGCTTACTCTATAAACTTTGAATAAGTAGGTGGTATTTTTGTGTTTCTCAGTTTAGAAAAAAGATGCAAAAATAAATTTCCTAATAGCGTAAATAATCCAAAAAAATCTTCCTTTTTAAAGAAGGGAAGGAGGGAGAGAGAGAATGGGAAAGGAAAATTAACACTTGAATCCATCTTCCAACTGGCTATTCCCTCCTGACCTTCTATTTTCTGTGAAAGGACTTCCTTGATATCCACTTTCCCTCATTCTCCACATCAGGAGCCAAGTGCTGCTGCTTATACTTCAAACGATATTAGCATGATATGAATAATTTTAATTACACCCTAATTAGGCAGTAAGCTTCTTCAGAGGCAAGAATATCTCGTATGGAAATTTTCTTAACTAAACTGTATAACTTGTTCTAAACCTAGTGTCAGTTTATGAGTGCTAACTCCCCTGTACTATTCTCTTTTCCCCATGCCCATCATCCTTCCAAAATGCCAAGATCAGATTAATAATCCTGGAACAGGTTTGGCTGTATGTCACTTACCTTCTCAAAATTCTCAGTATTCTCACATTAACCCTAGACGTGATTATTAACATTTGGGGCGTCTGGTCACTTTGAAAATATGAGCAAAACCATGAATTCTCTCACTAGGAAAAAAGTCATCAATTCAACATCATGACCACCACCAGTGATGCCGTCTTCACTGGTGGTGGTAGCATCATCATGACTACTATGAACATCATTAGTAACAGGGGACTATTATGTACCATAGCTGTTGACACATTTTACACTATAGAAACTTAATCAGGTTAACACCCTCCATTTTACAAATAGAAAAACAAAGCTCCTCAAAGAAAATATAGACATATAAGGTAATCAGAATTTTAACCCATCAGTCTGGGAGCTAATATTCTTAATCAGTATATCCAATATAAAACACATCCATAGACTTGACATACAATACAAATCTTTAGTGAACACTAGTATGTTAAATCACATATTTAAGGTTTAAATTTGTCAATTATTCAATGATTGTTTCTCAGTCCCATACCTACCTTTCTATACTCTGATCTGAACTGCTGAGACTGTGGTTTGAAAAGCTCACTTCCCAGACTCTTTTAACCCCTCATTTCTTATTAAATTCTGCCAATGCAAAGCATTGGTAGGAGATTAGAAGGCAAGAGGAAGGGAAAGGCTTCTGCTCCTGTCTCCTAAACAGTCTTACCCTAGTACAGCAGGAAGGGCAAGGTGACACTGAGCTTGTCAGCAACATTTCAGTAATTCTTATTTATTTATTTATTTATTTATTTCTGTGGTACGCGGGCCTCTCACTGTTGTGGCCTCTCCCGTTGCGGAGCACAGGCTTCGGACGCGCAGGCTCAGCGGCCATGGCTCACGGGCCCAGCCGCTCCGCGGCATGTGGGATCTTCCTGGACCGGGGCACGAACCCAGGTCCCCTGCATCGGCAGGCGGACTCTCAACCACTGCGCCACCAGGGAAGCCCCATTTCAGTAATTCTTGCACCTCCAAAAATGTAAACTTGTAGGCAACAGCCCAGTGACTGTATCACTTGATCTAAGAGTGCCACACAGAGAAATTATTTTTCTCCTCTTCTCTCCTCCTCATTTTGTACCTTCCAACATATTTGCAAGCAAGGGTTGATGTAAAGGATCATCTCTTTATACTACCCAATATGAATATATTCTTCTGATTAGATCCATACTGAAGCAGGAATGGGCCCAGATAACTGACTCTCAAATACTGGAAAATGGGATTAGTTATCTCATCTCATTGGATTTATAAGTAGAGGTGACTTCACTGACAATGGTAAATAGTTTTTTTTATAATTCAAGGAAAGTAGTGGTTTTCCAAATACTTAAGTTATTATCAGTGGTGACTTGGAATAGAGCATATTTTAAAGGTAAGAGAGTAGATCTTAAGTGTTCCCACCACACCAAAAAGAAAAAAAAAAGGTAATTATATGAGGTGATGGATATGTGAATTAACTTGATTGTGGTAATCACTTCACAATGTACATGTATATCAAACCATCACATTGTGTACCTTAAGTATATTTACTTTATTTATTAATTATATCTCAATAAAGCTAGAAAAAATTAATTAAAAAAACAAATAAAAGAAAAGTAAGGCTTTGGGAGAATAAGTGTTAATGCACTTGACCATTATGGTAGTAATGATTACAATAAAGTCCATGTGACTTATGTTATTTCTTACCACATTATAGAGATTACAGAAAGAAATGACAGGCTTAGGGTCCTAAATTCTGAACTCAAGACACAGAACTAGATATATTCTATGGTGTTCCCAAAGCAATATATTTTTTTATAGATGGGATTGATATAATTGCAAATAAGAACAAAAATTCAATGTAGGTTGAATTGACATCTTTACCAAGCTTCTCATGTTTAGTGCAGTGTATTGGATGACCAGAAATGGGACCCGACACTTGGTGTAGAGATGTTTAGTTGTACCTAGATAAACTTGACAGCCTTGAAACCCTGAATTCCCTTGAGCCTCTCTTTCCAGAGGAATTCATCTCTCCTCTTCTTTCTGATGAAACTAGTCTTCCCTCTTTAAAGACATGTAATCACCTCACTTGAGGCAACAGTCTCTGAAAGGGATACTGAATCTTTTCACAACTACTCTTTATAGTACTTAAACTGAATGCTAGAGTCAGAGCCCATTGTGCTTCAAGGGGAAAAAGGGGAAAATCTGACCTGGAGAAGATGGTTTATACTTAAAGAATTACAGGGTTTTACTAAGTTGTATGAAGAAAAATGTGTGGTATATGTGTGGAAATTAATTCTAAGAAGAGGAAAGAAATAATGTTAGATTTGAGCTATGATGTTGACAGAGATACATATACTTACTGGAGGTTGTGGGTTCACTATATTATACTGAAGAACTGGAAATAGTTCTAACAGTTTTCTTGATTGGTTGAAAAAAGCCTAAAATCAATGGTGATTTGTTGTCTGTGAAATTTAGATGCTTGAACTTCCCTGATAGAAGGAAGAAATCCCCAAATGTTAGGAGACAGAAATATTGGAGTTGATCTTTCATGGAGCAACCTCCACCCTGTCTCCCCTCATTCTCTAGTATGTCTCCCAATAGGTCAAAAGGATATTCATTTCACTAAGTCAGCCAAAAATGCATTAATGAGTGAACTATACCAGCATCCTTGTGAAGGTTAGTATTGGCTTTCCTCCATATGATGGGATGATGGTTGGGGATGGTAATGTTGAAATAGGCTTCCTGATTTCGTTGGGAATAATAGAATCCTATACTGGCAAAGATTCTGGCTCCCAGCTTAATTGTCAGACAGAGGGTGTCAGACAAAGTTTTATTGGAACACAGTTGTGCTTATTTGTTTATGTATTGTCTAGGGCTGCTTTTACACCACAACAGCAGGGTTGAATAGTGACAGAGTTCATATGGCCAACAAAGCTGAAAATATTTACTACCTGGCCGTTACAGAAAAAGTTTGCCAATTCCTACTTTAAATCATATAAATTGCGTTCACATATTTTTGCCCCATATGAGGTATTAAAATCCTTACATTGCCCTTTGAGGTAATTATAGAATATAACTTTTTGCAGAAGCTTATTCTGAAAATTATTGCTGGAACACATGAGATTCTAAATAAATATTTCAGGAAGAACAAAAGTTTCTAGGTACTATTAATAAATTGAGAGAAAATATATTCTGGTCTGATATGAATGATGGATTCAGGCTAAAAGGCTAATAACATTCTGTTAAATCTTATTTTCATGTCTTGAGAATAAATGTTAATATGGTGATAGATAATCTTTCCCACCCACTCTTATGTACATTCATGTCGGGGAATTTGCCTGTTTTTCCCACATACACATAATTCCTTCTTGGCCTCACACAACATGGCAAGTACCAGCCCAGTCAGTTTCTGTCCCTCCACTCAACACAAAAACATGAAGGCACAACTAAATTCAGATGCATTTTATTTTCAGTAGCTGTTTTCCTCCTTTTTGTTCATTTGTGGGATAAAGCTGGCCCTCCTTTGCATCTTCTCAATACATCATCAATATTGAATTGATTTATGACCCAGGTGCTCTCAAATATTTTTAAACATCTTTATTAAGGTAAAATTGACATATAAAATGCTGTACATATTTAATGTATAAAACTTGAGTTTAGGGAATAAGTATATACCTGTGAAACCATTACTACCATCAAGGCCATAAACATATCTATCATCTTTCAAAGTTTCCCCTCATCCCCTTTATTATAATTATTTTGTGTGGTAGGGACACAACATAAGCACTACCATCTTAGCAAATTGTATGTATATAATGCAGTATTGTTAGCTATAGGCACTATGCTGTACACTAGGTCTTCAGAACTTACTGATCTTACTTAACTGAAACTTTTACCATTTAACCATCTCCTTCCTATTTCCACCTTCCCCTAGCCTCTGGCAATCACCATTCTACTCTCTGCTTCTATGAGGTTGACTATTTTAGATTCTACATATAAGCAAGATCATACAGTATTTGACTTTCTGTGTCTGGTTTATTTCACTTAGCCTCATGTTTTCCAGGTCCACACATTTTCCCAAAATCTATTACATAAACATACATTTTAGTGTTCCTTTTTACAAGTACTCCAGATAATTAGTTTTTCAGGATTCTTGTCTTTTCCAATGCAATCCCATCTCCTGGCATTCCCAGGATGATTGCTACTCAAAAGAGGAGGCATCCCAATTAAAAAATAGGCAGAAGACCTAAATAGACATTTCTCCAAAGAAGACATACAGATGGCCAACAAACACATGAAAAGATGCTCAACATCACTAATTATTAGAGAAATGAAAATTTAAAGTAAAATGAGGTATCACCTCACACTGGTCAGAATGGCCATCATCAAAAACTCTACAAACAATAAATGCTAGAGAGGGTGTGGAGAAAAGGGAACCCTCCTGCACTGTTGGTAAGAATGTAAATTGATAAGCCACTATGGAAAACAGTATGGAAGTTCCTTAAAAAACTAAAAATAAAACTACCATATGACCCAACAATCCCACTACTGGGCATATACCCAGAGAAACCATAATTCAAAAAAGACACATGCACCCTAATGTTCATAGCAGCATTATTTACAATAGCTAGGACATGGAAGCAACCTAAATGTCCATCAACAGAGGAATGGATAAAGAAGATGTGGTACATATGTACAATGGAATATTAGCCATAAAAAGGAATGATATTGGGTCATTTGTAGAGACATGGATGGACCTAGAGAGTGTCATACAGAGTGAAGTAAGTCAGAAAGAGAAAAGCAAACATCGTATAATAACACATATATGTGGAATCTAGAAAAATGGTATAGATGATCTTATTTGCAAAACAGAGATAGAGACACAGAGGTAGAGAAAAAATGTATGGATACCAAGGGGGAAAGGGGTGGGGTAGGAGGAATTGGGAGACTGGAATTGACACATATACATTATTGATACTTTGTATAAAATAGACAACTTATGGGAACATACTGTACAGCACAGGGAACTCTACCTAATGCACTGTGGTGACCCAAATGGGAAGGAAGTCCAAAAGGGTGGGGATATCTGTACATGTATGGCTGATTCATTTTGTTGTGCAATGGAAGCTAACACAACATTGTAAAGCAATGATACTCCAATAAAAAATAATAAAAAAAGAAAGAAGATGCATGGTCTGCCACACATTTTTGATAAGACTCTTGCTTAGGCACTTGGAAAACAAGCTTATTAAAATGTAAACGATATCATATATTTCCTATGAGCTCATTAATGTGCATAAATGTAAAGAAAAATGCATTACTCATTACCTCACACTAGCAGGTACCTCTGTGGAGGAAAGGCACAGACATGGACCAGGTCAGAAATAAAAGGGATGACAGCTTAAGCTTAACTGTAAAGATCTGAATATGTTTTCTTTTGTATGTGTTTTGCGGTACGCGGGCCTCTCACTGTTGTGACCTCTCCCGTTGCGGAGCAAAGGCTCTGGACGCACAGGCTCAGCGGCCATGTCTCACGGGCCCAGCTGCTCTGCGGCATGTGGGATCTTCCCGGACCGGGGCACGAACCCGTGTCCCCTGCATCGGCAGGCGGACTCTCAACCACTGCGCCACCAGGGAAGCCCCTGAATATGTTATTAAAGGAAGAATTTATACATGACTTATGTAATTGACAATCCTTTAACCGCCTCCTCCAATTAATTCTAATTAACACTAAGCAACATGTGATAAAGTTTTAATCAGGTACATTGGAATTTAGACAAAGTTACCATTCCTGGACCACCAAATCTCAAACTATGGGTTGCCTTTTACCCCACTCTCTATGGCAGACAAAAATGTGAATGTGGGCAGGAAGGGCCTCCATCTCTGAACTGTATCATGTGATCCTGAGCTACTTATTCTTTCTTACACTTGAAGTCTCAAATTAGGTCATTAAACAAGATCCACAGCTGATTCTGCCACTTCATCCGTGTTCTTGGCCAGATGCTCAGCTTCCAGGATTTCATCCATTCATGAACTCATAAATTTTAGTTATTTGGAAAAAAAAAAAAAACGAAGATAAATCAAACATATTTCTCTGATTACATTTCTCCGATGACAAGCTTTTACCTATCTGTGATTCTACGTCCTTGCAGGTTTTTTCTTTCCTCATGAGAATTCAGATCCCTCTGTATGACATTCCCTCTGAAATACCACCATGCCCACTCCTATGACAGAGCCTCCAGAGCAGACACCTTTGGACCCCAAGCATATGCCTTCAGCCTTTTTGTCTGATTTAATCCATGGCTGTTCAGACTAACTTACTGCTGACAAAGCCCATCTTGAGTGTGTGCCATGCACCTATCTTCTTTCTCTCTAAGATCTTCCCCAATTCTTCTGAAACCCTTCTAGATTAACATAAAAGCTCAGCCCAGAAGTGTGGGACAGTTATTGTACCTGGATATTGTTCCAGCCTGCTGTCCTTCTGGTGCACAATTCTAAGAAGGATACTGAGGGGTTTTTTTCTCTCATAATGGAGTTGAACACTGTCGACATTATATTACCTAAAGAAATAAAAGGAGGTGATGGAGTGGGGAATACCAACATCTTTGATTATCTCAGTGATAGCTATACTCTGTAGGCCAGCTTTGATAGTAGGAAATGCTTCTATGTATCAGTGGGGATGATAGCTTTCCAGAATGGCACAAGCCAGGTGGGAGCACGTAATCACCAGAGATAAGATGAATACAGTTACGGTAATGAGCAACTAGGATGGTAAATAGGGAGCCCCAATTACAGGGATCTGAGGCAATGCCTAACAAATAATGTGTTACTAGAGACAAGATAGATGAGTAGGAAACAAAGATATCGTTTGACTTACATACTCAACAATATTAAGAATAGGTGAACCGGAGATTAATGGAAAAACATAAGCCTTCATACATTTTATAAATAGAGTCAGTTTTTAGTCCCAGGAACAGGATCCACTTAAGGAGAAACCGTAATGGAGGTATACACTAGCAAGCAGAAATATATGAGCTATTGAACTGAAACAGATACCCAGGGACTCATATCCCATCATGCTCCCATCCCCATTCCCATCCTGGCTATGGTGGAGACTTACGAAGGCAGGAGAAGACAAGGAGTTCTAGCTCAAGTTTTACAGTATATCCAGTGGGCATATAGAACACCATAGTTTTTCCCCTGGTCCTTTAGTGCACAATCGGGATGCATATTTTTAGTAGCTGGTAGAAGCCATGATCACATTGGTTCTCTAACCTGTGGGGTAGAGGTCAGTAAGGTAGAAATGACGAAGTGAAATCCCTGAAACTGCTCCTCAGTCCATGATAGTAAGTCAGAAGCAATATCACAACCCAAGTGGAATTATTATACTTAGATTAACCCTCCAAGACTTAAAAGATATAGAGGAAGTCATTGAATGGAGATATCTTATCTCTGCTCTGTTAATTATTATGTTCCCTGAAAAAGCCCAAGTTGGATGTTCCAGCTTTATTGAATAAGATTACCAGAATCTCTGACACATGATCTGAACATAAAATTATTTTCAAACTCAATTAATAAAGAGAATAAAGGGCAAGTTGCATTTATGTTTGGATAATGGCAGTATATATTTACTCATATTAAGATTATAATTAATGTCTTAATCTCTGAGAAAATATAGCCTAGAGTGACATTAATTATTTGACATCTACAGAACATAATCCTTAATCATACCATGACCTGGTAAATACAAAATGACAGCTACTTATGATGCCCTAATAAAACTTGAGTGTCAGAAATTGTGAGATTAAACCCTACAAATATTCATAAGAGAGCCTTATTGGTGAAGGGTTTAGAAGTTCAGTGGCCTGAGCATGCCAGAACATCCCCTCTTAGGGTAACCCTTGACACTAAGAAAGATGCAGTGCTCCGTAGGCATCTTGAAATTTTGAAGGCAGCATGTACTCCATTTAGGAATAATGTGCAGACCTATTTGACTGGTGACTCAGGAGACTCCCAGTTTCAAGCAGGATCCAAGAGAAGGCTCTACAACCAGTCAAGTCTGTGGTAAAAATTTCTCTGCCATTATCAAGTGTCATAGTAATAGAGACTCTATAGCAGATATGGATGATTGGTGGAGTAATTGGCAAGTCCAAATTGGAGAGTTTCAGTAGAGACCCCTAATGTTCTAGAGCAACATCATGCCTTCTGTATCAAAAAACAACTTTCCATTTCAAAAGTTGTTCCTAGTAAGTTACTGGGCACCAGTAGGTACCAAAGGATTTACCAGAACTGCTAATCACAAACTGGGTAGGTCTTGTGCACTAAATCTTAGCATCAGCAGGATGCAGCAGCAATCCAGTGTACAATGAAAATGATTCAAGTGGGCTTAGGAATGGTAGAACTAGAGAATACAAGCAAGGCACCATGCCCACAGCACTTACCTCTGCTCTACCTCACCTCTTCCTCAACTCATACCATTGGCCTCATGGAGAAATTCATCATGGAGGAGGAAATACATTTGTACCTGGTTTACAAATTGATTTGTTTGATGCCTTGGTGTGAGCAAAAAATTACTGAGGCCATAGTACAGCCCAGTTTTGAATTTGTATTTCTCATCCCCCTGAGCTTAGGCTCTGCTGGATTCAAAGTTCTAATTCCCATGAGAGCAAGTTTTTACCAGTGGCACAGGAATGTTTCCACTGAGCCAGTAGCTACAATTCCCATGTAATCACTTTGGGATCTTTATCCTGGTTGAACAGAAGGCAAAGAAAGAGGTTCTCAACTAATCTGATTATCTTTGGGAGCTAAAATTCCTGCTACATACTGGGAATACGGAGACATATACATAAACTCAAGAAATTCGAAAAGAGGGAACACTCTTGCACTGCTGGTGGAATGTGAATTGGTACAGCCACTATGGAGAACAGTATGGAGGTTCCTTAAAAAACTAAAAATAGAACTACCATATGACCCAGCAATCCCACTACTGGGCATATACCCTGAGAAAACCGTAATTCAGAAAGAGTCATGTACCAAAATGTTCATTGCAGCTCTATTTACAATAACCAGGAGATGGAAACAACCTAAGTGTCCATCATTGGATGAATGGATAAAAAAGATGTGGCACATATATACAATGGAATACTACTCAGCCATAAAAGGAAACAAAATTGAGCTATTTGTAGTGAGGTGGATTGACCTAGAGTCTGTCATACAGAGTGAAGTAAGTCAGAAAGAGAAAAACAAATACCGTATGCTAACACATATATATGGAATCTAAGAAAAAAAAATGTCATGAAGAACCTAGGGGTAAGACAGGAATAAAGGCACAGACCTACTAGAGAATGGACTTGAGGATATGGGGAGGGGGAAGGTAAGCTGTGACAAAGTGAGAGAGTGGCATGGACATATATACACTACCAAACATAAAATAGATAGCTAGTGGGAAGCAGCCACATAGCACAGGGAGGTCAACTCGGTGCTTTGTGACCACCTAGAGGGGTGGGATAGGGAGGGTGGGAGGGAGATGCAAGAGGGAGGAGATATGGGGGTATATGTGTATGTCTAGCTGATTCACTTTGTTATAAAGCAGAAACTAACACAACATTGTAAAGCAATTATACTGCAATAAAGAGGTGAAAAAAAAAGAAAAAGAAATTTGTTTTGGTATCTGTTGGTTCATCCATGCCTGGAGATGATATGAATGGGCAATTGCAGCAACCATGACTTATAAAGGCTGTCAGGGTCCAGCCCCTTCAGGTTTGAAGATCTGTGCCATACACTGGAATTGTAAGAGATGGTGAATGTCAATTATAAACTTGAGAACAGTTGTGGGAACTGAGATTGTAGCTCATGGTTATGTTAAATCTTTCATAGATATTTTGGCTATCATCTCAAAGAGTTGGTGATGGGAGCTACTTAAGAATCATAACTTTAAGCAGTACAAGATTTGGACTGTGGTAAAATCTCTAGTGTTCATATTCACATCTTCTTGGCAATTCTGTTTTTTCCACAACTCTGGAGCTCTTTATGAGTTCATAGTCCCTTTATGCTGATAGAGTCCTGCTTCAAGCACACACAGCTTTCCCTTGACCCATGGAAGATCAATAGGTTCAAGTAAGAATGCTGTGCAGAACGTATCAGCAGAACTGAGCCTCTCTACCCACATGAGTGACAATGAGAAAGCACTTTATGTTGGATTTTTCTCCTTCTCTGATCCTATTATAGTATTTCTGCTTCCTCAATACTAATTCTTGGGATTAACACCCAAATAAATTTCTGTTTTCAGGGTACTGCAAACTAAGACAGTCTCTGATCCAGAACTTTCAGTCTGTTATTTCATGCTACATATGCTCAGTGCAATTACACTTCTCAACCTCATTCTGTTTAGAAGTCAGACCATCTCTAGATCTTCAAATAATTAACTGGATACCTTGTTGAAAATTTTGATTTAGGGTTGATTTGGTAAAATATTTTGTGTGTGCATTCTAGCTCCTGCCTGATCTTTACCCCTGGCTCTGAATGTAATTCAATTTAGACAATAAAGACAATAAATTCTGTTTAGGTCTTCCATAATATTCTCATTCACCAGAAAAGAACTATAGGTAATTACCCTGAAATGACTTTCACTTCCTAATCCTTCCCCAAATTTATGAGGTTTTACTCAGGCTGGTATTGCTTTGAAATGCACCCTTCCATAAGTACCAGCATAAACAGTTTTGCTTTTTACCTCAGTGAAAAATTGTGAACAATTTTTAAAATACAGATTTAAACCTTCTAGTGTTCTGCATATTACTGACCTAATTTGATAGGCATGAATCCAAACCAGAGATCAGAAATGGCTCTTATGAGAGAGGGTATAAGAACTCAAATATTTGACATTGCTAAGAGTATCAGAAGCCCTAGTACTACTTTTTTAAAAAATTTTAGTAAAATACAATATAGCATAAATTTTATTTTCTTAATTTTTAAATATAAAGTTCATGTAACAAGTACATTTACATTGTTGTGCAACCATCACCATCATCCTTCTCCAGAATTCTTTTCATTTTGTTAAACTGAAATTCTATATTCACTAAACAATAACTTCCCACTCCACCACTTCTCAAACCCCTGGCAACCACCATTCTCCTTCCCATCTCTTTAAAGTTGACTACACTGTCCGTATACCTCATATCAGTGGAATTATATAGTACTTGTCTTGTGTAACTGGCTTATTTCGCTTAGCATAATATGTTCAAGGTTCATCCATCTTGTAACATGTGAAAGAATTTCATTTCTTTTTAAGGCAGAATAATATTCCATTGTATGGATATGCCACATTTTGTTTATTCATCTGTCAGTGGACACTTAGATTATTTCAAATTTTGGGCTATTGCGGGTAATGCATGATGAACATGGGAGTACAGATACCTCTTTGAGACCTTGCCTTCAGTTATTTTGGGTGTATACTCAGAAGTGGAATTGCTGGATCATATGGTAATTTTGTGTTTCAGATTTTGAGGAACCATCATACGGTTTTGCATAGTAGCTGCAACATTTTACATTGCCACCGGCAAAACACAAGGTTTCCAATTTTTCCACATCCTTACCAACACTTGTTTTTTTTGTTTTTTTTCTTTTTTTTTTTTTTTGATAGTAGCCATCTTAAAAAAATGTGACATGATATCTCACTGTGGTTTTGATTTGCATTTCCCCATATGAACATCTTTTCATGTGCTTATTGGCCATTGTATATCTTCTTTGGAGAAATGTCTAAGTGTTTTGCCCATTTTAAAAATCAGATTGATTGATTTTTTAGTGTTGAGTTGTAGGAGTTTTAATATATCATGGATATAGACCATTTATCATGTACAAAATTTGCAAATATTTTCTCCCATTCTGTGGGTTGCCTTTTTATCACTCTTCCGATTGTGTCTTTTGATGCACGCAGATAAATTATTTCTGAAGTTCAATTTATCTGCTTTTTTGTTGTTGCCTGTGCTCTTGGTGTCATATCCAAGAAGTCCTTGTAAAATCTGATATTCTGAAGATTTTCCCGTATCTAGTAAGATGTTTACAGTTTAGCTTTTATGTTAAGGTCTTTGATCCATTTTCAGTTAATTATTGTATATGGTGTAATATAAGAGTCCCAACTATTTATTTTGCATGTGGATATTCATTTCTCCCAGGATTGTTTGTTGAAAAAAAATTGTTCTCTCCCATTTAATTGTTTTGGCACCCTGGTTGAAAATCATTTAACTTTATGTGTGAGGGTTTTTGTTTTAGTTTTTTTTTCTGAACTATCTACTCTGTTCCACTGTATATATGTCTGTCTTTAGGGCAACACCACAATGTTTTGATTACTGTAGCTTTGTAATAAATTTTGAAATCAGGGATTGTGATGCCTCCAACTGTGTTCTTTTCAAGATTGTTTTGGCTACTCGAGGGTCCTTTGAGATTCTATGTGAATTTGAAGGTGGATTTTTCTATTCCTGCAAATAAGCTATTGAGATTTTGACAGGATTTGCTTTGAATCTGTAGATAGGTAGTATCAACACCTTAACAATATTAATTCCTCTAATCTATGAACACTGGATTATTTTCCATTTATTTATGTCTTCAATTTCTTTCAGTGTTTTGTAGTTTTCAGTGTACATGTGTTTTGTTTCCTTGGTTAAGTTTATTCCTGTTTTTTTTTCATGCTACTGTAAATGGGATTGTTTCTTAATTTTCTTTTTGATTGTTCATTGCTAGCATGTAGAAAAGCAGCAAACTTTTATATGTTGATTTTGTATCTAGCAAATTGGCTGAATTTATGTACTAGTTTTAAATGTTAAGGGGGAATCTTTAGGATTTTCTGCATATAAGAATCAACACTGTGAAAATGACTATACTATACAAAGCAATCTACAGATTTCAATGCAATCCCTATCAAACTACCACTGGCATTTTTCACAGAACTAGAACAAAAAAGTTCACAGTTTGTGTGGGAACACAAGAGACTCCGAATAGCCAAAGCAATCTTGAGAAAGAAAAACGGAGCTGGAGGAATCAGGCTCCCTGACTTCAGACTATACTACAAAGCTACAGTAATCAAGACAGTATGGTACTGGCATGGAAACAGAAATATAGATCAATGGAACAGGATAGAAACCTCAGAGATAAACCCACACACATATGGTCACCTTATCTTTGATAAAAGAGGCAAGAATATACAGTGGAGAAAAGACAGCCTCTTCAATAAATTGTGCTGGGAAAACTGGACAGCTACATGTAAAAGAATGAAATTAGAACACTCCCTAACACCATACACAAATATAAACTTAAAATGGATTAAACACCTAAATGTAAGGCCAGACACTATCAAATTCTTAGAGGAAAACATAGGCAGAACATTCTATGACATAAATCACAACAAAATCCTTTTTGATCCACCTCCTAGAGAAATGGAAATAAAAACAAAAATAAACAAATGGGACCTAATGAAACTTAAAATCTTTTGCACAGCAAAGGAAACCATAAACAAGATGAAAAGAAAACCCTCAGAATGGGAGAAAATATTTGCAAATGAAGCAACTGACAAAGGATTAATCTCCAAAATTTACAACCAACTCATGCAGCTCAGTATCAAAAAGCAAACAACCCAATCCAAAAATGAGCAGAAGACCTAAATAGACATTTCTCCAAAGAAGATATACAGATTGCCAACAAACACATGAAAGAATGCTCAACATCATTAATCATTAGAGAAATACAAGCCCAAACTACAAAGAGATATCACCTTACACTGGTCAGAATGGCCATCACCAAAAATCTACAAACAATAAATGCTGGAGAGGGTGTGGAGAAAGGGGAACCCTCTTGCACTGTTAGTGGGAATGTGACTTGTTATAGCCACTATGGAGAACAGTATGGAGGTTCCTTAAAAAACTAAAAATAGAACTACCATATGACCCAGCAATCCCACTACTGGGTATATACCTTGAGAAAACCATAATTCAAAAAGAGTCATGTACCATAATGTTCATTGCAGCTCTATTTACAATAGCCAGAACATGGAAGCAACCTAAGTGTCCATCAACAGATGAATGGATAAAGAAGATGTGGCACATATATACAATTAAATATTACTCAGCCATAAAAATAAATGAAATTCAGTTATTTGTAGTGAGGTGGATGGACCTAGAGTCTGCTATACAGTGTGAAGTAAGTCAGAAAGAGAAAAACAAATACTGTATGCTAACACATATATATGGAATCTAAAAAAAAAAAATGGTCATGAAGAAAGTAGGGGAAATACAGGAATAAAGACACAGACCTATTAGAGAATGGGCTTGAGGATATGGGGAGGGAGAAGGGTAAGCTGGAACAAAGTGAGAGAGTGGCATGGACATTTATACAGTACCAAACGTAAAATAGATAGCTAGTGGGAAGCAGCTGCGTAGCACAGGGAGATCAGCTCTGTGCTTTGTAACTGCCTGGAGCAGTGTGATAGGGAGAGTGGGAGGGAGGGAGACACAAGAGGGAAGAGATATGGGAACATATGTATATGTATATCTGATTCACTTTATTATAAAGCAGAAACTAACACACCATTGTAAAGGAATTATACTCCAATAAAGATGTTTAAAAAAATATTTCAGGAGAAGGCGGAAGATGGCGGAAGAGTAAGACGCGGAGATCACCTTCCTCCCCACAGATACACCAGAAATACATCTACACGTGGAACAACTCCTACAGAACACCTACTGAAGGCTGGCAGAAGACCTCAGACCTCCCAAAAGACAACGAATCATCCCAAATTGAGGAGGTGGTCTCTGACAGCAAGATTTAGGATTTTTCCCCATTTACCTCTTTTAGTGAGGGTGTATGTGTACGCTTCTGTGTAAGATTTTGTCGGTATAGCTTTGCTTCCAACATTTGTCCTAAGGTTCTTTCCGTCCCTTTTTTTTTTTTTTTCTAAATAAGAAGTTTTTAATTCAATAACTTTATTATACTTTATTTTATTTTTACTGTATCTTCTTTCTTTCTGTCTTTTTTCCTTCTTTCCCTCCTTCCTTCCTTCCTCCCTCCCTCCCTCCCTCCTTTCTTTCCTTCTTGCCTTCTTTCTTTCTTTGCTTCTTTCTTTCTTTCTTCCTTCCTTCCTACCCTCCTTTCCTTCTTTCTTTCCTCATACTTCTACTAATTCCCTCTACTTTTTCTCCCTTTTATCCTGAGCCTGTGGATGAAAAGCTATTGGTGCTTCAGCCAGGAGGCAGGGCTCTGCCTCTGAGGTAGGACAGCCAACTTCAGGACACTGATCAACAAGAGACCTCCCAGCTCCACATAATATCAAACGGCGAAAATCTCCCAGAGACCTCCATCTTAACACCAGCACCCAGCTTCACTCAACGACCAGCAAGCCACAGTGCTGGAAAACCTATGCCAAACAACTAGCAAAACAGGAACACAACCCCACCCATTAGCAGAGAGGTTGCCTAAAATCATAATAAGGCCACAGACACCCCCAAACACACCACCAGACGTGAACCTGCCCACTAGAGAGACAAGATCCAGCCTCATCCACCACAACACAGGCACTAGCCCCCTCCACCAGGAAGCCTACACAACCCACTGAACCAACCTTAGCCACTGGAGACAGACATCAAAAACAGGAGGAACTATGAACCTGCAGCCTGCAAAAAGGAGACCCCAAACACAGTAAGATAAGCAAAATGAGAAGACAGAAAAACACACAGCAGATAAAGGAGCAAGATAAAAATGCACCAGACCTAACAAATGAAGAGGAAATAGGCAGTCTACCTGAAAGAGAATTCAGAATAATGATAGTAAGGTTGATCCGAAATCTTGGAGATAGAATGGACAATAGATTGGACAAAATGCAAGAATCAGTTAACAAGGACCTAGAAGAACTAAAGATGAAACAAGCAACGATGAACAACACAATAAATGAAATTAAAAGTACTCTAGATGGGATCAATAGCAGAATAACTGAGGCAGAAGAACGGATAAGTGACCTGGAAGATAAAATAGTGGAAATAACTACTGCAGAGCAGAATAAAGAAAAAAGAATGAAAAGAACTGAGGACAGTCTCAGAGACCTCTGGGACAACATTAAACGCACCAACATTCGAATTATAGGGGTTCCAGAAGAAGAAGAGAAAAAGAAAGGGACTGAGAAAATATTTGAAGAGATTATAGTTGAAAACTTCCCTAATATGGGAAAGGAAATAGTTAATCAAGTCCAGGAAGCACAGAGAGTCCCATACAGGATAAATCCAAGGAGAAATACACCAAGACACATATTAATCAAACTGTCAAAAATTAAATACAAAGAAAGCATATTAAAAGCAGCAAGGGAAAAACAACAAATAACACATAAGGGAATCCCCATAAAGTTAACAGCTGATCTCTCAGCAGAAACCCTACAAGCCAGAAGGGAGTGGCAGGACATACTGAAAGTGATGAAGGAGAAAAACATGCAGCCAAGACTACTCTACCCAGCAAGGATCTCATTCAGATTTGATGGAGGAATTAAAACCTTTACAGACAAGCAAAAGCTGAGAGAGTTCAGCACCACCAAACCAGCTTTACAACAACTGCTAAAGGATCTTCTGTAGGCAAGAAACACAAGAGAAGGAAAAGACCTACAATAACGAACCCAAAACAATTTAGAAAATGGGAATAGGAACATACATATCGATAATTACCTTAAATGTAAATGGACTAAATGCTCCCACCAAAAGACACAGATTAGCTGAATGGATACAAAAACAAGACCCTTATATATGCTGTCTACAAGAGACCAACTTCAGACCTAGAGACACATACAGACTGAAAGTAAGGGGATGGAAAAAGATATTCCATGCAAATGGAAGCCAAAAGAAAGCTGGAGTAGCAATTCTCATATCAGACAAAATAGACTTTAAAATAAGGACTATTAAAAGAGACAAAGAAGGACACTACATAATGATCAAGGGATCGATCCAAGAAGAAGATATAACAATTGTAAATATTTATGCACCCAACATAGGAGCACCTCAATACATAAGGCAAATACTAACAGCCATAAAAGGGGAAATCGACAGTAACACATTCATAGTAGGGGACTTAAACACCCCACTTTCACCCATGGACAGATCATCCAAAATGAAAATAAATAAGGAAACACAAGCTTTAAATGATACATCAAACAAGATGGACTTAATTGATATTTATAGGACACTCCATCCAAAAACAACAGAATACACATTTTTCTCAAGTGCTCATGGAACATTCTCCAGGATAGATCATATCTTAGGTCACAAATCAAGCCTTGGTAAATTTAAGAAAATTGAAATTGTATCAAGTATCTTTTCTGACCACAACGCCATGAGACTAGATATCAATTACAGGAAAAGATCTGTAAAAAATACAAACACATGGAGGCTAAACAATACACTACTTAATAATGAAGAGATCACTGAAGAAATCAAAGAGGAAATCAAAAAATACCTAGAAACAAATGACAATGGAGACACAACGACCCAAAACCTGTGGGATGCAGCAAAAGCAGTTCTAAGGGGGAAGTTTATAGCAATACAAGCCCACCTTAAGAAGCAGGAAACATCTCGAATAAACAACCTAACCTTGCACCTCAAGCAATTAGAGAAAGAAGAACAAAAAAACCCCAAAGCTAGCAGAAGGAAAGAAATCATAAAAATCAGATCAGAAATAAATGAAAAAGAAATGAAGGAAACAATAGCAAAGATCAATAAAACTAAAAGCTGGTTCTTTGAGAAGATAAACAAAATAGATAAACCACTAGCCAGACTCATCAAGAAAAAAAGGGAGAAGACTCAAATCAATAGAATTAGAAATGCAAAAGGAGAGGTAACAACTGACACTGCAGAGATAAAAGAGATCATGAGAGATTACTACAAGCAACTCTATGCCAATAAAATGGACAATCTGGAAGAAATGGACAAATTCTTAGAAATGCACAACCTGCCAAGACTGAATCAGGAAGAAATAGAAAATATGAACAGACCAATCACAAGCACTGAAATTGAAACTGTGATTAAAAATCTTCCAACAAAGAAAAGCCCAGGACCAGATGGCTTCACAGAAGAATTCTATCAAACATTTAGAGAAGAGCTAACACCTACCCTTCTCAAACTCTTCCAAAATATAGCAGAGGGAGGACCACTCCCTAACTCCTTCTACGAGGCCACCATCACCTTGATACCAAAACCAGACAAGGATGTCACAAAGAAAGAAAACTACAGGCCAATATCACTGATGAACATAGATGCAAAAATCCTCAACAAAATACTAGCAAACAGAATCCAACAGCACATTAAAAGGATCATACACCATGATCAAGTGGGGTTTATTCCAGGAATGCAAGGATTCTTCAATATACGCAAATCTATCAACGTGATAAACCATATTAACAAATTGAAGGAGAAAAACCATATGATCATCTCAATAGATGCAGAGAAAGCTTTTGACAAAATTCAACACCCATTTATGATAAAAACCCTCCAGAAAGTAGGCATAGAGGGAACTTTCCTCAACATAATAAAGGCCATATATGACAAGCCCACAGCAAACATCATCCTCAATGGTGAAAAACTGAAAGCATTTCCACTAAGATCAGGAACAAGACAAGGTTGCCCACTCTCACCACTCTTATTCAACATTGTTTTGGAAGTTTTAGCCACAGCAATCAGAGAAGAAAAGGAAATAAAAGGAATCCAAATCGGAAAAGAAGAAGTAAAGCTGTCACTGTTTGCCGATGACATGATCCTATATATAGAGAACCCTAAAGATGCTACCAGAAAACTACTAGAGCTAATCAATGAATTTGGTAAAGTGGCAGGATACAAAATTAATGCACAGAAATCTCTGGCATTCCTATATACTAATGATGAAAAATCTGAAAGTGAAATCAAGAAAACACTCCCATTTACCATTGCAACAAAAAGAATAAAATATCTAGGAATAAACCTACCTAAGGAGACAAAAGACCTGTATGCAGAAAATTATAAGACACTGATGAAAGAAATTAAAGATGATATAAATAGATGGAGAGATATACCATGTTCTTGGATTGGAAGAATCAACATTGTGAAAATGACTCTACTACCCAAAGCAATCTATAGATTCAATGCAATCCCTATCAAACTACCACTGGCAATTTTCACAGAACTAGAACAAAAAATTTCACAATTTGTATGGAAACACAAAAGACCCCGAATAGCCAAAGCAATCTTGAGAACGAAAGAAGGAACTGGAGGAATCAGGCTCCCTGACTTCAGACTATACTACAAAGCTACAGTCATCAAGATGGTATGGTATTGGCACAAAAACAGAAAGATAGATCAATGGAACAGGATAGAAAGCCCAGAGATAAACCCATGCACATATGGACACCTTATCTTTGATAAAGGTGGCAGTAATGTACAATGGAGAAAGGACAGCCTCTTCAATAAGTGGTGCTGGGAAAACTGGACAGGTACATGTAAAAGTATGAGATTAGATCACTCCCTAACACCATACACAAAAATAAGCTCAAAATGGATTAAAGAACTAAATATAAGGCCAGAAACTATCAAACTCTTAGAGGAAAACATAGGCAGAACACTCTATGACATAAATCAAAGCAAGATCCTTTCTGACCCACCTCCTAGAGTAATGGAAATAAAAACAAAAATAAACAAATGGGACCTAATGAAACTTCAAAGCTTTTGCACAGCAAAGGAAACCATAAACAAGACCAAAAGACAACCCTCAGAATGGGAGAAAATATTTGCAAATGAAGCAACTGACAAAGGATTAATCTCCAAAATTTACAAGCAGCTCATGCAGCTCAATGACAAGAAAACAAACAACCCAATCCAAAAATGGGCAGAAGACCTAAATAGACATTTCTCCAAAGAAGATATACAGACTGCCAACAAACACATGAAAGAATGCTCAACATCATTAATCATTAGAGAAATGCAAATCAAAACTACAATGAGATATCATCTCACACCAGTCAGAATGGCCATCATCAAAAAATCTAGAAACAATAAATGCTGGAGAGGGTGTGGAGAAAAGGGAACACTCTTGCACTGCTGGTGGGAATGTGAATTGGTTCAGCCACTATGGAGAACAGTATGGAGGTTCCTTAAAAAACTACAAATAGAACTACCATATGACCCAGCAATCCCACTACTGGGCATATACCCTGAGAAAACCAAAATTCAAAAAGAGTCATGTACCAAAATGTTCATTGCAGCTCTATTTACAATAGCCCGGAGATGGAAACAACCTAAGTGCCCGTCATCGGATGAATGGATAAAGAAGATGTGGCACATATATACAATGGAATATTACTCAGCCATAAAAAGAAACAAAATTGAGCTATTTGTAATGAGGTGGATAGACCTAGAGTCTGTCATACAGAGTGAAGTAAGTCAGAAAGAAAAAGACAAATACCGTATGCTAACACATATATATGGAATTTAAGAAAAAAATGTCATGAAGAACCTAGGGGTAAGGCAGGAATAAGGACGCAGACCTCTTAGAGAACGGACTTGAGGTTATGGGAAGGGGGAAGGGTGAGCTGTGACAGGGCGAGAGAGAGTCATGGGCATATACACACTAACAAACGCAGTAAGGTAGATAGCTAGTGGGAAGCAGCCGCATGGCACAGGGATATTGGCTCGGTGCTTTGTGACAGCCTGGAGGGGTGGGATGGGGAGGGTGGGAGGGAGGGAGACGCAACAGGGAAGACATATGGGAACATATGTTTATGTATGACTGATTCACTTTGTTATAAAGCAGAAGCTAACACACCATTGTAAAGCAATTATACCCCAATAAAGATGTTAAAAAAAAAAATATTTCAATTGCACTCAGAGAAAATATGTGACTTCTTCATTTCCAACTTGGATGCTTTTTATTTATTTTTCTTGCCTAATTGCTCTTGCTAAGACTTCAAATACTATGTTGTAGAAAAAGGTAAAATCTGGCATCTTTGTCTTCTTCCTTACAGGAGAATTTTTCTTTCACCGTTGATAAGATGTTAACTGTGGGCTTTTCACTTACGTTGTTTAATATTTGGAGGTAATTTCCTTCTATTTCTAGCTTGTTCAGTGTTTTTATCATGAGAATATTTAATTTTGTTAAGTACTGTTTCTTAATCAATTTAGATGATCATGTTTTTGTTTTTGTTTTTTTTTACTTCATTCTGTTAATGTGGTGTATTACATTGATTGATTTTTGTATGTTGAAACATCCTTGCAGACCTGGAATAAATCCCACTTGGTCATAGTTTGTAATCCTTTTAACGTGCTGTTAAGTTCTGTTTGTTAGAATTTTGTTGATTTTTTTTGCATCAATATTCATCAGTGATACTGGTGTAGACTTTTTTCTTGTAGTACCTTTGTCTGGCTTTAGTATCAGGATTACTCTGGCCCCATAGAATGAGTACAGAAGTGTTCCCATTTTTTCATTTTTTTTGGAAGATTTTGAGGAGGATTGTTGTTAATTTTTCTTTAGATATTTGGTAGAATTCACCAGTGAAGCCATCTGTCCTTGGGCTTTTCTTTGTTGGAATGTTTTTGATTACTCATTCAATATCCTTATTGGTTATGGGTCTGTTCAAATTTTCAATTTCTTCATGATTCAGTATTCTTAGGTTGTGTGTTTTTAGGACCTTATCCACTTCATCTAGGTTATTCAATCTATTGGGGTACAGTTGTTCTAGTATACTTTTTTATATTGAAGTATAGTTGATTAAGAATATTATATTAGTTTCTGATGTACAACTTAGTGATCTAATATTTTTATAGGTTATATGCCATTCACATTTATTACAAAATAATGGTTATACTTCCCTGTGCTGTACAATATATCCTTGTTGCTTATTTATTGTGTACCTAGTAGTTTGTGTCTCTTAATCCCATACCTGTATCTCATCTATCCCCCCTTTCCTCTCTCAACTTGTAACCATGAGTTTGTTCTCTATATCTGTGAGTCTATTTCTGTTTTAATATATGCATTCATTTTATTTTTTCAATTCCACATATAAGTGTTAAAATAGAGTATTTGTCTTTCTCTGTCTTATTTCATGAAGCATAATACTCTTTAGGTCCACCCATGTTGTTGCAAATGGCAGGATTTCCTACATTATTATTATTTTTTATTTTTTTGCGGTATGAAGGCCTCTCACTGTTATGGTCTCTCCCGTTGCAGAGCACAGGCTCCAAACACACAGGCTCAGTGGCCATGGCTCACAGGCCTAGCTATTCCATGGCATGTGGGATCTTCCCGGACTGGGGCATGAACCCATGTCCGCTGCATTGGCAGATGGACTCTCACCCGCTGTGTCACCAGGGAAACCCAGGATTTCATACTTTTTATGGTTGAGTAATATTCCAGTGTGTGTGTGTGTGTGTGTGTGTGTGTGTATTTTTTTCTTTATCCATTTATTTGTTGATGGAGACTTCATTTACTTCCATATCTTGGCTATTGTAAGTAATGCTGCTATGAACATTGGGGTACATGTATATTTTTGCATCACTGCATTCATTTTCTTTGGATATATACCCAGGAATGGAATTGTTGGATCATACAGTAGTTCTATTTTTAGGTTTTTGAGGAATCTCCATACTGTTCTCCATAGTGGCTGCACCATTTTATAATCCTACCAACAGTATGCTAGGGTTCCCTTTTCTTCACATACTCACCAACACTTGCTATTTGTAGATATTTTGATGGTAGCCATTTTGACAGGTGTAAGGTGATATCTTATTGTAATTTTGATTTACATTTCTCTGATGATTAGCAATGTTGAGCATTTTTTCATGTGCATGTTGGCCATCTGTGTATCTTCTTTTAAAAATGTCTATTCAGGTCTTCTGCACATTTTAATTGGGTTCTTTTTTCTGATATTGAGTCATATAAGCTATATATAAGTTTTTAATATTAATTCTTTATTGATCATATCATTTTCAAATATTTTCTCCCTTTCAGCAGGTTGCCTTTTGTTTTGTCAATGATTTCTTTGCTGTGCAAAAGCTTTTAAGTTTAAGTCCCATTTATTTTTGCTCTTGTTTCTTTTGTCTTAGGAGACAGATCCAAAAAATATTGCTACGATTTATGTCAAAGAGTGTTCTGCCTATGTTCTCTTCTAGGATGTTTATAGTTTTAGGTCTTACATTTAGGTCTTTAATCCATTTTGAATTATATGAGGTGAGGAAAAGTTCTAATCTCATCCTTTTACATGTAGCTATCCAGTTTTCCCAGCACAACTTACTGAAGAGATTGTCTTTTCTCCATTGTATAATTTTGCCTCCTTTGTCACAGATTAATGACCCTAACTGTGTGGGTTTATTTCTGGGTTCTCTATTCTGTTCCATCCATCTATGTGTCTGGTATTAGGATAGCCACTCTTGCCTTCCTTTGGTTATTATTTGCATGGAATATTTTTCCCATCCTTCCACTTTCAACTGATATGTTTCTTTAGATCTGATGCGAGTCACTTGTAGACAACATATAGTTGGGCATTTGAAAACACAGCCACCTCTGTCAGTTTTTACAGATTGGCTCTGTAAAGGGAAAGGTCTTCACTAATCAACCTAGCATAAATGCTTATAGTCTTTTCAGGCCTTTCTAAGCATGCCTGCTCCCTGGGCATGTGTACGTGTTTTTCCCACCCAATATCCCCAGTTGTATGGTTTCCTTTAAATGTCTTATATTCTCTAACAGTTTCATCTCTGCTTCTTCTCAGAGTCTTAAATGCTCTATTGTATTCCTCTGCCCATAATTTCTTGCCCCCAATAGCTCACAGGTTTGTAGCCCCCCTACAGCTCTTAGATGCCATGGTGACTGCCACTGCTTTCAGTGGGCTCCAACCTGATATCCAAACTATGCCACCATTTCCACCACAGCTCCTTATTAGACAAAACAGTAACCAGTCACTTAGGAAGCTCCAGACAAGCCAGAACAATGCAAACAAGTTTGATTCTTTTTTTTTCCATTGCATGGGAGGAACCGGAAATTGGACAGCTTCTTCCTCATGCTTTGCCAGGGAAGAGGCAAGATATGGGTGAGCAAAGATACCCCCAAATTTCCTTCCATAATAAGTGTGACTTTATCTTGGTTAAACATTTGTTTGGCTACTACAAATCTGTAACTGGTTTCTATATTTCCTACAAAGCTACTTCAGTTGGTGTTTTGTTGTTTACTTTGTGTTTTCATGGATGAACAAGGGCCTGGAGCTTCCTAGTCCACCACTTGCTGTTGGCACTTTTAGGCACTAGCGTTAAAAAAAAAAATCATTAGCGGCCTTCTGTAGTTAATCACTTCCTTTCATTACCTTTAAAAATTCCACATTCTTCAAGTGAAGAGTAAGTACTGACCTCTTTTATTTGGTTAGTAGGCAATGACACAGCAACAGAGATCAAATGACTTATTATCTACTACCAGCAAATTTAGTGACTACAATTTATCAAATCACAATATTTTGAAGGCTTATTTTTCTTGACTCAGCTGTACACAGTATTTTATAGATCTTTATACTTCTAGTGTCTGAAAGTTTCCCTACCTGTAACTGATGCTCAAAGATGACGATGTAGTCATAATGACACATATAGCCAGTTTATCCATGAGTTAAGCCATGATCCAACTGATTATAAAAGTTGACTTCTAAAATTAAAATTGGCTTCACATTCTTCAACACTTAGTGGAGGAAAAACTAGAGATCTTCTGAAGGTAACCTATGTTTCCCTGGATATTTTAGGTCCTTAGAAGAATATAAAGATTTTATCTTTTGAACCATCAATCCCAGCAAAAAGGAAGTTGAGATTTATTTAGTTTCCACCCATCAGGAATATTGATCATCCATTATTCCAAGGTGCTACTTTTGTAGGAAAAACCCCATGTAACTCCATTTGCTTGGGATTAATTACCTATTCCCTGTCTTTTCAAATATACCATATATTTGGTTTGTTCTAACCCATGTTCACATACTATTTTGTAGATATTTTCTGTTTTCTGACTCTTTAGTCTCCCTGAATAAATTATATAGTACTTTAATCATTCTTACTCCACATCTAGTTATTCAAGGAGTAACTGCATTTTTTTCTTACATTTCTATCACATATGTCCCTTTTAACTAATATTAGTTAGCCCCTTTCAGGTCTCACCTCCTCATAGATTATCAGTTTCATCTTACGTAGGAACTGCTTGCTTTTGTCACCATTCCACTTAAAAACTCCACATTTCCTGTTGATAGTGGTCACACTCCTTCATGGCCCACCTTAGTCTAGCCTCATACTACATTTGCACATTTATTTTCCCCTAATCCACATTATGTTTCCTGTGACAGCACTTGTCTTCAGACAAAGTATGTTGTTCTTTTTTTCCTTGAATGCTCACTCCAGTCATCCCCCTTACCAAATGTATTCATTTATACATTTCATTCATGTAGAATATATTTAATTATTGTTTCCTCATTTCCAAGTCCTATCTCTTCCATTAATCCTTCCCCAAATACCTTAGTTCCCAATGTGTTTTGACGATTTTTGTCCTACACAGTAGTCATTTTTTTTACCTTCTTCATTTGTCACATTGAACATGATTTCACGACATATTTACGTATCATTTTCTGTCTGTATCCTATGTTCCCAGCTAGACTGTATTTTCTTGAGGCCAGGAAACAAACGCTAAGCTTTTTTATTGCTAGAGTGCTCTCAGCACAGTGTTGATATTTAATTATGTATCTGAATAGTTATTATTCTCCTTGATCACAAGAGAAATGATGGGCAGTGATGACTTTTACTCAGTAAACTTTGGTAAAATAAATAAAATCAAGGACTGATTTCCAGAAACCACACACATAAAACATTGCTCACACTCATGTATTAAAACATTTAACTTGGGCTTCCCTGGTGGTGCAGTGGTTGAGAGTCCGCCTGCCGATGCAGGGGACACGGGTTCGTGCCCCGGTCCGGAAGCTCCCACATGCCGCGGAGCGGCTGGGCCCGTGAGCCACGGCCGCTGAGCCTGCGCGTCCAGAGCCTGTGCTCCGCAACGGGAGAGGCCACAACAGTGAGAGGCCCGCGTAGTGCAAAAAAAAATTTAACTCAAATTTAAGGGCAAAGTCAATGACATTCTCTAGATGCTCCTCTGATGCCTGCTGACTATTTTTCAGGATTTGCCAAGAAGCCTTTGAATTTTAAAAGTTTCTTGGCTAGTCTGAAGAATACTTTCAACCCATTAAATCACAGAATGCATAAACCCAGAGAGTTACGCAATGTTACCAATAAGTGCACACAGTGGTGTGCTCAACTTAGGACCTGGCTCAGAGGACGCATTCCATAAATAGTTGTGACAATGTCAATAGTTGCCTTTCTCAGTGTTTACACAAATTAAGGGAGCAGGGTAGTTGAAATAGTGGTTTAATGATTAGTGTTGAAAATCACTCTACAGCTTTTATCGTGGCTTCTCCATCCGTAGATCATTCTCAGCCTGAGTGGTGTTTTCATCATGGGGTGGTGGTGAGAAGTGATTTGAGCAGAACCATCTCTAAATAACATTTTGGACTGTTTCTTCTTCCACAACTTCTCAGTCTCTTCTCTTTGGGACTTTGTACCTAAGCTGACACAAAGCATAGGTGTCCATGTCTCCCAATATGTTATCACATTGCTAAGAAATGCACACATTTTACTAGAAGTCTTCTGGAGACATACTATAACTTGCAAACTTGTAGAGATCATTCAAATGGGAGGAGTTTTGAGAACTCAAATGAATATTAGTTTTTTTATTTCCTCACTCCTCAAGCTATAGCTGAAAGACTACAGCCCACTCTTTCTTAGTAATGGGACAGAGACCCTCTTTTTTACAGTATATATAAAAAATGAATGAATGAATAAAATATTGAAATGAATAAAATATTTTGAAATTAATGGATCTCTCTCTCTCTCTCTCTCTCTCTCTCTCTCTATATATATATATATATATATATATATTTATTTATTTATTCAGTTTCTCTCTGAGAACACGTTAAGTTTCTTAAGTTTAGCCCAGGGCTAAACGTGGCCCAGAAAATTCTAACACATGACTTTCTCATTTTAGATTCAGTTTGAAAGTGAATAAAAACACATGGGAAAACACACACAAAAAACAATTCCTGGACTTAAAGATACCCCAGAGTTTTCTTTACATATCGCCTAGCTACTTTTACCTCTAATTTCTAAAAATGAACACAAAGCATTTTTAATCAGTTTTCAAGAAGATGAGCTAATCTTTTATAAGCATGAATTCAAAGAAGGAAAGCATTCTTCAGATGTCAAGATTAAATGTGTTTATTTCGAGTTAGTGGATACAATGGTATATTAGATACCAGCACTCCAAGCTACACCTATGTATTTGCCTCTAAATCTTCACACACTGTCAGTTTCCATTCCTCTAACATTCCATCACTGGGCTTCCTATTTCTAGCAAAATCATAGTTCAAATTTTTAAAAAAGTAAAAGCAAGATGATCACCATATTGTGCTTCCAGTGCCCCCAGAAGGATTATAATTGTTTTAAATAAATGTTTATGTTTTCAGTAAAGGGGGAAATTGATAACATGAGCACTAGTAATGGCACGACTAGGAGAGAAAGAACAGAATACAGATTAAAAGAAACATTTTCGGCTGGATGAGTTAGTTTCCCCTTAGTAAAAACTCCACATAATATCATCGATATGATATCAACGTTAAATTGCTCAATTTGTGGGCCACACACTTAAGCGTATTGGCTAGTACACTTTTGCACTGAAACAGAAGCAATACAAGCTTTATGTTCTACCATTACACTTCCAGATTTTTCGCTTATTAATATACCTGCCAACTTAATGATTCTTGCATGCATTAGAGTTTGCTTTTGTAGAGTTAAGTTTATTTTCCCCATCCCTCCCGCTCCCATAAACATTGCAATGTGAACTCTTTGCCCAATTTTACTAGAATGTTGCAAAGGACAGCTCTGTGCCACCTTGGGACAGGAACTCCCTATCCCCTCCCTGGGCTACAGATGGATCAGCACTATTGATCACATCTCATCTTACATGCAAACAGACACTGCTCCCTTAGTTCCCCATGCCAGAGGCATATGAGTCAGCAGGTATACATACAAAAATGGAATTAAAAAGAAAAGAATAGAAAAGGAAAACAAAGAAAAAGCTTTCTTGTTAAAGCCTATCGTCCTAGAAGGAATCCATTGCTTTGAATTCACTTAAAGCCTGTACAGGCGAAATGTGTTTCTTCTGAGAACCTCGTCTAACTCGTGTCTGGAATTCTTCAGGCTTTTCTCTCTTCACAAGGGGCTTCTTCTCTGGAGCCTTCATCTTCCAAGACACAACAGGTGAGTTGACAGCTGCTGTCCCATAGACCTTCTGATATTTTGTTGAGGCCACATAAGATGCTTTCACCGTGAGGACAACAGCATTCATCAGATTTTTAGCTGCCTGGATGAGCGATGTGGCACTGTCCAGCTGGAGTGGAAGAAGAATGAAATATACCTGGGTTAGCCAAGGCACAACATTCAGAAGATGGAGGTGCAATTTCTCAGTTAAAACAATGTTGTGTTTATGCAAGTATACAGTATTGCCGAAAAAGGAGCAGATTGTTACATGATAAGGAGAATAGGTTACAAAGCAGTCACCTGTCTTCTAGCCCTAATCCCAAAATAAAAAGAAAAAATAGAGGATACTCGACGATATGCAGTTTTCTAAAATCCCAGTACCTCGAAAGACAAAACCCTCCTTTTGGCATGTAAGAATTCCAACATAACAAAAGTTTTCCAAAGGGGAACATGTCATGTTATTGCATTAGGCTGATTGGTAATAATGACAATTATTTGAAAAGCATTTGGCAGGCACTAACGAATAAAATGTTATAAGGGGTTTTATGGCTCTCTCAGTGGAAGTATCTATTTGTAGACTATTTCTCCATCTTGAGCTCAGGATTGGTAGGGATGCAGGCAGCTAAGCAGAGGAATACGTCCATGGGTGCGCTGACTTTTTACTTAGGTGTTTATTGTGCTGTGGTACCTGACTATTCCCAGGTCTTAAATATACCTCATATAAAATGTCAACAGTTGTGTCAGACTTGCATAGGTCAAAGAACATTCAATGAGACCCCCTTATCCATGCGCTAATGAAATATTGATTTCTTACGATGTGCCAAATGCTATTTTAAGAACTTTGTTTCCCCACTTAACTCTCACAACGACCCTGTGACGGAGGTATTACTGTCATTGCCATTATATGGTGAGAGATCTGGTGCATGCAGAGGTCCAGCAATTTTCACAGGTTTATACAGCTTAAGTGATGGGGTCCTTAAAGACTGTACTACTGTGCCATACTGCCACCCTATTGGGTAGAATGGTTTTAAAATTGCTAAGACCAGGCACAACTTAGAGCAGAGTAGGTGTAGAAGTTCATCTCCAGACTCTAAGACCAGGTATTTTTCAAGTTACCTCTTTTCTGCTTTTAACCAGTTAGGCAGTGTGTTATAGACTGTATACTGGACCGTTCAATAACTGTTTCAAACTCCTGGACCACAAAAGCTGGAAAAGTTCAAAACTGCATTTCTCAGACCCCCTTTCAGCCAGGATTCTACATGTCACCTAGTGAAAGGAAAGAATTAACAGCTGAACTGCAAATATTACTCCAGCCTCAGGGATGCCTGAATGTAGTTTGTTCATTAAACCTGTAATAGTAACTAAGGAAATGTATCCATTGCAGTTAAATGAGGGATCCAAGAATGTTCCTAAGTAATGTGCTCCTAGTTGCTGAGATTGTTCATTGTATAACTTGTAATCGGTGTAGCTATATTAGAGAATAGGAACTAGGCATACAACCTTCTGGGTATGAAGTAATTAACAGTGTTATGCTCAGTGACCCCAAACACAGTGACTCCACTATGTGATGTGACTTGATTTCACTTAACTTGTCATTTCTTGTGACCAAAGCAAGTCCCAAGCAGTGACTGGGGACATCAGAAGTTATATCTAAAGCTAGGGGCAGGACAGGAATAAAGACGCAGACATAGAGAATGGACTTGAGAACACGGGGAGGGGGAAGGGTAAGCTGAGACAAAGTGAGAGAGTGGCATGGACATATATACACTACCAAATATAAAATAGATAGCTAGTGGGAAGCAGCCACATAACACAGGGAGATCAGCTCAGTTCTTTGTGACCACCTAGAGGGGTGGCATAGGGAGGATGGGAGGGAGACACAAGAGAGAGGAGATATGGGGATATATGTATATGTACAGCTGATTCACTTGTTATAAAGCAGAAACTAACACACCATTGTAAAGCAATTCTACTCCATAACAGATGTTAAAAAAAAGAAGTTATATCTAACGACTCTATTATGTTGTTCTGGCTGTTATCTGTTCCACATCCTTTATTAAAGCTAAATAAACATTATTCTGAGTTTAAAAATTCTATGAGAAATAAACTCAATCCGTCTACCATAAAAAAGCTCATAAAATCAGATTATTTGAGAAAACAATGGAAGAAGCTTTCTACGTATAAATTTCTTACAATACCATAAAACTGAGGCTTCACCACACACACACACATGATTAAAAGCCAGTATTACATTGACACCACAATAATATAGAGAAGCTGAGATTTGTGGATTAGAGCCACGACTCAATGAATATATAATTGATTGCTTTGCAAATTAAATCAACCAATTGGATAGAGTAACTAGTTGTGTTACCAATTCTATTACACTGTATAAGGTGTCCATATACCAAAATAACTGTTTAACCCATAATGTTTACTTTTACAGCATAAGTTTCTAAAGTTAGTTAAGGAAAAGCAAATTCTAGATTATTCATGTTAATAGAAGGAAAAACAGGCACAGATTGGTCCAGTGATTCTCTAAGTACAGTCTCTGAACCAGCATCACCTGGGAACCTGTTAGAAATGCACTCTCTCAGGCCAATCCCCACATTTCTGAATCAAAAAAACTGGCAATCCAGGGGATTCTGATTCATGCCAAAGGTTAAGAACCACTGGATTAATGACACCCAAGGACTCTCTCAAGGCTTATTTCAACCAATGATTTCAGGACTTCCACCATCAACAAGTTTGGTAACATCACAGCTAATTATCCAACTGAATCTCACTTTTTCATCTTTCCAATTATACCCCCAGGCAGAAGTACAAATAATGAAGAAAATAGATAAGATAGCAAAATGCTGGGATGATTAGATCAGTCATAGTTTCTTTAGGAGCTAGATACCATACCCCTTGGCCAATCGACAGTTCCCTGTAAAAGTCTATAAGGTTTCAGAAAAGAGTAAAATTCGGTCATAAAGTTAGTTATTTTTGTTGTGTGCTATGGGTAAAGAGAGAGTAGAATGATATTATATCAGGGACAGTTCTGTTGATTTGCTTTGGGGTAACAGAATTAGCAGAAGTAGATTAGGGCAAGATATGTCTATTGTATTTTAAATTGTCCCCCGAAAAGCAAATCTTGGGAGAATTGAGTTGGGAGAATTGAGTGGATCCAAAAAGAAGAATCACAAATAATTTGGAGATTTTTACCACAGATTCCATTTTCAGATAGATGGTGTCTAATTCTGCTGCAAAAATATGATAGCCTGTTTCTTCTTCAGAACCCCTTTGCTCTCCCAGCCTGACACAGGAATCCTATGAATAAACCTAACACATTAGTTGACAGTGAGACTCTAAATTATAAAGTCAATGATTTTGTTCAAGCCACCTGGTGGGGCAGGTACTGAATTCATGGCAAGGCAAAGCGAGGAGGTGAGGGCTGGGTAAGCCTGAACAAATATACTCCAAGGCAATAAGGCCAATCTAAAATTAATACAAAATTTGACTTCTTCTTAAAACTTGAATTCCCCAGGGATAAATTTTACCATTTGCCCTATACCCACTGTAATGATTTAGATCATTTTCAGCACAATTATAATTTGTTTTATTTAAAAATGGGTCTCCTTTATACTTGTCCAAAATAGCACTGAGACCTGGTTTCCAAGTGGCACATCTTGCTAAAAATTCACTTCCTAAAGAAAATACATTAAAAAGAGTAAAGCTACATGGAAAGAAGATTTTTAAATGGAAAGTTTAAGAAAACTTATTTCACATAATTGTGCTCTATTTTGTGGTGTATACTGTAACTAGGGCATTTTCAAACAAGACGTGTTAATGAAATTCTAATAATATTAATACCCAACATTACTTGAGCACTTACTAGGTGCTTGGCATTGCCTTAGTCCTTTTAATTAATTTGCATGACTCAAGTTTCAAAAATCCTTGTAGTAGAAACTGTTACCCCCATTTTAAAGATGAGAAAAGGAAAGCTTAGAGAGGTAGGATAACTTGTCCCTGTAGTAACTGGCAAAGTAGGAATTAAGACCTGTACTCTCTCTCTCCAAAGCCCAACATCTGAACCACTACATTGCATTACTTCTCTGAAGCATCATTTAATCTCTGGGGTCTTGTTTTTCAGTGACTAACTATCATTCGAAATGAACTGATCTCAATTATTAACTCTGCCTGGGCATCCTATAAACATCATGACTAAGTCTAGTGACAGCGTCCATCTCACCTGGTCTGTGATTTTTAGTCTCATCCTCAGAGCCTGAATTCTTTCTAACTAAATCTCCTGGCTTGGGATGTGTTACTGCCCAGCAATCCTTCCTGGCCTTTTGACTGGTCTCCTGGCTTGGATGCACCTTGACGGCAGCAGTTCCTGGGATCCGATCCCTGCAGATTTTTCTTGTACTTGCTCTGTTTCTATGAAGTACATTCAATATACAGCAGAAATGACTGCTGTATATTGTTGTACCCTCAGGTGGGGCTCAGCTACTCTGGTTAGTGTCCTAAGTCTTTATCTGGGCTGGTCTTGCTAGCTTAAATAAGTCTCAAAGGTGGACTGTCGCCAGCCATTCCTCAAGCTGGCTTGTATATACACTGAGTAGACACCCACAGAAAGAGACTTGTATCTTTTCCTGCTCAAGGGCCTTTCTATTCCTATGAGGCAGCCCATTAAATTCTTATATCAAGTCTAAGAGAAGTGGCTACTTAATTAAAAATAATAATAATAATAGGTTACATTTAGCAAATGTTACCATGAGCCAGTCTCTGGACTAACTTCTTAAGTTTCCTTTCTCTCATTCAATCTCACATCCACCCCTCAGACAGGGAATACCATTATGCTCAGCTAAGTGGGCAAGCCAAGATTTAAACCCAGGAAGCCTAACTCCAGAGCCCATGCTCTAACCATTGCTCTATGATGCTTCTCAGTGTCGAGCATGGCAGACGAATCCATAGTCCCCAAATTTATCAAGCTGTACTAGATTAATTCTCTCTATTCTATTCCATAGGTGTCTGTTGTCCCTAACCACGGAAATTAGGCTTCTCCTAATTCTGTCACTATTCTTTTTAAAATATCAAAGTACTATTTTAAAAAGGCAACAGATGTTTCCTCACATCTTGTTCTATTACAGTCCATGAAAAGCAAATAAGGGCGGGAGAGCTGTTTTACAGCCAATTCTATAGGGTTTTTCTGGCTCTTTTTCTGCCTCTATTACCACTCTCTTCTTCTTAACCTCACTTAACTTCTAATAGACAGATTTCTCTTTCCCTACACTTTCCTCATTTTGCGTTTTGAGTAGAGAGAAATACTAGAGGGAAGACTTCCTGAAATGTGATTCTTCCATTAATTGATATTTGTGCTGCTTAATTCCTTATGAATTGTGAAAAGTGCTTACAATGACTCAAAATTTACAGGATCATCTGAAGATTTCTGAAACACCATGTCATTATGTTTCATGCTATTTCATTAACATGGGGATTATACTGCAAGAGGTGTTCAGTTCCAATAGAAATAGAATTTGACAGAAATGTGACTGCATGACTCAAACCACACTCTTTCAAATGAAAGTGCAACTGCATTTCTTGAAATACCAAATTGTCATTTACCCTCTACCCTACAGTCTATCCCTCTATTTTTCTACTACTTTTCTAATGGGTTAAATAGAACGTTGTTCATGCCTGGATGGTTAAGAGTGCTGAAGAAGGACAATTCTGAAATTCCTAGCTAGTACAATTTGGTATATATGGATGTATTCATCCAGGTGATAGAAATAAGTGGGAAGCTGAAGTGCTGAATTGTTGAGTTTAACTTTGGACATAGTGAGGTGTGTGTGCGCTACACGTAGGTAGAGTGAGTTATCAAAGGAAGAGTTGAAATTCTGTGAGTGAAATTCAGGGAGCAAGATGTAAGAAACCATGTTTTGTTTATATTGGTCTTTCCAGTTCTGCGTACAGTAAGTATATAATTTATGTCAATTTCTGTCTGATTTTTTCTTCCCTTCACATTTCTTATTTAGTGTTTCTACAGAGAGAGCTAATAGAATGTGGAATGAGATATTAAACCCATATTCTTCCCACAGGTCAAAAAGTCCAATAAATCTACTAAAATTTTTCTCTGCATTATACTTTCAAGATCAAAATCAATATTCTTTTAATAATCTAAGACATAACATCATCAAGAAATATCTTAACTATTCCCTTGACAGCCAAGGCTACTTTCGATTCTTTTAGGTAATTAGCAATCCTTCACCCTTGATAATAATGGTGATCCTCCTGGGGCCAACCAGCAATAAAGCTAATGCAGTTTAGATTTAACAACTGGCTTTAAAAAAACACCCTCACCCCAAATAAAAAAAAATACCATTGTCAAAAGTGCAAAGTAATCTGAAAGAGGTGGAGAGAAATGCATTGGATTAACCACATATGACATAGTGAACATCTTAGGATGTTAATTTGTGAGGGTCAGGAATATAATTAGAGAAGAGAATTAGGATTTCACTGTGCTCCACATTAACCCATTTAAAATATGCATGTAGAGATAGAAATATAACCTGGAAATGAATCTATTTCCAAAAAGCTGATTATCTATTACCACAAAATAATGAACCATAAATGGTAGTTCATGCAAATCCCAAGTACAAAGCAATCCGTCCTTGCATTAAAAATAATGCAAATGTCATTGGACTACTGGCTAAGCTAAATTGAATAAAATAAACCAAATCATTTTGAAGGTGATTTTGAAATATAAAAGCCAAGGAGCGATTACCTTGAAAAGCTTAGAAGTGCCTGGGAATGGTAAGCTAGTCCCATTTGGGCCTAGGCTCTTTTATTCTAATTTTCTCAAATAATAACTGATAGTGCTAATGACTTTGAGAATGCTAAACTGGGTAGAGTCCATTTTAACCATGTGCAAGATCTTTTAATGGGACTAACTTAGTGTTTAACATATAAGAACAAGAAATATTTTAATGGACCTACACTATACATATTCAGGGCTGGGGTAGTGTTTTGAGGGGAGGAAGTTGTGCTGGAAGAATTGATAATAAATTGAAAGTAAATACCCTGAGAAAACTGGAATCTCTCTATTGGAGCTGGCCATTTATTTATATTTAAACAGTTATCTCTCCAAAAGGAGTCACAAATTACCTGCAGGAAAAAAAAAAAAAAAGAGACTTTGCTACAAGTCAGTTTTGCTGTTAATGAATGGGAGGTTAGAAACCCACAGCATTGCAGCCTATTATCTGCCAAGAAGAACATTTCATGTTTGAAAAATCCATGAGGATTTGAAGAGATATTTGATCCCCTTAGAAACTGTGATACATTTGAAATACCTTGAAATATCTCCCTACATTTTCCAGAGTCTATATCAATAACACTTTTATAAAATGCTAGCAAGTCCAGGGTAATAAATAACTGAAGCAAACAAAGATATGGTGAAAAGGTTCGGCCTAATCACATCTTTCCCCACTTCACGGATGTTTACATGAATACAAAAAAGATTATTCCTGTGTGGTAAACCCTCATTTCAGTGTCCTAGTCTACACACTCTTCCTCATCAAACATCAACAATGAAATAAATTAGCAAAGCTGAATTCCTTCTTGTTAAGACAGTGACAGTGGTGAACATAGGGCAGCAATTTGCACTCACCCCTATGGTGTCCATGGCAGGCATTACTAATCAATCACAGCACCTTGCTCCTTGAGAATATGCTCAGTGGCATGAGAAAGGAAACTTCTTTACCTCCCTCCTCCAAGAGGTCATATTTTGAAAAAGTTGTCAAAAACAACTTGATATAGTTTATAAGAGATACTTCTATATTTAAATTGTTTAATACTTTCTGTTTCTGTTACTACCAATCAACCTCGAACAAGTATTTTTTTATTTAAATGATGCAGCATTTAATCTTTTTTCCCATAGCTAACTTTGGGACAAATTGTGAATTTGTACTGACACCACAGTATGAGTTGCTAATTAATGAAATAATTAAGCTGAAGACATAAGTATGAACAGAAGTACAAAGCATTTTGGGGATGATTTTAAATCAGAGGGTAAAAATTAGCTGAATATACTAACAAGTATGATGTCTGAAGTGAAAATGACCATCACAGGTATGGCTGTGATGATCGTTAAAACAAAAAATAAACTGCATTAAATCTATTAATATTAGAACATGTACTAATCCTTGATAACTGAAAGCAAGAATACTGTAGGCTAACTCCTGAAGAGTTGGCTTAATCCCAAGGGTGTTCCCATTTGATTACAGGATCTTGAAAAGTAAATGTTTTTCAACTTTAAGTAGTGGCTCAATCACAGCAGAAAGGAGGAGAAAAGGTCTGTTATTTTTTCTGCAGGGATTCCTTGAGTGCTGCCAGGGAGGCAGCTGGTGCTCTCCCAAGGCTGAAGGCCAGTTGTTGGGAAATACGTCTGTAATGGCTCAAGATGAAGTTGGCAAAGGCCTTAGCAGACAAGCACTGCAATCTCAGCCAGGCTTAAAAAAAAAAAACTCCAGTGTTGCTGAGAAATTTACCAATTGGTTCTCAGGTAACTTTCTCAACTGGACATATTTGTGTTTTCCTTTCTAATTCATTGAGGTAGGTAGTACTTCTTAGTCAGCCAGTCCACTGATTAACTGTCTTCATTTGCATTTTTTCAATTATAGGTAAGTAAACCTTGGGGATTCCCATGAAGGCTTAATTACAGTCAACAATTTCTTAAATATGGCTTAGAGCCATTTTTTTTCTCACCATTTAAAGCAGAACAGTTTTTGCTCAACCCCAAACAAGGCATTTTTGCTAACCTTGGAATTCCAAGGAGAAATGGGAGTATTGGGATGTGTTACCCCTTGGAAAGTTATGAACAGGCATCTCTATTCCTCCAGGAAGTCCCCACCTCCCTTTTCTATATTTCTGCCTTCCCATACTGTTCCTTTTCCTACACATCAGGATCTCCTGGCCCAGAGGTTTTCTCTGGGTTGTTTTCACATAACAACAGGAGCATAGGAAATAAATCCAACAAGAGACCATGTGCCAGTGGATGGAGATATATATATATATATATATATATATATATTACAAACTGGGAGATATTCCTGGGTAGGAATATCTTTATGTCACATACATATTCCATGCATTGATTGTTGATTTTGTCATCTCTGATCATGAGAATCATCGTGTCTTCACCAACCAAGGCTTAGACTTTCAAAGGGCTACAGCTCCTTTTTGCCTTCCGTATGGGGCAGCCAGCTAGCAGAAGGTCACCACATTTGATCCCTTTATTTCCTTCATTCTCCTGCACTATTCTGCATTACCATTACTGGGAGGCAAATTTAAGACAAGCCACTGCCCAAGAATCCAAGAGAAATATGTCTTCACAAAATGAATCAAAGAGCCACCAATGGGCCCAGTACTCTCAGAAATGCTGAACTTTGCATGGTCATGGTATATTTGTTGATAAGTGAAAAAGGCCATTTAACACCTTACAAAACAGCTCCTAGGCTCCAGAATACAATGTGCAACTACTAAGTGAAGAATAGATCCAAAGAGTCAAGGACCACAGGTTTGGGTGCTGGTTGATGGAGGGTTGTGCCTGGGAAGGGAGCATAATCTGGAAGCCTGGATTATTCTTCGCCATCTGTTCACTCCTCTCCACATTCAATCACTAACAGTTGTATCATGTGGCATTATTCATATGTTGGGGAAACTAAACTCCCATCCAGCCCATAACTCTCTCCTCATCAGGTGTGTGGAAAGAGCTGGTCAAAGCCTCTGTTGCTACCTGAGTCCTGGATGAAGAGAGTAAAGAGCAGCAGAAGAGACCCCTTCCCCAAGGAGTGTTTGCTACCCCTCCTCAGGATTCTAGTACCCTCTTTCCACCCCATTCTTCCAAGTCCTGTACATTCTCTCCCCTCTGGCAATGCATTCTTACATTTCATGCTCCACTTCCAACTCTCCCTGTTACTCCATCCTGTTTTATCTTTTCCTCTCTTACAGTGAAGAAAAGCTTGGATTTTGGACTTTGGACTCAAAACCTGAGCTCAAACCTGATGGGTCTAATCACTGGCTATGTGATCTTGGGAGAGCTACTTAACCTAACTCTACCTGAAACTCTTTCTTATCTTTCTCTAAAGTAAAAGTGAAAAAAAGCACTTTCTAGGATTATTAAGTATTAAATGAGATAATACCCTTGAAGCTGAATGCCTGGCACATGGAGGCCCTTAGCAAATCATAAGCTTTTATTATTACTGTGATCCACCTTTCCTTAAATCACCATTTGAGTCTTTTTAAAAAGGGTCTTTTTAAAATCATATTTTCCATTTCCACCTCCTCCTCCTCTACTTTCTCCTCTCAAGGTTTCTCCACACCCTCCATCCACCCAATCCAGCATTTTGGACTCTCTCTAATCTTCTTCTTACTGAAGCTACTGTCACCTTGGCTTGTTCTCAATGCCTGATTATTACAGTTTTAATGTTGTACTGATAAAGGCATGGAGAAGTTCACAAGGAGAATAGAAAAGCACCGTAAGTTGTATCTTTTGTAGCACTACTGAATCTTTTAGATGGAGGAAAGGAAGGCTCAAGATTCAGTATAAGAAAACATGGGGGATTTATGCATGGCACCCAAAATATCTAAGAACATTTAGGGCTTATAGGGGTTGGAGAAAGACTGGATAGTTGAAAAGTCAAGATGGCTCTAGTAGGAGGTGGAGGGAAGCCAATCTGGTCCTGGAAAGTAATGTTTAAAGATCTTATTTGAGAGGCATCAAAAGAAAGAGTATAAAATATTTTATCCAACCACATATAGGGCCTAACATTTCAAAAATTCAGGCTCTTCAAAAAAAATCATACTCTTTGTTTTGGTTAAGATATTATTTCTAGATATTTCTTATTGAAAAGCATAATAATGTTACCTGGGAAGTTCAACAGCCTAATTAATTCAACTCTTATATTGTCGTCAGAACCCAGCTGAGAGTGTCCTAAGCTACCTCAAACACAGTTCCCTCTTCTGCACATCAAACACTGAAGATCAACCTCCCAAGCCCTGTGCTTCAACTCCATCAAAATACAGTTGGGTTTCCTAGATTTGTTTCCTAAAGTCTTAAATCCATTTTTCTATAAAACGGGCTATTTAAAATTTTTAGCCCATTGGACCTAACACCTGCTGTCTTCAACTGAGATCAGCTTATCTCGTTATCTTAACCCACCAATAGACTCACAGTGTTGAATCTACATATTCTTCAGGGGTGCTTGAAAGTTTCATCCACCCAGCTTCCCAAAACATAAGCATACCAATCTTGCTGTATTTGGTTATATTTTGTTCATATTTATTAACCAAATAAATTAGCAAAGGCCAGGTGTTGAAAATAGACTAACCAAAAAATCCAGGATAATTAAAAGTCAAACTATAAAGAGAGGACATTGCCTAGGCTACAGTCTGGAAAGACCAGGAGGTACCAAGAAGTAAGTTAGGTGCAAAAGAAACAAACAAACAAAACAAAATAAAACAAAAACAGAATGGGTAACCTTTAAACAAGCCATACTTGTCAATGCTCCAAGCCTCTTCCAGAAATGCCTCTTTTAGTGAAGGCAAGGATGGTTCATGTGTGACATACTTGCTACCATTTCTTCATTGGTACCTTTATCAGGCACATCCAGCCAATAACAGTCCTTTGTTCTATTGATCCTAGACAAGATCTCAGAATTCTTCTCAAAACACACTGCAGTCAATCACTAGCAATTGATGAGAGTGAGCAATCAAGGTTAAACCCATTTACCATATCCACTATGGGCCTTCGAACCCTCCCCCCAAAGGCTATGCTTTGATTAACAGGGGTATATTAATATTGTTTCTCCCTCATTAGCATATTGTTCTCCTTGTATAATTCATAAAGAATAATCTCTTAAATATAATGCAGAAAACTGATGTGAAATCTTAGACATATATGTAACTATACAAAATAATTCACTACATCAACCTAAAATTTCAACTCTTCTTCTTTTTTTTTTTTTTGCGGTACGTGGGCCTCTCACTGCTGTGGCCTCTCCTGTTGCGGAGCACAGGCTCCGTACGTGCAGGCTCAGCAGCCATGGCTCATGGGCCTAGCCGCTCCACCGTATGTGGGATCTTCCCAGACCGGGGCACGTACCCATGTCCCCTGCATCGGCAGGTGGACTCTCAACTGCTGTGCCACCAGGGAAGCCCTCAACTCTTCTTTTATTACAGAAATGAGAATAACAACAAAAAGAAATGGATATCATTATTCAAGGGCTCATAAGAGGTCTTCAGTATAATGCATCTTTTAAAGTCAGTAATTTTAATTAAATTAGTTTTAAATTTGAGCAGTTAACCCATGGCTTTTCATAATTGAATACATTTTTCTGCCTACTTTGAAACATTCTTTGAGTAGACATAGAACAATACTCTCCAAATACTTTTCTTTTTTCCTGGCCACTACTTTTCTCATTGTGAGATGTAAACTCACTACCAGTTTCATCACATATTTAATTAATTTCCAAGTGTTCACTGTGTACATTGTCACAGGTTCAGGTGAAGTTTTCCTATCTTACTTAGAACACAGTGAGTTGTAAGTACTTAACTTCCATCTGGATCTTACTTCAGGTTCTTGCAAAAGTTCTTACTTTCACAAAGACCTCTCAACATTTAGAGGATAACCTAAGCTTCTTCAGACTTCTCTTAATGACTCTTCCCAACATTCCAGAGACAGGTATGAGCTACCTGCTCTTCCCACTGTCTTCTTAATCTCAGTTATTGACAACACAATTCTTCCAACTGTTTAGGTTAAAAACCCAGAATTTTATATTACACCTTGTTCTCTCTGACCCAGCATCCAATCTTCCATCATAGTCTGTCAGCAGCATCTTTGAAATATATCCAATATTTGACCTTTTCTCACCTTCTCCACTATTACCACTATGGCCAAGCCCCAACAGAATCTCTTGTTAGATTGTTTCAATATCTTCCTCCCTTTAACAGGAACCAGAATAGTCCTGTTACATAAACTCAAATAATATTGCTTTTCTTCTCAACATCGTCCAATGGTGCCCCATCTCAATCTGAGTAAAATCCAAGACTATCACAGTGGCCTTCAAGGTCATAAAATCTGGTTACCAATAGTTCTGATTTCTCTGTTGTTCACTCCACTACTAAATATTGGTCTCTTGGGGACTTCCCTGCTGGTGCAGTGGTTAAGAATCCACCTGCCAATGCAGGGGACATGGGTTTGAGCCCTGGTCCAGGAAGATCCCACATGACGTGGAGCAACTAAGCTCATGTGCCACAACTATTGAGCCTGTGCTCTAGAGCCCATGAGCCACAACTACTGAGCTCATGTGCCACAACTACTGAAGTCGACGTGCCTAGAGCCCATGCTTCACAACAAGGGAAGCCACCACAATGAGAAGCCCGCACACTGCAACGAAGAGTAGCCCCTCTTGCCGCAACTAGAGAAAGCCCGCACACAGCAACGAAGACCCAACGCAGCCATAAATAAATAAATAAATAAAACATTGCTCTCTTGATTATTGCTCAGACAGACCAGTCATGCTTGCCCTTCAGTGCCTTTATACTTTTTTCTTCTGCCTAGAATGCTCTTCCCTCAGATACCTGTAGAGCTTGGTCGCTAAACTCCATCAGATATTTAATCAGATATCAGTATCTCAGTGAAAACTTCTCTTTCCAAATTGCAACTCCATTCCCACCATTAACTCCTCCTCTTTCCATTTTAGTATTTCTTCATACACTCGTCATCATCTAACAAATATTTTTTTCATGGGTTTATTGTCCCTCACCCCAAGCTATATCCCAAACACCTAAAACAATGTCCAGCATATGGGTCTTCCATAAATATTTGCTGAATGTTGTTGAATAATTGCAACTTTACAGATGAGGAAGTAAGAGACGACAAAGCTTGTCCAAAGACGGAAATGTAGGGCACAATGCCTAGTCCAGTACCCAACTCCCCATGTCATCAATCTGTTTATTCTTCCATGGAAGAGTACCCAAAGGCAAAATATTAGCAGGACAGTGGGATTTAGGGACATAATATACAAAGTAAATGTTATCTAGTTACAATACAAGTCTTATGACCTCTTCCCCTCAGTGGTATAGCTTCAGGATCATCCTTTGCTCAGAAAACATCCATAATTCAATTATTTGTGTTTATTACTTTCTGTGTATAAAATACTGGGCTTTCTTTAAGGATCATCTCTCTCATTAACAGTACCAGCGTCTGTGAAGCACTGAGCTATGTTTGCTAGGTATAGTTCTGGGGACTTAATAAATGATCTCTAAGATGTATAAGATAGATACCATCATTCATTCTTTACATAAAAGGAAATAGAGAAAAATTAAGTTCTTCGTGAACTTGGGTTCACAAACTCATATCTGGTAGAACTCAGCTTCAGTTTACCCACGTGACACACTACATGCAATCTTCTTTGACCAGGCAAATCCACCTTAGTGTTTTCCTGCCCTGAACTCTCTATTCCTGGCTATTGGTTCCATTTATCTGGAGCTCAGTATGAATTATGGTGGCTTTTAACTATTCATAAATGTGAATCATGTGACCAAGCAGTAATGAAGTGGATTTCCTTAAGTCATAAAGGAATAAAAGGTCACACCAACTTCCAGTCCTGCAATCACGATCCACATGAGATATGAATTAGGCACATAGTAAGGACTTCATCTTCTACTTACTCGTTTTCTTGCCAGCCACTAAAAAGTCACTTACATTTTCAAAGAAAACTTGATCAAATACAAAATCTAATTCTCCTTCCCACTAGCCACCACATATACCACTTGCGATTTACACAAAGTTTATGAAAAAAACTTTTTTATTCTAAATTTCTACAACAAAGCCTTTTACTCAACCACACAATGGGCACCATGATATGATGTAAGGCTGACATAGTTTTTAAGAACACAACATATCTTAGTTGTTACCATCGTGTATACTATCTGACTGATACTATATCCTGTATTTCTTGTTCAACTACTAGTCTAAGGGGGACAGGGACAAGCAACATCCTTCAAATGCACAAAGCACAACAGCACAAAGAGAAATTGGCTCTAATCTTGACTGTGCTAGCTGCTGACTAGGAAAGTTTGGGGTACTCTTGTAACCTCTCTGAGCTTCTGCTTCTTCAGCTGTAAAATGGGGTTATTAATACCAATATATTTTCACCAGTTTTAAAAGTAAACTTTTAAAATTTTAAATAAGTATGTCACTATAAAAGATTATTACATAAGTTCTGGGTACCTTGGGTGAGTCCTTTTAGAATCTTCATCATAATTTATTGGACCACCTGGGTAAGTCAGGCCCAAGAAAGTCTGCACAGGGAAGGGTATTCCAATAGACGCCCAGGGTGAGAGTACCATAAGCCTTAACAAGACAAGAACAAGGTACTTCCAAAATGAGGTAAGCTTTCTTTTCCACCTGACAGTGGGGATGACTAGGGCTGAAATATGGGTGAGGTGGTCTAGTTACCATCTAATTTTTCCCTTTTTTGGAGAATGCTCAGGAAATGTCATTCTCAAAATAAATGTAACAGAGGAACCTGCTATCAGGGACCCAAAAACTGACTGTGGAGTGCATTCCTAAAAGAAATAAAGGTCAGCCAAAAAATAAAGATAAACCATTCTCGTAATATGAGCATCCATGGAGCTATCCTTGGTGATTGCAGCTCAACTCCTGTTACATTTCTTGCTGGCATGAAATAATTAGTTACTTATTTGCTGCTTTGTCTTCAAAGACTTTGTGTGCATGTGAAAGTCTTGTCTCAGAACTAGACTTCTTGCTATTTATGAACAAGTACTTCCTGTCCCTTTATTGTCATGTTCTTGCTAGCACCACATAAGCCACGTAGGATTGGGTATATACGTCCCCAGTGTTTAGTCAGTTGGGTGATGGATTCTTAGCTCAGGCTGCCTCTAACTGATCTGTAAGAGCAGCCTACTGATGAAATTTGACTAATACTTCTCTGTATTGGGTTAATGTACTTTGGATATTTTCCAGATTCAATATATATTGAGCATCCCAGCCAATATTTTACATCACTTAATCTTCACTCTATCCCCCCCAAAAAATGATACATCCCTTTATCTTTACTGTTTGATACATGAGAGAATGGAGGCTTAAAGAAAAGTAACTTGCTAGCTAATAAGACAATTACCAGGAATTTTAAGTGTATGACTTCTGTTCCCAGGTGTAGTGTATTTAATAATACACTGCAGCTCCAATTGTTTTTGAATAAAATAAGAAATAAAGAGCATTTAAGGTGGTTCCCCTGAGAAACTAGAATATGTCCCCTTACAAGTGCCTGCCAGGGCTTGGCCTGGTTTGGAACCTTATAATCTGTTTCTCCTGGAGTGAGTACTTTAGGAAAAATACAGCAAAAACACCGGAGGGCTCCCTTCAATCTAAAACTGGAAATATTATTTCTTTGGTCCAACAAAGAACCTCTACGGATGGACAACATATTGTCTGTTCTCTTGCAAAAGAGGTTGAGCTATACAAGAAACTTTCAAAATCACAGATTAAAGGACAAAGTATCCTCAAAAGACTGGACATGCATAACAGTATTGCCAAAAATCATAGAAAGGATATTAGTGGTTCCTTTGAAAGCAAGCCTCAAATCTATGAAATTGGAAAACTTCTTTGAAAAAAAAAAAAGCACTTTGTAAACTTCCAATGAAATGACAACTTTTAACCAGTGAACAAAGATAAACATTAAAGTGTTGGAGAGAGTCTGATACAGTATCTTGCCCCTACTGAAAATCATACTTAATACTAAGATGAAAGTTTCCTCAAGGCACAATCCCTAACTTGTAGTCCCTGTGAATCTAGCCTTTGACAAAGTTAAATCACCTCCATATTTATTATAAGATTTAAAGGATACCTCATTATTTCTTTACCTGATACACTAAAAACTGCCATGGTAAATATTTCAAATACACTACAACTACAGCTTTGAAAGAAAGAGTGATCTCTGTTTCATCTAGAGTCACCACCTGTTACAGCTCTCCAACCTTCTCTTTAAAATGAATTAATGCTAAACTATGAAATATATTCAATGTTTACCTATAATTTGCTTGGTTTCAAGGGCTCAGCTAGCATTAATTTCAGCATTGCAGTTACGTATCATAAATATTATCTCAAAAACACTCACATAATTAATTTGAATCTCAAGACCATTGGCCTGATGCATTTCTTAATATTATTTTTAAAGGAAAAAATATAAATTATCACTTTGTTTTTCTTCCTTATTTTTAAAAAGGTACTTATTATCTATTTCATCATACAAGGATTAAAAAGTATACAGAGAGAATAAAGTAATATGTGAAAATGTTTTGTTTAACAAAAAAAGGTGTTATAAAAACAATTGATTTGGGCTTCCCTGGTGGCGCAGTAGTTGAGAGTCCGCCTGCCAATGCAGGGGACACGGGTTTGTGTCCCGGTCCGGGACGATCCCACGTGCCACGGAGCGGCTGGGTCCGTGAGCCATGGCCACTGAGCCTGCGCATCTGGAGCCTGTGCTCCGCAACGGGAGAGGCCATAACAGTGAGAAAAGCCCACGTACCGCTAAAAAAAAAAAAAAAAAAAAAAAAATTGAATTGTTTTAAACTCAATACCCTTGTTTGTAAAAAGCAAGAAACTGAAGTAAATTCACTTAACTTTCTTTTAAACACATTCTTATCAGAGCCCTGAATTGCCTTTGAGAGTAGAAATGCCTGTATCTCTAAGACAGGAATATTTGGGGGTAACCAACAAGGAAGATGGATGGAGATCTTAAAAAGATGTATGAAGTTTATGGCCAGAGGATGACCGTGATGGATTCTCAGGAGTCTCGCTTCTAGAAAAATGCACACCCACACCCCGATGCCAGGCTACGAATGGGCATTTGGCAGATGAATCTGGAACCATTGTATCTTCCATCTTCCACCCTTCCAGAGGGAAGAAATAAAAGGCTCCATTTCAAATAGTATGTATATTCTAGGTGAAAAATCGAGATTTCAACCAGATCTATGGTGCTCATCTGGGGCAATTTCCCCACTACAGGCATCTAGTGGGGAAATGCCAGTGATCTTGCCAAACATACTATACAGTGAACAACCACAACAACTTCTCACAACTAAGAATTATTTAGACTAAGCTAGAATGAAATAGCCTAATGAGACAAGCCATGAGGTCTAAGAAAGGGTCGAAACTGACTTAAAGCCCTGGGAAGCTCTCACCATAGCCTCACTCCTCCCTCCTTCCTAGACCAGAATTTTTCAAAGTGTGATCCATGTGTATCTGCATCCAGAACGTTTAGAAATAGAATACAGATTCCTGATCTCAGGCGTGAGCTTCAGAACTGTGAAGGGAAAGCCTAGGAATCTCCATTTTTATTTGCTACCCATGTGATTCTTCTACAGATTGAAATATAAGAATCATTATTTCACTTCTCTGTTGAAGTCATTCCCTTCTGTATTTTCAGCTATCACCTCTCCGTAGTGATTCCTTCAGGACTCTCAATGACAAAAAATTGCAATTTCTATGAGGGCAGAGACTTTGGCTGATTCTTCACTACTGTATATCCAGTGGCTTGATTGGTAGACATGATGAAAGAGGGCAAGAGGGCACCTACATCATCAAAAAGACCATCATCTTTGGGAAGAGACAAGGTAATGAAAAATAAAGTTAGCTACCGATTTATTCGGTACTTCTACATTCTGGGCCTTGTACTAGGTCTGTGGCACACATTAACACTAAAAACAATGCAACAAAGTAGATACTAATGTAATTTTCACTTTACAGTTGAGAAAAATGGGGCTCAGCTGGATCAAGCAACTACCAGAAGTCAGAATTCAGTTTGTGTGCCACTGAATGGAGAGTATAGACGGGTAAGAACTGCCACTCCATGCCCAATTCTTCCCATTTTTTTCAGATTTGTCATATGATATACGTAGACATAATTGGGGTAGGGGTACAGATGTTCCTGGGAAATATTTTAAAGGGTGTTAACACAGCTAGGAAGCACACCATTTTGCCCTCTCACCTCTTTTCTTCTTCTTGTACGGGATATGGGAAGATGCAGCACTAGCAGTCAACTTGGACCAAAAGATGAACTTGAGAACAGAAGCCTCCACTGCTCCTCAAGTGGAGCAGAGCATAAAGTCAGAAGGAGTCGGGGTCCTTGATGACTCTGAGATTACTATACCAGCCCTGTACCACCTATAGACTTATTCTATGTGAGAGAGAAATAAATATTTGATGTTTTATCATATGTAGCTGAATCTAAATTTAATTAAAATACATGAATTATAAATACTATTATTGGGCATTAATAATTTAGGATACTTAATTAAAAAGTCATATTTCACATCTAAATATAATTAGCATTTTAATATAACATAACTTTCATGTGGGAGGGCAAATGAAACAAGCCATGTCACTTTAGCCCTTATTTTAAATTCCTTTTTTTAAATAAATGATTAATTTGATTACTTCAGCTGTTTTGAAAGAAATTCTATGTTTCCATACCATACTCTTTTTTTTTGTTAGTCTACTTAAAGTACTAGGAAATATAACAAAGTAAATTTCAAAAATTAAGTTAGCTAAAAAAATTAATTACTTGATTTTGGGCCCTAAATCTTAGGTAGACAATGCACTTTGAAATCCAGTATTTAAAATAAACTCAGGTGTTTTCATGTGGGAATAAATGAATGCAAGCATGAATGAATGATAAACTTAAGAATCATTTACTAGGATTTTTCAGTGTGATAACTTACTACAATGGAAAAAGGTATGGCCAAGAAGCTATCCTATTAAGCACACATTATGTGCTCATTGTGCAAGAAATCAGGGAAAAAAATAAGAACATTCAGACACATTCCCTATCCTTATGGAGCTCACAGACTAGCTAGGGATATATATATATATATATATATATATATATATATATATAAAATTAAATAAGTTCCTACACTGCATTCCATACCAGCAATGATAGAAAACACATCACACTGTGGGAGAATATCAAGAGAGTCTTCCTGGAAGCACTACAGTATATCAACTACTAACTTTGTAACCTCCAGGAAGTTACTTAAATTCTCTGAACCTCGTTTTCCTAATATTTTTAATGCGGATGACAGTATCTCTTCCACAGAATGATTTTGAAAACACATTGCAGAGTGCATTTCAAATGCTTAGCACAGTGCATGGAACATACTAAGCCCTCAATGTATCTTAGTTTAATAATAATTGAGGCATTTACTACATGCAATCGTCCTGTTGTCCCTCTAAGTGGTATTACTATTCCAATTTCTAAATCAAAAGCAAAAGCTCAGAGATCAGCAATGTTACCCAATATCTCCCAGATGATAAAAGACAAACTTGGTTTCCAAATTCACATCAAATAGCAATACCTTGCTTATAATTTTAACATCTACCTTAAGAGAACATGACATATTTTTTTAACAACTTTATTGGAGTATAATTGCTTTACAATGCTGTGCTATTTTCTGCCCAACAACAAAGTGAAACAGATATATGTATACATATATCCCCATAGCCCCTCCTTCTTGCATCTCCTTCCCACACTCCCTATCCCACCCCTCTAGGTGGTCACAAAGCACCGAGCTGATCTCCCTGTGCTCTACAGCTGCTTCCCACTAGCTATCTATTTTACATTTGGTAGTGTATATATGTCAGTGCTACTCTCTCACTTCAACCCAGCTTACCCTTCGCCCTCCCTGTGTCCTCAAGTCCATTCTCTTTGTCTGTGTCTTTATTCCTGTCCTGCCCCTAGGTTCATCAGAACCATGTTTTTTTTTAGATATCATACATATGTGTTAGCATACAGTATTTGTTTTTCTCTTTCTGACTTACTTCACTCTGTATGACAGGCTCTAGGTCCATCCACCTCACTACAAATAAATCAATTTCATTTCTTTTTATGGCTGAGCAATATTCTATTGTATATATATGCCACATCTTCTTTATCCATTCATCTGTCGATGGACACTTAAGTTGCTTCCATGTCCTGGCTATTGTAAATAGTGCTGCAATGAACATTGTGATACATGTCTCTTTTTGAATTATGGTTTTCTCAGGGTATATGCCCAGTAGTGGGAGTGCTGGGTCATATGGTAGTTCTATTTTTAGTTTTTTAAGGAATCTCCATACTGTTATCCATAGTGGCTGTATCAATTTACATTCCCATCAAAAGGGCAAGAGGGTTCCCTTTTCTCAACACCCTGTCCAGTATTTACTGTTTCTAGATATTTTGATGATGGCCGTTCTGATCGGGGTAGGGGTTACCTCACTGTAGTTTTGATGTGCATTTCTCTAATGATTAGTGATGTTGACCATCCTTTCATCTGTTTCTTGGCAATCTGTATATCTTCTTTGGAGAAATGTCTATTTAGGTCTTCTGCCCATTTTTGACTGGGTTGTTTGCTTTTTGATATTGACCCGTATGAGCTGCTTATATATTCTGAAAATTAATCCTTTGTCAATTGCTTTGTTGAGGGTTGTCTTTTTGTCTTGTTTATGGTTTCCTTTGCTGTGGAAAGGCTTTCATTAGGTCCCATTTTTTTTATTTTTGTTTTTATATCCATTTCTCTAGGAGGTGGGTCGAAAAGGATATTGCTGTGATTTATGTGATTTATGTCATAGCCTATGTTTTCCCCTAAGAGTTTTATAGTGTGCAACCTTACATTTAGGTCTTTAATACATTTTGAGCATATTTTTGTACACGGTGTTAAGGAGTGTTTTAATTTCATTCTTTTACATGTAGCTGTCCAGTTTTTGCAGCACCATTTGCTGAAGAGGCTGTCTTTTCTCCATGGTATATTCTTGCCTCCTTTATCAAAGATAAGGTGACCATATGTGCATGGATTTATCTCTGGGGTTTCTATCCTGTTCCATTGATCTATATTTCTGTTTTTGTGCCAGTACCATACTGTCTTCATTACTGTAGCTTTGGAATATTGTCTGAAGCCAGGGAGGCTGATTCCTCCAGCTCCCTTTCTCTTTCTCAAGATTGTTTTGGCTATTGGGGGGTCTTATGTGTTTCCACAGAAATTGTGCAATTTTTTATTCTAGTTCTGTGAAAAATGTCATTGGTAGTTTGATAGGGATTGCATTGAATCTGTAGATTTCTTTAGGTAGGATAGTCATATTCACAATGTTGATTCTTCCAATCCAAGAACATGGTATATCTCTCCATCTGTTTGTATTATTATAATTTCTTTCATCAGTGTCTTATAGCTTTCTGTATACAGGTTTTTGTCTCCTTATGTAGGTTTATTCCTAGGTATTTTATTCTTTTTGTTGCAATGGTAAATGGAATTTGTTTCCTTAATTTCTCTTTCTGATTTTTCATTGTTAGTGTAAAGGAATGTAAGAGGTTTCTATGCATTAATTTTGTATCCTGCTACTTTACTAAATTCATTGATTAGCTCTAGTAGTTTTCTGGTAGCATCTTTAGGATTCTCTATGTATACTATCATGTCATCTGCAAACAGTGAGAGTTTTACTTCTTCTTTTCCAATTTGGATTCCTTTTATTTCTTTTTCTTCTCTGATTGTTGTGGCTAAAACTCCCAAAACTATGTGAATAATAGTGGTGAGAGTGGGCAACCTTGTCTCTTGCCTGATCTTAGAGGAAATGGTTTCAGTTTTTAACCATTTGGAACAATGTTGGCTGTGGGTTAGTCTTATATGGCCTTTATTATGTTGAGGTATGTTCCCTCTATGCTTACTTTCTGGAGTATTTTTATCATAAATGGGTGTTGAATTTTGCTGAAAGCTTTTTCTGCATCTATTGAGATGATCATATGGGTTTTATCCTTCAATTTGTTAATATGGTGTATCACACTGATTGATTTGCATATATTGAAGAATCCTTGCATCCCTGGGATAAACCCCACTTGATCATGCTGTATGATCCTTTTAACGTGCTGTTAGATTCTGTTTGCTAGTATTCTGTTGAGGATTTTTGCATCTATGTTCATCAGTGACATTGGCCTGTAGTTTTCTTTCTTTGTGCCATCTTTGTCTGATTTTGGTATCAGGGTGATGGTGGCCTCGTATAATGAGTTTGGGAGTGTTCCTGTCTCTGCTATATTTTGAAAGAGCGTGAGAAGCATAGGTGTTAGCTCTTCTCTAAATGTTTGATAGAATTCACGTGTGAAGCCATAGTGTCCTGGGCTTTTGTTTGTTGGAAGATTTTTAATCACAGTTTCAATTTCAATGCTTCTGATTGGTCTGTTTATATTTTTTATTTCTTCCTGGCTCAGACTCAGAAGGTCATGCTTTTCTAAGAATTTGTCCATTTCTTCCAGGTTATCCATTTTATTGGCATAGAGTTGCTTGTAGTAATCTCTCATGATCTTTTGTATTTCTGCAGTGTCAGTAGTTACTTCTCCTTCTTCATTTCTAATTCTGTTGATTTGAGTCTCCTCCCTTCTTTTCTTGATGAGTCTGGCTAATGGTTTATCAATTTTGTTTATCTTCTCAAAGAACCAACTTTTAGTTTTATTGATCTCCGCTATTGTTTCCTTCATTTCTTTTTCATTTACTTCTGATCTGATCTTTATGATTTCTTTTCTTCTGCTAACTTTGGGTCTTTTTGTTCTTTCTCTAATTTCTTTAGGTGTAAGTTTATGTTGTTCATTTCAGATTTTTCTTGTTTCTTGAGGTAGGATTGTATTGCTATATACTTCCCTCTTAGAACTGCTTTTGCTGCATCCCATAGGTTTTGGGTCATCGTGTTTTCATTTCCTTTTGTTTTTTTCAGTGATCTCTTGGTTGTTTAGCATCGTACTGTTCAGCCTCCATGTGTTTGTATTTTTTTTATTTATTTTTTCTGTAATTGATATCTAGTCTCATAATGTTGTGGTCAGAAAATATACTTGATATGATTTCACTTTTCTTAAATTTACCAAGGCTTGATTTGTGACCCAAGATATGATCTATCCTGGAGAATGTTCCATGAGCACTTGAGAAGATAGTGTATTCTGTTGTTTTTGGATGGAATGTCCTATAAATATCCATTAAGTCCATCTTGTTCAACGTGTCATTTAAAGCTTGTATTTCCTTATTTATTTTCATTTTGGATGATCTGTCCATTGGTGAAAGTGCAGTGTTAAAGTCCTCTACTATTATTGTGTTACCATTGATTTCCCCTTTTATGGCTGTTAGCATTTGCCTTATGTGTTGAAGTACTCCTATGTTGGGTGCATAAATATTTACAACTGTTATATCTTCCTTTTGGATTGATCCCTTGATCATTATGTAGTGACCTTCTTTGTCTCTTGTAATAGTCTTTATTTTAAAGTCTATTTTTTCTGATATGAGAATTGCTACTCCAGCTTTCTTTGGATTTCCATTTGTTTGGAATATCTTGTTCCATCCCCTCACTTTCAGTCTGTATCTGTCCCTAGATCTGAAGTGAGTCTCTTGTAGATAGCATATATACAGGTCTTGATTTTGTATCCATTCCACCAGTCTATGTCTTTTGGTTGGAGCATTTAATCCATTTACATTTAAGGTAATTATCAATAGTATGTTCCTGTTACCATTTTCTTAATTGGTTTGGTTTGTTTTTGTAGCTCTTTTCCTTCTCTTGTGTTACCTGCCTAAAAGAAGTTCCTTTAACATTTGTTGTAAAGCTGGTTTTGTGGTGCTGAATTCTCTTAGCTTTTCCTCATCTGTAAAGGTTTTAATTTCACCATCAAATCTGAATGAGATCCTTGCTGGGTAGAGTAATGTTGATTGTAGCTTTTTCCCTTTTATCACTTTAAAGATGTTGTGCCACTCCCTTCTAGCTTGCAGAGTTTCTGCTGAAAAGTCAGCTCTTAACCTTATGGGGATTCTCTTTTATGTTATTTGTTGCTTTTCCTTTGCTATGTTTAATACTTTTTCTTTGTATTTAATTTTTGATAGTGTGGTTAATATGTGTCTTGTCATGTTTCTCTTTGGATTTATCCTGTATGGGACTCTCTGCTCTTGCTGCACTTGATTGAGTATTTCCTTTCCCATGTCAGGGAAGTTTTCAACTATAATCTCTCCAAATATTTTCTCAGACCCTTTCTTTTTCTCTTCTTCTTCTGGGACCCCCATAATTCAAATGCTGGTGTGTTTAATGTTGTCCCAGAGGTCTCTGAGACTGACTTAATTCTTTTCATTCTTTTCTTTTTTTTTTTTTATTCTGCTCTGCAGTAGTTATTTCCACTATTTTATCTTCCAGGTCACATATCCGTTCTTCTGTCTCCATAATTCTGCTATTGATTCCTTCTAGAGAATTTTTAAATTCATTTATTGTATTGTTAATCATTTTTTGTTTGCTCTTTAATTCTTTTAAGTCCTTGTTAAACATTTCTTGTATTTTCTCCATTCTATTTCCAAGATTTTGGAACCCTTTTACTATTATTACTCTGAATTCTTTTTCAGGTAGACTGACTATTTCCTCTTCATTTTTTTTTGGTCTGGTGGGTTTTTACCTTGCTCCTACATCTGCTGTGCATTCGTAGTTTCTGTTGTTTTTGGTGTCTACCCCCAGTGGGTGAGGTTGGTTCAGTGGCTTGTGTAGACTTCCTGGTGGAGGGGACTGGTGCCTGTGTTCTGGTGGTTGGGGCTGGATCTTGTATTTCTGGTGGACAGGACTGCATCTGGTGGTGTGTTTTGGGGTGTCTGTGAACTTATTATGATTTGAGTCAGCCTCTCTGCTAATGGGTGGGGTTGTGTTCCTGTCTTGCTAATTGTTTGGCATGGGGCATCCAGCACTGGAGCTTGCTGGCCCTTGGGTTCACCTGGGTCTTAGCGTTGTGATGGAGCTCTCTGGGAGAGCTCTTACCAATTGATATTATGTGGGCCTGGGAGGTTTCTGTGGTCCAGTGTCCTGAACTTGGCTCTCCCATCTCAGAGGCTTAGGCCTGACACTAGTCCGGAGCACCAAGACCTGTCAGTCACATGGTCTGGTCACTCCAGTGGATTCTCATCATCCTTGGGAGAACATGATATTCTGTAACTTATTTTTTCAGATCTCTGACATCAAAACCATGTGGCTGTCACTGTTCTCTGACTTGGTTTTTACTCAGGTAAAATGCTAGGCCTTAAGGTAAATAATTTTGTGTGGCAGATTTCTAAGGACTACCCAACGTTATGTTTGGCTGGGTTGGTATAATAAAGGCCCAATGACAAAGCTACATGTGATTGGTTTAAAAAATTCTGTAAGAATTTAAAAAGTCATTTTTTCTTTTAAATCAACATGCTGAAACTAATTTGCTCAATTAATGGCAGGCACTGGCATCCTACCAACTAACTGCTTCTAAAATGTGACAGTATCACCAGCTCTACCAAAGCAGTTATTGCTATTACCTGCAGAGAGATGTATATGAAGAAAAAACAAGATTCCCTATCATTTCTCAACTTATAAACAATGATATTCTCAAATTAAAAAATAGAGAAGATTCTGGCAATCTGGAAGAGAACTGTATGCAAAGGAATTAGAGGGTTAAATCCAGAACTGACTCTCCTTGCTGTGATAAGAGGGCCACCTTCTTCCAGAGCAGGGTTCATTCTCATGTCTTAGTCAAATGTAAAATACCTCTCTAGTGGCTCCCTCTTCTTTGAACATTTGTATAACTCTCTACACAGACTGGTGGTTGTAGGATAATGACTGTTGTCCATAAAGAAAAAAATATATATAAAAAAAATGAGCACTTCTAAAAGATTGTTTATTGAAATATATAGTTATGGTATTAATATTTTTCAACATAGACCATAGACCCTACATTGGCTTGAAAGCTTGATTTTTCTCATCACGATGGGAATATATACATATATAATTTTTTTAATGAGTTCACCTAATTAATATTAAAAAGCAGTCAAATAGCTCTACCAAAGAATACCAAGCAGAAATAAATATTGCTCTGCACTGTTGTCTCTGTCCCTTCTCTTGACACGAGTTGGGAGCTATAGAACAACTTAGCTCTGAACTTGATTAACTCCTTGCATTAGACCATGATGATGAAAGAACTAGATGGTCCCTTAAGTGTATATAGTTGCATGTCTTTTCTTCAAGCTATATTTAATAACATCACTTAGTAATTATTTAAACTTAAAACCCACCATTCTTAGAAAGTTTTTTTTTTACACCTAACAGAAATTTAAACCAACTTTCTCAGGAACATTCTTATCTTACCTTTATGCTATTTTCCCAAATCTTTTATTCTTAATATTTTAATTCTTTTTTTTTTTTTTTTTGATTCTTCTTCCAAGAACATAGAAACCACGAGTCAATTCTGTTGCCTTGTAGAGATTCTGAAACTTTGGTGTGAAAATGGATCACCTGGCATGTCGAAGGTGGGGTTAAGTACAGTTTCCAAAAACCTACATAATCCCTACAGTCCTGATTCAAGGAGTCTGCAGCCTGGTCCAGGATTCTGCACTTTAACAGTCTCCTCCCACCTCTTTCTGCATTTGGCATGCAGATGATCCTCTGACCATTTTGAGAGACACTCACTAAAATGAGAATAGGTCATAAAATTTTCTTTCATATCCAGTGCCCACCTATCTTTCTTATTTCACCTTTGATTCTTTTCCATCTTTCCACCCATCTCTGACATTTTCATGTCTGGTCAGCATAGAATACACCTACACCTCAATATTATGGACATTCTGTACCTCTTCTGGGATAATCATTTCTCTCCACCTCTACTTTAAGCTCCTATCCATTTATCTGGGAAGACTCAAAGATATTGTCCCATTTATGAAGCTTCCTCTTCCCCTTCTCTACAGGAATGCCCATATCACTTTGTATATATTTCTGTGAGAGTGATTATTATAATCTATTACATTTACAGATTATGTGTCTGTTTTCCATTGCTACTTCCATGTCCATCCGTAAGACAGTGAATATCACATGTTATTTACTCAATAAATATTTGTTGAATTATAAATCCAACTGAACTTCTATTTCTAAAATTACCCCTAGGGACATTTCGGGGGAGGAGGAGAAGAGTTGCCATCCTTGTTGTTGTTCTCTTGGGACAAACCTAATTGTAATATCTTTAACTTCCTTTAATAGGCTAGATTGTTCCACAAAAATTTATGGAAGTTCTACTTCAAATTTTGGGGGAAAATTAGTTCTAAGAGAACATTCCTTGCTTTGTAAAACTGACCTTGATCATACTACTTCATTATTCCCATGTAGACAATTTAACTTTTGAAAGTGATTTCCTGAGATAATATATTCTAGAAATTATTTTTTATGTCATGATAGAAAATTACAAAACGTTCACTGAATGATGTAAACCAAGTCATTAGAATCTGGGATAGGTAATAAAGCAGGTCTACTCACAGAATTTCTGTCTGTTAGAAAGGCCAAAGTAGTAACTTGGAAGGAACTTGGATGGCAAGAAATACAAAAACAGTGCCCTCTAAGTGATACAAAGTATACACTGAAAATCATCTATGAATCTCCAGCAACAGAGAGGCTTTCAAACCTAAGTGTGCTTTGTCAAAGTGGGTAAGTCATGCCCAAATCCAAGTGTATTAGGGAAAGAGACTTGCATAATCATTGTCTCTTTGAGAGCAGAGTCTGACATGATTCCTATTCAGTGCAAGAAACTTCCATTTGCTTTGGAAAATCACCCTGGTTACATGGATTCTCATTAGCTTATGGGCATTTCCATGACCATCCAACGTTTCTAAACCTGTCAGTGATAATCCCTTTGATTGTCCAAATGATAATCCATTTCCACCTTTTTCAGAAAACCACAATGTCCCAGAGCTAGAGCCTCCTTCTGTCCATAATTCCTTCCTTTTTTTTACATTTCTTTTCCTCAGTCGTGGCTGTGAGTGATCATGTGACCTCTTGTGTAACTAAGAAAATAGCTGCCTGATTATATTTTAATAATCATTGCAAGTCAGTCACTTGCCACCTCCTCTTCATATATTATAAAGTCAGAATATAATTAAGAGTAGGGGGTTCTGGGAAGGTATGGGGCTGGACTCTTAGCAAAGACTTTTGATTTCAATATGTGGCATTTCTAAACACAAGATAGCCTCTGCAACATTTACAATTCTGTGGGCTTGCTGACCTGCCCTCATTATGTACACACAAACAACACAAATCTAAACCATTCTGTTCAAAGTTAGCTGAAGGTCTCAGCTTCTCACAAAGCCTTCCCAGTACAATCCAGTCTACTCCAGACCACTCTGACACTTACTGTCTTCACTTTTAAGTTGTCACTTGACATGTGTCCAGACTCCCAAAAAGGTTGCACATTCCTCAAGAGTAGGAGCCAGGGCTTACATGTCTTTTATCCTTCGTAGCACATAGCTCAGTAACCACCAATTACCTACTCATTGAACTCTTCCCAACAGCACAAGGGAATTCCTGCAATACTGCATAAGTAATTTTGAATTTGAGAGTCCCAATGAGGCCTAGCTCCCTCTATTACCTAGTGGATGAGGATATTTTCTTTATCTCAAATAATCAGAATAACATAAAATTATGGAGTTAAAAACAAATCAGTCTTCCAAATCAACACACAGCTAATCATCATGGGCTTGATATTGTCAGCTTAAAAGAACAGGACCCACTAACATCATTAACCAAATAATACTACATCAGATATAGAGTACATTCTAAGACTAGTTTGGACTGAAATTTTCTTTCTAGTTTGAAAAACTAACTGTATGTCATCTACAAAAATTAGGTCTCATCAACTATACAATCTTTTTTCGCCATAAACCGGTTCTTCAAAAATATATCATTTTATGATAGAATTTTAGAGCAGGATTACTTTAGAATATATCCTTTAAATCATCTATCATCATTTTAGAGATGAGAAAACTGAGACCCAAGAGATCTAAGTAATTTACTTTGAGTTACCTAATTAGCCACTGACAGAAATACGACTAGTGCACCAGCAACTTCTGTTTTATCTCACTCTTTTGTTTGGAGCACAATATATGTATGTATTTTAAATTATAATTCAAATACATACAAAATGGATATAAAAACACTGAACATCACTATAAATGAAACATGCACATGAGGGTATACAAGTGCATGCACAATGCATTCCATGATAGATTCTCTGAATTTGCACAAGCGCACAACACAACCATTCTTAACTCACGAAGTTTAAAGATGATTGTATTCCAAGGGTTTGTATAATATGAGCATTTCTTACCTGGCAGCTGTATGAGGGGTTGACAAAAGACATTAAAAACTTGAGCTATGATTAGATATCAGATTTTTCTGGCACTGAAGGTTAACTTCTACCTGGGTTTCCAGGGTCTAGCACTTTTAAGGGAAGGTAGGCCAGAGATTGGAGAGGGATCACCCAACATATGAGACTTTGGCATTGTTACCCACATTGTAATATTAAGTTGACTGCAGTTGATTATCACCTAAATCTTCCTATGGGCCAGTTATGACTCTATTTCTCCTTATTGTGCCTGAAATCTCTACCGTTACAGTCGCTTCTTTAGGTTAGAAAGCTTAGGTGGGAAAATAACTTCAGCAGTCATGATACCACTCCACCCCAGGTAATGAAAAGAGGGAGAGCCCTTGTGGGGGAAGGATAGAGGCTCTACACGTAACAGAAGAGCTACTGATGAGAAAGGACTCCTCCTTATGGTGTCCAAGAATTTTAAATTTGGGGGCAAATCTAAACAGCATTGACTATATGAGGTTTGGTCCCTTCACTGAGCTTAAGATCTAGCAAGGAGGTAAAACATAAACAATTTAATACAATCCTCTTGAGTAGAAAAGTTTGTGTGGAGTATACAGACTGAGATACAAGTAGCATTTCTCTTTCTGAACATTAATAGATAATGTAATCTAATATATGCTCCATGTGCATAATCTAAAGGCCATTAAAACATTTGAACATTGGGAAATAAAAGGACTCCTCCTTTTAAAGTACCCCAGTTCTACAATACCAATATCCATACATACCTAGTTAACTAGGGATTTGAAAAAATGAATGATATCCACTTAACACATTTCATAATACCTATAATTCAAACTAGGATACTTTTAATCCCATCCCATGAAAAGTAACGGGCCTCACATTCTGATGGTCAAACCTTTTTAAAAACACCCACCCTGATGCTTCGACATCCCTTAAAGATGTAACCATCTCCATGAACCTTCTTTCCCCTCTAATAAAAAAGTTGACATTTTAACCATTTTAATAGGTACCCAGGAGAGAACAAGGAAAATGAAGGAACACGCTCACTCCAGTTGATCTTTTCCTTCTAAATACTACGGCATATAAAAGAAGTAATCAGTAATAATAGAAACCCAAATGAAACAAAGAACAGTGGTTTTTCACAGCTCTTTACCAAGAAATCCTATAAAACAGCATCATTGTTATGACATGCAACAAAAAGGTAGCAAATTTGGTTGAGACACATTGAAATGGATGCACCCTTAATCTTGCAAGAGTGGTGACTCTTTTTTTAAAATAAATACTTTAGTTTTTGCATTTGAAAGTTTTCATTTGTTTATATCAGAACAAAGTTTGTTGATAATTCTTATGTATCAGTTTTTTCACAGTTTTACTCTACAGTTTTAGAAGAGCAGATTGATTCTCTGGCTAAACGTTAATAAAGGATATCCTGTGATCCTGAAATCTTTCAAATGAAGAAGAATACACTTTCCTAACTAGCCTTCCTTTATAGAAAGCTCACTAAAAGACTACAGAATGGATTCATTCCACATATGCAATGACTTTCAGTCCCAATGGGAAGAAAGAATGAGAAATAAAGGAATGAAAATACCATTTTCAACTTCTCAAGTTTAGATCATACTTGAAGAGTACATCTGTGTTGTGGAATTCTTGACTTAAATAAAGAATAAATAAGTAGAGCCTTTCCCCAAAGTTGGTTAATAGTAAGTAAAGAGGGCTTGATTGGTCACATCTTTACTTCCTTGAAACCCCATCCCCCTGCTTTCAAAATTAATGTTTACAATGAGACAGGTTAGATCAGAAAGCAAAGTTACTCACCATGGAAGAATCACTGCTTCCACACCCGATCGGAGCTCCCTCAGCACAGGTTGGGAGGTGGGTAGAAAGTTGACTAGCCCTGCCCCCATCTATGACATCACAATCTACCTCATAAAAGGTAGTGAAAGTGCTCTGAACTCCTGTCTGATTTCCGAGAGATACAGAAAAGAGAGAGTGAGAGAGAGAGCAAGAGAAAAAAAAAAAAAAAAAAAAAAAACGTACCCTATTGGGAAGGGATTAGGGAGGTGTAAGAGGGAGTGGGTAATTGGGAGAAAGAGGCCTATGAAGGAATTATGTACTGAAAGAGATATGGGTGGGGCTCCGTGATATTAAGCAGTCCGGCCATTTGGATTCCTCATTGGCTCTCTTGAACAGATAAATGGACCATCTGGGAGAAGGAGGATGAAGCAGCATCCCGCCTTGTCAGGCATTGTAAGGGACAATTGTAGTGGGGTTCAAAGGGGATGAATCCCCTATTTAATGCATTGAAGATCACCAAGAGAGAAAGCAAGGGCTGAAGCTTTTAATGCCTGGAACTGTACACGGGGAATGTCAGATGTCTTTATAGGAAGTTCCATTGCCCTGCTTTGTGACCTTCAGCAAGCTCTCGGCCTCAGCACACTCAGCCAGTATATGGTGCTAAAGGGATACTTACCTCTTCCATTGGGTTCACTGAGGAATTAACACACTCATTGTTGCTAGAATGGCAATTATTTTTTACTGTTCCTTTTTGTACTCAAGCGTGAGTTGTGTGATAGGCACAATTTAAAAGATAAGCCAATAACAAATGCCTAGTTCTACCCTTGGAATTTCTACCTCTTAAAATGTTATTTTTGATATAAAATATTACTGACAATCTTGACTAAGTTTTTCTATGTATACCAAATATAGCATACACCTAAAGGGGATAATTAGATCCGACCTTCAAACCTGGAGAAAAATCAAATGGCAATATTGCTACAATCACAAGGTCCACTACGCTGCTACTTTTAGAGGTCAAGTTTAGGTGACCCAGTAATGCTCAGTGACCAAATATTTTCGTCACATGCAGTTCTGCTATAGTCATAGCGTTATAGCTTTGTTTAAAGCCTGATTCCAAATTTTTTTTTTTTTTTTTTTTTTGGAAATCAGGCAAGATGGGAGAAAAATGTGGAGAGCACTAGGTCTTTTTTTCTTTTCAAATGTAGATTTAGAGCTTTAAAAACTGAACTGGTCAAAGTTGTCAAGTGAGTATTATGATAAAACAAAAGGAAGAGCAAACAGATCCTGAAACCATCCACATGGAAGCCAGATCTTTATTTGCCCAGTGGAATATATGAAAAGTGAACCTTTTTCCACAGAAAATATTTCAGTAAAGATTCAGAATAATAGCTTATAATTCACAGCATCATAAATGGGTAAAGCCCAGAGCCTGTTTCTGTACGCAGATAAACAAAATTCCTAATTTGGATTTTTTTCTGGCGTTTTAAGCCAATACAGTTCTATCTCTAGTCCTGTCATTCTTAGCTCACTAAATATCTAAGTGGATGAAATAATCACAATTTTAAACTATACAAAATTGGTAGATTAGGGAGCATTTTGAAACACAGAAGCTAGTAAATTCAAACTGATTATGAATCTGGCAACATTACTCCCATCTTTTACTTCAAAATAAATGTTAAAGGCATTTAAAGAATGTCTTTAGAGAATTAAAGACAATAAAAAAGAAAAATATTGGCATATGAGAAGCAAGAATGAAATTGAAAATTTTCCTATATTTGGGTTTTTTAGTACTTACTAGAAGAAGCAATAATACTGTGCATATGTTTTCCTTGCTGAATTATTCTCTTTTTATGTTCAATAAGTCTAAATTCAAATTCTATATTTAACAGCTTTTATTGAGTGATATTTCACAATCAATGGTCCTATAAAGCTATTTTCTTCCAATTTTTACATATTAGATCATTGACTAGTTGGCTTATCCTTGCTTTTTTATGTTTTATAACAATCCTGCTTGGCTTTAGAAATTAGCCATCTCCTGATTTTTCACTGTAGGGAAAGTGTTATTATTTTACCAATTCTTTTATCAATCAGTTTCAAAAATGATTATTATGTATTAGAAACTTATCTGTGTCATCTCACCTTTCATACAAAATACAAAAGTCACTATTTAAGATTAATGATGCAGCTGTCCATTCTTCCAATAAGCACTTTAAAAATGTTACTACCAAACAAAGGAGGTGCACTTTTGCCAGCATTAAGATATTAGAATAAAATGGAGTTAAACACTTTTTAAATATTGAAATAAAACAAGCTGGACTTAGATTATAATCTATTGGTATTTTTAATTAATTATCTATTGTTTATCTGGAAATGGAGCATGTCTTCAGGAACCCAATGCAAAACTAGGCTGCATCAAATGGATGCAGAGTGGTGAACTGTGCTGACTTTTTAGGTGAATTTAGTATGATTGATTACAATAATGTCTTTAGTTATGATATTAGTTAAAATAACAAAATTTTCTTTGACACAGAATGCAATGCCTGGATCAAATAATTTCCAACTCTTCTTAGGATCTAGCCTCTTGACATTTTTTATGAAAACTAAGTCTTATTACAATTATGGATTTGATGCATACATCCTATGACATCACATAAATGGATGAGTTAGCCCTTCAAGGCAAGACATGAAGTGATTGCAAGATTTCAGTCAAGAGACCTTATTATTGAAGTCTTGGTTATAATTTTGTTTGGACCAGAGAGATGTAGGGTTGGTTTCAACTTTTTGTTTGTTGAAACAAAAAAGTTTTAATTAAACTTCTTAGTGCAAAGGATTGAGAAGTCAGGTGGAATAATTTGTACACTCCAAAAGAATAATCCGCAGATGTATTTACCAAGTAATTTATCATGGGAGACATGATCAGGCAGTTGGAATGCAGTGTGACCAAAATGTTATTATTAAAGAGAAATATTACAGTAAGAGAATACGATTAATTTTGATAGCAACAGATTTGAATTGGGAGTTCCCAGATAAAGAGATCATGTTTGAGTTTGTCTTAAGATAGTGTCTCACATATAGAACCTTGGGCTTAAAAGAGTACATGGTCCTTAGAAGATATTGCTGACTTCTCAGCATCTGATATCCTGGAACTTCTCTGATATCCTGGAACTTCTCCAGGATACTCTCTTTCAGTTGCAAAATAGATTTGCAAAGGAAAACATATAAAAGAGATCAAGAGACAGATTTTAGAGATTTGACAGAACATCTAGCCAGACTTCCAGTCAAGTTCATTATCAGCAAGACATCTGTACAGATGAAGGTATTCAGAGAAAAGCAATAAAATAAGATACAGTATTGATGATGAAAGAAAAGATTAAAGTCTAAATTAAGTTTGCCTTCAAGAAAATAGGATTAGGATGAAATATTTAAAATATATTTATTGCCCAGAAGGAAAATGACTATTCAAGATAGAGTAAGACAATGTATTGTGAAGCAGTAAAAGAAATCTGAGCTAAAAATCCTTCACATTGTTTATCCAGAAGTCTTTCCTATTTGTAAGATACATGGGCCATAACACGGAACATATTTCTCTTCTAAGGGTTGTGATCAAAGACATATTTTATAAATCATTTAAATTAAGCTGCAGAAAGCATTTGACATAATCGGTAGGGACAGAATGTAGACAATAGTAAGTTAAACACAGTTTTATTTCTAGAATAGAGTAAACAAAGAAAACCAGTGAATACAGAGGTAGTTCAACAGACACTCTGCTACTCCAGCTGAGAATGCTAAACAGTAAGATGAGAAACTAAATGGGGAAAAAATGAAAACAATAGACTCCACAATCTAACAAAAGCACAATGGATGGAAAAATTTATCCTTTTCACAAAAAGTATTTGCTATTAGAGATAAAGAACTTTGAATTCTGTCATCAAACCAATATTTAGCACCATGCCTTTTACATTGTTTAAATGCAATGGAAACATTGAATTCAATGAATTAAAATATCCTTATGAGAACGAGCAATAAATACATTTCTTTGAACTCTGATTGTTATTTTGTCGTTAGAAATTAGGAACGGATAATGGAAACACTGGTCTTTTCCTAGAAAAACATTACTCCTGTCTCAGTTTTGCTATGGGGGTCTTTTTATTTCCTTTATTTTGAGTCATATGAGGTCATGGAAGTTTGTGCAAAATCAATAATGAAATTCCCAGATAATGTTTGTATATGGTTTTAACATTCATATTCTCTTTTTTACTTATTTATATATTTTATATCAACTTATTCATACTTTATCTTCTCTTGAGGCATGTCCGAGTAGGAACAACAGCAAAAAAAAAAACAATAGATTTAGGTAACCCATTCAAAATAATGTATTTCTTGACTAGAGCTGATGAATTGAAGTGTATACAGGAAAACCAAAAAAGAGGAAATGAGTTACAGATACTGTATCTAAATAAAGGTATTCACTCAACGCTTTGGTTTCTCATAATTATTTGGTTCAACTGAAGGGAACAGTTAGATCTGGGTTGTTCTCACATATCCAAAACTACTTAAAAATGGGGGGTGGGATGTAGTTCTTAAGACACTACTACAGACATTCATTATTAAAACTATAGATTAATAAAGAACATCTTAGAATGAACTCAGACAATTATCACACATTGACAATATCTCAAAATTAGAACTTGTCTCACGGGAAAATGGTACAAACCAGTATATCTTAAATAGGTTTGCCTGTGTTTCATAGATATCAAAAGATATATGCAATCATTGCCCCTCATCTAGGTACCTCCCATGTGTCTAATTTCCAAGTTTTCACAAAATATTACTATTCATTTGATGCCAAATAATCCTCAGAATATTAACTAAAATCTAAGGCATTAATTACTAACCAATAAAGTATTTGCCTTCCTTCTTTTAATTCGAGGCTTTTGAAACTTGAAAAAATTCTAAAACCCAAAGGAAGGAAAGTTCATTGATTCAATGACAGGTAATGGCATTGACATTTCTGACACAGAGACACTCCTCCTAAAGCCACTAACCCCTTCTACACTTACAAGCAATGATGCCCTCAAACTAAAATAGAAACTGTTCAGCTCACAAGTTCAGGTGATTCAATCAAATCAATCCACTGAGTAGATCCAAGTTAGTTTAATCCATGTCTCCAGTCAAGGTCAAAAGAGTTACTTGCTTGGCTCACATACCAGTTTTGCCACAATAGAGTCTGTTTTCTTATTTTAGGATGAGAGCATTAGACTATAAAGTCTTTTTCTATGCAGAAAACAATTCAGTAAGATAATCAACTGGTTTAATTTCATCAGTGGATAACTGATTTTTTTTTTCAGTGAACAGAATTGACCATCTTGATAAGTTTAGAATCAGTATCTTTAAGTATGTAACTGAAGAGTTACTTCTTATAGCAGAGCAATATACCTTCCTCATTTGTGCAAGATTATTTGAATTCAGGGAGACAGCTTGCACTGTGGTGCTACAGACATAAAGCTTCCTATGATGCCTGACACCCAAGGAGATTTTTTCCTTTTCTTATAAAAAATTTTATTTCCAATTTCTTCCAAAAATAATACCTTGAGTTTGTTAAATGTCACTTTTATAACACTGGGAGAATGAATTTGCACTGCAAAAACACTGAAGTGTTATTTTTCTCTGAAGGTTTGCATAATTTGTGTTGTGCAAAAATCAATGACAATGTACATTGACACGGATGTACCGGAGGAAGACTTAACGCGGGAATCAGAATTTAAGTGGCTATAGTTTACCATCATAACAGATTAGCAGGCAGGTTGTTGGGAGAAAGATTGAATTATGCAACAACCCATCATACTAGCAGATTAAGTGCAAAGAACTACTGCCATTCTGAAAATGATAAATACCTGTTTAATTTTCTTATCGGTACAGAGTATCTCCACTACCTTTCCATTCAGATTTATAATCTGAAGTTTGTTTTAATTTTACTTCCCTGGATCTGGATTCTCCTACTCTCCCCAGATGAGAAAAAGTCCTTTAAGCCCAAATACTTAATGGCTTACCCTCTGGAAGGTCTGGATAAAATTCTTTGGAACAGCTGTGAGTTATCTGAACACATACCCTTTTGTTTAAATGAAGCACATAAGTGGATTCCAAACCCAAACTGAAAACTAGCAATTTAGATTTTTTCCCATTACTACTATACTTTGATCAGTGGAGATAATCGAGAATTGACAATAGACAGAATCAGAAGATATAACAAAAATGACTCTTTCCCCAGAAAGGGTTGTTTAAAGTACAAGTCTACACAACTAAGTACAACGCTTGTTTCAGTGAACGTTTAATTCCATTACAAAATACTGACACTTTTTTTTACAGAGTGAACACAGAAATTTTCAAGTAAAATGTAATTCTCATCTCAACAAAACACAATTATCTATATCTATATCTATATATATTTATATATATGGCATTGTACAAATATATATATATATGTATATATATAGTACATATATATAGTACAAATATATATATGTATATATATACATACATATATATACATATATATATACATATATATATATATATATGTATATATAGCTTGGTACAAATAAACACCATATTTGCCCCCAAACTGTATTGTATTGAATCAGATATGTCACATTTGTCAACCATTTGTTCAGTTATTGATTACTGCTTATTTAGGGAACAAGAAATTTAAGTGTCAAATCACATGTATTTGTTGTGTGCATACATGTATGCATATACATATAGCATATATGTATCTTCGATCATATGCCAGTGTCAGGTAGGATTGATTTGACTGTTCTCAGTTTCCAGCATTTTTATGAATATTTTTCATTTATCATCATGAATATTCATGTTAATTTTAATTTAGTCCATTTTTTTAATGATATGAAACATAGGCTATAAGAGTGACTATAATTGACCCTTATTCTACAATTTTCTCTTTACCAATTCAAATCCTACTGGTGTTGCAAATTATACTTGTTCACCTTGTCAAACCTCTCCATAACCCAATTGAGAGGAATTCAAATTTGGAAAGGAGAGATTAAAAGACAAAGAACAAAAGTGCACATTAGGGCAAATTACTCAGTCCCTCAGGGATAGGTCAGGGTTCCATTCAATCAGCCTGAGAGCGAAGGGAACTAACATTCCTCACCTCTAAACTCTGTTCCTATATTTTGTTTGCGTGAAAAAAGGCATTTATATGCAATAAAATCTATTAACTTGTAACACTTTCATGGGGAGTCAGCTATAAGTTATATCAGCATCCCTCCATCTCTGACCTGAACATCAAATCCCTGTCCAGAGCAGGGTTATTGCTCCTGTGCTCTGGCTTCGTTGTTATAATGGGGCTCCTGTTTTATTTGAACCTTAAAAAAATAATGTACGTGGAATATTTCCATTTTATCAGAATGCTTGATATTCAGCATTCTATGTTCTAAAACCCTGTTTTTGTGTTTCCAATCTCATTCAGAATAATGTGCAAAGTATAAATCTTTGGGTAGCTAAAGATAATCAAAGGTTATAAAATGGTTTTCATTTCTCCAGTTCCATGTGTATATCTCTATTTTTAAATTTAAAAGAACCTATCAACTCCTCTGAAACCTAGTGAATAAAAACTAATTAAAACACAATAATCAAATATACAGGTAATTTCCATAGTATGACATTGGAACTTATTTGTATTCAATATATATCTCCATACTGAAAAAATTGTGGCTCAACTTTCTCTCATGATGAATATAACGCTGTCACCTTTAATGGATATTACTTGCACTAAACTAATTTATAATATGCTATGGTTAAGTTTCTCTTTCCTTTGTTTTATCTTTTTCCTTCTTTCATGCTTTTTCCTTCCTATCTTCCATCCTTTCCTCTTTTTCTTCTTTTCTTCCTTTAATGGTCCTTTTTCCAAAAAGCATGTAAACCGGCTTAAGAGATTAAACTACCAAACACTAAACTAAAAAGCAAATAAAGCCAGTATATAAACTATCAGGCTGTTTAATTGTCTGGGCTTTAGTTTCTTCCACATTCTCTCTAACATTTTTATTACTCTCTTAGTTTTTTTTTGTTGTTTTGTTTTTTGGTTTTTTTAAAAATCCCCTTTCCCATTACCTGCTTAGCAACCAGGTTGAGCTGAATTGGCTCACAAATATGCATCTTATACTTTGAGATTTAATAAGAATGGCACCTTTCTGCTGTTGAGAAAAGTTTAAGCCAATGACTTTAGAAAATTGATTGCCAGCCAGAAAACTAATGGTGCTTCTTAGACAGCAGTTGTGTGAATGAGCATATGTAGGCATATTTTTTTAATTTGCTTTATTTCTCTAGTTCCCATGACTCGTGAAGAGCTTTGGCATCCACTGTCCCCCTGACCTGTTGAAATTTCCTGAGCTACCTCTCAAGCCAAATGCAAATATAACAGAAGAAGCCTTTCTCAGTTTGAACACACAGACTCACATAAAACATATACATGCTGACATGGTATATGTGCATTTTGTTTAACATAAGTTCATCATGCCAGCATGAGACTATAAAAACATGGTGCTCAGTTTTGAAATCCAAATCATTTTCCTTAGCAAAATGGAAACAATCTACCCAAATCTCTGCTGTTTTAGTAGAAGCTTTGACTTCTTACAAATATACCCTCCTGGAGGCTTTTGCGTATTTCAGGGAAGAAGCCACAGCTTTGAATCCCATGTATATAACGACACAGGGAAAAAGGGAGGAAGATTCAAGTATTTCTCTTTTTTTATTGCATTTTATACTACAGGAGCTTCTCCTTAAAAAATATAGCAACTTTGTCATGCCAGACAACAAAATAAATGGGGCTCAAAGCATGGGTGCACTTTCTTGGCAAAATCATTGAAAAGTTTGTGTGTATGGGGTCTCACATTCTTGACTCTTTCAGAACTTTGAAGGCAGTCATTTGTGGCTATTTTGCAAAATAAACATATTGATTTTTTTCTCCATTGGCCATCAGTGAAGGAGGATGAAGAATAAGATGGAGGCAGAAGTGGCAAAGACAGCAGACTACACAGGCAGGTATGGCACCAAATAACAATCAAGCTTGGAAAAAAAATCATGAAGAGACCAAGAGCAGACCCATAACTGAGCAACATAAGCAAACCTTTATAATGCGTTTCACTCAGAATTATTATAAAGTTGTATAACATTCCTCTAAAAGAAGCCTTCTCCCATGCAAGGATTTATGAACATTGCCAATAAGACTCAAAGAAGGAAACAGGCTTCTTGATGGTGTTCTCAATCTCAAACACCTCTGCAAATGCCAACAATGCAGGTGATAAAAGCCAGTGATGGTTTGGACTACATCTAAATGAGGAAAACACAATGGAAATGAAGCTCTGGAGGCAGTGATGAACAATGGGTACTGAGAGGATGATGGAGAGTAACTCTGCCAGTAAAACTCGCTTAGATGAGGTTGTGGAGTCTGAGATCCACAAAGATGCTCTGTGCATCCATATAAATAATAAGATTTGGAAAGTAACAAATGAAAGCACACAAGGCAAGCTAAACAAAAAGCACTCGGTTCCACAGGTGCTATATACAGATGGACATGAAAGCTGAATGGTATGGGAAACTATACCATTGAGGCTGAAGATAAGAAAGGAAGCAAGGGAGATGCAATGTTTTGATCACTTCTTGGCAGAGAGAATCTTGATTATTACCAACTTGGCAGAAAGGACACACTGCAAGACAGATTGCTCTTGGTTGTTGAAGAATGTTGAAGCAGGATCATTTTGGAAATGCAAAGAGGTGACTATGCTTTGGGAAGAGGCACAAAACAGCAATTTACTGGGCTCTAGGTGCGACTGCATGGAACAGGCTTTCCAAATGGCATCTCCATGCAAACCAGATCAGCTCTTTTCCCAGCTATGTTTTCTGCAAGCCAAACAATATAGGAACTGAAATCTTTGGGTTCAAGAATGATTTTTCCACATATTTTTTTTTATCAAATGGTCAACCTGCTGAATTTCTGAAAATGGCTTGAGGAAGAACTGAGCTTCATGACCAATCTGATTTTCACAAGGCATTCACCATATTGATAATGCTCTGTTCCTGGTAATGCCACACTTAAAATGGCAGCATCATGGTTGACTGGGAAAAGAACTAAAGGTAGCAGAGCCACACTTTGGAATTTGCAAATAGTTTATAATAGATGGCACCTTGTGTTGAAAGAAAGGGACTGAGGGAGGAAAAGAAGCCAAGGTGAAGAACCTCAACACATACATTGGAAATCTTGCCAAGAAATCATGATTCTTCTATCATTGAACTTCTTGTTTCTTTGCATTTGATTAAAATGGACCAGATACTTATATTTTCATGAGAAGGGAAACGCTGAAGTGATTGAACAAAGGATATATAATTGTTAGTGTTTGACAACCATGTTAGTTTTTGGCAACAGCACATCAACCTGTGTTAAATTCAAACATTTTCTGGCTTTTAAGGGTTACTGATAACCTAGTATGCATTGGAACCTGATGAATGAATTCCTATTGTTTTCATCATCTCTAACATGTGAACACAATCCACACATAGAGAGGCTTGCTCCTGAACAGAGAATGAAAATTGCTAGGACTAACAGAGGGAAGTAGACTTACAATGAGTAAATATACAAAAGCCCCAAATAATTATAATAGTCACAGCTTGGCAATGAGTTTCCAGACTATGAAATTAGTTTTCTTGTGAAGAATGGAGATTTTACAAGGCTAGTATAAACATGGGGTAATTGGAAAATCAAACTGTTCTTTGTGAGTTATTGTAAGGTCTGGAATAATGGTGATAACATTTATTATTTTAAAAAAGCCTCCCTATGAATCACTGTAGTTTGGGGGTTTTAGCAGTACTGTTGCCAAGAATGCTTGCCTTGGAAGTACAACAGTGGGAACTTGAATTGTGAAGCCCAGGTCCCAGCTTACCCCTGACACAATGAGCTCTCCTCCCAGATTCTGTACTTCTGCTTTCACCTTGCTGCAGATATTAAGTTGATGGCAATACAAGGCAATTCGTTGAAGGTAGGCTAATAAATCCTGCTTACATGCTGAATCAGGACACTATAAAACATTAAAAAAAAAGGTCATCTCAATTAGTAAGTACTCTTCAGTTTCTAATACTTGTTATATAAAAGCTGTGAGAAGAAAAGGTTTCACTGTCATATACCTTAATTACAACCATTCAACTTAACTTCTTTATAGTGCATTTTAGGAAGGCCACAGGCAATAGGTTAGAATGGTTAGCTCTACTTTGATAAATTCTATACAAAAAATATTGATGATCTCCCGGAAAGTCTTACTGGGACTTCTGGATACATTTATGAGTATTTTACCAATTATCTTCTAAACTGCTAAGAAAACAATATCTATAGGTTTTTCCCGAGTGGCCCATTCAACGTTCACTACATGCAAAGTTATTTTAACACAGAGAACAAAGCAACAGATGCTAGAAGGAAATCATCCTGTGTGGCAGTCTCTCTGCCATAGTACAAGATAGAGTTTTAATTCAGTTAGTTGGGGGAAAATGCACTTGTTTCTTTTGGCTTTCTAAGACATGTATCATTCACTAAAGGAACTCTATTATACTTCTTGGAATTCCATATTTATCCAAATTTTAGCAACATGATAAACTTCCTTTAAACAAGAGACTCTGAGAAGGATCAAGACCACTGTAAAAGAAAAAGATTTGAGTGAAATGAATTTGAAGCCAATTGAAATAAGCTCATAAGTGTAACAATAAGACCCTTCAAAGGATGGACCAAAGATTTTGAATTCTCAAAAAAATTCTGGTGACCATAGATTTTTAATTCTCTTTGTAACTTAAGTGGGTAGATATCCATCAAATACACACTGAGCAGAGCTGAACACTTCCACAGACATTTACATGATTCCCTAGAGAATTTCTGAAGCTTCAATGCCAATGGCTATCCAGTAATTGAAATATATTTCTATCGCTATCCAAAGTTCAGCTCAAAATTCTCCAGGACAGTCTATTGTTCCGACTCAATCTGGCACTTGCAAAGGACATATAATCACCAGATCCTTGATGAAACATTGTAAGAAATGAGTACCTACAGCCCAAACCAAAGTATGTTATTTAGAATAAGAGTATGCGACAAAGACTCCAACTAAGTTTCCTTCAAGTTCAAGAAAGGGAATTCTTTCATTAATACTGTGAAGCCAGTCATTTGACATAGCAATTTATCTAATAAATGACAAAGGGGTCTTTTGTATGCATAACACTTACCATTGTGGTATTTTTTTCACTAACTGCATTTATCAAGAAAGAATCCCACAGAGACTGTTTTTAGCTTCCTACAAGTACTTAATACTGTAATATTTATCCTACTCCAGAGACTCATATACTGAAAAGAAATAACTTTAAAATGATATCTCCCTAGAGGGCTGACAAGGCTTTTGATACAAATACCTTGTAGTAAATTAAAATGGAAGTTCTATCTCAATGGAACAGTAATTAAAAATGCAACAGTCCGTAAAAAGTTTATATTGTGTGCATATCTCAAATCTTCATAAAAATATTTTCCGGCAAGATAAAGGCAAGCAATAGACATTTTGAAAATGCTCATTCTATTCTATTATTTAAACTAAAGTATTTAAAACACACATAAAGGCATGATGGGCCAAGAAAAATAACTCTTATACCATGGAAATAGTAGAAATGGGTGCAAAATTTGAGAAAGAAATGCCCCATTCAGATGAAGCATTAGCAAAAATTGCAAGTTGCTCCACAATTGATGATAAGAAGAATACCACAAAGAGAGTGTTACGTTTAACTTCATCTCTTTTTTGTTGTTGTTGTTACATCATAATTAAATAGCATTTTAATATTTTGTCACACTCTCAAAATACATCTTGAATCCTGGGATATTTGTGTGTGTACATGTGTGGTGTGTTTTCCAGATACCAAAACTGTTTGGGGCTATGCTTCATGTTGCATGATTGTTGGAAATAAGTATCCAAAATTACAAAATCAAAAATAAGAATCACAATAAAAAATATTGACCTCAGGGAGCCTAAACATATTGAGAAATAGTTTCAGCCGTGAGATTCAGAGTATAATGGAAAGGCCATCCAAACTCCATCCACTCTGACTCCTAAGAAGGAGTCTGTCCAAACACAACCTGGTTTCAGAACCACCCACCAATCTCTGGTCATTCCACTCATTCCAACATTTTGCAAACAATTCCCTGAACATTTGCAGAAAAAATGCAGCATTCTTTCCTGGCTGGTGCATTTCTGTATGTTTGCATGTACGCATGAATATTTTCAAGTAAGTTCGTTGTCTCTCCTCTCTTTTATTTTTTAAAATTAATATTATTATTTATTTATTTATCTTTATTTTGGTTGTGCTGGGTCTTAGTTGCCACACACATGCTCCTTAGTTGAGGCCAGCAGCTCCTTAGTTGTGGCATTTGAACTCTTAGTTGTGGCATGCATGTGGGATCTAGTTCCCTGATCAGGGATCAAACCCATGTCCGCTGCAGTGGAAAGCAGATTCTTAACCACTGCACCACCAGGGTAGTCCCTACCCTCTTTTTTTTTTTTTGCGGTACGCGGGCCTCTCACTGTTGTGGCCTTTCCCGTTGTGGAGCACAGGCTCCAGACACGCAGGCTCAGTGGCCATGGCTCATGGGCCCAGCCGCTCTGCAGCATGTGGGATCTTCCCAGACTGGGGCACGAACCCATGTCCCCTGCATCGGCAGGCGGACTCTAAACCAATGCACCACCAGGCAAACCCCCTCCCCTCTCTTTTACATGAACTTCCTAGGTTACATATGGAGCTCAACCTATGCTGCAAACTGTCGGAAGCTTGGCAGTTGGCATTGTCCTGAAATTAGCAATTTAATAATGTTACAAATTTCAATTCCTACAAATTTCAGGAAATTCTCAAATTATGATAATATTTAAATGAATTAACTATACTATTGAGTATTCCTCAAAAATGCAAAAGAAAGCAAAAAACATTCCCTCAGATTAGCCATCATATGTATAAAAAAAGTTAAATTGAGACAATCTGTAGGCTTAATTTAAATGTAATACTAATAGTTTAATCATGTGTTTTTCTTTTCAGACTTTGGAAGATGAGTAAATCTAGTATTGACTTGAAGGATTCTAAAATTGAGGATGCTGAAGACAACAAGGATTTAGAGAAACAGTTATATTAAGGAATGAGGGAGAACAATTAGAGTAAGCAACTCAAAAATAACAGGAGGGCCAGGAGGGGAAGATGGCAGAAGAGTAAGATGCGGAGATCACCTTCCTCCCCACAGATACACCAGAAATACATCTACGTGTGGAACAACTCCTACAGAACACCTACTGAATGCTGGCAGAAGACAGGCCTCCCAAAAGGCAAGAAACTCCCCACGTACCTGGGTAGGGCAAAAGAAAAGAGAAAAAACAGAGACAAAGAATGGGGACGGGACCTGCACCAGTGGGAGGGAGCTGTGAAGGAGGAAATGTTTCCACACACTAGGAAGCCACTTCGCGGGTGGAGACTGCGGGTGGCGGAGGAGGAAAGCTTCGAAGCCGCGGAGGAGAGCACAGCAATAGGGGTGTGGAGGGCAAAGCAGAGAGATTCCCGCCCAGAGGATCGGTGCCGACCAGCACTCACCAGCCCAAGAGGCTTGTCTGCTCACCCTCCGGGCAGGCAGTGCTGGGAGCTGAGGCTCGGGCTTCGGTCGGAGCGCAGGGAGAGGACTGGGGTTGGCTGCGTGAACACAGCCTGCAGGGATTAGTGCACCACGGCTAGCCGGGAGGGAGTCCGGGGAAAAGTCTGCACCTGCCGAAGAGGCAAGAGACTTTTTCTTCCCTCTTTGTTTCCTGGTGCGTGAGGAGAGATGATTAAGAGCACTGCTTAAAGGAGCTCCAGAGATGGGCGCGAGCAGCAGCTAAAAGCGTGGACCACAGAAACGGGCATAAGATGCTAAGGCTGCTGCTGCCACCAGCAAGAAGCCTGTGTGTGAGCACAGGTCACTATCCACACCCCCTTCCGGAGAGCCTGTGCAGCCCACCACTGCCAGGGTCCCAGGATCCAGGGACAACTTCCCCGAGAGAACGCACAGCACGCCTCAGGCTGGTGCAATGTCAGGCAGGTCTCTGCCGCCGCAGGCTCGCCCCGCACTCCATGCCCCCCTCCCCCCAGCCTAAGTGAGCCAGAGTCCCCGAAGGAGCTGCCCCTTTAACCCCGTCCTGTCTGAGCGAAGAACAGACGCCCACCAGCGACCTACACGCAGAGGTGGGGCCAAATCCAAAGCTGAGCCCCTGGGAGCTGTGAGAACAAAGAAGAGAAAGGGAAATCTCTCTCAGCAGGCTCAGGAGCAGCGGATTAAAGCTCCACAATCAACGTGATGTACCCTGCATCTGTGGAATACATGAATAGACAACGAATCATCCCAAATTGAGGAGGTGGACTTTGAGAGCAAGATTTATTATTTTTTCCCCTTTTCCTCTTTTTGTGAGTGTGTATGTGTTTGCTTCTGTGTGAGACTTTGTCTGTATAGCTTTGCTTCCACCATTTGTCCTAGGGTTCTATCTGTCCGGGTTTTTTTTCTTTTTTAAAAAAATTTCTTTCTTAATAATTATTTTTTTATATAACTTTATTTTTTTATCCTACTTTATTTTATTTTGTTTTATCTTCTTTCTTTCTTTCTTTCTTTCTTTCTTTCTTTCTTTCTTTCTTTCTTTCTTTCTTTCCTTCCTTCCCTCCTTCCTTCCTTCCTCCCTCCCTCCCTCCCTCCCTTCTTTCCTTCCTTCCTTCTTTCTTTCTTTCTTTCTTTCTTTCTTTCTATCCCTTTTATTCTATGCCGTGTGGATGAAAGGCTCTTGGTGCTCCAGCAAGGAGTCAGTGCTGTGTCTCTGATGTGGCAGAGCCAACTTCAGGACACTGGTCCACAAGAGACCTCCCAGCTATACATAATATCAAACGGTGAAAATCTCCCAGATATCTACATCTCAACAACAGCACCCAGCTTCACTCAGTGAACATCAAGCTACAGTGCTGGACACTCTATGCCAAACAACTAGCAAGACAGGAACACAACCCCACCCATTAGCAGAGAGGCTGCCTAAATTCATAATAAGTCCACAGACACCCCAAAACACACCACCAGACATGGACCTTACCACCAGAAAGAGAAGATTCAGCCTCATCCACCAGAACACAGGCACTAGTCCCCTCCACCAGGAAGGCTACACAACCCACTGAACCAACTTTAGCCACTGGGAACAGACACCAAAAATAACGGGAACTACCAACCTGCAGCCTGCAAAAAGGAGACCCCAAACAAAGTAAGATAAGCAAAATGAGAAGACAGAAAAACACACAGCAGATGAAGGAGCAAGATAAAAACCCACCAGACCTAACAAATGAAGAGGAAATAGAAGGTCTATCTGAAAAAGAATTCAGAATAATGATAGTAAAGATGATCAAAAATCTTGAAAATAGAATAGACAAAATGCAAGAAACATTTAACAAGTACCTAGAACAACTAAAGATGAAACAAACAACGATGAACAACACAATAAATGAAATTAAAAACTCTAGATGGGATCAATAGCAGAATAACTGAGGCAGAAGAACAGATAAGTGACCTGGAAGATAAAATAGTGGAAATAACTACTGCAGAGCAGAATAAAGAAAAAAGAATGAAAAGAACTGAGGACACTCTCAGAGAACTATGGGACAACATTAAATGCACCAATGTTCGAATTATAGGGGTTCCAGAAGAAGAAGAGAAAAAGAAAGGGACTGAGAAAATATTTGAAGAGATTATAGTTGAAAACTTCCTTAATATGGGAAAGGAAATCGTTAATCAAGTCCAGGAAGCACAGAGAGTCCCATACAGGATAAATCCAAGGAGAAACACACCAAGACACATATTAATCAAACTGTCAAAAATTAAATACAAAGAAAATATATTAAAAGCAGCAAGGGAAAGACAACAAATAACACACAAGGGAATCCCCATAAGGTTAACAGCTGATCTTTCAGCAGAAACTCTGCAAGCCAGAAGGGACTGGCAGGACATATTTGAATTGATGAAGGAGAAAAACCTACAACCAAGATTACTCTACACATCAAGGATCTCATTCAGATTTGATGGAGAAATTAAAACCTTTACAGACAAGCAAAAGGTGAGAAAGTTCAGCACCACCAAACCAGCTTTACAACAAATGCTAAAGGAACTTCTCTAGGCAAGAAATATGAGAGAAGGAAAAGACCTACCATAACGAACCCAAAACAATTAATAAAATGGGAATAGGAACATACATATCGATAATTACCTTAAATGTAAATGGACTAAATGCTCCCACCAAAAGACACAGATTGGCTGAATGGTTACAAAAACAAGACCCATATATATACTGCCTACAAGAGACCCACTTCAGACCTAGAAACACATACAGACTGAAAGTAAGGGGATGGAAAAAGATATTCCATGAAAATGGAAACCAAAAGAAAGATGGAGTAGCAATTCTCATATAAGACAAAATAGACTTTAAATTAAAGACTATTAGAAGGAACAAAGAAGGACACTACATAATGATCAAGGGACCAATCCAAGAAGAAGATATAAAAATTGTAAATATTTATGCACCCAACATAGGAGCACCTCAATACATAAGGCAAATACTAACATCCATAAAAGGGGAAATCGACAGTAACATATTCATAGTAGGGGACTTTAACACCCCACTTTCACCAATGGAAAGATCATCCAAAATGAAAATAAATAAGGAAACACAACCTTAAACAAGATGAACTTAATTGATATTTATAGGACATTCCACCCAAAAACAACAGAATACACATTTTTCTCAAGTGCTCATGGAACATTCTCCAGGATAGATCACATCTTGGGTCACAAATCTACCCTTGGTATATTTAACAAAATTGAAATTGTATCAAGTATCTTTTTCCGACTACAACGCTATGAGACTAGATATCAATTACAGGAAAAGATCTGTAAAAAATACAAACACATGGAGGCTAAACAATACACTACTTAATAATGAAGAGATCACTGAAGAAATCAAAGAGGAAATCAAAAAATACCTAGAAACAAATGACAATGGAGACACAACGACCCAAAACCTGTGGGATGCAGCAAAAGCAGTTCTAAGGGGGAAGTTTATAGCAATACAAGCCCACCTTAAGAAGCAGGAAACATCTCGAATAAACAACCTAACCTTGCACCTAAAACAATTAGAGAAAGAAGAACAAAAAAACCCCACAGTTAGCAGAAGGAAAGAAATCATAAAAATCAGATCAGAAATAAATGAAAAAGAAATGAAGGAAACAATAGCAAAGATCAATAAAACTAAAAGCTGGTTCTTTGAGAAGATAAACCAAATTGATAAACCATTAGCCAGACTCATCAAGAAAAAAAGGGAGAAGACTCAAATCAATAGAATTGAAATGAAAAAGGAGAAGTAACAACTGACACTGCAGAAATACAAAAGATCATGATTACTACAAGCAACTCTATGCCAATAAAATGGACAACCTGGAAGAAATGGACAAATTCTTAGAAATGCACAACCTGCCAAGACTGAATCAGGAAGAAATAGAAAATATGAACAGACCAATCACAAGCACTGATATTGAAACTGTGATTAAATATCTTCCAACAAACAAAAACCCATGACCAGATGGCTTCACAGGTGAATTCTATGAAACATTTAGAGAAGAGCTAACACCTATCCTTCTCAAACTCTTCCAAAATATAGCAGAGGGAGGCATACTCCTAAACTCATTCTATGAGGCCACCATCACCCTGATACCAAAACCAGACAAGGATGTCACAAAGAAAGAAAACTACAGGCCAATATCACTGATGAACATAGATGCAAAAATCCTCAACAAAATACTAGCAAACAGAATCCAACAGTACATTAATAGGATCGTACAGCATGATCAAGTGGGGTTTATTCCAGGAATGCAAGGATTCTTCAATATACGCAAATCAATCAATGTGATATACTGTATTAACAAATTGAAGGAGAAAAACCATATGATCATCTCATTAGGTGCAGAGAAAGCCTTCAACACTGATTTATGATAAAAACCCTGCAGAAAGTAGGCATAGAGGGAACTTTCCTCATCATAATAAAGGCCATATATAACAAACCCACAGCCACCATCGTCCTCAATGGTGAAAAACTGAAAGCATTTCCACTAAGATCAGGGACAAGACAAGGTTGCCCACTCTCACCACTCTTATTCAACATGGTTTTGGAAGTTTTAGCCTCAGCAATCAGAGAAGAAAAGGAAATAAAAGGAATCCAAATCAGGAAAGAAGAAGTAAAGCTGTCACTGTTTGCAGATGACATGATACTATACATAGAGAATCCTAAAGATGCTACCAGAAAACTACTAGAGCTAATCATTGAATTTAGTAAAGTAGCAGGATACAAAATTAATGCACAGAAATCTCTGGCATTCCTATACACTAATGATGAAAAATCTGAAAGTGAAATCAAGAGAGCACTCCCATTTACCATTGCAACAAAAAGAATAAAATATCTAGGAATAAACCTACCTAAGGAGAAAAAAGAACTGTATGCAGAAAATTATAAGACACTGATGAAAGAAATTAAAGATGATACAAATAGATGGAGAGATATACCATGCTCTTGGATTGTAAGAATCAACATTGTGAAAATGAGTCTACTACCCAAAGCAATCTACAGATTAAATGCAATCCCTATCAAACTACCATTGGCATTATTCACAGAACCAGAACAAAAATTTTCACAATTTGTATAGAAACATAAAATACCCCAAATAGCCAAAGCAAGCTTGAGAATGTAAAACGGAGCTGGAGGAATCAGGCTCCCTCACTTCAGACTATACTACAAAGCTACAGTAATCAAGACAGTATGGTACTGGCACAAAAACAGAAATATAGATCAGTGAAACAGGATAGAAAGACCAGAGATAAACCCACACACATATGGTCACCTTATCTTGATAAAGAAGGCAGGAATGTACAGTGGAGAAAGGACAGCCTCTTCAATAAGTGGTGCTGGGAAAACTGGACAGGTACATGTAAAAGTATGAGATTAGATCACTCCCTAATAACATACACAAAAATAAGCTCAAAATGGATTAAAGATCTAAATGTAAGGCCAGAAACTATCAAACTCTTAGAGGAAAACATAGGCAGAACACTCTATGACATAAATCTCAGCAAGATCCTTTTTGACCCACTTCCTAGAGAAATGGAAATAAAAACAAAAATAAACAAATGGGACCTAATGAAACTTCAAAGCTTTTGCACAGCAAAGGAAACCATAAACAAGACCAAAAGACAACCCTCAGAATGGGAGAAAATATTTGCAAATGAAACAACTGAGAAAAGATTAATCTCCAAAATTTATAAGCAGCTCATGCAGCTCAATAACAAAAAAGAACAAACAACCCAATCCAAAAATGGGCAGAAGACCTAGATATTTATCCAAAGAAGATATACAGACTGCCAAGAAACACATGAAAGAATGTTCAACATCATTAATCATTAGAGAAATGCAAATCAAAACTGCAATAAGATATCATTTCACACCAGTCAGAATGGCCATCATCAAAAAATCTAGAAACAATAAATGCTGAAGAAGGTGTGGAGAAAAGGGAACACTCTTGCACTGCTGGTGGGAATATGAATTGGTACAGCCACGATGGAGAACAGTATGGAGGTTCCTTAAAAAACTACAAGTAGAACTACCATATGACCCAGCAATCCCACTACTGGGCATATACCCTGAGAAAACCTTAATTCAAAAAGAGTCATGTACCAAAATGTTCATTGCAGCTCTATTTACAATAGCCCGGAGATGGAAACAACCTAAGTGTCCATCATCGGATGAATGGATAAAGAAGATGTGGCACATGTATGCAATGGAACATTACTCGGCCATAAAACCAGACAAAATTGAGCTATTTGTAATGAGGTGGATGGACTTATAGTCTGTCATACAGAGTGAAGTAAGTCAGAAAGAGAAAGACAAATACCGTATGCTAACACATATATATGGAATTTAAGGGAAAAAAAATGTCATGAAGAACCTAGGGGTAAGAGAGGAATAAACACACAGACCTACTAGAGAATGGATTGAGGATATGGGGAGGGGGAAGGTAAGCTGTGACAAAGTGAGAGAGTGGCATGGACATATGTACACTACCAAACGTAAAATAGATAGCTAGTGGGATGCAGCCACATAGCACAGGGAGATCAGCTCAGTACTTTGTGACCACCTAGAGGGGTGGGATAGGGAGGGTGGGAGGGAAGGAGACGCAAGAAGGAAGAGACATGGGAACATATGTATATGTATAACTGATTCACTTTGTTATAAAGCAGAAACTAACACACCATTGTAAAGCAATTATACTTCAATAAAAATGTATAAAATATATATATATATATAGGAGACTAGGACCATCTCAGGGGGAGGAAACAATCCAAAATTTTTCATTGTCTCCAGAGAGCATAACTGTTTTGTAGTCTAGAAGGCAAATTTATGCTCATAATATTTTCTCCATGTAAATAGCAGTTTATATAATATTTTCTATTTCAGAATCTTAATTTATATTTTAAAACATTTTCCTTTTAAAACAGTTCAAACTGTAAGCCACTGGTTTCTTAAAGAGATGAACATCAGCTATCTGGAAAAGTATATTGCCTAAAGTACCCTTAAAAGAAATGGCCCATTATTGCAACAAGACTTATTTAGAACAGGATTTTAGAGTTCCAATTCAGCAAAATAAGATGAAAAGTGTGGAAATAAGCTCAAACACTCAACATTCAGATTGTGAACTATTATAACATGTATCTTAGTTCAGTCTAAAAGCATAAAAGATATTATTGAGAATTTCATTAATCTCTGATGCCCTTTGAGTCTGGATGAAAATAAAGTTGAAATCTGGATGTTCTTGACTATGTGGATTCATCCCATTTATCCTAGGGCATAAATTATTATGAGAGCATCATTATAGTGAGATCAATTATAACAAGAAGTAAAGTTCTTTCTTTTTCTTCCCCCTGTGCAGTGTATTTGACTTTCTGAATGAGGACAGCCAGGATCCATGATTCCTTGTGGATTATGTCTCTTAAAAAGTGGGTACTCTTCTTTCTCAAGGAATTTTGATCATTGGATTTACTAGTCCCTCCTGAACTGAACCCACCTTTGGCATCAACTCAGTCTCCACAGAGTTAGAGACCAGTTTGTAAAATGGTAGCGATTCTCTACAATTCATTCTTCGGGGGCATTTTATAGAGTGCATAAAACCCATTACAGAACGCAAGAGCTAGTTAATGACCCCACTCAGCATGTGCTTGCTCTTCTCTCTTATATTACCTGATCAGCCACAGCTCGGGCTAATTTGTCCATTCGAGAGCCTGCTTCGGCAATTTTCTTGGCGGCATTAATCACATCAGATGTATTTTTCAACGGGCCTTTGCCTCTGAAAAAACAGACACAACATAATTAGAAATCCACTTTATGACAGGAAATAGACACACCTACCATATTGTTTGTCCAGGACTCTGCTTTTGTATTTGATTTGGCTCTGACCAAGTTAGAGGAAATTTGAATGTTTTCTTGATTCACTTCAATTTCCATGTAAATAATTCAATTTGCTTGCACTCATTTTTAGGGAATATTTTTTCCCTATTTGGATGTGCATGCTCACATTTTATTCTTTACATGCATTTCTATATATTTTAAACAGTGGTCCCTTAAAAAATATGATCGCCACAAGAGCAATGGGAATTTAATATGGAAATGCTTACCATGTGTCTATGCTGTTGTATATACATTTGTCTTCATAACAACCCTAACAAGTAGGCATCATCATTCCCATTTTAGAGAAGAAAAAAATAGACTAAAGTGAATAACTCATCTAAGCTTATGCAAATCATGTGATAAATTCTAAATTTAAATCAGAGGCTAGCCAAAATAAATGCACATGCATTGTCTTTCATACCATGCTCAGCACTATTATTATGTTAATTATATTTTTAAGTTCACTTTGGCTCCTTAAGAAGCCACTGTCTCTTGTCCATAACTCGGAACTGTTTGGCCAGAATTTCAGAAATCTGCTGAGCTCTTACTCTTGCTGGTTTATATGTTTCTGGGACTGACTTACAAAGGAAGATGCACAGAACACTGTAGATGTATTTATGCTGAACCATTTTCCCAGTATTTTCACATAAGGCTTTCAATTAGGTGAACTGTTTAAAATTACTTGTCTTTTAAATATTTATTTGAAAGGAAAAGGAAATTATGCTGCATCATAAATCTTTGAACAAAATGTTGCATATGATATGATTTTTCTTCACTTGTCTTGAGAGGTAAATAAAATAATAGACTAAATACATTCATCCTTATATTTTTAGCATTGTTACTGGTCTCCTTATATGCATCTAAAAATCAATGCATTTTTTAGGCCTACAAAATTATAAACCTATAGTTAAAACATGTGGTAAAATATAGAGAAAAACCACTCAGAAGTGATTTATTTAGAATGCATAGAGACTGGGCAATAATTGCCATTGTTATATAATAACGTTTTATAAAATGGAAGACTTAAAATGACTTTAGAAAATAAATGTAAATGAGGGGCATTTTGTTTCCCTCTTAATTTTGTCTCTGGCATTTTCAGTGTTAGTAGGTAAAAGTAAAATATATTGTGTTCATGTCAGTGCTTAAACACGTACATAGGGAAATTCAAAGCAAGCTATTTCATTTTGCTGTGGTAACATTAACTCTTCCATAAAAGACACTGATTTTTTTTCAGTTGTTGTATAGATTTTTTAAATATGGACAGAGATTTTACATGTGAATTTGATATAATATGGATGAATTAAAGAATCTGGACAATTGGGCTCCCATTCTCTCACATTATTTTTTTAAATTATCTCTAAATAAACTTTTATTTTGTTTTTGGTTTATATTTTTAAAGGAAAGGTTAGATGCAGAATCTGTTAATATTTAATATTACTCTCATTATTGTTTATTTCTCTGTAACTTCCAAACCTTAGAAAATCTTTTTTGCAAACTTACTCTGACAAAATATTTGTTGTTACCTTTTGCCTTCATCTTAACCCATTCACAAAGGGCTGCATTATGCTTGATTTTTCATTACTAACAATCTTGGTGTTTGTTTGCTCCAAGAATTTCAAAGGACTTGAGGAAATGCTTTCTCATGAACCTTTCATGATAACTTTCAACAGTTGATTGACTCTGACAAAATGTGCTAAGTTAATAAAGAACATTTATAGAGACTTGAATTTGTTTGAGGCTGAGACTCCCATATTGCAGCTAAAGCATGATTAGAAGCATGTCTTTTGTGATTACACCAGAGACTACAGTACATAGACTCACTATTATATTGTATTTAAAATTTTGAGACTTTAGAGTTCACATTGCAGACTCAATTCAAATGTTTGGAGTCACAAGTTGATGACAGGGATGTATTACATGAAACTAGAGAGCAATGTAGAAATTTGGGGATCATCAAATATTTCCTCATTTTCTGATTGAGAAAGCTGGAACCCAAAGAGGAAGCGAAGTGACCTGCCCAAGATGATAATGCAGAGAGTGATAAGGAGAGAGAAAAAGGACTGCAACCTCTGTGTCCCTAATCACAATTTAGTACTCTTTTTGCTATATTCTGATGAGATAGCTAAAGTAGTAATCTCAGAGAAACAAAAATAGCCATAACTACAGATATTAATATGCAAGAAATAACAAAAACAATAATCATCTGACTCAAGAATTTAGAAAGTAGGAAGAAACTAATAAAAATCACTAACATGTGGTATCTAAAATATGACACAAATGAACATATCCATGAAACAGAATTACAGACATAGAGAACAGCCTTGTGGTTGCCAAGGAGGAGGAAGGTGGGGGAGGGGAGAACTGCGAGTGTGGGATTAGCATATGTAAACGATTACATATAGGATGGATAAAAAACAAGGTCCTACTGTATAGCACAGGGAACTATATTCAATATCCTGTGATAAACCATAATGGAAAAGAATATTAAAAAAAAGTCTCTATTATAGAGTCACTTTGCTGTACAGCAGAGATTGGCACAACATTGTAAATCAACTATACTTCAATAAAAACATAAAATTAAAAAAATAAGAAGAGATTTATGAGTTAGAAAATAACAGAACACAGAAAATAAATAAATCGATTCCAAAAAAAGGAAGGCAAAACTGATATAGAAAATATACTTAGCTTGCTATCAAGAAAAAAATAGGAGAAAAATATTCTAAAGTAAAAAAAGGTAAGATTTAAATTATCTTAAAAAACAGAACATTTCAAGTATTACAATACTAGTTTCCTCAAGTACATGTAAAGAAATTTGAGAACATGGATGAAATAACTTTCTAGGAAAATATAATTTACCAACACTGGCTAGAAAGTAGATTTTGAAAACTCTAAAGAATCTGATTTCCATGAAAGAAATAAGTAAGGCTGTCAGAGAGAAAGCTGGTCAAAAAATCAGTAAATCCAGATGGTTTCTCAGAGGAATTTACTAAACCTTTAAAACAGGGGTCCCCAACCCCTGGGCCACAGAGCAGGAGGTGAGTGGCGGGCAGGCAGGCAAGCAAGCTCCCTGCTCCCCCCACCCCATCGTCTGTGGAAAAATTGTCTTCCAAAAACTGGTCCCTGATGCCAAAAAGGTTAGGGACCACTGCTTTAAAAAGAAAATAATCCCAATGCAATTTAAATTCTTCCAGAATATAGGAAAAGAAGAAAGACTTCAAAAACAGTTTCATTAAGTAACATAATATTGATATCGTCAGAAGCACCTAATACAAATTATTTATTTAAGATTCTGCACAGCAAAGGAAACCATCAACAAAATGAAAAGGCAACCTACTGAATGGGAGTAAATATTTGCAAATCATAGATCTGATATGGGGTTAATATCTAAAATATATAAAGAACTCAATCAATAGCAAAAAAGCAAATAATCCAATTTAAAGACAGGCAGAGGTCCTGAAAAGACACATTTCCAAAGAAAACATACAGATGGTCAACAGGTACATGAAAAGATACTCGATTACTAATCATCAGGGAAATGCAAACCAAAACCACAATAAGATATCACCTCACACCTGTCAGAATGGCTTATATCAAAAAAACAACAAAAAACAGATGTTGGCAAGGATGTGGAGAAAAGGGAACACTTGTGCACTATTGGTGGGAATATAAATTGGTGCAGCCACTATGGAAAACAGTATGGAGTTTCCTCAAAAAATTAAAAATAGAACTGCCATATGATTCAGCAATTCTACTACTGGGTATTTATCTGAAGAAAATGAAAACACTAATTTAAAAAATATATGCACTCTTATGTTCATTGTAGCATTATTTACAATACTCAATATATGGAAGCAACCTAAGTGTCCATCAATGGCTGAATGAATAAAGACACAAATAAATGGAAAAACACCTCATGTACATGGATTAGAAGACCTAATATTATTAAGATATCAATAATACACAAAGCAATCAATGTAACCCCTATTAAAAACCCAGCAGCAATTTTGCCAAAATAGAAAAATCTATCTTAAAAAATCATATGGATTGTCAAGGCATCCCAAATAGACAAAACAATCTTAAAAAAGAACAAAGTTGGGGGCCTTACTACAAAGCTACAGTAATCAAAACAGTGTAGTACTGGCATAAAGACAGATGTATAAAATAATGGAACAGAATAGAAAGCCCAGCAGATTTTTGACAAGGTTGTCAAGACCATTCAACAGGAAAAGGACAGTGTTTTCAACAAATGATATTGGGAAAATTGATATCTACATGCAAAAGAATGAAGCAGGACCTTTACCTTATACCATATACAAAAATCAACTGGAAGTGGATCATGAGAGCTAATCTATACATATTTTACAAGAAAAGTTAAGGGAAAAACTTCATGATGTTGGATTTGGCAATGATTTCTCACATGTGACACCAATAAAACAGGCAACAACAACAATAAAAATAGACAAATTTGACTATATCAAAATTTTTAAAACTTCTGTGCATTGAAGGACACAATCAACAGAATACAAAGGCAACCCACAGAATCAGAGAAAATATTTGCAAATCCTATATCTAACAAGGGGTTGATATCCAGAATATAGAAAAACTCCTAGAACTCAACACTAAAAATTAATCAGCCTCATTAAAAAATGGGCAAAAGACCTGAATATACATTTCTCCAAAGAAGAATACAATGGCTAATCAGCACATGAAAAGATATTCAACACCACTAATTGTTAGGAAAATGTAAATCAAAATCACAATGAGATACCATCTCACACTCATTAAGATAGTTACTATAAAAACAAACAAAAACAGAAAATAAGAAGTCTTGGCGAGGATGGGAAGGAGTTGGAACCTTTGTGCACTGATGATGGGAATGTAAAATGGTGCAGCTGCTATGTAAAACAGTACAGTGGTTCCTAAAAAAAAATAAACATAGAACTACCATGTGATCCAGCAATTCCACTCCTGGGTATATATTCAAAGAATTGAAAGCAGGGTCTCAAAGAGATATTTGTACACCCATGTCCATAGCAATATTATTCACAATCCAAGTGCCCAAGAATAGATGGATGGATAAACAAAACATGATATATACATTCATTGAAATATTATTTAGCCTTAAGAAGGAATGAAAGTCTGACATGTACAATATGGATGAACCTTGAGAACATTACGCTAAGTGAAATATGCCAGTCACAAAAAGACAAATGCTGTATGTTTTCACTTATATGAGATACTAGAGTAGTCAAATTCATAGAGACAGAAAGGAGAATGGTGTTGCTAGGGATGTTGCCCAGAAAAGATCAGAAGTCTGAGTCTTCCTATTAGTGGAAGGCAGTATGGACAAAGGGACTAGTTCCATTGGCTGTAGTTCCCAGGTTCAAAGTGATGGTTTATACCCTTTGTCTTTCCCTAACTTAATCAGGTTCTCTACTTTGGGCATTTTGAAAAGTGCTTTGAGGAATCTTGTGACCTTAAAGACAAAAGCCATCTTATTGTTCCATTTGGAACATGTTTTTAGTTTTCTTGGAAAAATATCAAGCCATAGAATTGGCTCTACTGTATAGGTTCATGTAACCTTCTCTCTTTTGCTAATAGGTGATTCTTATACAAGGGTCAATATTTGGAAGCTTTCCCAGGAAATGGTCACTTCCAAAAAAAAAAGAGAATCATGGAAAGCTATTACTGCATTACTGCTATCCACAATTTAACAACTAATTCATATTTATTTCATGAAAAGGTAATAGGTATTAATGAGAAAAATCAATGTGTGAGTGCATTCTGAGTCAATGTACTCAGTACCCAGAATTCTTAAATTCTGAGTTAATCCAAATTAAAAACATTTATTTACCATAGTTTTCTCAGTACCTCTAACAGATCAATATATGATGTGACTCTCCAGTAATGAGATATAGTAAGTAAGGAGTATATTTGTAAATGTACTGAATCATAGAATCCCGTTTTCAGAACCACAGTCCATAAAACATAGTTGGGAAATACCACTTTCACCAATTAGCTGAAGCGGTCTAAAGACAGCACAGTGGAAAAGTTGTATTAATCTGGGGATTAACGATAAATCAGGTGAGACTGTAGGACCATAAGTTGAATTATTCAAGGAAGTAACATTTATATGATGGTCTTGAAGTAGAAATACAAATATGCACAAAATTGAGAAGGAATCTAAGGGTCAGTAAAGGTAGGCCCTGGATAGCAAACTCAAGATTTTTATATTATTCTATGAAAAGAGGAAAGAAAGTTTTGGTGCAAAGGGAGCTAGATGCATGTCCTTTAATGGCCAAATATGGCATGGCATGAACTGACAAGAGTCAAGAATTGGAACTGGAAGACCAGTCAAGCTGTCACTTGGGCTGAAGCCCTGAGTGTCCATACCAAGGCAGGAATGAAATTTGGCAATAGCAGGCTGATTACATGATTCTTTACTGTAGCAGTAGATTGTACCCTGAAAGCTTTTTGTTTTAGCCTGAACCCCGTTCCTTTCAAGATCAGAACTTACAGTTGATCTCAAGAGACAGCTTTGTCCCTTGCTATACAATTAAACTTGGGTTTCTTTCCTGAACTACTGCCATTTGTACACCTTTTGTTATTGGGATACAAGACTGGCCCATGCTATTTCTTTCTGAAAGTGACATGAGAGGCATGGATTCACCCTATGCAAGACAGCATTTATGCCATCACGATGAGATGATGAACTGTTTCCTGTTCAGTTCTTGGAAGTCAAGAACTGAACAGGAAACAGACATGAGGCATAATCAGTTTTATCCATGAAGAAGTTATTACACAAATAATGAGGCAGAACCTCTCCAATTTTAATAATAATGGAGTGGATATCATTGAGATTACTGAATCAAATTAATGAATTAGCTACTGATAAGAATAAAACAACAAAATAATAAATGCAAGGGTTTTTTTTCTTGTACCCAAACACCCTTTAAATGTAAGATCTGAAGAGAATAGTCAAGTTTCAATTCCTACTCAGCTATATCCTTTCCTTTAAATAAAGGAACATAATACGTAAGAGCCATTAGAGGTATAGAGCTGAAATTATTCCTTTTTAAAGTGGAAAATGCAAGGCTAATAATGCATAGGGTCAAGTGCAGTGAACTTACAGGAGAGGCACAAAGAAAGGCTCAAATTAGCTACCTCTTTGCATGGCAGATGGGGGCAGCAGCAAAACCTCAGCTTCCTGTGCTCCATTTCCAATTCACAGTCTCTCCTGTTTCTCTGGCTATTAACTGTATCCTCCCTTTGCCCTCACAAAGGGGCACAAAACTACTCATCAGGCAGCGGAAAAAAATGATAACTAGTAGCACTCTAGACATTTCATTATCCAAATCAGCATAAAGTGATTGTACAAAATCCCTCAGGAACTGAAGTGGCCCTCTTTTCACTTTTAAAACTATGCTTTGACTGATAGAAAGTCTGTCTTATTTAACATCATCTAACAAGACCCCCTCAAGTATATCTCTCTTCCTTGACACAGTTATATATAATCTAGAGCATTATAAAATGTCTCCCTGATCTAAACTAGCAACATGACTTGATTCATCATTCACTTTAAATTAATGAGATTATTTGTTCAAGTGATGTTATTAATGGATTGTATAATATCCATCAGATAAAGTATGAATGGTGTTGAAAGCAAGCAAATTAAGTCATCACAGGCCTTGAAAAGCAATGACTGTGGGCTGCCATGATAGTCTGATTTGTAGGAAATTTAGACTTAAATAATGGCTCAGACTGAGTTATCCTACTATTATTTTTTGTGTGAAATAAATCTGTGAAACCAACAAAGACCAGCCAAATGTACAAATTTGAACTTCTAATGAATACAATGACATTTAAAATCTCGAAGGTCACCCTCATAACTTTAAAGTCATTCCACTAAAGTCAAAAACAATTTTTAAATATTTGGAGAAAGGACCAAGTGATGTCATTAGTACATACTGGCCAGAGGCAAAAGGTAAAGGGAAAAAGGCAGAGATGTGCCATATTTTATTATAACCTATAATTAATTGTAGGCTTTTCTTATTAAAAGCACTCAACAATCACTTAAAAAATTGTCACCCATAAGGTAGTGTCTTCACATTGCCACACATCTTATATAACTTTAATAACAAATACCGTGTTGAATCATTAAAACATCTTTTCTCATGTATCTGTGTGTGTCTGTGTTTCTCAGAAAAAGAAATCTACAGAAAAATGATAGCTTTCATTCATATGGCAGCATAATTTATAACTTCATTACCTCTTTGGATTTTAAAACTCTCCTGTGAAAGTTGATAAGAAGAGTATTATTTTCCCATTGTACAAATGAATAAAGACAGTACGAGACAGGTCCAAAATCACCTGGTATTTGGACTAAAAATCCAGGGATCTTTCATTGAGCTTTGCTCTCCCTTTGTCTGCCCTTTGGGTGGTAGGAAGGGCAGAAATGTCATCTCCCTTTAAAGAGGAAACTAAAAATGCAATGGCAGAAACAGCAATGACCCCTGATGAGGAAAAAGCTCCTGACAAAATTCTGACTGGTATCTTGATTTAGTAAAAGCACTGCTCAGAGCAAAAGGATCTAAAACTTATACAATGTTTAATTTCCTTGTCAAAATTACAGAATCAGAGAGTTGAACCTGATTCTTTGTGTATAAGGATAAAATATGAGCTGAGATTAATGCTAAATCATGAGCTAGCATTAAACCATATTACATGTCTACATGCACACACACACACATATATATATATATAGATAGATATTTTTTCCAAAGGGGTATTAACAAATCATACACCTTATCTTCAGAATAATACTTAAACACACTGCAAAACAGCATAGACCAAAAATGAGTCACCCAAGCCCCAGGGGTTTGATTTTATGACTGACTTAGGATGGATAATTAAAACAATAATAATTACAGAAATGAATCTGTTCTTTTTGACCAAAAAGACCTATCTGCTAAGAACCAGGTCCAGATCACTTTGACTTACACATGTAAATTTTATAATACCACTACCTTGCTTTGATGTAGTCTTTTAATTTTTCAGCAGGCTTTTCACATGCTAATACACACTGTTGTGCTTCTGTTATTTTTAATGAGAAAATCTTCCTCTTCCTGTCTCCAGGCCTCACCTTGTGAAGTCTGTCATTTCCATCATGATCATACACATCTGCTTGGCCAGCACAATGATATCATTGCCGCTGTCGTCCCATTTGGCCACTTCAGCATCCAGCTTGCTTTTCTCTTGGTGGAATATCTCCACCTGCTCAGCTATTTTTGCCTTCTCCTCTTGCGGTAGTTGTGCCATGATGGCCTGTGTGGGTTACAGAAAAAGTGTGACTAATGGTGACAAAGAAGCACAGACAGGAGGGTGACTCTGCCTCCAGTTAATGGCAAAGCCAGACCCTGACAAGGATGATAGGCTGCCCCACCATTCTGGAAAGTACTTTTTCTCCAGCCCCAAGAATGCAAAAGCACAGACTGGTAAGGTCCCCACATTCCCTGTCCCTGTTCCAACATACAAAAAAAATAAGAGATCCAAAGGTACGTGCACATTGACAGTAACAGAACTTCTTTGTCGCTATGATGACATATGTTTGTTCAAAAGAATCTATTCCTGACGATTTTTATATTTGGTCTTGGGAAACTTTTACCAGATGAAAGAATGCACCTCTTTCAACACTGAAATCTGTTCAGAAAAAAGAAAACAGGCCTCTGTTGCTGGGAAGGAAAAGAATTTTAAAGAATATCTGAGCATCCCAAGTGGGGTGGGGAGATGTCCTGTGAGTGTTAATGAAGCCATTCATGGTTAGATGCCAAACAAAAATCCCTTATGCAGGGCACATCAGGGATGGCATACCTATTCCCAGTCCTCCTGTATGGAAATCCTGGGTCGAACATGGGTCCCTGGAGAGCCTATGAGTATGTACAGGGAAGCTGTGATGGGATAAAATTTAGGATTAAGAAGCAAAGGTTGATTTTCAATAGCTGCAAGGTAAGGGAATGTAGAAAAGGAAAAACTACAGTTGATTCTCACTATTCACAGATTTTTTATTTGCAAATTTGCCTACTCTCTAAAATCTATTTGAAATCCCCAAATCAATATTTGTGGTGCTTTCAGACATTCACAGACATATGCAGAGATGCCAAAGTTTTGAGTCATCGACAACCATGTTCCCAGATGAGGCTGAACAAGGGTTTCTCTGCTTTCTTGTTTCAGCTCTCATACCATAAAGAAGCATCCTTTCTGCAATCTATTTAGTACCACATTTTCCACATATTTGCACTTTTTATTGGTGGTTTTGCTGTCTAACTTGGCCCCCAATACTAGTGCTGAAATGCTGTCTTGTGTCTCTAAGCACAAAAAGGCTGCGATGTGCCTAATGGAGAAAATACATGTATTAGATGAACTTCGTTCAGGCATGACTTTTAGTGCTCCCAGCTGTGAGCTCAATGTTCATGAACCAAAACTATCTAATAAGGTATCTAAACAGAAACACTCATTAAACAAGATTACATATTGATGGGTTGAAGGAAATATTAAGACTAGCAGCTCTCAGGAAGCTAACCCTGTATTTCCCCTAGGAGCAATGATTCTGTAGTTGCTAATTAAGCGTTCATGGTGACTTTACAGAACATAAGGGCCGTGAATAAAGAGAATCAACTGTATTTGTTAGACGCTATTTATGTAGCAGGCACTGAATGAAATGTTTGACATCACCTCAATGCATCCTCAAAGAACCATTTACAACCTGCTTCACTGAAAGGACCACGTGGATCAGTGTGTCAGCACTGATATCCCTCTCATTCTGGGATGCACGTATTCTCCAGAAGAGCATGATTTGGGGTACCGACAGCTGTTGCAAAGGACAAGTAAATAGCACAAAAAAACCTTCTTTCTATATTGTAAAGTTCCTCCCAATGTGAGTGAATTGTTTAAAGGAGAGGTAGGTAGCTGGTATCTAATGGAAATATCAGTGGATATAAGCTCAGAAAAACTGGGCTCAACCTGGCTCTGTAACTGACTTGGGTTAAGGCCTCATTGCTACTGGATCACATCCTTAACGTTCTATAATATAAGAATAGTAAACAATTACCTCAAAATGTTATGGTGGACAGAAAATGAAATAATAAATGTAAAATGAAAGTAAGCATGTGTGGGATTATTGTTAACATTATATTATCGTTATTTCTGTATGAGTTTTCTTCTAGCTGCTTCTCTAGCTTATTACTTAGTTGCCATCAAAGAGAAGGGATGGGCTCAGAGACTATGTGACTCTATAAATAGAAGATTGACATGATTCCTTGAACACAGGCATGTATACTGGGTACTGTACTAAAAGGCTTATGAATGGCAAAAATTTAATCTACTTAATTATTCTACAAGATTAATACTATTATTACCCTTATTTTATTAATGATGATACCAAGATCCAGGGAAGTTAATTAAATTCTGAATATTACACAACTAATGAGCTATAAGAATAGGATTCAAACCCAGGTCAGCTAACACCATACTTAACCATTGTGCACAATGGGATCACCATGCAGGACCATGCAGGTTAGACACTGCCCAGTGGTCCCAGCCCAGTGGGGCAAAGATCACTAAAACTCTAGGCTCTGTCCACCAGGCTGAGCATCCTAGACAAGCCTTCATCTGCCCAGGGTAAAGGGGTGGCTTTGTCTGATTTGCATAAAGTGTCCTTGAACCAGCAGCTTCCCAGATGCTACATCTTACTAATAGACAGCCATGTCTATGAAATCCCATGCATGCATGTGTGTGACTTTATACAAATAGCATGTGAGTGTGTGTGTATGATGTATGTATATACTTACGTAGATCAATATGTGTGTGTGTGTATACAAAAACTATAATCCATATTTTAAAAGCCAGACTTGTGCAAATACAATAAAGTATTAAAATACTAATATTTGAAAAATATTTTACAGTACTTTTAAAGATAGCTAATATACAAAAGAGCTTGTTATAAACTCACATATGCAATATCATAGTAACTGCAAGGCAGCTAGCTTTTCCAATACCTTTGAGATAGGTTTGGATTTACAGAAGTTTCCTGAAACATCCCTGTCTGATGTTCTAATGCTGTCTTAGATGCATCTGTCCTCCTCATACAAAATTGATAATCATGTTTTACTTAAGCCTCACAAGTCCTAACCCGCATCATTTAAAGCATCCATTAGGTGCTTCTCTGTAAAAGAATCTATAAAACTACCTGACAGACCTCCATACTCTACACTCAATCTCCAGATTCTAGCAATAAACCTGTCATTGTTCCAAAAGGGTTAATTTATGCATTAAAGGGTGTACACGTGTCTGTCAACTGTATCACTTGAGTTTCACATTGTGCCGTTTAGCATTTGAATGTTAACTCCCTTGCTCTAACTCTCTAATTTCGAGTAATGTCCTACCTCCGAGTTCTCTTTGAGCTTCCTGAGGGTGGAGTCCCCAGCATCCTGCACAGTGTAGAAGCTAAATACATATCTCTTGATTGACTGCTTACCCATTTTTCCACTCACTGCATCAACATAGTTTGAGAGAAGTTAACAGAACTGACATACGTTTCATAAGGGCACAATTCCAAAGAAAAACTGGCTCCTTAAAGCAGATTTGTGTAAGAAGATGTTATTTTGACTCTAGGTGTGCTCCGCCCGCATAATGCACTTAATGGTGTGTGATTTGGGTGTAAGAGTCGTTATATTTGCTTCTGCTTATATAGCTATTGATGAAGTAAAGTTGTTTCCTAAATATTATTAAAATTCTCTTAGCTTTTAAAAATTCATAATTGACCTTTTCTGAAACTGAAATTTAAAAAAAGGTTATCTATAAACAGTAGATCACAAACTGTGAAATTTGCAAGTTAATCAAATTAAAATTCAACACATGAGTTTTAATTAGGTCTTATCAATGTAACTCAGCAGTTTGAAATGTTAACACATTAAAGCCGTTCTAGCTAGGAAAAAAAAAATTAGAGGCTGGCTACATTCAAATCAAGTTGAATACAAAATATATGACATGCAATTGTTCATTCCCTCAAACTAAGGAAACATGAGAAAAATGATTTTCATGACGAAAGGGAAAGACAACAAATCAGCTTTTCTGTTTGTGTCATGTGATCACCTGGGGCGGTCTGAGATTTTTGGCTGCTTTCTGTGTAGCTAAGCACAGCTGTCCAGATTGTTGATCTGGGGCCCCAAGTCAGTGGCATCAGAGACTTGAATTCACAAAGTTTTCTAACCACCCTGTTCCATGCTCCTAGCCTTTCCTTTGAACATCCAACCACTTTTTTGTGATTGTTTTAAACTTTATTTATTAAATGAAAGTGCAAATCACTGACGCAAGCCAATGACCACTCAGCCCAGAATCTTTTTCTTCAATCTAAATCTCAAAGAGCTTTTTTCCAATCTCAAAAGGATTATTTTTTCCAATCCCAAGATGAAAAATGACTTTTAAAGTCCATGGACCTCCAAACTGATATGTTAGTTTCTTAAACACAGAGCAAGAGTCTTACATTTTAAGGCTTTAAGTACATAAATGTTTATAAATAATGATTTAAAAGGTTAAAATGTAATGTGCCCATTTCTACTCACTTGGTTTTAAAGCAGGATAATAAGCATAAGTAATTAAGGAGTGGGTGACTTTTACCTGTCTCAGGCTGTGAAGTGAATTGGAAAATTGAGGTTCTTGTCTCATTAATTCAAATTAAAACTTTCACGATGGTCTGAATTATCTAGCTCTTTCAGGTTAAATTATTGGTCAGTCTTCTAATGAATGACTACCTTGTGCTACAAGCATCATCATCATCTTCTTCATTAACCTTAACATTATGTAATAACTCGTGATACATTTCATCATGCATTTCTCCTAATGACATTATGAAGTAAGATGCTGTATATATATATTACACACACACACACACACACACACACACACACACACACGGGGACGAGGCAGGGACAGGTTAAGAAAGTTACCCCAAAGCCTCACAGCTTGGCCAAGTTCATACTTAAAATCAGGTTTGTGTGACTCCAAACAATATATTTTATCATGAAGGTTAAATGCCCAAGAGTTGTTGCTGATCAATTTTAACTATGTCAGCTTGTGAGGAAAGAGTTTATAAGATGTCATGTTTAGGAACAAAGGGCCTGATCATTTCTATATTTCATCAGATCAGGGTATGATTGTTCTCATTCATTCTCTCTCTCTCTCTCTTTCTCATAAGTATTGTAGACAAGCAGCAGACAGGAACACATAAAGGAAACAAACATTCACTCTAATTTCAGAATTTGAGAGCAATGTTGGAGTGGGTACTAAATTCTTTTCTCCCACCATAATCTCCTCTTAGATTAATTTACCATTTTCAGAGAAGAATTTCTCTGAATGAGAACACAAAGTAACAGGAGAGAACAGGCTGCTGGAAAGAGCAACTGCCTCTGTCAGAGACAACTTTTGCCTCCTTCACAATTTCGACCAAGTTAACACACTTCTCTGGTCAAAAGTTCGACCATCTGTCATCTCATCAATTCAGTGCACCCTCTTATTTTCAATTTACAGCCATAATTCTATGTCTCTGATTTGTCATCATATAATTATAGGCTTAAATAGGCTGACTCAATAACTAATGCTGCCTGCTGCAAGTTACTCACACAGACCTCATGATAGATCGCAAAGACAAATCAGCAAGTGCTGGATTACAGGGGTACTTTGTTCTTATTATCCTGGCCCATGTTCATCACTCATGCTGAAAAATCTTTTGAAAAAGACTATTATTGTCTTTTCACCCACTGGGTGAAGAAATAATAAATGATGTAGAGAGGTGCCATCTGACTTTTGTTTCCAGCCATCATAACAGACTTGATGTCTAACGTAATGGAAGTATAATGGGGCTGTATTCTTCCTTGTAAAAAATGAGGCTAATCATACCATTTTGACAAGATGGTAATTAAAAGATTATAAGATAAAGGTTTTACAATATGCCTTAGTCTTTGAGAAAACAAGTCAATGGATACTTGGGCTGTATCAATACTAAGTTGCAGTCAGTCAATTAAATTGACTTTGAATTGATTAATGTTTGGGTGAATTACTCAAACTTGCCCTTTGTCATTGACATAAAAATGCTGGTTTTAGTTAATTTTGAAGATGAATTGACTTGACCTGATGCATTAGTTTAGCGTTATGCCAGCATAAGCTCAGAGGACTCTCAGCTTAACTTCCCTGTTTTCAACATTTTAGGGGGAGTAAATAGAGTCTACAAGGTATTTTTTAAAGTAGGGAGCTTCATACTCTTTTGTGCACTTTTCTACTGTCACCAGCCTGTGATTAGAAGAGATTTCTCTGCCAAAGGATGACAAGTCATCCCTTATTGAGCACTTAATATATGTCAAGTATTTTGCTCATTATTTTAATATATTAAGTAATTAGAACCTCAGAAGAATCTTATCAAACAAGTCTATTATTTACATTTTACAGATGATAGGACTGAAGCTCTGAGAAATTAAGCAGCACGTAACAGCATAGTCCCCACTCTACTCTTCACAATTCAAAACCAAGTCTGTCTGAAATCAAAGCCAATGCATCTTCAATGCTCTGGCTTTTACTCTCACATTACCCCTATCAATGTCCATATACATCTTCTGTATTATTTAGTTGTTGGATGAGAGTATCAGGAGAAATAAGATTTTAAGTACAAAGACTTTCTTGACTCAACATAAAGCTTAGTCTTTGATTGACTATTTCCTACTCTTCTTTCACAATTCCTAAGCCAGTGTGAACTTCCTAGGGTTTCTTAACCCTATGCTAAATTACCATCTCTTTCTCATACTTCCTATTCATTTTCTTTTAAGTGAAACTTAACAAAGAAAATTAGAATATCTAATTCTCAGTTATACTATACTTTGATTATTTTTGCCCTATGGAAACTGAGCCTTTAAAGGGAGGAGAATCTCGCCCTCTCGCAATCCCTAGGAATTTTATCTCCTTCCACCTGCCTTGATTACCAACATCTTACCCTCAAGGAGCTACAGCTAATAAGATTGGTCAGATTCCAGAATCTTCTGTGGAAGACTTGTGTTGGTGGACAATGTCACAGAGTGTTCGAAGGTGTTCAAATGTCAGCCAGAGTGGTGATCTTTCTGTTGCTTCTTGCTCCACACCTTAAGCTGGTATGTTTCTCGTATGTCTCTGTAATTTCTTTTTCAATCACATGGTAGACAGATCTGGGGCTACTGCCCTGGCCATAGATAGGTATTGGGGGAAAAAACGTTCTCTCTCTACTCTGATGGCCTTGAACGAATTTCAAAATATGTGGTATTGTTTATCAGAGACCCTAGGCCAGAGTATGGAGCAACAATAGGCCCACAAGTAACAAAGTAGTACTCTAATTCTCCATTTGTGGTTTCTTTTGTGTGGTTCAGAAAGTTGGAGACTTCAAGTAGAACCATGGTGTCTGTGCCAAAGTAAGATCTGAGCATTCCTGTATCCCCTGGTCACTGAATCATCTAATCATGATCCCCAACCCCCAACAAATCCATCATACACATAAGTTTTGCTGTAATGTGGCTGCTATGTTTTGAGTTATGGAAAGAGAATGGAATTAGAAGGAATCAGAATCAGTGGTGGTCACTTCCAATGTGTAAAATGTGAATTGCTAGAAACAACCCCAGATGAGGCACAGATTTCTGAGCCATGAATCTCTGGGATTCCAGGTCCCTGGAAATCAGAAATTCCCTCAAACCAATTTGGTGAACACAGCCCCTGTGCACCAAACCAAAGTCCTGGATGTCCACTCACCCGTGCACTCTGCCCTGCAATGAGCTGGTCATCCTCTGTCTGAACACTTGTCCGGCTACGTACATCATAATCTTCTTGCTCAAAGTCTGAATCGTCCTCTAGTTCTTCTGGGGTCTAAAAATACAGAGGAAAAGAGAAAAATCAGCATACAGATCTCCCTCGACTTACAATGGGGTTAAGTTCCAATAAACCCACTGTAAGTTGAAAATATCATGTCAGAAATGCATTCAATACATTAACCTACAGAACATCATAGCTTAGCCTAACGTACATTAAACGTGCTCAGAACACTTACATTAGCCTACAGTTGTGCAAAATCATCTAACACAAAGCCTCTTTTATAATAAAGTGTGGACTACCTCATGTCATTTATTGAATACTCTATTAAAAGTGAAAAACAGAATGGTTGTCTGGGTACAGAATGATTGTAAGTGGATTGGTTGTGGCTTGGCTAACTGGGAGCTGCGGCCTCTGTGCCTATACCGTAGTAATGGATAACATGCTTTAAGTGCCTTCCATATGCCTATCACTTTTCTAAGTGCTTTACATACATTAACTCACACAGTTTTCTTGACAGTCCTATGATGTAGACACGATCTTCTCCATTTTACACATAAGGAAACTGAGACATGAGAGGATATACCTTGTTCAGAGTCTTCTAGGGCAGGCAGTTTGACTCATGTACTTGAAACTACCATGCCGTGTTAATTCTAAGAGGATAAATACAGGAGGTGGCAAGGACAGTGCAGGAAGGGAAAACAGTGCATTAGTGTGACATTCTCTGCTCAACTGTCTTTAGCCAGAAAGCTGATGGTCACCCACAACCTGCCTCCTGGTACATAGGAGCACCACCTCCCAGGGCTCTGTCTTTCAAAAGGAAGGAACAGATCACAGGCAACACTGATGATGCAGTTGCCCATTCCCCAACTAAAAGGGCATATTTTAATTAATTTTTCTACCTCAGTGTAATTAACCAGGTGTGGTTATTGATGAAGTCTTGAGATTGGTCAGACAGGCATAAAATGGGGTCCTTGGTGCCAATATCACATTATGCTTAGTAATTTTCCGAGCTTTAGCATATCCCTCTTGTTTTCCTTCTCTCTCACATCAACCTTATTAATATTTACTCAGTCATCTACAGATGTTCAATATTCTTTCATAGGAATATTAAAAGAAAGAGGTTTTTTTCCCATGTTTTATTAACTCAGGCATGGGTGGGGTGGGCAAACCCTGGTTCACATAACTGGTAGTGTTTTCATTGTGGACAGAGACAAGAATCTCTGTTCATTTCTCACTTTTCTGGAGTGTGTCGAGGAACAGTTACAGCAAGTTGGTAAATTCTGCTGACAGATGAGATGACAAGATTGTAGACACTTTTCATCATTAGTTTTTGAAAAGGACAGAGAAAAATAAAATGGAAAACCTCACTCAACAGAAAAAAGGAGAAAATGACAGTACCTATAGTACTGTGTCCAAACATTGCAGTGATTTGCACATTCAGTAGATGAGTCAATGGCAAATGCAACCTGGCAGCCTAAGGCTCATAATGATGAGCTTGTATTCAAGCAGCTACAGCTCAGGAGCCAAAATACAATTTAAAAATGGCATTATTTCATTTTTTTTATATATAACTGATTCACTTTGCTGTATACCTGAAACTAACACAACATTGTAAATCAACTATACTCCCATAAAAATTTTAAAAACAATAAAATAAAAATGAAAAAAAAATAACCTGGATATGGACCCAGGGGACCTGAACATTTGGGGCCTAACTCTGCCGCTGATAGGCTGTGTGTCTTTCACAAGCTACTTAGAGCTTTTCTACCTCCTCACTCATAAAATGGAGATAATAACTGCTACTTGCCCTGCCTGCCTCACTGGATTCTAGGATCAAATATATATGAAAATGCCTGGTAAACAATAAAAGTAAACTAAAATAATAAGTGATAGTGATCATTATTATGCTTAATAATAAAATATACACCTAGTAAACAATAGCTACAATCATCATCATCATCATAGCAATCATTTTTTACTAACCACTATGGGTCAGGCATTCAGCTAAAGGATTTAATACTTACAATGACCTAATGAAATAAATTTAATCCCCATTTTATAGATGTACAAACAGGTTCAGAGCTGTTAGGTAAATTTTCCAAGGCACCACACCTAGCAAGTCGAGGGTTCCAGTGCTTTTAACCATCACAAATACCACCAGACAAATGGATGAGATTAAAATATTTTCTTGTGCCTAAACCGTGCAGCAAACCCATCCAAGCCACCCACATACATAGTTCTGTGCATGTGAAGTTTCCTAATTTCATGTAATTGTGTCTCCTATCCATGCTGTTATTTTTTTTTAACTTATTCATTTTGAGTGTTAATTTCTGAGTGGTCAAGGACCTCCACAAATTAAAGGAGACATGGAAAAATATTGATGGCCTGCAAATGGGCCGGAGATAATTAGACTTGTATCATTAGATAGTGTCATAGGGTAAAAGGAATAGAAAAAATATGCAATTCACTGGACTGGAGGCTGGAGAGTGAAGGTCAAACCTCTCAATTCTGTCCTTATGTGCTCTCAGGGAAGGCCTTTTTATAAAAATAAAGAACCACTTTGACCTACCCTTGGTTCCATGGTTCTACTAATAAAGTATTTGGCCTGTAAAATATCTCCCTTTTAAGATAATTCTATCCGATTAATGTGTGCATATTACAGAAGCCCAAGTATATCATGTGACTTTCCCAGGGTCACACCACATGTCAGCTGCAATACAAGATCAATCTACCTGCCTCAGTTTCCCAATCAAATGCTCAATCTTCTCTACAACAGCTTCTGTAAAGAAGCAAAATGAGAAAAAGCCGAATAATTTACAGTCATTTCACCAGGACATGTGAAAAATGTAGTAAGGACAATTTAAATGAACAGCTCAAATGTAAATGTGTTTCATTGGGAGCAAAAAGATGACACAATTTGGCAACTGCAACAGGAGAGTTTGGGGGATGCATGAAGAAGGATTTCCCAACAGATCTCCAATCACTGGAATGGATTGGAAGTTAGAAAGCAGAATTAAAGATTTCCTAAAGCCAATACAGAACAAAATCTCCCTCATCAGGACTGATTGGCCACTGGCATCTCTATTCTGTATTACTCAGGAGGCTTCCTAACTTAGCTCCTTTTTTCTGCCCTTACACCACACTTCCTATTCTCACCAGTATAAACAGGATGTTCCACTTAAGCTCTAACTCAGATCATGTTATTGTCCTGCTCAGAAAACTTCAATGGCTCCCATCTCTGATTCAATAGGGTTCTTAGGCCACATGTGCCATTCTCTCTGCCTGGAACACACTTCCCCTAATACTCTTTTTTTTTTTTTGCGGTACAAAGGCCTCTCACTGTTGTGGCCTCTCCCGTTGTGGAGCACAGGCTCCGGACACGCAGGCTCAGCGGCCAAGGCTCATGGGCCCAGCTGCTCTGCGGCACGTGCGATCTTCCCGGACTGGGGCACGAACTCGTGTCCCCTGCATCGGCAGGTGGACTCTCAACCACTGCGCCACCAGGGAAGCCCCCTAACACTCTTATGGCTTGTTTCCTCCTCCTTCTCCAAGTATCTTTCCAAATGTCACCCAGTGGCCACCCTTCATAAAACCCACACCCATCCTGTGCTCTCTCCCCTTTATACTGCCTTGGTTTTCACATTAACTAGTATGTTATATCTACTTGTTTGTTCTCTGTCTCCCACCAAAGGAATATAAATTCTTTGAGGACTGGAACCTTTGTTATTTTGTTCACCTCTGTATTCAGGGCACTTCCAACAGTAGGACATCTAGTAAGAATTCAATAAATGAATTAAGTCATTAAATGAATGAATGACTAAGATTCAATTACCAAAAATTTTAAAAAATCATACTAAGTTATTTTTAATTGAGTTAAGGAAACAAAACTAGGAATGTTATGGGACCATGTTGATAACAGCAATCTATTATAGGTAAATCAGTTTTGTCACATAAGTTGCTTCTAAAGTCTCTTCAACGCTTTATTTTCTAGCTATGACAAATATTCTGACTCCAATCTTTGCAATTTTGATAATCAAATATCAAATATTTGATAATATTGCAAATATAACAAATTCTATCTCATTAATTGATTGTATGAAGATAAATTTCATCCAGAAGTTTGAGGAAGGGAAATATTTCTTGGGAACATACTAAGGCCAGGCCTATACTAGTACTTTATAGCTGCAGTAATATTTGTCCCATTTACAGATAAGCAAACTGAGGCATAGAGAAGGAAATTAGCATGCCAACCACCCCAAAATAGTTAAGCCATAGGTTCCTAAACTTTATTGCTTCAAACATTGTCTCAGTAATTTTTTCATGGTGTCTCTAGGCTAAGAAACAAAAGAAAACTAATGGTTCTGCTTCTTAAGCAGTTAGATCATAAAAATGGATTAAGTTGATTGGCCCTAACAATTTAGTGCCTGTTGCATACTGCATTACTTCTCAAACCTTGGAATACAGTTGAACATCCATTGAGCTTGTTTTTTATCACAGCAACCACCAGAAACCCTGCATCACAAATACATGATAGGATCAATATATGATCAAAAGGAATGTACCAACCTAATATTTAAACTGTGAGCCACCTTCAGCTACTATGTCACACAGTATCTGAGAGATGTTTATGTGTTTCCCTTGACATTTTAAAATATCTTGCAATGCTCCAGGGCATCTTCATGGCCATTTTGGGAGGTGTGAAGTTAAGCTATAGAATCTTATCTGAACCCTGTCCTAAGCCCTATTGTTTCTCTTCCCTGCTTTCAAAAGTTTCATATGCAACCAAATTAATGGGTTCCAATTACAAAAGTTCAATGTACAGATATCATTTTTTGTCGTGGTCATTCTATGAGAAGCAACTACTGTTTTGTTGAATACAGATATTCTGACACCAAGATATTACCACCTTCTATGCTACTTTAATTTCCAATATTAAATGTTTAACTCCTTGTGTCTTAAATATACACTTGTTCCTCCTTATTTGCAGATTCTTTATTTGTGAATTTGCCTACTCACCAAAGTTTCTCATAATCCCTAAATCAATACTTTTGTAGTTATTCACAAGCATGTGTGTGCAATGTGGCAAAAACTTTGAGTCACTCAACGTGCAAATTTCCAGCTGAGGTCATACAGCACAATGTTCTGCTTTCTTATTTCAGCTCTTGTACTGTAAACAAGTATCCTTTTTGCAGTCTATTTAGTGCCACATTTTTGCATTTTTGTGCTTTTTGTTATTTCCCTGCTTAAAATGGCTTTCAAGTGTATGTGCTGAGGTGCTGTTTAGCATTCCTAAGTGCAAGAAGGTTGTGATGCACCTTCCAGAGAAAATGCATTGGTTAGATAAGCTTCCTTCAGGCGTGAGTTATAGTGTGGTTGGCCATGAGTTCAATGTACACGTATCAACAATATATATTAAATAAAGTGTCTTTAAACAAAAACATAAAACAATCTAATATATTGAGCAGTTGATGAAATTGTGACCAGAGGCTCACAGGAACCTAACCCTGAATTCCCCCTAGAAGCAGTGTTTCAGTATTCTTTAATTCAGGGTTCACTGAATATAACTACTGCAAATAATGAGAATCAAATATATGTTGGTGTGCCAGATTTGTCTATCAATTTGTTAAACTACCATATTAGGGTAATCAGAAAACTCCTATGTAGCTGATAGATCACCAAAGACAAGCCTTGGCAAGAAGCAAACAAAAAACTGTTTTATGGAACAGAGGGAGAGTTGACCTGCTCCCAAAGAGAAGTAGGAACCTGAAAGGTGAGGTTGGAATATAGGAAGGACAAGCTTTGTATGCTTCAGAGGGTTGTCTGGAGCTGGCCTGGAGTGCCTACATACTAACGTCACCATTAAATATGTATTGATTGCTCAGAGGCAAGGTGATGGAGAATTTGACCTTTCAAGGTCCTTTCTGCATTTATTTTTGGGAAAAAAATTCTTATTTTTCCAAAGCATAATCAATACTTTGAGAGGAAGGAGGCATGGCCAGGTTTGCTGAGAAAAAGCTCTACTTGTCTTACTGTCTTTCTTCCTGACTTAGTGTAATGATTTTTTTTTTAAGTGGACCTAACCATCATACACAGAAAGCAAACCAAGAATTTAAGCACAAAATAAAGCCATTCTGGTGCTGAATGGAGAATGATTTTTAAAATAACAATTTGTACATACTGTACATTTCTCCCTTCCTAAGTTTTAAGTGGTGTGAAATCCATCTGATCAAATCACTTAAAATGTCAAGATGGAGGAATGACACTTCATGTAACAAAGATATGGCATTTTTATCTAAAATTATGGTTTATTACAGCTCGTGAATGAATAAATGAATGATGGCTATAAACTTCCTCAGCCTCCCAGCTGAATGGTTGTCACAAAAATGTGATGGCTAACAAAGCAGAAAAATGACAAAAGAGGGAATATGTCTTGAGAATTATAGTGGAATTTAGTGCCAAATGCTTTGAAAACATAACTCTCATGGTCTATTACTTTATTTCACAAGTTAGTATATAATGGGAAAAATGATATAATTTGTTACAGGCTTAAAACATTGAGTATCCTTCCTTTACTTCTCCTCCAGTTCTCATACCTTTTCTCTCTGTCAGTTTCCCATCTGCATAGTTATCTCTTTTTCTTTCCCCCAACACACACAGTATTAAGCACTGTGCCAGACAATGCAACACAGTGAAGGGAAAATAAAAAATACAGTCTTTGCTTTCCAAACTTTCAGTCTAAAGAAGGTAATAGACATTAAAAGAAATAGTGTAACGATTATGATCACAAGCAGAAAGAGTTATAGGTAGCTAAAGAATAGGGTCAGTATTTTTGAGGGAGAAAATTTAGGGAAAGAAGATTTGAGCCAGGTCTTGAAAGATGGTAAGAGTTTGACAGATCTAAAATGCGGGAAGTTAGAAGAACAGGAAATATATTTGACAGTCTCCAAAGTCCAAAGTTGAACTCCACATTGTTACGTATAACTAGTATTGTCTGATACAACTTATGCAATGTGTAGGTGTGTGTTATAGAGAGAGAACAATAAATCACAGATACTTCTTCAAGTATTGAGGGACCACACCCAGAAAATAAATTGATTGTTACTGTGTTTAAGGGGATGTCGGTTTAGATGCTCAGTGATCACCCTGAGCATCTAAAAAGAGAGAAAGTGTTTCAAGATGCACTCAGCAGTTAACTCATGGTTTCACTGAGCAGCCTCAGAGACAGCTATGGAGGCTGAAGATGGAGATACAGTCTAGGGCTGCCTCATCCAAAATGGTGGCCACAATCTACATGGAGCCATCAAACACTTAAAATGTGGCCAGTGCCACATGTTGAAAAGCTAGTTTTGGATACCTTTGAGTAAATAAAATATGTTATTAAAATTAGTTCATCTGTTTCTTTTTGCTTTATTGACACATCTACTAAGAAATGAAAAATTACAAATGTGCCTCACATTATATTTCCATTGGACAGCAGGCTTTTAAGATTAGCACCACAGACGCATCTTCTCTGCCTCAATCCTAATACCCACAAATATACCTGTGTCATCAATTATGCTTTTGAACATGTATTTAAGTTTACTAAGAAAGAGTTCTGTGGCTAAGAAAAGTGTTTGAAACCTACTGTGCCAAATTGTTGATAAGGCAAGGAGAAAAAATAGTCTCAACTCATGATGAAATATTGTGCAGCGGTTAAATGGGATGAGGTAAGCTATGTGTCTTCATAGAGATAGAATTGGGTGAACAAAGCAAGTTGCAAATAACACTTATATGAGTTTTAAAATCTGCTGTATTATGTTTTCTAGTGTGTGTCTATATATAATTACTTAGACAATGGTTTGGAAGGCTCACACCTACCTGACATCAAAAGACTGAGGATGGGAAGATAGTAGGGTAGGTGATAGGGGAGGTTTGCTGAAAGATTATTTAGCCTTATTTATAATGTCTTAATTATTTGTTACAAGAAGAAGGTAGCTCTGTATCACTTTATTGTCATTATCAATATCATTATTATTATCATTATCACTAATACTACTAAGCTGGGTGATCTTCATTTCTTCCCATTGCATGGCTTTCTGATTCTAATGGGAAATAGTGTTAGCAATAGGGAATGGAAGGGGCACCCCTAAGTTGGTATCAAATTTAGGCAACAATGTGTGTAAGAAGTAGGCAGGACATCACCCTTCAGGATATTCAGTGCTGATCTAGGCTTGTTGGGATCACTCATCCCTTTATAAGTAAAAAGTCCCCATTGTCTGACTAGATGAGGAGCTAAACAGCTTACCAAGTTAAACTAAATAATTAAAAAAAACAAAGAGTAAATTATTTGGGGCCCCTACTAGAAGTTCCATTCATCTCTGAGCTACAGAGACCTCACATACCCTGATCATCAGCACAGCCTTTCTGATGTCCCGAACACCGTCGTATACCAGGCGAGAAGCATCGATGAACTCATTCTCTTCAAATGGTTGAGGGACGTTGGCACTCAGGGCTTCAATGGCAACCTCCACCTGTTCAGCAAAGCGTGGCATCACTGTGTTAAACAAAGTGAAAAGCAGTGGATTAGACAATCTTTCTTTCATGCTCCCTTGTTTCAGTCCTTAGGGAAGATGGCAGGCTCTGGGTGTCCCAACATTTCAATGAAGCTGGGTGCCTGCCTGTCCATTTTGGAGTGGATCCAATTTAGTGATCTTTGTGCCACTTACCTTCAGCAAGGAAAGCAAACCGTTACTCCTTGAATGGCGATGGTATGCAACAGAGCAAGTTTTTGAAACCTGCCTAAGGTAGTGTGGAATAGTGTATGTGAGTCCAGGTTTCATGTTATCCTGAGTTGAGTTCCAATTCTGTTAGTTCCTAGCTGTGAAACCTTGGTCACATTTTCTTAACTCTTCTAAATCTGTTTCTTTGTATATAAAATATGATAGTAAGCTCTTACCTTGGGGTTCAATGCGATAACACATACAAATGCACTGGATGACATCTGGCCTTTAGAAAACCTCAATAAATATGGACCTAACATTAAATGCTAAAGTCATAGCTGGTTGAATAGCAGACTTTAATCTATGTTGTTTCATAGTAAAATGTAAATGAAATGATCCAATCCATTCCACTTATGTCTGGAATGCAGGCCTTGAGACACTGGAGGTGGGGAGATGGCTGTGGAGGGAGGCTTGTGAAAAGATTGTGTAAGAGGGGAGACGGAACACCCAGAATATTCCATCAGAAAGGCTATGAAAAGAGACCAGTGGACTCAAAGATAATTTGATTTTGTTCCATTTTCCCAGAACTTTGTTGATGTGCAAGAGGATACATATGAACATTTTAAAACGTGGGCATCTCTTTCCTTAAATAAGGACAATTACATACACACTGGAAGTTTGTGGAAAGTAAACTTAGTGGCTACTTAAGAAATGCTGCTGATTCACTGATTCTCGAAAATTATAATTCAATTTTTTCAGCTGTTATCTTGTAACAATCAATTCATATGGCAAAGGAAAGCCAAAAGCACAATTCTTTTTATTTACAAGGACAATAAAATAGAAACGTCATTCATCTATTTCCATTTCTGAATTTTCAGGCCTGATTCATCGTTATACTCATTTTCAAAGTCTGTGGATACTTTAACATCCATTCTAATCCCTAGTGGGAGAAACTCTGCTAAATTACTTTACTCTCCACAGTCAGAGTATTCAAGATAAAACATTCCTTAAAAAATGTATTTCTACTAGGAAAAGTCAAATGTTATTTAA